>NC_090449.1:188005019-188687519 GCF_031143425.1 Pleurodeles waltl | reverse complement strand
AACAGAACCTGGTCCGAGCCACACAAGTCACCCCATCTTGGATTCCCCTAGGTCTCTAGTTTTCAGAAATGCACAGGTTTGGTAGGTTTCCCTAGGTGGCGGCTGAGCTACAGGCCAAAATCTACAGGTAGGCACTTTGCAAAAAAACACCTCTGTTTTCCTTCACCAATTTGGCTGTGTCCACGTTGCGCTTTGGGGCATCTCCTGGCACGGGGCGCTAGGCCTACCCACACAAGTGAGGTATCATTTTTATCGGGAGATGTGGGGGAACGCTGGGTGGAAGGAAATTCGTGGCTCCTCTCAGATTCCAGAACTTTCTGCCACAGAAATGTGAGGAACATGTGTTTTTTTAGCCAAATCTTGAGTTTGCAAAGGATTCTGGGTAACAGAACCTGGTCCGAGCCACACAAGTCACCCCATCTTGGATTCCCCTAGGTCTCTAGTTTTCAGAAATGCACAGGTTTGGTAGGTTTCCCTAGGTGGCGGCTGAGCTACAGGCCAAAATCTACAGGTAGGCACTTTGCAAAAAACACCTCTGTTTTCCTTCACCAATTTGGCTGTGTCCACGTTGCGCTTTGGGGCATTTCCTGTCACGGGCGCTAGGCCTACCCACACAAGTGAGGTATCATTTTTATCGGGAGACGTGGGGGAACGCTGGGTGGAAGGAAATTCGCGGCTCCTCTCAGATTCCAGAACTTTCTGCCACAGAAATGTGAGGAACATGTGTTTTTTTTAGCCAAATTTTGAGGTTTGCAAAGGATTCTGGGTAACAGAACCTGGTCCGAGCCACACAAGTCACCCCATCTTGGATTCCCCTAGGTCTCTAGTTTTCAGAAATGCACAGGTTTGGTAGGTTTTCCTTGGTGGTGGCTGAGCTACAGGCCAAAATCTACAGGTAGGCACTTTGCAAAAAACACCTCTGTTTTCCTTCACCAATTTGGCTGTGTTCACGTTGCGCTTTGGGGCATTTCCTGTCACGGGCGCTAGGCCTACCCACACAAGTGAGGTATCATTTTTATCGGGAGACGAGGGGGAACGCTGGGTGGAAGGAAATTCGTGGCTCCTCTCAGATTCCAGAACTTTCTGCCACAGAAATGTGAGGAACATGTGTTTTTTTAGCCAAATTTTGAGGTTTGCAAAGGATTCTGGGTAACAGAACCTGGTCCGAGCCACGCAAGTCACCCCATCTTGGATTCACCTAGGTCTCTAGTTTTCAGAAATGCACAGGTTTGGTAGGTTTCTCTAGGTGGCGGCTGAGCTACAGGCCAAAATCTACAGGTAGGCACTTTCCAAAAAACACCTCTGTTTTCCTTCACCAATTTGGCTGTGTCCACGTTGCGCTTTGGAGCATTTCCTGTCACGGGCACTAGGCCTACCCACACAAGTGAGGTATCATTTTTATCGGGAGACGTGGGGGAACGCTGGGTGGAAGGAAATTCGTGGCTCCTCTCAGATTCCAGAACTTTCTGCCACAGAAATGTGAGGAACATGTGTTTTTTTAGCCAAATTTTGAGGTTTGCAAAGGATTCTGGGTAACAGAACCTGGTCCGAGCCACACAAGTCACCCCATCTTGGATTCCCCTAGGTCTCTAGTTTTCAGAAATGCACAGGTTTGGTAGGTTTCCCTAGGTGGCGGCTGAGCTACAGGCCAAAATCTTCAGGTAGGCACTTTGCAAAAAACACCTCTGTTTTCCTTCACCAATTTGGCTGTGTCCACGTTGCGCTTTGGGGCATCTCCTGGCACGGGGCGCTAGGCCTACCCACACAAGTGAGGTATCATTTTTATCGGGAGATGTGGGGGAACGCTGGGTGGAAGGAAATTCGTGGCTCCTCTCAGATTCCAGAACTTTCTGCCACAGAAATGTGAGGAACATGTGTTTTTTTTAGCCAAATCTTGAGGTTTGCAAAGGATTCTGGGTAACAGAACCTGGTCCGAGCCACACAAGTCACCCCATCTTGGATTCCCCTAGGTCTCTAGTTTTCAGAAATGCACAGGTTTGGTAGGTTTGGTAGGTTTCCCTAGGTGGCGGCTGAGCTACAGGCCAAAATCTACAGGTAGGCACTTTGCAAAAAACACCTCTGTTTTCCTTCACCAATTTGGCTGTGTCCACGTTGCGCTTTGGGGCATTTCCTGTCACGGGCGCTAGGCCTACCCACACAAGTGAGGTATCATTTTTATCGGGAGACGTGGGGGAACGCTGGGTGGAAGGAAATTCGCGGCTCCTCTCAGATTCCAGAACTTTCTGCCACAGAAATGTGAGAAACATGTGTTTTTATAGCCAAATTTTGAGGTTTGCAAAGGATTCTGGTTAACAGAACCTGGTCCGAGCCACACAAGTCCCCCCATCTTGGATTCCCCTAGGTCTCTAGTTTTCAGAAATGCACAGGTTTGGTAGGTTTCCCTAGGTGGCGGCTGAGCTACAAGCCAAAATCTACAGGTAGGCACTTTGCAAAAAACACCTCTGTTTTCCTTCACAAATTTGGATGTGTCCACGTTGCGCTTTGGGGCGTTTCCTGTCGCGGGCGCTAGGCCTACCCACACAAGTGAGGTATCATTTTTATCGGGAGACGTTGGGAAACGCTGGGTGGAAGGAAATTCGTGGCTCCTCTCAGATTCCAGAACTTTCTGCCACAGAAATGTGAGGAACATGTGTTTTTTTTAGCCAAATTTTGAGGTTTGCAAAGGATTCTGGGTAACAGAACCTGGTCCGAGCCACACAAGTCACCCCATCTTGGATTCCCCTAGGTCTCTAGTTTTCAGAAATGCACAGGTTTGGTAGGTTTCCCTAGGTGGCGGCTGAGCCACAGGCCAAAATCTACAGGTAGGCACTTTGCAAAAAACACCTCTGTTTTCCTTCACCAATTTGGCTGTGTCCACGTTGCGCTTTGGGGCATTTCCTGTCACGGGCGCTAGGCCTACCCACACAAGTGAGGTATCATTTTTATCGGGAGACGTGGGGGAACGCTGGGTGGAAGGAAATTCATGGCTCCTCTCAGATTCCAGAACTTTCTGCCACAGAAATGTGAGGAACATGTGTTTTTTTAGCCAAATTTTGAGGTTTGCAAAGGATTCTGGGTAACAGAACCTGGTCCGAGCCACGCAAGTCACCCCATCTTGGATTCCCCTAGGTCTCTAGTTTTCAGAAATGCACAGGTTTGGTAGGTTTCTCTAGGTGGCGGCTGAGCTACAGTCCAAAATCTACAGGTAGGCACTTTCCAAAAAACACCTCTCTTTTCCTTCACCAATTTGGCTGTGTCCACTTTGCGCTTTGGGGCATTTCCTGTCACGGGCACTAGGCCTACCCACACAAGTGAGGTATCATTTTTATCGGGAGACGTGGGGGAACGCTGGGTGGAAAGAAATTCGTGGCTCCTCTCAGATTCCAGAACTTTCTGCCACAGAAATGTGAGGAACATGTGTTTTTTTAGCCAAATTTTGAGGTTTGCAAAGGATTCTGGGTAACAGAACCTGGTCCGAGCCACGCAAGTCACCCCATCTTGGATTCCCCTAGGTCTCTAGTTTTCAGAAATGCACAGGTTTGGTAGGTTTCTCTAGGTGGCGGCTGAGCTACAGGCCAAAATCTACAGGTAGGCACTTTCCAAAAAACACCTCTGTTGTCCTTCACCAATTTGGCTGTGTCCACGTTGCGCTTTGGGGCATTTCCTGTCACGGGCACTAGGCCTACCCACACAAGTGAGGTATCATTTTTATCCGGAGACGTGGGGGAACGCTGGGTGGAATGAAATTCGTGGCTCCTCTCAGATTCCAGAACTTTCTGCCACAGAAATGTGAGGAACATGTGTTTTTTTTAGCCAAATTTTGAGGTTTGCAAAGGATTCTGGGTAACAGAACCTGGTCCGAGCCACACAAGTCACCCCATCTTGGATTCCCCTAGGTCTCTAGTTTTCAGAAATGCACAGGTTTGGTAGGTTTCCCTAGGTGGTGGCTGAGATACAGGCCAAAATCTACAGGTAGGCACTTTGCAAAAAACACCTCTGTTTTCCTTCACCAATTTGGCTGTGTTCACGTTGCGCTTTGGGGCATTTCCTGTCACGGGCGCTAGGCCTACCCACACAAGTGAGGTATCATTTTTATCGGGAGACGTGGGGGAACGCTGGGTGGAAGGAAATTTGTGCCGCCTCTCAGATTCCAGAACTTTCTGCCACAGAAATGTGAGGAACATGTGTTTTTTTAGCCAAATTTTGAGGTTTGCAAAGGATTCTGGGTAACAGAACCTGGTCCGAGCCACACAAGTCACCCCATCTTGGATTCCCCTAGGTCTCTAGTTTTCAGAAATGCACAGGTTTGGTAGGTTTCCCTAGGTGGCGGCTGAGCTACAGGCCAAAATCTACAGGTAGGCACTTTGCAAAAAACACCTCTGTTTTCCTTCACCAATTTGGCTGTGTCCACGTTGCGCTTTGGGGCATTTCCTGTCACGGGCGCTAGGCCTACCCACACAAGTGAGGTATCATTTTTATCAGGAGACGTGGGGGAACGCTGGGTGGAAGGAAATTAGTGCCGCCTCTCAGATTCCAGAACTTTCTGCCACAGAAATGTGAGGAACATGTGTTTTTTTAGCCAAATTTTGAGGTTTGCAAAGGATTCTGGGTAACAGAACCTGGTCCGAGCCACACAAGTCCCCCCATCTTGGATTCCCCTAGGTCTCTAGTTTTCAGAAATGCACAGGTTTGGTAGGTTTCCATAGGTGGCGGCTGAGCTACAAGCCAAAATCTACAGGTAGGCACTTTGCAAAAAACACCTCTGTTTTCCTTCACTAATTTGGATGTGTCCACGTTGCGCTTTGGGGCGTTTCCTGTCGCGGGCGCAAGGCCTACCCACACAAGTGAGGTATCATTTTTATCGGGAGACGTTGGGAAACGCTGGGTGGAAGGAAATTCGTGGCTCCTCTCAGATTCCAGAACTTTCTGCCACAGAAATATGAGGAACATGTGTTTTTTTAGCCAAATTTTGAGGTTTGCAAAGGATTCTGGGTAACAGAACCTGGTCCGAGCCACACAAGTCACCCCATCTTGGATTCCCCTAGGTCTCTAGTTTTCAGAAATGCACAGGTTTGGTAGGTTTCCCTAGGTGGCGGCTGAGCTACAGGCCAAAATCTACAGGTAGGCACTTTGCAAAAAACAACTCTGTTTTCCTTCACCAATTTGGCTGTGTCCACGTTACGCTTTGGGGCATTTCCTGTCACGGGCGCTAGGCCTACCCACACAAGTGAGGTATCATTTTTATCGGGAGACGTGGGGGAACGCTGGGTGGAAGGAAATTCGTGGCTCCTCTCAGATTCCAGAACATTCTGCCACAGAAATGTGAGGAACATGTGTTTTTTTAGCCAAATTTTGAGGTTTGCAAAGGATTCTGGGTAACAGAACCTGGTCCGAGCCACGCAAGTCACCCCATCTTGGATTCCCCTAGGTCTCTAGTTTTCAGAAATGCACAGGTTTGGTAGGTTTCTCTAGGTGGCGGCTGACCTATAGGCCAAAATCTACAGGTAGGCACTTTCCAAAAAACACCTCTCTTTTCCTTCACCAATTTGGCTGTGTCCACGTTGCGCTTTAGGGCATTTCCTGTCACGGGCACTAGGCCTACCCACACAAGTGAGGTATCATTTTTATCGGGAGACATGGGGGAACGCTGGGTGGAAGGAAATTCGTGGCTCCTCTCAGATTCCAGAACTTTCTGCCACAGAAATGTGAGGAACATGTGTTTTTTTAGCCAAATTTTTAGGTTTGCAAAGGATTCTGGGTAACAGAACCTGGTCCGAGCCACACAAGTCAACCCATCTTGGATTCCCCTAGGTCTCTAGTTTTCAGAAATGCACAGGTTTGGTAGGTTTCCCTAGGTGGCGGCTGAGCTACAGGCCAAAATCTACAGGTAGGCACTTTGCAAAAAACACCTCTGTTTTCCTTCACCAATTTGGCTGTGTCCACGTTGCGCTTTGGGGCATTTCCTGTCACGGGCGCTAGGCCTACCCACACAAGTGAGGTATCATTTTTATCGGGAGACATGGGGGAACGCTGGGTGGAAGGAAAATCGTGCCGCCTCTCAGATTCCAGAACTTTCTGCCACAGAAATGTGAGGAACATGTGTTTTTTTAGCCAAATTTTGAGGTTTGCAAAGGATTCTGGGTAACAGAACCTGGTCCGAGCCACACAAGTCACCCCATCTTGGATTCCCCTAGGTCTCTAGTTTTTAGAAATGCACAGGTTTGGTAGGTTTCCCTAGGTGGCGGCTGAGCTACAGGCCAAAATCTACAGGTAGGCTCTTTGCAAAAAACACCTCTGTTTTCCTTCACCAATTTGGCTGTGTTCACGTTGCGCTTTGGGGCATTTCCTGTCACGGGCGCTAGGCCTACCCACACAAGTGAGGTATCATTTTTATCGGGAGACGTGGGGGAACTCTGGGTGGAAGGAAATTCGCGGCTCCTCTCAGATTCCAGAACTTTCTGCCACAGAAATATGAGAAACATGTGTTTTTATAGCCAAATTTTGAGGTTTGCAAAGGATTCTGGTTAACAGAACCTGGTCCGAGCCACACAAGTCCCCCCATCTTGGATTCCCCTAGGTCTCTAGTTTTCAGAAATGCACAGGTTTGGTAGGTTTCCCTAGGTGGCGGCTGAGCTACAAGCCAAAATCTACAGGTAGGCACTTTGCAAAAAACACCTCTGTTTTCCTTCACAAATTTGGATGTGTCCACGTTGCGCTTTGGGGCGTTTCCTGTCGCGGGCGCTAGGCCTACCCACACAAGTGAGGTATCATTTTTATCGGGAGACGTTGGGAAACGCTGGGTGGAAGGAAATTCGTGGCTCCTCTCAGATTCCAGAACTTTCTGCCACAGAAATGTGAGGAACATGTGTTTTTTTAGCCAAATTTTGAGGTTTGCAAAGGATTCTGGGTAACAGAACCTGGTCCGAGCCACACAAGTCACCCCATCTTGGATTCCCCTAGGTCTCTAGTTTTCAGAAATGCACAGGTTTGGTAGGTTTCCCTAGGTGGCGGCTGAGCTACAGGCCAAAATCTACAGGTAGGCACTTTGCAAAAAACACCTCTGTTATCCTTCACCAATTTGGCTGTGTCCACGTTGCGCTTTGGGGCATTTCCTGTCACGGGCGCTAGGCCTACCCACACAAGTGAGGTATCATTTTTATCGGGAGACGTGGGGGAACGCTGGGTGGAAGGAAATTCGTGGCTCCTCTCAGATTCCAGAACTTTCTGCCACAGAAATATGAGGAACTTGTGTTTTTTTAGCCAAATTTTGAGGTTTGCAAAGGATTCTGGGTAACAGAACCTGGTCCGAGCCACGCAAGTCACCCCATCTTGGATTCCCCTAGGTCTCTAGTTTTCAGAAATGCACAGGTTTGGTAGGTTTCTCTAGGTGGCGGCTGAGCTACAGTCCAAAATCTACAGGTAGGCACTTTGCAAAAAACACCTCTGTTTTCCTTCACCAATTTGGCTGTGTCCACGTTGCGCTTTGGGGCATTTCCTGTCACGGGCGCTAGGCCTACCCACACAAGTGAGGTATCATTTTTATCGGGAGACATGGGGGAACGCTGGGTGGAAGGAAAATCGTGCCGCCTCTCAGATTCCAGAACTTTCTGCCACAGAAATGTGAGGAACATGTGTTTTTTTAGCCAAATTTTGAGGTTTGCAAAGGATTCTGGGTAACAGAACCTGGTCCGAGCCACACAAGTCACCCCATCTTGGATTCCCCTAGGTCTCTAGTTTTTAGAAATGCACAGGTTTGGTAGGTTTCCCTAGGTGGCGGCTGAGCTACAGGCCAAAATCTACAGGTAGGCTCTTTGCAAAAAACACCTCTGTTTTCCTTCACCAATTTGGCTGTGTTCACGTTGCGCTTTGGGGCATTTCCTGTCACGGGCGCTAGGCCTACCCACACAAGTGAGGTATCATTTTTATCGGGAGACGTGGGGGAACTCTGGGTGGAAGGAAATTCGCGGCTCCTCTCAGATTCCAGAACTTTCTGCCACAGAAATATGAGAAACATGTGTTTTTATAGCCAAATTTTGAGGTTTGCAAAGGATTCTGGTTAACAGAACCTGGTCCGAGCCACACAAGTCCCCCCATCTTGGATTCCCCTAGGTCTCTAGTTTTCAGAAATGCACAGGTTTGGTAGGTTTCCCTAGGTGGCGGCTGAGCTACAAGCCAAAATCTACAGGTAGGCACTTTGCAAAAAACACCTCTGTTTTCCTTCACAAATTTGGATGTGTCCACGTTGCGCTTTGGGGCGTTTCCTGTCGCGGGCGCTAGGCCTACCCACACAAGTGAGGTATCATTTTTATCGGGAGACGTTGGGAAACGCTGGGTGGAAGGAAATTCGTGGCTCCTCTCAGATTCCAGAACTTTCTGCCACAGAAATGTGAGGAACATGTGTTTTTTTAGCCAAATTTTGAGGTTTGCAAAGGATTCTGGGTAACAGAACCTGGTCCGAGCCACACAAGTCACCCCATCTTGGATTCCCCTAGGTCTCTAGTTTTCAGAAATGCACAGGTTTGGTAGGTTTCCCTAGGTGGCGGCTGAGCTACAGGCCAAAATCTACAGGTAGGCACTTTGCAAAAAACACCTCTGTTATCCTTCACCAATTTGGCTGTGTCCACGTTGCGCTTTGGGGCATTTCCTGTCACGGGCGCTAGGCCTACCCACACAAGTGAGGTATCATTTTTATCGGGAGACGTGGGGGAACGCTGGGTGGAAGGAAATTCGTGGCTCCTCTCAGATTCCAGAACTTTCTGCCACAGAAATATGAGGAACTTGTGTTTTTTTAGCCAAATTTTGAGGTTTGCAAAGGATTCTGGGTAACAGAACCTGGTCCGAGCCACGCAAGTCACCCCATCTTGGATTCCCCTAGGTCTCTAGTTTTCAGAAATGCACAGGTTTGGTAGGTTTCTCTAGGTGGCGGCTGAGCTACAGGCCAAAATCTACAGGTAGGCACTTTGCAAAAAACACCTCTGTTTTCCTTCACCAATTTGGCTGTGTCCACGTTGCGCTTTGGGGCATTTCCTGTCACGGGCGCTAGGCCTACCCACACAAGTGAGGTATCATTTTTATCGGGAGACATGGGGGAACGCTGGGTGGAAGGAAAATCGTGCCGCCTCTCAGATTCCAGAACTTTCTGCCACAGAAATGTGAGGAACATGTGTTTTTTTAGCCAAATTTTGAGGTTTGCAAAGGATTCTGGGTAACAGAACCTGGTCCGAGCCACACAAGTCACCCCATCTTGGATTCCCCTAGGTCTCTAGTTTTTAGAAATGCACAGGTTTGGTAGGTTTCCCTAGGTGGCGGCTGAGCTACAGGCCAAAATCTACAGGTAGGCTCTTTGCAAAAAACACCTCTGTTTTCCTTCACCAATTTGGCTGTGTTCACGTTGCGCTTTGGGGCATTTCCTGTCACGGGCGCTAGGCCTACCCACACAAGTGAGGTATAATTTTTATCGGGAGACGTGGGGGAACTCTGGGTGGAAGGAAATTCGCGGCTCCTCTCAGATTCCAGAACTTTCTGCCACAGAAATATGAGAAACATGTGTTTTTATAGCCAAATTTTGAGGTTTGCAAAGGATTCTGGTTAACAGAACCTGGTCCGAGCCACACAAGTCCCCCCATCTTGGATTCCCCTAGGTCTCTAGTTTTCAGAAATGCACAGGTTTGGTAGGTTTCCCTAGGTGGCGGCTGAGCTACAAGCCAAAATCTACAGGTAGGCACTTTGCAAAAAACACCTCTGTTTTCCTTCACAAATTTGGATGTGTCCACGTTGCGCTTTGGGGCGTTTCCTGTCGCGGGCGCTAGGCCTACCCACACAAGTGAGGTATCATTTTTATCGGGAGACGTTGGGAAACGCTGGGTGGAAGGAAATTCGTGGCTCCTCTCAGATTCCAGAACTTTCTGCCACAGAAATGTGAGGAACATGTGTTTTTTTAGCCAAATTTTGAGGTTTGCAAAGGATTCTGGGTAACAGAACCTGGTCCGAGCCACACAAGTCACCCCATCTTGGATTCCCCTAGGTCTCTAGTTTTCAGAAATGCACAGGTTTGGTAGGTTTCCCTAGGTGGCGGCTGAGCTACAGGCCAAAATCTACAGGTAGGCACTTTGCAAAAAACACCTCTGTTATCCTTCACCAATTTGGCTGTGTCCACGTTGCGCTTTGGGGCATTTCCTGTCACGGGCGCTAGGCCTACCCACACAAGTGAGGTATCATTTTTATCGGGAGACGTGGGGGAACGCTGGGTGGAAGGAAATTCGTGGCTCCTCTCAGATTCCAGAACTTTCTGCCACAGAAATATGAGGAACTTGTGTTTTTTTAGCCAAATTTTGAGGTTTGCAAAGGATTCTGGGTAACAGAACCTGGTCCGAGCCACGCAAGTCACCCCATCTTGGATTCCCCTAGGTCTCTAGTTTTCAGAAATGCACAGGTTTGGTAGGTTTCTCTAGGTGGCGGCTGAGCTACAGTCCAAAATCTACAGGTAGGCACTTTCCAAAAAACACCTCTCTTTTCCTTCACCAATTTGGCTGTGTCCACTTTGCGCTTTGGGGCATTTCCTGTCACGGGCACTAGGCCTACCCACACAAGTGAGGTATCATTTTTATCGGGAGACGTGGGGGAACGCTGGGTGGAAGGAAATTCGTGGCTCCTCTCAGATTCCAGAACTTTCTGCCACAGAAATGTGAGGAACATGTGTTTTTTTAGCCAAATTTTGAGGTTTGCAAAGGATTCTGGGTAACAGAACCTGGTCCGAGCCACACAAGTCACCCCATCTTGGATTCCCCTAGGTCTCTAGTTTTCAGAAATGCACAGGTTTGGTAGGTTTTCCTAGGTGGTGGCTGAGCTACAGGCCAAAATCTACAGGTAGGCACTTTGCAAAAAACACCTCTGTTTTCCTTCACCAATTTGGCTGTGTTCACGTTGCGCTTTGGGGCATTTCCTGTCATGGGCGCTAGGCCTACCCACACAAGTGAGGTATCATTTTTATCGGGAGACGAGGGGGAACGCTGGGTGGAAGGAAATTCGTGGCTCCTCTCAGATTCCAGAACTTTCTGCCACAGAAATGTGAGGAACATGTGTTTTTTTAGCCAAATTTTGAGGTTTGCAAAGGATTCTGGGTAACAGAACCTGGTCCGAGCCACGCAAGTCACCCCATCTTGGATTCCCCTAGGTCTCTAGTTTTCAGAAATGCACAGGTTTGGTAGGTTTCTCTAGGTGGCGGCTGAGCTACAGGCCAAAATCTACAGGTAGGCACTTTCCAAAAAACACCTCTGTTTTCCTTCACCAATTTGGCTGTGTCCACGTTGCGCTTTGGGGCATTTCCTGTCACGGGCACTAGGCCTACCCACACAAGTGAGGTATCATTTTTATCGGGAGACGTGGGGGAACGCTGGGTGGAAGGAAATTCGTGGCTCCTCTCAGATTCCAGAACTTTCTGCCACAGAAATGTGAGGAACATGTGTTTTTTAAGCCAAATTTTGAGGTTTGCAAAGGATTCTGGGTAACAGGACCTGGTCCGAGCCACACAAGTCACCCCATCTTGGATTCCCCTAGGTCTCTAGTTTTCAGGAATGCACAGGTTTGGTAGGTTTCCCTAGGTGGTGGCTGAGCTACAGGCCAAAATCTACAGGTAGGCACTTTGCAAAAAACACCTCTGTTTTCCTTCACCAATTTGGCTGTGTTCACGTTGCGCTTTGGGGCATTTCCTGTCACGGGCGCTAGACCTACCCACACAAGTGAGGTATCATTTTTATCGGGAGACGTGGGGGAAAGCTGGGTGGAAGGAAATTTGTGCCGCCTCTCAGATTCCAGAACTTTCTGCCACAGAAATGTGAGGAACATGTGTTTTTTTAGCCAAATTTTGAGGTTTGCAAAGGATTCTGGGTAACAGAACCTGGTCCGAGCCACACAAGTCACCCCATCTTGGAGGTCTCTAGTTTTCAGAAATGCACAGGTTTGGTAGGTTTCCCTAGGTGGCGGCTGAGCTACAGGCCAAAATCTACAGGTAGGCACTTTGCAAAAAACACTTCTGTTTTCCTTCACCAATTTGGCTGTGTCCACGTTGCGCTTTGGGGCATTTCCTGTCACGGGCGCTAGGCCTACCCACACAAGTGAGGTATCATTTTTATCAGGAGACGTGGGGGAACGCTGGGTGGAAGGAAATTCGTGGCTCCTCTCAGATTCCAGAACTTTCTGCCACAGAAATATGAGGAACATGTGTTTTTTTAGCCAAATGTTGAGGTTTGCAAAGGATTCTGGGTAACAGAACCTGGTCCGAGCCACGCAAGTCACCCCATCTTGGATTCCCCTAGGTCTCTAGTTTTCAGAAATGCACAGGTTTGGTAGGTTTCTCTAGGTGGCGGCTGAGCTACAGGCCAAAATCTACAGGTAGGCACTTTCCAAAAAACACCTCTGTTTTCCTTCACCAATTTGGCTGTGTCCACGTTGCGCTTTGGGGCATTTCCTGTCACGGGCACTAGGCCTACCCACACAAGTGAGGTATCATTTTTATCGGGAGACGTGGGGGAACGCTGGGTGGAAGGAAATTCGTGGCTCCTCTCAGATTCCAGAACTTTCTACCACAGAAATGTGAGGAACATGTGTTTTTTTAGCCAAATTTTGAGGTTTGCAAAGGATTCTGGGTAACAGAACCTGGTCCGAGCCACACAAGTCACCCCATCTTGGATTCCCCTAGGTCTCTAGTTTTCAGAAATGCACAGGTTTGGTAGGTTTCCCTAGGTGGTGGCTGAGCTACAGGCCAAAATCTACAGGTAGGCACTTTGCAAAAAACACCTCTGTTTTCCTTCACCAATTTGGCTGTGTTCACGTTGCGCTTTGGGGCATTTCCTGTCACGGGCGCTAGGCCTACCCACACAAGTGAGGTATCATTTTTATCGGGAGACATGGGGGAACGCTGGGTGGAAGGAAATTTGTGCCGCCTCTCAGATTCCAGAACTTTCTGCCACAGAAATGTGAGGAACATGTGTTTTTTTAGCCAAATTTTGAGGTTTGCAAAGGATTCTGGGTAACAGAACCTGGTCCGAGCCACACAAGTCACCCCATCTTGGATTCCCCTAGGTCTCTAGTTTTCAGAAATGCACAGGTTTGGTAGATTTCCCTAGGTGGCGGCTGAGCTACAGGCCAAAATCTACAGGTAGGCACTTTGCAAAAAACACCTCTGTTTTCCTTCACCAATTTGGCTGTGTCCACGTTGCGCTTTGGGGCATTTCCTGTCACGGGAGCTAGGCCTACCCACACAAGTGAGGTATCATTTTTATCAGGAGACGTGGGGGAACGCTGGGTGGAAGGAAATTAGTGCCGCCTCTCAGATTCCAGAACTTTCTGCCACAGAAATGTGAGGAACATGTGTTTTTTTAGCCAAATTTTGAGGTTTGCAAAGGATTCTGGGTAACAGAACCTGGTCCGAGCCACACAAGTCACCCCATCTTAGATTCCCCTAGGTCTCTAGTTTTCAGAAATGCACAGGTTTGGTAGGTTTCCCTAGGTGGCGGCTGAGCTACAGGACAAAATCTACAGGTAGGCACTTTGCAAAAAACACCTCTGTTTTCCTTCACCAATTTGGCTATGTCCACGTTGCGCTTTGGGGCATTTCCTGTCACGGGGCGCTAGGCCTACCCACACAAGTGAGGTATCATTTTTATCGGGAGACGTGGGGGAACGCTGGGTGGAAGGAAATTCGTGGCTCCTCTCAGATTCCAGAACTTTCTGCCACAGAAATGTGAGGAACATGTGTTTTTTTAGCCAAATTTTGAGGTTTGCAAAGGATTCTGGGTAACAGAACCTGGTCCGAGCCACACAAGTCACCCCATCTTGGATTCCCCTAGGTCTCTAGTTTTCAGAAATGCACAGGTTTGGTAGGTTTCCCTAAGTGGCGGCTGAGCTACAGGCCAAAATCTACAGGTAGGCTCTTTGCAAAAAACACCTCTGTTTTCCTTCACCAATTTGGCTGTGTTCACGTTGCGCTTTGGGGTATTTCCTGTCACGGGCGCTATGTCTACCCACACAAGTGAGGTATCATTTTTATCGGGAGACGTGGGGGAACGCTGGGTGGAAGGAAATTCGTGGCTCCTCTCAGATTCCAGAACTTTCTGCCACAGAAATGTGAGGAACATGTGTTTTTTTAGCCAAATTTTGAGGTTTGCAAAGGATTCTGGGTAACAGAACCTGGTCCGAGCCACACAAGTCACCCCATCTTGGATTCCCCTAGGTCTCTAGTTTTCAGAAATGCACAGGTTTGGTAGGTTTCCCTAGGTGGCGGCTGAGCTACAGGCCAAAATCTACAGGTAGGCACTTTGCAAAAAACACCTCTGTTTTCCTTCACCAATTTGGCTGTGTCCACGTTGCGCTTTGGGGCATTTCCTGTCACGGGCGCTAGGCCTACCCACACAAGTGAGGTATCATTTTTATCGGGAGACGTGGGGGAACGCTGGGTGGAAGGAAATTCGTGGCTCCTCTCAGATTCCAGAACTTTCTGCCACAGAAATGTGAGGAACATGTGTTTTTTTAGCCAAATTTTGAGGTTTGCAAAGGATTCTGGGTAACAGAACCTGGTCCGAGCCACGCAAGTCATCCCATCTTGGATTCCCCTAGGTCTCTAGTTTTCAGAAATGCACAGGTTTGGTAGGTTTCCCTAGGTGGCGGCTGAGCTACAGGCCAAAATCTACAGGTAGGCACTTTGCAAAAAACACCTCTGTTTTCCTTCACCAATTTGGCTGTGTCCACGTTGCGCTTTGGGGCATTTCCTGTCACGGGCGCTAGGCCTACCCACACAAGTGAGGTATCATTTTTATCGGGAGACGTGCGGGAACGCTGGGTGGAAGGAAATTCGTGGCTCCTCTCAGATTCCAGAACTTTCTGCCACAGAAATGTGAGGAACATGTGTTTTTTTAGCCAAATTTTGAGGTTTGCAAAGGATTCTGGGTAACAGAACCTGGTCCGAGCCACGCAAGTCACCCCATCTTGGATTCCCCTAGGTCTCTAGTTTTCAGAAATGCACAGGTTTGGTAGGTATCTCTAGGTGGCGGCTGAGCTACAGGCCAAAATCTACAGGTAGGCACTTTCCAAAAAACACCTCTGTTTTCCTTCACCAATTTGGCTGTGTCCACGTTGCGCTTTGGGGCATTTCCTGTCACGGGCGCTAGGCCTACCCACACAAGTGAGGTATCATTTTTATCGGGAGACGTGGGGGAACGCTGGGTGGAAGGAAATTCGCAGCTCCTCTCAGATTCCAGAACTTTCTGCCACAGAAATGTGAGAAACATGTGTTTTTTTAACCAAATTTTGAGGTTTGCAAAGGATTCTGGTTAACAGAACCTGGTCCGAGCCACACAAGTCCCCCCATCTTGGATTCCCCTAGGTCTCTAGTTTTCAGAAATGCACAGGTTTGGTAGGTTTCCCTAGGTGGCGGCTGAGCTACAAGCCAAAATCTACAGGTAGGCACTTTGCAAAAAACACCTCTGTTTTCCTTCACAAATTTGGATGTGTCCACGTTGCTCTTTGGGGCGTTTCCTGTCGCGGGCGCTAGGCCTACCCACACAAGTGAGGTATCATTTTTATCGGGAGACGTGGGGAAACGCTGGGTGGAAGGAAATTCGTGGCTCCTCTCAGAGTCCAGAACTTTCTGCCACAGAAATGTGAGGAACATGTGTTTTTTTAGCCAAATTTTGAGGTTTGCAAAGGATTCTGGGTAACAGAACCTGGTCCGAGCCACACAAGTCACCCCATCTTGGATTCCCCTAGGTCTCTAGTTTTCAGAAATGCACAGGTTTGGTAGGTTTCCCTAGGTGGCGGCTGAGCTACAGGCCAAAATCTACAGGTAGGCACTTTGCAAAAAACACCTCTGTTTTCCTTCACCAATTTGGCTGTGTCTACGTTGCGCTTTGGGGCATTTCCTGTCACGGGCGCTAGGCCTACCCACACAAGTGAGGTATCATTTTTATCGGGAGACGTGGGGGAACGCTGGGTGGAAGGAAATTCGTGGCTCCTCTCAGATTCCATAACTTTCTGCCACAGAAATGTGAGGAACATGTGTTTTTTTAGCCAAATTTTGAGGTTTGCAAAGGATTCTGGGTAACAGAACCTGGTCCGAGCCACACAAGTCACCCCATCTTGGATTCCCCTAGGTCTCTAGTTTTCAGAAATGCACAGGTTTGGTAGGTTTCCCTAGGTGGCGGCTGAGCTACAGGCCAAAATCTACAGGTAGGCACTTTGCAAAAAACACCTCTGTTTTCCTTCACCAATTTGGCTGTGTCCACGTTGCGCTTTGGGGCATTTCCTGTCACGGGCGCTAGGCCTACACACACAAGTGAGGTATCATTTTTATCGGGAGACGTGGGGGAACGCTGGGTGGAAGGAAATTCGTGGCTTCTCTCAGATTCTAGAACTTTCTGTCACAGAAATGTAAGGAACATGTGTTTTTTTAGCCAAATTTTGAGGTTTGCAAAGGATTCTGGGTAACAGAACCTGGTCCGAGCCACACAAGTCACCCCATCTTGGATTCGCCTAGGTCTCTAGTTTTCAGAAATGCACAGGTTTGGTAGGTTTCCCTAGGTGGCGGCTGAGCTAGAGGCCAAAATCTACAGGTAGGCACTTTGCAAAAAACACCTCTGTTTTCCTTCACCAATTTGGCTGTGTCCACGTTGCGCTTTGGGGCATTTCCTGTCACGGGCGCTAGGCCTACCCACACAAGTGAGGTATCATTTTTATCGGGAGACGTGGGGGAACGCTGGGTAAAAGGAAATTCGTGGCTCCTCTCAGATTCCAGAACTTTCTGCCACAGAAATGTGAGGAACATGTGTTTTTTTAGCCAAATTTTGAGGTTTGCAAAGGATTCTGGGTAACAGAACCTGGTCCGAGCCACACAAGTCACCCCATCTTGGATTCCCCTAGGTCTCTAGTTTTCAGAAATGCACAGGTTTGGTAGGTTTCCCTAGGTGGCGGCTGAGCTACAGGCCAAAATCTACAGGTAGGCTCTTTGCAAAAAACACCTCTGTTTTCCTTCACCAATTTGGCTGTGTTCACATTGCGCTTTGGGGCATTTCCTGTCACGGGCGCTAGGCCTACCCACACAAGTGAGGTATAATTTTTATCGGGAGACGTGGGGGAACGCTGGGTGGAAGGAAATTTGTGCCGCCTCTCAGATTCCAGAACTTACTGCCACAGAAATGTGAGGAACATGTGTTTTTTTAGCCAAATTTTGAGGTTTGCAAAGGATTCTGGGTAACAGAACCTGGTCCGAGCCACACAAGTCACCCCATCTTGGATTCCCCTAGGTCTCTAGTTTTCAGAAATGCACAGGTTTGGTAGATTTCCCTAGGTGGCGGCTGAGCTACAGGCCAAAATCTACAGGTAGGCACTTTGCAAAAAACACCTCTGTTTTCCTTCACCAATTTGGCTGTGTCCACGTTGCGCTTTGGGGCATTTCCTGTCACGGGCGCTAGGCCTACCCACACAAGTGAGGTATCATTTTTATCAGGAGACGTGGGGGAACGCTGGGTGGAAGGAAATTAGTGCCGCCTCTCAGATTCCAGAACTTTCTGCCACAGAAATGTGAGGAACATGTGTTTTTTTAGCCAAATTTTGAGGTTTGCAAAGGATTCTGGGTAACAGAACCTGGTCCGAGCCACACAAGTCACCCCATCTTAGATTCCCCTAGGTCTCTAGTTTTCAGAAATGCACAGGTTTGGTAGGTTTCCCTAGGTGGCGGCTGAGCTACAGGACAAAATCTACAGGTAGGCACTTTGCAAAAAACACCTCTGTTTTCCTTCACCAATTTGGCTATGTCCACGTTGCGCTTTGGGGCATTTCCTGTCACGGGGCGCTAGGCCTACCCACACAAGTGAGGTATCATTTTTATCGGGAGACGTGGGGGAACGCTGGGTGGAAGGAAATTCGTGGCTCCTCTCAGATTCCAGAACTTTCTGCCACAGAAATGTGAGGAACATGTGTTTTTTTAGCCAAATTTTGAGGTTTGCAAAGGATTCTGGGTAACAGAACCTGGTCCGAGCCACACAAGTCACCCCATCTTGGATTCCCCTAGGTCTCTAGTTTTCAGAAATGCACAGGTTTGGTAGGTTTCCCTAGGTGGCGGCTGAGCTACAGGCCAAAATCTACAGGTAGGCTCTTTGCAAAAAACACCTCTGTTTTCCTTCACCAATTTGGCTGTGTTCACGTTGCGCTTTGGGGTATTTCCTGTCACGGGCGCTATGTCTACCCACACAAGTGAGGTATCATTTTTATCGGGAGACGTGGGGGAACGCTGGGTGGAAGGAAATTCGTGGCTCCTCTCAGATTCCAGAACTTTCTGCCACAGAAATGTGAGGAACATGTGTTTTTTTAGCCAAATTTTGAGGTTTGCAAAGGATTCTGGGTAACAGAACTTGGTCCGAGCCACGCAAGTCATCCCATCTTGGATTCCCCTAGGTCTCTAGTTTTCAGAAATGCACAGGTTTGGTAGGTTTCCCTAGGTGCGGCTGAGCTACAGGCCAAAATCTACAGGTAGGCACTTTGCAAAAAACACCTCTGTTTTCCTTCACAAATTTGGATGTGTCCACGTTGCGCTTTGGGGCGTTTCCTGTCACGGGCGCTAGGCCTACCCACACAAGTGAGGTATAATTTTTATCGGGAGACGTGGGGGAACGCTGGGTGGAAGGAAATTTGTGCCGCCTCTCAGATTCCAGAACTTACTGCCACAGAAATGTGAGGAACATGTGTTTTTTTAGCCAAATTTTGAGGTTTGCAAAGGATTCTGGGTAACAGAACCTGGTCCGAGCCACACAAGTCACCCCATCTTGGATTCCCCTAGGTCTCTAGTTTTCAGAAATGCACAGGTTTTGTAGGTTTCCCTAGGTGGCGGCTGAGCTACAGGCCAAAATCTACAGGTAGGCACTTTGCAAAAAACACCTCTGTTTTCCTTCACCAATTTGGCTGTGTCTACGTTGCGCTTTGGGGCATTTCCTGTCACAGGCGCTAGGCCTACCCACACAAGTGAGGTGTCATTTTTATCGAGAGACGTGGGGGAACGCTGGGTGGAAGGAAAGTCGTGGCTCCTCTCAGATTCCAGAACTTTCTGCCACAGAAATGTGAGGAACATGTGTTTTTTTCGCAAAATTTTGAGGTTTGCAAAGGATTCTGGGTAACAGAACCTGGTCCGAGCCACACAAGTCACCCCATCTTGGATTCACCTAGGTCTCTAGTTTTCAGAAATGCACAGGTTTGGTAGGTTTCTCTAGGTGGCGGCTGAGCTACAGGCCAAAATCTACAGGTAGGCACTTTGCAAAAAACACCTCTGTTTTCCTTCACCAATTTGGCTGTGTCCACGTTGCGCTTTGGGGCATTTCCTGTCACGGGCGCTAGGCCTACCCACACAAGTGAGGTATCATTTTTATCGGGAGACGTGGGGGAACGCTGGGTGGAAGGAAATTCGTGGCTCCTCTCAGATTCCATAACTTTCTGCCACAGAAATGTGAGGAACATGTGTTTTTTTAGCCAAATTTTGAGGTTTGCAAAGGATTCTGGGTAACAGAACCTGGTCCGAGCCACACAAGTCACCCCATCTTGGATTCCCCTAGGTCTCTAGTTTTCAGAAATGCACAGGTTTGGTAGGTTTCCCTAGGTGGCGGCTGAGCTACAGGCCAAAATCTACAGGTAGGCACTTTGCAAAAAACACCTCTGTTTTCCTTCACCAATTTGGCTGTGTCCACGTTGCGCTTTGGGGCATTTCCTGTCACGGGCGCTAGGCCTACCCACACAAGTGAGGTATCATTTTTATCGGGAGACGTGGGGGAACGCTGGGTAAAAGGAAATTCGTGGCTCCTCTCAGATTCCAGAACTTTCTGCCACAGAAATGTGAGGAACATGTGTTTTTTTAGCCAAATTTTGAGGTTTGCAAAGGATTCTGGGTAACAGAACCTGGTTCGAGCCACACAAGTCACCCCATCTTGGATTCCCCTAGGTCTCTAGTTTTCAGAAATGCACAGGTTTGGTAGGTTTCCCTAGGTGGCGGCTGAGCTACAGGCCAAAATCTACAGGTAGGCACTTTGCAAAAAACTCCTTTGTTTTCCTTCACCAATTTGGCTGTGTCCACGTTGCACTTTGGGGCATTTCCTGTCACGGGCGCTAGGCCTACCCACACAAGTGAGGTATCATTTTTATCGGGAGACGTGGGGGAACGCTGGGTGGAAGGAAATTCGTGGCTCCTCTCAGATTCCATAACTTTCTGCCACAGAAATGTGAGGAACATGTGTTTTTTTAGCCAAATTTTGAGGTTTGCAAAGGATTCTGGGTAACAGAACCTGGTCCGAGCCACACAAGTCACCCCATCTTGGATTCCCCTAGGTCTCTAGTTTTCAGAAATGCACAGGTTTGGTAGGTTTCCCTAGGTGGCGGCTGAGCTACAGGCCAAAATCTACAGGTAGGCACTTTGCAAAAAACACCTCTGTTTTCCTTCACCAATTTGGCTGTGTCCACGTTGCGCTTTGGGGCATTTCCTGTCACGGGCGCTAGGCCTACCCACACAAGTGAGGTATCATTTTTATCGGGAGACGTGGGGGAACGCTGGGTAAAAGGAAATTCGTGGCTCCTCTCAGATTCCAGAACTTTCTGCCACAGAAATGTGAGGAACATGTGTTTTTTTAGCCAAATTTTGAGGTTTGCAAAGGATTCTGGGTAACAGAACCTGGTTCGAGCCACACAAGTCACCCCATCTTGGATTCCCCTAGGTCTCTAGTTTTCAGAAATGCACAGGTTTGGTAGGTTTCCCTAGGTGGCGGCTGAGCTACAGGCCAAAATCTACAGGTAGGCACTTTGCAAAAAACTCCTTTGTTTTCCTTCACCAATTTGGCTGTGTCCACGTTGCACTTTGGGGCATTTCCTGTCACGGGCGCTAGGCCTACCCACACAAGTGAGGTATCATTTTTATCGGGAGACGTGGGGGAACGCTGGGTGGAAGGAAATTCGTGCCGCCTCTCAGATTCCAGAACTTTCTGCCACAGAAATGTGAGGAACATGTGATTTTTTAGCCAAATTTTGAGGTTTGCAAAGGATTCTGGGTAACAGAACCTGGTCCGAGCCACACAAGTCACCCCATCTTAGATTCCCCTGGGTCTCTAGTTTTCAGAAATGCACAGGTTTGGTAGGTTTCCTTAGGTGGCGGCTGAGCTACAGGCCAAAATCTACAGGTAGGCACTTTGCAAAAAACACCTCTGTTTTCCCTCACCAATTTGGCTGTGTCCACGTTGCGCTTTGGGGCATTTCCTGTCACGGGCGCTAGGCCTACCCACACAAGTGAGGTATCATTTTTATCGGGAGAAGTGGGGAACGCTGGGTGGAAGGAAATTCGTGGCTCCTCTCAGATTCCAGAACTTTCTGCCACAGAAATGTGAGGAACATGTGTTTTTTTAGCCAAATTTTGAGGTTTGCAAAGGATTCTGGGTAACAGAACCTGGTCCGAGCCACACAAGTCCCCCCATCTTTGATTCCCCTAGGTCTCTAGTTTTCAGAAATGCACAGGTTTGGTAGGTTACCCTAGGTGGCGGCTGAGCTACAGGCTAAAATCTACAGGTAGGCACTTTGCAAAAAACACCTCTGTTTTCCTTCACCAATTTGGATTTGTCCACGTTGCGCTTTGGGGCGTTTTCTGTCGCGGGCGCTAGGCCTACCCACACAAGTGAGGTATCATTTTTATCGGGAGACGTGGGGGAACGCTGGGTGGAAGGAAATTCGTGGCTCCTCTCAGATTCCAGAACTTTCTGCCACAGAAATGTGAGGAACATGTGTTTTTTTAGCCAAATTTTGAGGTTTGCAAAGGATTCTGGGTAACAGAACCTGGTCCGAGCCACACAAGTCACCCCATCTTGGATTCCCCTAGGTCTCTAGTTTTCAGAAATGCACAGGTTTGGTAGGTTTCCCTAGGTGGCGGCTGAGCTAGAGGCCAAAATCTACAGGTAGGCACTTTGCAAAAAACACCTCTGTTTTCCTTCACAAATTTGGATGTGTCCACGTTGCGCTGTGGGGCGTTTCCTGTCGCGGGCGCTAGGCCTACCCACACAAGTGAGGTATCATTTTTATCGGGAGATGTGGGGGAACGCTGGGTGGAAGGAAATTCGTGGCTCCTCTCAGATTCCAGAACTTTCTGCCACAGAAATGTGAGGAACATGTGTTTTTTTAGCCAAATTTTGAGGTTTGCAAAGGATTCTGGGTAACAGAACCTGGTCCGAGCCACACAAGTCACCCCATCTTGGATTCCCCTAGGTCTCTAGTTTTCAGAAATGCACAGGTTTGGTAGGTTTCCCTAGGTGGCGGCTGAGCTACAAGCCAAAATCTACAGGTAGGCACTTTGCAAAAAACACCTCTGTTTTCCTTCACAAATTTGGATGTGTCCACGTTGCGCTTTGGGGCGTTTCCTGTCGCGGGCGCTAGGCCTACCCACACAAGTGAGGTATCATTTTTATCGGGAGACGTTGGGAAACGCTGGTTGGAAGGAAATTCGTGGCTCCTCTCAGATTCCAGAACTTTCTGCCACAGAAATGTGAGGAACATGTGTTTTTTTAGCCAAATTTTGAGGTTTGCAAAGGATTCTGGGTAACAGAACCTGGTCCGAGCCACACAAGTCACCCCATCTTGGATTCCCCTAGGTCTCTAGTTTTCAGAAATGCACAGGTTTGGTAGGTTTCCCTAGGTGGCGGCTGAGCTACAAGCCAAAATCTACAGGTAGGCACTTTGCAAAAAACACCTCTGTTTTC
Source organism: Pleurodeles waltl (assembly GCF_031143425.1). Taxonomy (NCBI): domain Eukaryota; kingdom Metazoa; phylum Chordata; class Amphibia; order Caudata; family Salamandridae; genus Pleurodeles; species Pleurodeles waltl. The sequence continues at coordinate 188,664,756 of NC_090449.1, read as the reverse complement.
CTTCACCAATTTGGCTGTGTCCACGTTGCGCTTTGGGGCATTTCCTGTCACGGGCGCTAGGCCTACCCACACAAGTGAGGTATCATTTTTATCGGGAGACGTGGGGGAACGCTGGGTAAAAGGAAATTCGTGGCTCCTCTCAGATTCCAGAACTTTCTGCCACAGAAATGTGAGGAACATGTGTTTTTTTAGCCAAATTTTGAGGTTTGCAAAGGATTCTGGGTAACAGAACCTGGTTCGAGCCACACAAGTCACCCCATCTTGGATTCCCCTAGGTCTCTAGTTTTCAGAAATGCACAGGTTTGGTAGGTTTCCCTAGGTGGCAGCTGAGCTACAGGCCAAAATCTACAGGTAGGCTCTTTGCAAAAAACACCTCTGTTTTCCTTCACCAATTTGGCTGTGTTCACGTTGCGCTTTGGGGCATTTCCTGTCACGGGCGCTAGGCCTACCCACACAAGTGAGGTATAATTTTTATCGGGAGACGTGGGGGAACGCTGGGTGGAAGGAAATTTGTGCCGCCTCTCAGATTCCAGAACTTACTGCCACAGAAATGTGAGGAACATGTGTTTTTTTAGCCAAATTTTGAGGTTTGCAAAGGATTCTGGGTAACAGAACCTGGTCCGAGCCACACAAGTCACCCCATCTTGGATTCCCCTAGGTCTCTAGTTTTCAGAAATGCACAGGTTTGGTAGGTTTCCCTAGGTGGCGGCTGAGCTACAGGCCAAAATCTACAGGTAGGCACTTTGCAAAAAACACCTCTGTTTTCCTTCACCAATTTGGCTGTGTCTACGTTGCGCTTTGGGGCATTTCCTGTCACAGGCGCTAGGCCTACCCACACAAGTGAGGTGTCATTTTTATCGAGAGACGTGGGGGAACGCTGGGTGGAAGGAAAGTCGTGGCTCCTCTCAGATTCCAGAACTTTCTGCCACAGAAATGTGAGGAACATGTGTTTTTTTCGCCAAATTTTGAGGTTTGCAAAGGATTCTGGGTAACAGAACCTGGTCCGAGCCACACAAGTCACCCCATCTTGGATTCACCTAGGTCTCTAGTTTTCAGAAATGCACAGGTTTGGTAGGTTTCTCTAGGTGGCGGCTGAGCTACAGGCCAAAATCTACAGGTAGGCACTTTGCAAAAAACACCTCTGTTTTCCTTCACCAATTTGGCTGTGTCCACGTTGCGCTTTGGGGCATTTCCTGTCACGGGCGCTAGGCCTACCCACACAAGTGAGGTATCATTTTTATCGGGAGACGTGGGGGAACGCTGGGTGGAAGGAAATTCGTGGCTCCTCTCAGATTCCATAACTTTCTGCCACAGAAATGTGAGGAACATGTGTTTTTTTAGCCAAATTTTGAGGTTTGCAAAGGATTCTGGGTAACAGAACCTGGTCCGAGCCACACAAGTCACCCCATCTTGGATTCCCCTAGGTCTCTAGTTTTCAGAAATGCACAGGTTTGGTAGGTTTCCCTAGGTGGCGGCTGAGCTACAGGCCAAAATCTACAGGTAGGCACTTTGCAAAAAACACCTCTGTTTTCCTTCACCAATTTGGCTGTGTCCACGTTGCGCTTTGGGGCATTTCCTGTCACGGGCGCTAGGCCTACCCACACAAGTGAGGTATCATTTTTATCGGGAGACGTGGGGGAACGCTGGGTAAAAGGAAATTCGTGGCTCCTCTCAGATTCCAGAACTTTCTGCCACAGAAATGTGAGGAACATGTGTTTTTTTAGCCAAATTTTGAGGTTTGCAAAGGATTCTGGGTAACAGAACCTGGTCCGAGCCACACAAGTCACCCCATCTTGGATTCGCCTAGGTCTCTAGTTTTCAGAAATGCACAGGTTTGGTAGGTTTCCCTAGGTGGCGGCTGAGCTACAGGCCAAAATCTACAGGTAGGCACTTTGCAAAAAACACCTCTGTTTTCCTTCACCAATTTGGCTGTTTCCACGTTGCGCTTTGGGGCATTTCCTGTCACGGGCGCTAGGCCTACCCACACAAGTGAGGTATCATTTTTATCGGGAGACGTGGGGGAACGCTGGGTGGAAGGAAATTCGTGGCTCCTCTCAGATTCTAGAACTTTCTGTCACAGAAATGTAAGGAACATGTGTTTTTTTAGCCAAATTTTGAGGTTTGCAAAGGATTCTGGGTAACAGAACCTGGTCCGAGCCACACAAGTCACCCCATCTTGGATTCGCCTAGGTCTCTAGTTTTCAGAAATGCACAGGTTTGGTAGGTTTCCCTAGGTGGCGGCTGAGCTACAGGCCAAAATCTACAGGTAGGCACTTTGCAAAAAACACCTCTGTTTTCCTTCACCAATTTGGCTGAGTACACGTTGCGCTTTGGGGCATTTCCTGTCACGGGCGCTAGGCCTACCCACACAAGTGAGGTATCATTTTTATCGGGAGACGTGGGGGAACGCTGGGTAAAAGGAAATTCGTGGCTCCTCTCAGATTCCAGAACTTTCTGCCACAGAAATGAGAGGAACATGTGTTTTTTTAGCCAAATTTTGAGGTTTGCAAAGGATTCTGGGTAACAGAACCTGGTTCGAGCCACACAAGTCACCCCATCTTGGATTCCCCTAGGTCTCTAGTTTTCAGAAATGCACAGGTTTGGTAGGTTTCCCTAGGTGGCGGCTGAGCTACAGGCCAAAATCTACAGGTAGGCTCTTTGCAAAAAACACCTCTGTTTTCCTTCACCAATTTGGCTGTGTTCACGTTGCGCTTTGGGGCATTTCCTGTCACGGGCGCTAGGCCTACCCACACAAGTGAGGTATAATTTTTATCGGGAGACGTGGGGGAACGCTGGGTGGAAGGAAATTTGTGCCGCCTCTCAGATTCCAGAACTTACTGCCACAGAAATGTGAGGAACATGTGTTTTTTTAGCCAAATTTTGAGGTTTGCAAAGGATTCTGGGTAACAGAACCTGGTCCGAGCCACACAAGTCACCCCATCTTGGATTCCCCTAGGTCTCTAGTTTTCAGAAATGCACAGGTTTGGTAGGTTTCCCTAGGTGGCGGCTGAGCTACAGGCCAAAATCTACAGGTAGGCACTTTGCAAAAAACACCTCTGTTTTCCTTCACCAATTTGGCTGTGTCTACGTTGCGCTTTGGGGCATTTCCTGTCACAGGCGCTAGGCCTACCCACACAAGTGAGGTGTCATTTTTATCGAGAGACGTGGGGGAACGCTGGGTGGAAGGAAAGTCGTGGCTCCTCTCAGATTCCAGAACTTTCTGCCACAGAAATGTGAGGAACATGTGTTTTTTTCGCCAAATTTTGAGGTTTGCAAAGGATTCTGGGTAACAGAACCTGGTCCGAGCCACACAAGTCACCCCATCTTGGATTCACCTAGGTCTCTAGTTTTCAGAAATGCACAGGTTTGGTAGGTTTCTCTAGGTGGCGGCTGAGCTACAGGCCAAAATCTACAGGTAGGCACTTTGCAAAAAACACCTCTGTTTTCCTTCACCAATTTGGCTGTGTCCACGTTGCGCTTTGGGGCATTTCCTGTCACGGGCGCTAGGCCTACCCACACAAGTGAGGTATCATTTTTATCGGGAGACGTGGGGGAACGCTGGGTGGAAGGAAATTCGTGGCTCCTCTCAGATTCCATAACTTTCTGCCACAGAAATGTGAGGAACATGTGTTTTTTTAGCCAAATTTTGAGGTTTGCAAAGGATTCTGGGTAACAGAACCTGGTCCGAGCCACACAAGTCACCCCATCTTGGATTCCCCTAGGTCTCTAGTTTTCAGAAATGCACAGGTTTGGTAGGTTTCCCTAGGTGGCGGCTGAGCTACAGGCCAAAATCTACAGGTAGGCACTTTGCAAAAAACACCTCTGTTTTCCTTCACCAATTTGGCTGTGTCCACGTTGCGCTTTGGGGCATTTCCTGTCACGGGCGCTAGGCCTACCCACACAAGTGAGGTATCATTTTTATCGGGAGACGTGGGGGAACGCTGGGTAAAAGGAAATTCGTGGCTCCTCTCAGATTCCAGAACTTTCTGCCACAGAAATGTGAGGAACATGTGTTTTTTTAGCCAAATTTTGAGGTTTGCAAAGGATTCTGGGTAACAGAACCTGGTCCGAGCCACACAAGTCACCCCATCTTGGATTCGCCTAGGTCTCTAGTTTTCAGAAATGCACAGGTTTGGTAGGTTTCCCTAGGTGGCGGCTGAGCTACAGGCCAAAATCTACAGGTAGGCACTTTGCAAAAAACACCTCTGTTTTCCTTCACCAATTTGGCTGTTTCCACGTTGCGCTTTGGGGCATTTCCTGTCACGGGCGCTAGGCCTACCCACACAAGTGAGGTATCATTTTTATCGGGAGACGTGGGGGAACGCTGGGTGGAAGGAAATTCGTGGCTCCTCTCAGATTCTAGAACTTTCTGTCACAGAAATGTAAGGAACATGTGTTTTTTTAGCCAAATTTTGAGGTTTGCAAAGGATTCTGGGTAACAGAACCTGGTCCGAGCCACACAAGTCACCCCATCTTGGATTCGCCTAGGTCTCTAGTTTTCAGAAATGCACAGGTTTGGTAGGTTTCCCTAGGTGGCGGCTGAGCTACAGGCCAAAATCTACAGGTAGGCACTTTGCAAAAAACACCTCTGTTTTCCTTCACCAATTTGGCTGAGTCCACGTTGCGCTTTGGGGCATTTCCTGTCACGGGCGCTAGGCCTACCCACACAAGTGAGGTATCATTTTTATCGGGAGACGTGGGGGAACGCTGGGTAAAAGGAAATTCGTGGCTCCTCTCAGATTCCAGAACTTTCTGCCACAGAAATGAGAGGAACATGTGTTTTTTTAGCCAAATTTTGAGGTTTGCAAAGGATTCTGGGTAACAGAACCTGGTTCGAGCCACACAAGTCACCCCATCTTGGATTCCCCTAGGTCTCTAGTTTTCAGAAATGCACAGGTTTGGTAGGTTTCCCTAGGTGGCGGCTGAGCTACGGGCCAAAATCTACAGGTAGGCTCTTTGCAAAAAACACCTCTGTTTTCCTTCACCAATTTGGCTGTGTTCACGTTGCGCTTTGGGGCATTTCCTGTCACGGGCGCTAGGCCTACCCACACAAGTGAGGTATAATTTTTATCGGGAGACGTGGGGGAACGCTGGGTGGAAGGAAATTTGTGCCGCCTCTCAGATTCCAGAACTTACTGCCACAGAAATGTGAGGAACATGTGTTTTTTTAGCCAAATTTTGAGGTTTGCAAAGGATTCTGGGTAACAGAACCTGGTCCGAGCCACACAAGTCACCCCATCTTGGATTCCCCTAGGTCTCTAGTTTTCAGAAATGCACAGGTTTGGTAGGTTTCCCTAGGTGGCGGCTGAGCTACAGGCCAAAATCTACAGGTAGGCACTTTGCAAAAAACACCTCTGTTTTCCTTCACCAATTTGGCTGTGTCCACGTTGCGCTTTGGGGCATTTCCTGTCACAGGCGCTAGGCCTACCCACACAAGTGAGGTGTCATTTTTATCGAGAGACGTGGGGGAACGCTGGGTGGAAGGAAAGTCGTGGCTCCTCTCAGATTCCAGAACTTTCTGCCACAGAAATGTGAGGAACATGTGTTTTTTTAGCCAAATTTTGAGGTTTGCAAAGGATTCTGGGTAACAGAACCTGGTCCGAGCCACACAAGTCACCCCATCTTGGATTCACCTAGGTCTCTAGTTTTCAGAAATGCACAGGTTTGGTAGGTTTCTCTAGGTGGCGGCTGAGCTACAGGCCAAAATCTACAGGTAGGCACTTTGCAAAAAACACCTCTGTTTTCCTTCACCAATTTGGCTGTGTCCACGTTGCGCTTTGGGGCATTTCCTGTCACGGGCGCTAGGCCTACCCACACAAGTGAGGTATCATTTTTATCGGGAGACGTGGGGGAACGCTGGGTGGAAGGAAATTCATTTCTACTCTCAGATTCCATAACTTTCTGCCACAGAAATGTGAGGAACATGTGTTTTTTTAGCCAAATTTTGAGGTTTGCAAAGGATTCTGGGTAACAGAACCTGGTCCGAGCCACACAAGTCACCCCATCTTGGATTCCCCTAGGTCTCTAGTTTTCAGAAATGCACAGGTTTGGTAGGTTTCCCTAGGTGGCGGCTGAGCTACAGGCCAAAATCTACAGGTAGGCACTTTGCAAAAAACACCTCTGTTTTCCTTCACCAATTTGGCTGTGTCCACGTTGCGCTTTGGGGCATTTCCTGTCACGGGCGCTAGGCCTACACACACAAGTGAGGTATCATTTTTATCGGGAGACGTGGGAGAACGCTGGGTGGAAGGAAATTCGTGGCTCCTCTCAGATTCCAGAACTTTCTGCCACAGAAATGTGAGGAACATGTGTTTTTTTAGCCAAATTTTTAGGTTTGCAAAGGATTCTGGGTAACAGAACCTGGTCCGAGCCACACAAGTCACCCCATCTTGGATTCCCCTAGGTCTCTAGTTTTCAGAAATGCACAGGTTTGGTAGGTTTCCCTAGGTGGCGGCTGAGCTACAGGCCAAGATCTACAGGTAGGCTCTTTGCAAAAAACACCTCTGTTTTCCTTCACCAATTTGGCTGTGTTCACGTTGCGCTTTGGGGCATTTCCTGTCACGGGCGCTCGGCCTACCCACACAAGTGAGGTATCATTTTTATCGGGAGACGTGGGGGAACTCTGGGTGGAAGGAAATTCGCGGCTCCTCTCAGATTCCAGAACTTTCTGCCACAGAAATGTGAGAAACATGTGTTTTTATAGCCAAATTTTGAGGTTTGCAAAGGATTCTGGTTAACAGAACCTGGTCCGAGCCACACAAGTCCCCCCATCTTGGATTCCCCTAGGTCTCTAGTTTTCAGAAATGCACAGGTTTGGTAGGTTTCCCTAGGTGGCGACTGAGCTACAAGCCAAAATCTACAGGTAGGCACTTTGAAAAAAACACCTCTGTTTTCCTTCACAAATTTGGATGTGTCCACGTTGCGCTTTGGGGCGTTTCCTGTCGCGGGCGCTAGGCCTACCCACACAAGTGAGGTATCATTTTTATCGGGAGACGTTGGGAAACGCTGGGTGGAAGGAAATTCGTGACTCCTCTCAGATTCCAGAACTTTCTGCCACAGAAATGTGAGGAACATGTGTTTTTTTAGCCAAATTTTGAGGTTTGCAAAGGATTCTGGGTAACAGAACCTGGTCCGAGCCACACAAGTCACCCCATCTTGGATTCCCCTAGGTCTCTAGTTTTCAGAAATGCACAGGTTTGGTAGGTTTCCCTAGGTGGCGGCTGAGCTACAGGCCAAAATCTACAGGTAGGCACTTTGCAAAAAACACCTCTGTTTTCCTTCACCAATTTGGCTGTGTCCATGTTGCGCTTTGGGGCATTTCCTGTCACGGGCGCTAGGCCTACCCACACAAGTGAGGTATCATTTTTATCGGGAGACGTGGGGGAACGCTGGGTGGAAGGAAATTCGTGGCTCCTCTCAGATTCCAGAACTTTCTGCCACAGAAATGTGAGGAACATGTGTTTTTTTAGCCAAATTTTGAGGTTTGCAAAGGATTCTGGGTAACAGAACCTGGTCCGAGCCACGCAAGTCACCCCATCTTGGATTCCCCTAGGTCTCTAGTTTTCAGAAATGCACAGGTTTGGTAGGTTTCTCTAGGTGGCGGCTGAGCTACAGTCCAAAATCTACAGGTAGGCACTTTCCAAAAAACACCTCTCTTTTCCTTCACCAATTTGGCTGTGTCCACTTTGCGCTTTGGGGCATTTCCTGTCACGGGCACTAGGCCTACCCACACAAGTGAGGTATCATTTTTATCGGGAGACGTGGGGGAACGCTGGGTGGAAGGAAATTCGTGGCTCCTCACAGATTCCAGAACTTTCTGCCACAGAAATGTGAGGAACATGTGTTTTTTTAGCCAAATTTTGAGGTTTGCAAAGGATTCTGGGTAACAGAACCTGGTCCGAGCCACACAAGTCACCCCATCTTGGATTCCCCTAGGTCTCTAGTTTTCAGAAATGCACAGGTTTGGTAGGTTTTCCTAGGTGGTGGCTGAGCTACAGGCCAAAATCTACAGGTAGGCACTTTGCAAAAAACACCTCTGTTTTCCTTCACCAATTTGGCTGTGTTCACGTTGCGCTTTGGGGCATTTCCTGTCACGGGCGCTAGGCCTACCCACACAAGTGAGGTATCATTTTTATCGGGAGACGAGGGGGAACGCTGGGTGGAAGGAAATTCGTGGCTCCTCTCAGATTCCAGAACTTTCTGCCACAGAAATGTGAGGAACATGTGTTTTTTTAGCCAAATTTTGAGGTTTGCAAAGGATTCTGGGTAACAGAACCTGGTCCGAGCCACCCAAGTCACCCCATTTGGATTCCCCTAGGTCTCTAGTTTTCAGAAATGCACAGGTTTGGTAGGTTTCTCTAGGTGGCGGCTGAGCTACAGGCCAAAATCTACAGGTAGGCACTTTCCAAAAAACACCTCTGTTTTCCTTCACCAATTTGGCTGTGTTCACGTTGCGCTTTGGGGCATTTCCTGTCACGGGCGCTAGGCCTACCCACACAAGTGAGGTATCATTTTTATCGGGAGACGAGGGGGAACGCTGGGTGGAAGGAAATTCGTGGCTCCTCTCAGATTCCAGAACTTTCTGCCACAGAAATGTGAGGAACATGTGTTTTTTTAGCCAAATTTTGAGGTTTGCAAAGGATTCTGGGTAACAGAACCTGGTCCGAGCCACGCAAGTCACCCCATTTGGATTCCCCTAGGTCTCTAGTTTTCAGAAATGCACAGGTTTGGTAGGTTTCTCTAGGTGGCGGCTGAGCTACAGGCCAAAATCTACAGGTAGGCACTTTCCAAAAAACACCTCTGTTTTCCTTCACCAATTTGGCTGTGTCCACGTTGCGCTTTGGGGCATTTCCTGTCACGGGCACTAGGCCTACCCCCACAAGTGAGGTATCATTTTTATTGGGAGACGTGGGGGAACGCTGGGTGGAAGGAAATTCGTGGCTCCTCTCAGATTCCAGAACTTTCTGCCACAGAAATGTGAGGAACATGTGTTTTTTTTAGCCAAATTTTGAGGTTTGCAAAGGATTCTGGGTAACAGAACCTGGTCCGAGCCACACAAGTCACCCCATCTTGGATTCCCCTAGGTCTCTAGTTTTCAGAAATGCACAGGTTTGGTAGGTTTCCCTAGGTGGTGGCTGAGCTACAGGCCAAAATCTACAGGTAGGCACTTTGCAAAAAACACCTCTGTTTTCCTTCACCAATTTGGCTGTGTTCACGTTGCGCTTTGGGGCATTTCCTGTCACGGGCGCTAGGCCTACCCACACAAGTGAGGTATCATTTTTATCGGGAGACGTGGGGGAACGCTGGGTGGAAGGAAATTCGTGGCTCCTCTCAGATTCCATAACTTTCTGCCACAGAAATGTGAGGAACATGTGTTTTTTTAGCCAAATTTTGAGGTTTGCAAAGGATTCTGGGTAACAGAACCTGGTCCGAGCCACACAAGTCACCCCATCTTGGATTCCCCTAGGTCTCTAGTTTTCAGAAATGCACAGGTTTGGTAGGTTTCCCTAGGTGGCGGCTGAGCTACAGGCCAAAATCTACAGGTAGGCACTTTCCAAAAAACACCTCTGTTTTCCTTCACCAATTTGGCTGTGTCCACGTTGCGCTTTGGGGCATTTCCTGTCACGGGCGCTAGGCCTACCCACACAAGTGAGGTATCATTTTTATCGGGAGACGTGGGGGAACGCTGGGTGGAAGGAAATTCGTGGCTCCTCCCAGATTCCAGAACTTTCTGCCACAGAAATGTGAGGAACATGTGTTTTTTTAGCCAAATTTTGAGGTTTGCAAAGGATTCTGGGTAACAGAACCTGGTCCGAGCCACGCAAGTCACCCCATCTTGGATTCCCCTAGGTCTCTAGTTTTCAGAAATGCACAGGTTTGGTAGGTTTCTCTAGGTGGCGGCTGAGCTACAGGCCAAAATCTACAGGTAGGCACTTTCCAAAAAACACCTCTCTTTTCCTTCACCAATTTGGCTGTGTCCACGTTGCGCTTTGGGGCATTTCCTGTCACGGGCGCTAGGCCTACCCACACAAGTGAGGTATCATTTTTTTCGGGAGACATGGGGGAACGCTGGGTGGAAGGAAATTCGTGGTTCCTCTCAGATTCCAGAACTTTCTGCCACAGAAATGTGAGGAACATGTGTTTTTTTAGCCAAATTTTGAGGTTTGCAAAGGATTCTGGGTAACAGAACCTGGTCCGAGCCACACAAGTCACCCCATCTTGGATTCCCCTAGGTCTCTAGTTTTCAGAAATGCACAGGTTTGGTAGGTTTCCCTAGGTAGCGGCTGAGCTACAGGCCAAAATCTACAGGTAGGCACTTTGCAAAAAACACCTCTGTTTTCCTTCACCAATTTGGCTGTGTCCACGTTGCGCTTTGGGGCATTTCCTGTCACGGGCGCTAGGCCTACCCACACAAGTGAGGTATCATTTTTATCGGGAGACATGGGGGAACGCTGGGTGGAAGGAAAATCGTGCCGCCTCTCAGATTCCAGAACTTTCTGCCACAGAAATATGAGGAACATGTGTTTTTTTAGCCAAATTTTGAGGTTTGCAAAGGATTCTGGGTAACAGAACCTGGTCCGAGCCACACAAGTCACCCCATCTTGGATTCCCCTAGGTCTCTAGTTTTCAGAAATGCACAGGTTTGGTAGGTTTCCCTAGGTGGCGGCTGAGCTACAGGCCAAAATCTACAGGTAGGCTCTTTGCAAAAAACACCTCTGTTTTCCTTCACCAATTTGGCTGTGTTCACGTTGCGCTTTGGGGCATTTCCTGTCACGGGCGCTATGTCTACCCACACAAGTGAGGTATCATTTTTATCGGGAGACGTGGGGGAACGCTGGGTGGAAGGAAATTCGTGGCTCATCTCAGATTCCAGAACTTTCTGCCACAGAAATGTGAGGAACATGTGTTTTTTTAGCCAAATTTTGAGGTTTGCAAAGGATTCTGGGTAACAGAACCTGGTCCGAGCCACACAAGTCACCCCATCTTGGATTCCCCTAGGTCTCTAGTTTTCAGAAATGCACAGGTTTGGTAGGTTTCCCTAGGTGGCGGCTGAGCTACAGGCCAAAATCTACAGGTAGGCACTTTGCAAAAAACACCTCTGTTTTCCTTCACCAATTTGGCTGTGTCCACGTTGCGCTTTGGGGCATTTCCTGTCACGGGCGCTAGGCCTACCCACACAAGTGAGGTATCATTTTTATCGGGAGACGTGGGGGAACGCTGGGTGGAAGGAAATTCGTGGCTCCTCTCAGATTCCAGAACTTTCTGCCACAGAAATGTGAGGAACATGTGTTTTTTTAGCCAAATTTTGAGGTTTGCAAAGGATTCTGGGTAACAGAACCTGGTCCGAGCCACGCAAGTCACCCCATCTTGGATTCCCCTAGGTCTCTAGTTTTCAGAAATGCACAGGTTTGGTAGGTATCTCTAGGTGGCGGCTGAGCTACAGGCCAAAATCTACAGGTAGGCACTTTCCAAAAAACACCTCTGTTTTCCTTCACCAATTTGGCTGTGTCCACGTTGCGCTTTGGGGCATTTCCTGTCACGGGCGCTAGGCCTACCCACACAAGTGAGGTATCATTTTTATCGGGAGACGTGGGGGAACGCTGGGTGGAAGGAAATTCGCAGCTCCTCTCAGATTCCAGAACTTTCTGCCACAGAAATGTGAGAAACATGTGTTTTTTTAGCCAAATTTTGAGGTTTGCAAAGGATTCTGGTTAACAGAACCTGGTCCGAGCCACACAAGTCCCCCCATCTTGGATTCCCCTAGGTCTCTAGTTTTCAGAAATGCACAGGTTTGGTAGGTTTCCCTAGGTGGCGGCTGAGCTACAAGCCAAAATCTACAGGTAGGCACTTTGCAAAAAACACCTCTGTTTTCCTTCACAAATTTGGATGTGTCCATGTTGCGCTTTGGGGCGTTTCCTGTCGCGGGCGCTAGGCCTACCCACACAAGTGAGGTATCATTTTTATCGGGAGACGTGGGGAAACGCTGGGTGGAAGGAAATTCGTGGCTCCTCTCAGATTCCAGAACTTTCTGCCACAGAAATGTGAGGAACATGTGTTTTTTTAGCCAAATTTTGAGGTTTGCAAAGGATTCTGGGTAACAGAACCTGGTCCGAGCCACACAAGTCTCCCCATCTTGGATTCCCCTAGGTCTCTAGTTTTCAGAAATGCACAGGTTTGGTAGGTTTCCCTAGGTGGCGGCTGAGCTACAGGCCAAAATCTACAGGTAGGCACTTTGCAAAAAACACCTCTGTTTTCCTTCACCAATTTGGCTGTGTCCACGTTGCGCTTTGGGGCATTTCCTGTCACGGGCGCTAGGCCTACCCACACAAGTGAGGTATCATTTTTATCGGGAGACGTGGGGGAACGCTGGGTTGGAGGAAAATCGTGGCTCCTCTCAGATTCCAGAACTTTCTGCCACAGAAATGTGAGGAACATGTGTTTATTTAGCCAAATTTTGAGGTTTGCAAAGGATTCTGGGTAACAGAACCTGGTCCGAGCCACACAAGTCACCCCATCTTGGATTCCCCTAGGTCTCTAGTTTTCAGAAATGCACAGGTTTGGTAGGTTTCCCTAGGTGGCGGCTGAGCTAGAGGCCAAAATCTACAGGTAGGCACTTTGCAAAAAACACCTCTGTTTTCCTTCACCAATTTGGCTGTGTCCACGTTGCGCTTTGGGGCATTTCCAGTCACGGGCGCTAGGCCTACCCACACAAGTGAGGTATCATTTTTATCGGGAGACATGGGGGAACGCTGGGTGGAAGGAAAATCGTGCCGCCTCTCAGATTCCAGAACTTTCTGCCACAGAAATGTGAGGAACATGTGTTTTTTTAGCCAAATTTTGAGGTTTGCAAAGGATTCTGGGTAACTGAACCTGGTCCGAGCCACACAAGTCACCCCATCTTGGATTCCCCTAGGTCTCTAGTTTTCAGAAATGCACAGGTTTGGTAGGTTTCCCTAGGTGGCGGCTGAGCTACAGGCCAAAATCTACAGGTAGGCTCTTTGCAAAAAACACCTCTGTTTTCCTTCACCAATTTGGCTGTGTTCACGTTGCGCTTTGGGGCATTTCCTGTCACGGGCGCTAGGCCTACCCACACAAGTGAGGTATAATTTTTATCGGGAGACGTGGGGGAACGCTGGGTGGAAGGAAATTTGTGCCGCCTCTCAGATTCCAGAACTTACTGCCACAGAAATGTGAGGAACATGTGTTTTTTTAGCCAAATTTTGAGGTTTGCAAAGGATTCTGGGTAACAGAACCTGGTCCGAGCCACACAAGTCACCCCATCTTGGATTCCCCTAGGTCTCTAGTTTTCAGAAATGCACAGGTTTGGTAGGTTTCCCTAGGTGGCGGCTGAGCTACAGGCCAAAATCTACAGGTAGGCACTTTGCAAAAAACACCTCTGTTTTCCTTCACCAATTTGGCTGTGTCCACGTTGCGCTTTGGGGCATTTCCTGTCACAGGCGCTAGGCCTACCCACACAAGTGAGGTATCATTTTTATCGAGAGACGTGGGGGAACACTGGGTGGAAGGAAATTCGTGGCTCCTCTCAGATTCCAGAACTTTCTGCCACAGAAATGTGAGGCACATGTGTTTTTTTAGCCAAATTTTGAGGTTTGCAAAGGATTCTGGGTAACAGAACCTGGTCCGAGCCACACAAGTCTCCCCATCTTGGATTCCCCTAGGTCTCTAGTTTTCAGAAATGCACAGGTTTGGTAGGTTTCCCTAGGTGGCGGCTGAGCTACAGGCCAAAATCTACAGGTAGGCACTTTGCAAAAAACACCTCTGTTTTCCTTCACCAATTTGGCTGTGTCCACTTTGCGCTTTGGGGCATTTCCTGTCACGGGCGCTAGGCCTACCCACACAAGTGAGGTATCATTTTTATCGGGAGACGTGGGGGAACGCTGGGTTGGAGGAAAATCGTGGCTCCTCTCAGATTCCAGAACTTTCTGCCACAGAAATGTGAGGAACATGTGTTTATTTAGCCAAATTTTGAGGTTTGCAAAGGATTCTGGGTAACTGAACCTGGTCCGAGCCACACAAGTCACCCCATCTTGGATTCCCCTAGGTCTCTAGTTTTCAGAAATGCACAGGTTTGGTAGGTTTCCCTAGGTGGCGGCTGAGCTACAGGCCAAAATCTACAGGTAGGCTCTTTGCAAAAAACACCTCTGTTTTCCTTCACCAATTTGGCTGTGTTCACGTTGCGCTTTGGGGCATTTCCTGTCACGGGCGCTAGGCCTACCCACACAAGTGAGGTATCATTTTTATCAGGAGACGTGGGGGAACGCTGGGTGGAAGGAAATTAGTGCCGCCTCTCAGATTCCAGAACTTTCTGCCACAGAAATGTGAGGAACATGTGTTTTTTTAGCCAAATTTTGAGGTTTGCAAAGGATTCTGGGTAACAGAACCTGGTCCGAGCCACACAAGTCCCCCCATCTTGGATTCCCCTAGGTCTCTAGTTTTCAGAAATGCACAGGTTTGGTAGGTTTCCATAGGTGGCGGCTGAGCTACAAGCCAAAATCTACAGGTAGGCACTTTGCAAAAAACACCTCTGTTTTCCTTCACTAATTTGGATGTGTCCACGTTGCGCTTTGGGGCGTTTCCTGTTGCGGGCGCTAGGCCTACCCACACAAGTGAGGTATCATTTTTATCGGGAGACGTTGGGAAACGCTGGGTGGAAGGAAATTCGTGGCTCCTCTCAGATTCCAGAACTTTCTGCCACAGAAATATGAGGAACATGTGTTTTTTTAGCCAAATTTTGAGGTTTGCAAAGGATTCTGGGTAACAGAACCTGGTCCGAGCCACACAAGTCACCCCATCTTGGATTCCCCTAGGTCTCTAGTTTTCAGAAATGCACAGGTTTGGTAGGTTTCCCTAGGTGGCGGCTGAGCTACAGGCCAAAATCTACAGGTAGGCACTTTGCAAAAAACAACTCTGTTTTCCTTCACCAATTTGGCTGTGTCCACGTTACGCTTTGGGGCATTTCCTGTCACGGGCGCTAAGCCTACCCACACAAGTGAGGTATCATTTTTATCGGGAGACGTGGGGGAACGCTGGGTGGAAGGAAATTCGTGGCTCCTCTCAGATTCCAGAACATTCTGCCACAGAAATGTGAGGAACATGTGTTTTTTTAGCCAAATTTTGAGGTTTGCAAAGGATTCTGGGTAACAGAACCTGGTCCGAGCCACGCAAGTCACCCCATCTTGGATTCCCCTAGGTCTCTAGTTTTCAGAAATGCACAGGTTTGGTAGGTTTCTCTAGGTGGCGGCTGACCTATAGGCCAAAATCTACAGGTAGGCACTTTCCAAAAAACACCTCTCTTTTCCTTCACCAATTTGGCTGTGTCCACGTTGCGCTTTAGGGCATTTCCTGTCACGGGCACTAGGCCTACCCACACAAGTGAGGTATCATTTTTATCGGGAGACGTGGGGGAACGCTGGGTGGAAGGAAATTCGTGGCTCCTCTCAGATTCCAGAACTTTCTGCCACAGAAATGTGAGGAACATGTGTTTTTTTAGCCAAATTTTGAGGTTTGCAAAGGATTCTGGGTAACAGAACCTGGTCCGAGCCACACAAGTCACCCCATCTTGGATTCCCCTAGGTCTCTAGTTTTCAGAAATGCACAGGTTTGGTAGGTTTCCCTAGGTGGCGGCTGAGCTACAAGCCAAAATCTACAGGTAGGCACTTTGCAAAAAACACCTCTGTTTTCCTTCACAAATTTGGATGTGTCCACGTTGCTCTTTGGGGCGTTTCCTGTCGCGGGCGCTAGGCCTACCCACACAAGTGAGGTATCATTTTTATCGGGAGACGTGGGGAAACGCTGGGTGGAAGGAAATTCGTGGATCCTCTCAGAGTCCAGAACTTTCTGCCACAGAAATGTGAGGAACATGTGTTTTTTTAGCCAAATTTTGAGGTTTGCAAAGGATTCTGGGTAACAGAACCTGGTCCGAGCCACACAAGTCACCCCATCTTGGATTCCCCTAGGTCTCTAGTTTTCAGAAATGCACAGGTTTGGTAGGTTTCCCTAGGTGGCGGCTGAGCTACAGGCCAAAATCTACAGGTAGGCACTTTGCAAAAAACACCTCTGTTTTCCTTCACCAATTTGGCTGTGTCTACGTTGCGCTTTGGGGCATTTCCTGTCACGGGCGCTAGGCCTACCCACACAAGTGAGGTATCATTTTTATCGGGAGACGTGGGGGAACGCTGGGTGGAAGGAAATTCGTGGCTCCTCTCAGATTCCATAACTTTCTGCCACAGAAATGTGAGGAACATGTGTTTTTTTAGCCAAATTTTGAGGTTTGCAAAGGATTCTGGGTAACAGAACCTGGTCCGAGCCACACAAGTCACCCCATCTTGGATTCCCCTAGGTCTCTAGTTTTCAGAAATGCACAGGTTTGGTAGGTTTCCCTAGGTGGCGGCTGAGCTACAGGCCAAAATCTACAGGTAGGCACTTTGCAAAAAACACCTCTGTTTTCCTTCACCAATTTGGCTGTGTCCACGTTGCGCTTTGGGGCATTTCCTGTCACGGGCGCTAGGCCTACACACACAAGTGAGGTATCATTTTTATCGGGAGACGTGGGGGAACGCTGGGTGGAAGGAAATTCGTGGCTTCTCTCAGATTCTAGAACTTTCTGTCACAGAAATGTAAGGAACATGTGTTTTTTTAGCCAAATTTTGAGGTTTGCAAAGGATTCTGGGTAACAGAACCTGGTCCGAGCCACACAAGTCACCCCATCTTGGATTCGCCTAGGTCTCTAGTTTTCAGAAATGCACAGGTTTGGTAGGTTTCCCTAGGTGGCGGCTGAGCTAGAGGCCAAAATCTACAGGTAGGCACTTTGCAAAAAACACCTCTGTTTTCCTTCACCAATTTGGCTGTGTCCACGTTGCGCTTTGGGGCATTTCCTGTCACGGGCGCTAGGCCTACCCACACAAGTGAGGTATCATTTTTATCGGGAGACGTGGGGGAACGCTGGGTAAAAGGAAATTCGTGGCTCCTCTCAGATTCCAGAACTTTCTGCCACAGAAATGTGAGGAACATGTGTTTTTTTAGCCAAATTTTGAGGTTTGCAAAGGATTCTGGGTAACAGAACCTGGTCCGAGCCACACAAGTCACCCCATCTTGGATTCCCCTAGGTCTCTAGTTTTCAGAAATGCACAGGTTTGGTAGGTTTCCCTAGGTGGCGGCTGAGCTACAGGCCAAAATCTACAGGTAGGCTCTTTGCAAAAAACACCTCTGTTTTCCTTCACCAATTTGGCTGTGTTCACGTTGCGCTTTGGGGCATTTCCTGTCACGGGCGCTAGGCCTACCCACACAAGTGAGGAATAATTTTATCGGGAGACGTGGGGGAACGCTGGGTGGAAGGAAATTTGTGCCGCCTCTCAGATTCCAGAACTTACTGCCACAGAAATGTGAGGAACATGTGTTTTTTTAGCCAAATTTTGAGGTTTGCAAAGGATTCTGGGTAACAGAACCTGGTCCGAGCCACACAAGTCACCCCATCTTGGATTCCCCTAGGTCTCTAGTTTTCAGAAATGCACAGGTTTGGTAGATTTCCCTAGGTGGCGGCTGAGCTACAGGCCAAAATCTACAGGTAGGCACTTTGCAAAAAACACCTCTGTTTTCCTTCACCAATTTGGCTGTGTCCACGTTGCGCTTTGGGGCATTTCCTGTCACGGGCGCTAGGCCTACCCACACAAGTGAGGTATCATTTTTATCAGGAGACGTGGGGGAACGCTGGGTGGAAGGAAATTAGTGCCGCCTCTCAGATTCCAGAACTTTCTGCCACAGAAATGTGAGGAACATGTGTTTTTTTAGCCAAATTTTGAGGTTTGGAAAGGATTCTGGGTAACAGAACCTGGTCCGAGCCACACAAGTCACCCCATCTTAGATTCCCCTAGGTCTCTAGTTTTCAGAAATGCACAGGTTTGGTAGGTTTCCCTAGGTGGCGGCTGAGCTACAGGACAAAATCTACAGGTAGGCACTTTGCAAAAAACACCTCTGTTTTCCTTCACCAATTTGGCTATGTCCACGTTGCGCTTTGGGGCATTTCCTGTCACGGGGCGCTAGGCCTACCCACACAAGTGAGGTATCATTTTTATCGGGAGACGTGGGGGAACGCTGGGTGGAAGGAAATTCGTGGCTCCTCTCAGATTCCAGAACTTTCTGCCACAGAAATGTGAGGAACATGTGTTTTTTTAGCCAAATTTTGAGGTTTGCAAAGGATTCTGGGTAACAGAACCTGGTCCGAGCCACACAAGTCACCCCATCTTGGATTCCCCTAGGTCTCTAGTTTTCAGAAATGCACAGGTTTGGTAGGTTTCCCTAGGTGGCGGCTGAGCTACAGGCCAAAATCTACAGGTAGGCTCTTTGCAAAAAACACCTCTGTTTTCCTTCACCAATTTGGCTGTGTTCACGTTGCGCTTTGGGGTATTTCCTGTCACGGGCGCTATGTCTACCCACACAAGTGAGGTATCATTTTTATCGGGAGACGTGGGGGAACGCTGGGTGGAAGGAAATTCGTGGCTCCTCTCAGATTCCAGAACTTTCTGCCACAGAAATGTGAGGAACATGTGTTTTTTTAGCCAAATTTTGAGGTTTGCAAAGGATTCTGGGTAACAGAACCTGGTCCGAGCCACACAAGTCACCCCATCTTGGATTCCCCTAGGTCTCTAGTTTTCAGAAATGCACAGGTTTGGTAGGTTTCCCTAGGTGGCGGCTGAGCTACAGGCCAAAATCTACAGGTAGGCACTTTGCAAAAAACACCTCTGTTTTCCTTCACCAATTTGGCTGTGTCCACGTTGCGCTTTGGGGCATTTCCTGTCACGGGCGCTAGGCCTACCCACACAAGTGAGGTATCATTTTTATCGGGAGACGTGGGGGAACGCTGGGTGGAAGGAAATTCGTGGCTCCTCTCAGATTCCAGAACTTTCTGCCACAGAAATGTGAGGAACATGTGTTTTTTTAGCCAAATTTTGAGGTTTGCAAAGGATTCTGGGTAACAGAAACTGGTCCGAGCCACGCAAGTCATCCCATCTTGGATTCCCCTAGGTCTCTAGTTTTCAGAAATGCACAGGTTTGGTAGGTTTCCCTAGGTGGCGGCTGAGCTACAGGACAAAATCTACAGGTAGGCACTTTGCAAAAAACACCTCTGTTTTCCTTCACCAATTTGGCTGTGTCCACGTTGCGCTTTGGGGCATTTCCTGTCACGGGCGCTAGGCCTACCCACACAAGTGAGGTATCATTTTTATCGGGAGACGTGGGGGAACGCTGGGTGGAAGGAAATTCGTGGCTCCTCTCAGATTCCAGAACTTTCTGCCACAGAAATGTGAGGAACATGTGTTTTTTTAGCCAAATTTTGAGGTTTGCAAAGGATTCTGGGTAACAGAACCTGGTCCGAGCCACGCAAGTCACCCCATCTTAGATTCCCCTAGGTCTCTAGTTTTCAGAAATGCACAGGTTTGGTAGGTATCTCTAGGTGGCGGCTGAGCTACAGGCCAAAATCTACAGGTAGGCACTTTCCAAAAAACACCTCTGTTTTCCTTCACCAATTTGGCTGTGTCCACGTTGCGCTTTGGGGCATTTCCTGTCACGGGCGCTAGGCCTACCCACACAAGTGAGGTATCATTTTTATCGGGAGACGTGGGGGAACGCTGGGTGGAAGGAAATTCGCAGCTCCTCTCAGATTCCAGAACTTTCTGCCACAGAAATGTGAGAAACATGTGTTTTTTTAGCCAAATTTTGAGGTTTGCAAAGGATTCTGGGTAACAGAACCTGGTCCGAGCCACACAAGTCACCCCATCTTGGATTCCCCTAGGTCTCTAGTTTTCAGAAATGCACAGGTTTGGTAGGTTTCCCTAGGTGGCGGCTGAGCTACAGGCCAAAATCTACAGGTAGGCACTTTGCAAAAAACACCTCTGTTTTCCTTCACCAATTTGGCTGTGTCCACGTTGCGCTTTGGGGCATTTCCTGTCACGGGCGCTAGGCCTACCCACACAAGTGAGGTATCATTTTTATCGGGAGACGTGGGGGAACGCTGGGTAAAAGGAAATTCGTGGCTCCTCTCAGATTCCAGAACTTTCTGCCACAGAAATGTGAGGAACATGTGTTTTTTTAGCCAAATTTTGAGGTTTGCAAAGGATTCTGGGTAACAGAACCTGGTTCGAGCCACACAAGTCACCCCATCTTGGATTCCCCTAGGTCTCTAGTTTTCAGAAATGCACAGGTTTGGTAGGTTTCCCTAGGTGGCGGCTGAGCTACAGGCCAAAATCTACAGGTAGGCTCTTTGCAAAAAACACCTCTGTTTTCCTTCACCAATTTGGCTGTGTTCACGTTGCGCTTTGGGGCATTTCCTGTCACGGGCGCTAGGCCTACCCACACAAGTGAGGTATAATTTTTATCGGGAGACGTGGGGGAACGCTGGGTGGAAGGAAATTTGTGCCGCCTCTCAGATTCCAGAACTTACTGCCACAGAAATGTGAGGAACATGTGTTTTTTTAGCCAAATTTTGAGGTTTGCAAAGGATTCTGGGTAACAGAACCTGGTCCGAGCCACACAAGTCACCCCATCTTGGATTCCCCTAGGTCTCTAGTTTTCAGAAATGCACAGGTTTGGTAGGTTTCCCTAGGTGGCGGCTGAGCTACAGGCCAAAATCTACAGGTAGGCACTTTCCAAAAAACACCTCTGTTTTCCTTCACCAATTTGGCTGTGTCCACGTTGCGCTTTGGGGCATTTCCTGTCACGGGCGCTAGGCCTACCCACACAAGTGAGGTATCATTTTTATCGGGAGACGTGGGGGAACGCTGGGTGGAAGGAAATTCGTGGCTCCTCCCAGATTCCAGAACTTTCTGCCACAGAAATGTGAGGAACATGTGTTTTTTTAGCCAAATTTTGAGGTTTGCAAAGGATTCTGGGTAACAGAACCTGGTCCGAGCCACGCAAGTCACCCCATCTTGGATTCCCCTAGGTCTCTAGTTTTCAGAAATGCACAGGTTTGGTAGGTTTCTCTAGGTGGCGGCTGAGCTACAGGCCAAAATCTACAGGTAGGCACTTTCCAAAAAACACCTCTCTTTTCCTTCACCAATTTGGCTGTGTCCACGTTGCGCTTTGGGGCATTTCCTGTCACGGGCGCTAGGCCTACCCACACAAGTGAGGTATCATTTTTATCGGGAGACATGGGGGAACGCTGGGTGGAAGGAAATTCGTGGTTCCTCTCAGATTCCAGAACTTTCTGCCACAGAAATGTGAGGAACATGTGTTTTTTTAGCCAAATTTTGAGGTTTGCAAAGGATTCTGGGTAACAGAACCTGGTCCGAGCCACACAAGTCACCCCATCTTGGATTCCCCTAGGTCTCTAGTTTTCAGAAATGCACAGGTTTGGTAGGTTTCCCTAGGTAGCGGCTGAGCTACAGGCCAAAATCTACAGGTAGGCACTTTGCAAAAAACACCTCTGTTTTCCTTCACCAATTTGGCTGTGTCCACGTTGCGCTTTGGGGCATTTCCTGTCACGGGCGCTAGGCCTACCCACACAAGTGAGGTATCATTTTTATCGGGAGACATGGGGGAACGCTGGGTGGAAGGAAAATCGTGCCGCCTCTCAGATTCCAGAACTTTCTGCCACAGAAATATGAGGAACATGTGTTTTTTTAGCCAAATTTTGAGGTTTGCAAAGGATTCTGGGTAACAGAACCTGGTCCGAGCCACACAAGTCACCCCATCTTGGATTCCCCTAGGTCTCTAGTTTTCAGAAATGCACAGGTTTGGTAGGTTTCCCTAGGTGGCGGCTGAGCTACAGGCCAAAATCTACAGGTAGGCTCTTTGCAAAAAACACCTCTGTTTTCCTTCACCAATTTGGCTGTGTTCACGTTGCGCTTTGGGGCATTTCCTGTCACGGGCGCTATGTCTACCCACACAAGTGAGGTATCATTTTTATCGGGAGACGTGGGGGAACGCTGGGTGGAAGGAAATTCGTGGCTCATCTCAGATTCCAGAACTTTCTGCCACAGAAATGTGAGGAACATGTGTTTTTTTAGCCAAATTTTGAGGTTTGCAAAGGATTCTGGGTAACAGAACCTGGTCCGAGCCACACAAGTCACCCCATCTTGGATTCCCCTAGGTCTCTAGTTTTCAGAAATGCACAGGTTTGGTAGGTTTCCCTAGGTGGCGGCTGAGCTACAGGCCAAAATCTACAGGTAGGCACTTTGCAAAAAACACCTCTGTTTTCCTTCACCAATTTGGCTGTGTCCACGTTGCGCTTTGGGGCATTTCCTGTCACGGGCGCTAGGCCTACCCACACAAGTGAGGTATCATTTTTATCGGGAGACGTGGGGGAACGCTGGGTGGAAGGAAATTCGTGGCTCCTCTCAGATTCCAGAACTTTCTGCCACAGAAATGTGAGGAACATGTGTTTTTTTAGCCAAATTTTGAGGTTTGCAAAGGATTCTGGGTAACAGAACCTGGTCCGAGCCACGCAAGTCACCCCATCTTGGATTCCCCTAGGTCTCTAGTTTTCAGAAATGCACAGGTTTGGTAGGTATCTCTAGGTGGCGGCTGAGCTACAGGCCAAAATCTACAGGTAGGCACTTTCCAAAAAACACCTCTGTTTTCCTTCACCAATTTGGCTGTGTCCACGTTGCGCTTTGGGGCATTTCCTGTCACGGGCGCTAGGCCTACCCACACAAGTGAGGTATCATTTTTATCGGGAGACGTGGGGGAACGCTGGGTGGAAGGAAATTCGCAGCTCCTCTCAGATTCCAGAACTTTCTGCCACAGAAATGTGAGAAACATGTGTTTTTTTAGCCAAATTTTGAGGTTTGCAAAGGATTCTGGTTAACAGAACCTGGTCCGAGCCACACAAGTCCCCCCATCTTGGATTCCCCTAGGTCTCTAGTTTTCAGAAATGCACAGGTTTGGTAGGTTTCCCTAGGTGGCGGCTGAGCTACAAGCCAAAATCTACAGGTAGGCACTTTGCAAAAAACACCTCTGTTTTCCTTCACAAATTTGGATGTGTCCATGTTGCGCTTTGGGGCGTTTCCTGTCGCGGGCGCTAGGCCTACCCACACAAGTGAGGTATCATTTTTATCGGGAGACGTGGGGAAACGCTGGGTGGAAGGAAATTCGTGGCTCCTCTCAGATTCCAGAACTTTCTGCCACAGAAATGTGAGGAACATGTGTTTTTTTAGCCAAATTTTGAGGTTTGCAAAGGATTCTGGGTAACAGAACCTGGTCCGAGCCACACAAGTCTCCCCATCTTGGATTCCCCTAGGTCTCTAGTTTTCAGAAATGCACAGGTTTGGTAGGTTTCCCTAGGTGGCGGCTGAGCTACAGGCCAAAATCTACAGGTAGGCACTTTGCAAAAAACACCTCTGTTTTCCTTCACCAATTTGGCTGTGTCCACGTTGCGCTTTGGGGCATTTCCTGTCACGGGCGCTAGGCCTACCCACACAAGTGAGGTATCATTTTTATCGGGAGACGTGGGGGAACGCTGGGTTGGAGGAAAATCGTGGCTCCTCTCAGATTCCAGAACTTTCTGCCACAGAAATGTGAGGAACATGTGTTTATTTAGCCAAATTTTGAGGTTTGCAAAGGATTCTGGGTAACAGAACCTGGTCCGAGCCACACAAGTCACCCCATCTTGGATTCCCCTAGGTCTCTAGTTTTCAGAAATGCACAGGTTTGGTAGGTTTCCCTAGGTGGCGGCTGAGCTAGAGGCCAAAATCTACAGGTAGGCACTTTGCAAAAAACACCTCTGTTTTCCTTCACCAATTTGGCTGTGTCCACGTTGCGCTTTGGGGCATTTCCAGTCACGGGCGCTAGGCCTACCCACACAAGTGAGGTATCATTTTTATCGGGAGACATGGGGGAACGCTGGGTGGAAGGAAAATCGTGCCGCCTCTCAGATTCCAGAACTTTCTGCCACAGAAATGTGAGGAACATGTGTTTTTTTAGCCAAATTTTGAGGTTTGCAAAGGATTCTGGGTAACTGAACCTGGTCCGAGCCACACAAGTCACCCCATCTTGGATTCCCCTAGGTCTCTAGTTTTCAGAAATGCACAGGTTTGGTAGGTTTCCCTAGGTGGCGGCTGAGCTACAGGCCAAAATCTACAGGTAGGCTCTTTGCAAAAAACACCTCTGTTTTCCTTCACCAATTTGGCTGTGTTCACGTTGCGCTTTGGGGCATTTCCTGTCACGGGCGCTAGGCCTACCCACACAAGTGAGGTATAATTTTTATCGGGAGACGTGGGGGAACGCTGGGTGGAAGGAAATTTGTGCCGCCTCTCAGATTCCAGAACTTACTGCCACAGAAATGTGAGGAACATGTGTTTTTTTAGCCAAATTTTGAGGTTTGCAAAGGATTCTGGGTAACAGAACCTGGTCCGAGCCACACAAGTCACCCCATCTTGGATTCCCCTAGGTCTCTAGTTTTCAGAAATGCACAGGTTTGGTAGGTTTCCCTAGGTGGCGGCTGAGCTACAGGCCAAAATCTACAGGTAGGCACTTTGCAAAAAACACCTCTGTTTTCCTTCACCAATTTGGCTGTGTCCACGTTGCGCTTTGGGGCATTTCCTGTCACAGGCGCTAGGCCTACCCACACAAGTGAGGTATCATTTTTATCGAGAGACGTGGGGGAACACTGGGTGGAAGGAAATTCGTGGCTCCTCTCAGATTCCAGAACTTTCTGCCACAGAAATGTGAGGCACATGTGTTTTTTTAGCCAAATTTTGAGGTTTGCAAAGGATTCTGGGTAACAGAACCTGGTCCGAGCCACACAAGTCTCCCCATCTTGGATTCCCCTAGGTCTCTAGTTTTCAGAAATGCACAGGTTTGGTAGGTTTCCCTAGGTGGCGGCTGAGCTACAGGCCAAAATCTACAGGTAGGCACTTTGCAAAAAACACCTCTGTTTTCCTTCACCAATTTGGCTGTGTCCACTTTGCGCTTTGGGGCATTTCCTGTCACGGGCGCTAGGCCTACCCACACAAGTGAGGTATCATTTTTATCGGGAGACGTGGGGGAACGCTGGGTTGGAGGAAAATCGTGGCTCCTCTCAGATTCCAGAACTTTCTGCCACAGAAATGTGAGGAACATGTGTTTATTTAGCCAAATTTTGAGGTTTGCAAAGGATTCTGGGTAACTGAACCTGGTCCGAGCCACACAAGTCACCCCATCTTGGATTCCCCTAGGTCTCTAGTTTTCAGAAATGCACAGGTTTGGTAGGTTTCCCTAGGTGGCGGCTGAGCTACAGGCCAAAATCTACAGGTAGGCTCTTTGCAAAAAACACCTCTGTTTTCCTTCACCAATTTGGCTGTGTTCACGTTGCGCTTTGGGGCATTTCCTGTCACGGGCGCTAGGCCTACCCACACAAGTGAGGTATCATTTTTATCAGGAGACGTGGGGGAACGCTGGGTGGAAGGAAATTAGTGCCGCCTCTCAGATTCCAGAACTTTCTGCCACAGAAATGTGAGGAACATGTGTTTTTTTAGCCAAATTTTGAGGTTTGCAAAGGATTCTGGGTAACAGAACCTGGTCCGAGCCACACAAGTCCCCCCATCTTGGATTCCCCTAGGTCTCTAGTTTTCAGAAATGCACAGGTTTGGTAGGTTTCCATAGGTGGCGGCTGAGCTACAAGCCAAAATCTACAGGTAGGCACTTTGCAAAAAACACCTCTGTTTTCCTTCACTAATTTGGATGTGTCCACGTTGCGCTTTGGGGCGTTTCCTGTTGCGGGCGCTAGGCCTACCCACACAAGTGAGGTATCATTTTTATCGGGAGACGTTGGGAAACGCTGGGTGGAAGGAAATTCGTGGCTCCTCTCAGATTCCAGAACTTTCTGCCACAGAAATATGAGGAACATGTGTTTTTTTAGCCAAATTTTGAGGTTTGCAAAGGATTCTGGGTAACAGAACCTGGTCCGAGCCACACAAGTCACCCCATCTTGGATTCCCCTAGGTCTCTAGTTTTCAGAAATGCACAGGTTTGGTAGGTTTCCCTAGGTGGCGGCTGAGCTACAGGCCAAAATCTACAGGTAGGCACTTTGCAAAAAACAACTCTGTTTTCCTTCACCAATTTGGCTGTGTCCACGTTACGCTTTGGGGCATTTCCTGTCACGGGCGCTAAGCCTACCCACACAAGTGAGGTATCATTTTTATCGGGAGACGTGGGGGAACGCTGGGTGGAAGGAAATTCGTGGCTCCTCTCAGATTCCAGAACATTCTGCCACAGAAATGTGAGGAACATGTGTTTTTTTAGCCAAATTTTGAGGTTTGCAAAGGATTCTGGGTAACAGAACCTGGTCCGAGCCACGCAAGTCACCCCATCTTGGAT
Organism: Pleurodeles waltl; assembly: GCF_031143425.1. Lineage (NCBI taxonomy): Eukaryota > Metazoa > Chordata > Amphibia > Caudata > Salamandridae > Pleurodeles > Pleurodeles waltl. The sequence goes on along the minus strand of NC_090449.1, from coordinate 188,638,446 downwards.
TCCCCTAGGTCTCTAGTTTTCAGAAATGCACAGGTTTGGTAGGTTTCTCTAGGTGGCGGCTGACCTATAGGCCAAAATCTACAGGTAGGCACTTTCCAAAAAACACCTCTCTTTTCCTTCACCAATTTGGCTGTGTCCACGTTGCGCTTTAGGGCATTTCCTGTCACGGGCACTAGGCCTACCCACACAAGTGAGGTATCATTTTTATCGGGAGACGTGGGGGAACGCTGGGTGGAAGGAAATTCGTGGCTCCTCTCAGATTCCAGAACTTTCTGCCACAGAAATGTGAGGAACATGTGTTTTTTTAGCCAAATTTTGAGGTTTGCAAAGGATTCTGGGTAACAGAACCTGGTCCGAGCCACACAAGTCACCCCATCTTGGATTCCCCTAGGTCTCTAGTTTTCAGAAATGCACAGGTTTGGTAGGTTTCCCTAGGTGGCGGCTGAGCTACAAGCCAAAATCTACAGGTAGGCACTTTGCAAAAAACACCTCTGTTTTCCTTCACAAATTTGGATGTGTCCACGTTGCTCTTTGGGGCGTTTCCTGTCGCGGGCGCTAGGCCTACCCACACAAGTGAGGTATCATTTTTATCGGGAGACGTGGGGAAACGCTGGGTGGAAGGAAATTCGTGGATCCTCTCAGAGTCCAGAACTTTCTGCCACAGAAATGTGAGGAACATGTGTTTTTTTAGCCAAATTTTGAGGTTTGCAAAGGATTCTGGGTAACAGAACCTGGTCCGAGCCACACAAGTCACCCCATCTTGGATTCCCCTAGGTCTCTAGTTTTCAGAAATGCACAGGTTTGGTAGGTTTCCCTAGGTGGCGGCTGAGCTACAGGCCAAAATCTACAGGTAGGCACTTTGCAAAAAACACCTCTGTTTTCCTTCACCAATTTGGCTGTGTCTACGTTGCGCTTTGGGGCATTTCCTGTCACGGGCGCTAGGCCTACCCACACAAGTGAGGTATCATTTTTATCGGGAGACGTGGGGGAACGCTGGGTGGAAGGAAATTCGTGGCTCCTCTCAGATTCCATAACTTTCTGCCACAGAAATGTGAGGAACATGTGTTTTTTTAGCCAAATTTTGAGGTTTGCAAAGGATTCTGGGTAACAGAACCTGGTCCGAGCCACACAAGTCACCCCATCTTGGATTCCCCTAGGTCTCTAGTTTTCAGAAATGCACAGGTTTGGTAGGTTTCCCTAGGTGGCGGCTGAGCTACAGGCCAAAATCTACAGGTAGGCACTTTGCAAAAAACACCTCTGTTTTCCTTCACCAATTTGGCTGTGTCCACGTTGCGCTTTGGGGCATTTCCTGTCACGGGCGCTAGGCCTACACACACAAGTGAGGTATCATTTTTATCGGGAGACGTGGGGGAACGCTGGGTGGAAGGAAATTCGTGGCTTCTCTCAGATTCTAGAACTTTCTGTCACAGAAATGTAAGGAACATGTGTTTTTTTAGCCAAATTTTGAGGTTTGCAAAGGATTCTGGGTAACAGAACCTGGTCCGAGCCACACAAGTCACCCCATCTTGGATTCGCCTAGGTCTCTAGTTTTCAGAAATGCACAGGTTTGGTAGGTTTCCCTAGGTGGCGGCTGAGCTAGAGGCCAAAATCTACAGGTAGGCACTTTGCAAAAAACACCTCTGTTTTCCTTCACCAATTTGGCTGTGTCCACGTTGCGCTTTGGGGCATTTCCTGTCACGGGCGCTAGGCCTACCCACACAAGTGAGGTATCATTTTTATCGGGAGACGTGGGGGAACGCTGGGTAAAAGGAAATTCGTGGCTCCTCTCAGATTCCAGAACTTTCTGCCACAGAAATGTGAGGAACATGTGTTTTTTTAGCCAAATTTTGAGGTTTGCAAAGGATTCTGGGTAACAGAACCTGGTCCGAGCCACACAAGTCACCCCATCTTGGATTCCCCTAGGTCTCTAGTTTTCAGAAATGCACAGGTTTGGTAGGTTTCCCTAGGTGGCGGCTGAGCTACAGGCCAAAATCTACAGGTAGGCTCTTTGCAAAAAACACCTCTGTTTTCCTTCACCAATTTGGCTGTGTTCACGTTGCGCTTTGGGGCATTTCCTGTCACGGGCGCTAGGCCTACCCACACAAGTGAGGAATAATTTTATCGGGAGACGTGGGGGAACGCTGGGTGGAAGGAAATTTGTGCCGCCTCTCAGATTCCAGAACTTACTGCCACAGAAATGTGAGGAACATGTGTTTTTTTAGCCAAATTTTGAGGTTTGCAAAGGATTCTGGGTAACAGAACCTGGTCCGAGCCACACAAGTCACCCCATCTTGGATTCCCCTAGGTCTCTAGTTTTCAGAAATGCACAGGTTTGGTAGATTTCCCTAGGTGGCGGCTGAGCTACAGGCCAAAATCTACAGGTAGGCACTTTGCAAAAAACACCTCTGTTTTCCTTCACCAATTTGGCTGTGTCCACGTTGCGCTTTGGGGCATTTCCTGTCACGGGCGCTAGGCCTACCCACACAAGTGAGGTATCATTTTTATCAGGAGACGTGGGGGAACGCTGGGTGGAAGGAAATTAGTGCCGCCTCTCAGATTCCAGAACTTTCTGCCACAGAAATGTGAGGAACATGTGTTTTTTTAGCCAAATTTTGAGGTTTGGAAAGGATTCTGGGTAACAGAACCTGGTCCGAGCCACACAAGTCACCCCATCTTAGATTCCCCTAGGTCTCTAGTTTTCAGAAATGCACAGGTTTGGTAGGTTTCCCTAGGTGGCGGCTGAGCTACAGGACAAAATCTACAGGTAGGCACTTTGCAAAAAACACCTCTGTTTTCCTTCACCAATTTGGCTATGTCCACGTTGCGCTTTGGGGCATTTCCTGTCACGGGGCGCTAGGCCTACCCACACAAGTGAGGTATCATTTTTATCGGGAGACGTGGGGGAACGCTGGGTGGAAGGAAATTCGTGGCTCCTCTCAGATTCCATAACTTTCTGCCACAGAAATGTGAGGAACATGTGTTTTTTTAGCCAAATTTTGAGGTTTGCAAAGGATTCTGGGTAACAGAACCTGGTCCGAGCCACACAAGTCACCCCATCTTGGATTCCCCTAGGTCTCTAGTTTTCAGAAATGCACAGGTTTGGTAGGTTTCCCTAGGTGGCGGCTGAGCTACAGGCCAAAATCTACAGGTAGGCACTTTGCAAAAAACACCTCTGTTTTCCTTCACCAATTTGGCTGTGTCCACGTTGCGCTTTGGGGCATTTCCTGTCACGGGCGCTAGGCCTACCCACACAAGTGAGGTATCATTTTTATCGGGAGACGTGGGGGAACGCTGGGTAAAAGGAAATTCGTGGCTCCTCTCAGATTCCAGAACTTTCTGCCACAGAAATGTGAGGAACATGTGTTTTTTTAGCCAAATTTTGAGGTTTGCAAAGGATTCTGGGTAACAGAACCTGGTTCGAGCCACACAAGTCACCCCATCTTGGATTCCCCTAGGTCTCTAGTTTTCAGAAATGCACAGGTTTGGTAGGTTTCCCTAGGTGGCGGCTGAGCTACAGGCCAAAATCTACAGGTAGGCTCTTTGCAAAAAACACCTCTGTTTTCCTTCACCAATTTGGCTGTGTTCACGTTGCGCTTTGGGGCATTTCCTGTCACGGGCGCTAGGCCTACCCACACAAGTGAGGTATAATTTTTATCGGGAGACGTGGGGGAACGCTGGGTGGAAGGAAATTTGTGCCGCCTCTCAGATTCCAGAACTTACTGCCACAGAAATGTGAGGAACATGTGTTTTTTTAGCCAAATTTTGAGGTTTGCAAAGGATTCTGGGTAACAGAACCTGGTCCGAGCCACACAAGTCACCCCATCTTGGATTCCCCTAGGTCTCTAGTTTTCAGAAATGCACAGGTTTGGTAGGTTTCCCTAGGTGGCGGCTGAGCTACAGGCCAAAATCTACAGGTAGGCACTTTGCAAAAAACACCTCTGTTTTCCTTCACCAATTTGGCTGTGTCTACGTTGCGCTTTGGGGCATTTCCTGTCACAGGCGCTAGGCCTACCCACACAAGTGAGGTGTCATTTTTATCGAGAGACGTGGGGGAACGCTGGGTGGAAGGAAAGTCGTGGCTCCTCTCAGATTCCAGAACTTTCTGCCACAGAAATGTGAGGAACATGTGTTTTTTTCGCCAAATTTTGAGGTTTGCAAAGGATTCTGGGTAACAGAACCTGGTCCGAGCCACACAAGTCACCCCATCTTGGATTCACCTAGGTCTCTAGTTTTCAGAAATGCACAGGTTTGGTAGGTTTCTCTAGGTGGCGGCTGAGCTACAGGCCAAAATCTACAGGTAGGCACTTTGCAAAAAACACCTCTGTTTTCCTTCACCAATTTGGCTGTGTCCACGTTGCGCTTTGGGGCATTTCCTGTCACGGGCGCTAGGCCTACCCACACAAGTGAGGTATCATTTTTATCGGGAGACGTGGGGGAACGCTGGGTGGAAGGAAATTCGTGGCTCCTCTCAGATTCCATAACTTTCTGCCACAGAAATGTGAGGAACATGTGTTTTTTTAGCCAAATTTTGAGGTTTGCAAAGGATTCTGGGTAACAGAACCTGGTCCGAGCCACACAAGTCACCCCATCTTGGATTCCCCTAGGTCTCTAGTTTTCAGAAATGCACAGGTTTGGTAGGTTTCCCTAGGTGGCGGCTGAGCTACAGGCCAAAATCTACAGGTAGGCACTTTGCAAAAAACACCTCTGTTTTCCTTCACCAATTTGGCTGTGTCCACGTTGCGCTTTGGGGCATTTCCTGTCACGGGCGCTAGGCCTACCCACACAAGTGAGGTATCATTTTTATCGGGAGACGTGGGGGAACGCTGGGTAAAAGGAAATTCGTGGCTCCTCTCAGATTCCAGAACTTTCTGCCACAGAAATGTGAGGAACATGTGTTTTTTTAGCCAAATTTTGAGGTTTGCAAAGGATTCTGGGTAACAGAACCTGGTCCGAGCCACACAAGTCACCCCATCTTGGATTCGCCTAGGTCTCTAGTTTTCAGAAATGCACAGGTTTGGTAGGTTTCCCTAGGTGGCGGCTGAGCTACAGGCCAAAATCTACAGGTAGGCACTTTGCAAAAAACACCTCTGTTTTCCTTCACCAATTTGGCTGTGTCCACGTTGCGCTTTGGGGCATTTCCTGTCACGGGCGCTAGGCCTACCCACACAAGTGAGGTATCATTTTTATCGGGAGACGTGGGGGAACGCTGGGTGGAAGGAAATTCGTGGCTCCTCTCAGATTCTAGAACTTTCTGTCACAGAAATGTAAGGAACATGTGTTTTTTTAGCCAAATTTTGAGGTTTGCAAAGGATTCTGGGTAACAGAACCTGGTCCGAGCCACACAAGTCACCCCATCTTGGATTCGCCTAGGTCTCTAGTTTTCAGAAATGCACAGGTTTGGTAGGTTTCCCTAGGTGGCGGCTGAGCTACAGGCCAAAATCTACAGGTAGGCACTTTGCAAAAAACACCTCTGTTTTCCTTCACCAATTTGGCTGAGTCCACATTGCGCTTTGGGGCATTTCCTGTCACGGGCGCTAGGCCTACCCACACAAGTGAGGTATCATTTTTATCGGGAGACGTGGGGGAACGCTGGGTAAAAGGAAATTCGTGGCTCCTCTCAGATTCCAGAACTTTCTGCCACAGAAATGAGAGGAACATGTGTTTTTTTAGCCAAATTTTGAGGTTTGCAAAGGATTCTGGGTAACAGAACCTGGTTCGAGCCACACAAGTCACCCCATCTTGGATTCCCCTAGGTCTCTAGTTTTCAGAAATGCACAGGTTTGGTAGGTTTCCCTAGGTGGCGGCTGAGCTACAGGCCAAAATCTACAGGTAGGCTCTTTGCAAAAAACACCTCTGTTTTCCTTCACCAATTTGGCTGTGTTCACGTTGCGCTTTGGGGCATTTCCTGTCACGGGCGCTAGGCCTACCCACACAAGTGAGGTATAATTTTTATCGGGAGACGTGGGGGAACGCTGGGTGGAAGGAAATTTGTGCCGCCTCTCAGATTCCAGAACTTACTGCCACAGAAATGTGAGGAACATGTGTTTTTTTAGCCAAATTTTGAGGTTTGCAAAGGATTCTGGGTAACAGAACCTGGTCCGAGCCACACAAGTCACCCCATCTTGGATTCCCCTAGGTCTCTAGTTTTCAGAAATGCACAGGTTTGGTAGGTTTCCCTAGGTGGCGGCTGAGCTACAGGCCAAAATCTACAGGTAGGCACTTTGCAAAAAACACCTCTGTTTTCCTTCACCAATTTGGCTGTGTCCACGTTGCGCTTTGGGGCATTTCCTGTCACAGGCGCTAGGCCTACCCACACAAGTGAGGTGTCATTTTTATCGAGAGACGTGGGGGAACGCTGGGTGGAAGGAAAGTCGTGGCTCCTCTCAGATTCCAGAACTTTCTGCCACAGAAATGTGAGGAACATGTGTTTTTTTAGCCAAATTTTGAGGTTTGCAAAGGATTCTGGGTAACAGAACCTGGTCCGAGCCACACAAGTCACCCCATCTTGGATTCACCTAGGTCTCTAGTTTTCAGAAATGCACAGGTTTGGTAGGTTTCTCTAGGTGGCGGCTGAGCTACAGGCCAAAATCTACAGGTAGGCACTTTGCAAAAAACACCTCTGTTTTCCTTCACCAATTTGGCTGTGTCCACGTTGCGCTTTGGGGCATTTCCTGTCACGGGCGCTAGGCCTACCCACACAAGTGAGGTATCATTTTTATCGGGAGACGTGGGGGAACGCTGGGTGGAAGGAAATTCATTTCTCCTCTCAGATTCCATAACTTTCTGCCACAGAAATGTGAGGAACATGTGTTTTTTTAGCCAAATTTTGAGGTTTGCAAAGGATTCTGGGTAACAGAACCTGGTCCGAGCCACACAAGTCACCCCATCTTGGATTCCCCTAGGTCTCTAGTTTTCAGAAATGCACAGGTTTGGTAGGTTTCCCTAGGTGGCGGCTGAGCTACAGGCCAAAATCTACAGGTAGGCACTTTGCAAAAAACACCTCTGTTTTCCTTCACCAATTTGGCTGTGTCCACGTTGCGCTTTGGGGCATTTCCTGTCACGGGCGCTAGGCCTACACACACAAGTGAGGTATCATTTTTATCGGGAGACGTGGGAGAACGCTGGGTGGAAGGAAATTCGTGGCTCCTCTCAGATTCTAGAACTTTCTGTCACAGAAATGTAAGGAACATGTGTTTTTTTAGCCAAATTTTGAGGTTTGCAAAGGATTCTGGGTAACAGAACCTGGTCCGAGCCACACAAGTCACCCCATCTTGGATTCGCCTAGGTCTCTAGTTTTCAGAAATGCACAGGTTTGGTAGGTTTCCCTAGGTGGCGGCTGAGCTACAGGCCAAAATCTACAGGTAGGCACTTTGCAAAAAACACCTCTGTTTTCCTTCACCAATTTGGCTGTGTCCACGTTGCGCTTTGGGGCATTTCCTGTCACGGGCGCTAGGCCTACCCACACAAGTGAGGTATCATTTTTATCGGGAGACGTGGGGGAACGCTGGGTAAAAGGAAATTCGTGGCTCCTCTCAGATTCCAGAACTTTCTGCCACAGAAATGTGAGGAACATGTGTTTTTTTAGCCAAATTTTGAGGTTTGCAAAGGATTCTGGGTAACAGAACCTGGTTCGAGCCACACAAGTCACCCCATCTTGGATTCCCCTAGGTCTCTAGTTTTCAGAAATGCACAGGTTTGGTAGGTTTCCCTAGGTGGCGGCTGAGCTACAGGCCAAAATCTACAGGTAGGCACTTTGCAAAAAACTCCTTTGTTTTCCTTCACCAATTTGGCTGTGTCCACGTTGCACTTTGGGGCATTTCCTGTCACGGGCGCTAGGCCTACCCACACAAGTGAGGTATCATTTTTATCGGGAGACGTGGGGGAACGCTGGGTGGAAGGAAATTCGTGCCGCCTCTCAGATTCCAGAACTTTCTGCCACAGAAATGTGAGGAACATGTGATTTTTTAGCCAAATTTTGAGGTTTGCAAAGGATTCTGGGTAACAGAACCTGGTCCGAGCCACACAAGTCACCCCATCTTAGATTCCCCTGGGTCTCTAGTTTTCAGAAATGCACAGGTTTGGTAGGTTTCCTTAGGTGGCGGCTGATTTACAGGCCAAAATCTACAGGTAGGCACTTTGCAAAAAACACCTCTGTTTTCCCTCACCAATTTGGCTGTGTCCACGTTGCGCTTTGGGGCATTTCCTGTCACGGGCGCTAGGCCTACCCACACAAGTGAGGTATCATTTTTATCGGGAGAAGTGGGGAACGCTGGGTGGAAGGAAATTCGTGGCTCCTCTCAGATTCCAGAACTTTCTGCCACAGAAATGTGAGGAACATGTGTTTTTTTAGCCAAATTTTGAGGTTTGCAAAGGATTCTGGGTAACAGAACCTGGTCCGAGCCACACAAGTCCCCCCATCTTTGATTCCCCTAGGTCTCTAGTTTTCAGAAATGCACAGGTTTGGTAGGTTACCCTAGGTGGCGGCTGAGCTACAGGCTAAAATCTACAGGTAGGCACTTTGCAAAAAACACCTCTGTTTTCCTTCACCAATTTGGATTTGTCCACGTTGCGCTTTGGGGCGTTTTCTGTCGCGGGCGCTAGGCCTACCCACACAAGTGAGGTATCATTTTTATCGGGAGACGTGGCGGAACGCTGGGTGGAAGGAAATTCGTGGCTCCTCTCAGATTCCAGAACTTTCTGCCACAGAAATGTGAGGAACATGTGTTTTTTTAGCCAAATTTTGAGGTTTGCAAAGGATTCTGGGTAACAGAACCTGGTCCGAGCCACACAAGTCACCCCATCTTGGATTCCCCTAGGTCTCTAGTTTTCAGAAATGCACAGGTTTGGTAGGTTTCCCTAGGTGGCGGCTGAGCTACAAGCCAAAATCTACAGGTAGGCACTTTCCAAAAAACACCTCTGTTTTCCTTCACCAATTTGGCTGTGTCCACGTTGCGCTTTGGGGCATTTCCTGTCACGGGCGCTAGGCCTACCCACACAAGTGAGGTATCATTTTTATCAGGAGACGTGGGGGAACGCTGGGTGGAAGGAAATTCGTGCCGCCTCTCAGATTCCAGAACTTTCTGCCACAGAAATGTGAGGAACATGTGTTTTTTTAGCCAAATTTTGAGGTTTGCAAAGGATTCTGGGTAACAGAACCTGGTCCGAGCCACACAAGTCCCCCCATCTTGGATTCCCCTAGGTCTCTAGTTTTCAGAAATGCACAGGTTTGGTAGGTTTCCATAGGTGGCGGCTGAGCTACAAGCCAAAATCTACAGGTAGGCACTTTGCAAAAAACACCTCTGTTTTCCTTCACAAATTTGGATGTGTCCACGTTGCGCTTTGGGGCGTTTCCTGTCGCGGGCGCTAGGCCTACCCACACAAGTGAGGTATCATTTTTATCGGGAGACGTTGGGAAACGCTGGTTGGAAGGAAATTCGTGGCTCCTCTCAGATTCCAGAACTTTCTGCCACAGAAATATGAGGAACATGTGTTTTTTTAGCCAAATTTTGAGGTTTGCAAAGGATTCTGGGTAACAGAACCTGGTCCGAGCCACACAAGTCACCCCATCTTGGATTCCCCTAGGTCTCTAGTTTTCAGAAATGCACAGGTTTGGTAGGTTTCCCTAGGTGGCGGCTGAGCTACAGGCCAAAATCTACAGGTAGGCACTTTGCAAAAAACACCTCTGTTTTCCTTCACCAATTTGGCTGTGTCCACGTTACGCTTTGGGGCATTTCCTGTCACGGGCGCTAGGCCTACCCACACAAGTGAGGTATCATTTTTATCGGGAGACGTGGGGGAACGCTGGGTGGAAGGAAATTCGTGGCTCCTCTCAGATTCCATAACTTTCTGCCACAGAAATGTGAGGAACATGTGTTTTTTTAGCCAAATTTTGAGGTTTGCAAAGGATTCTGGGTAACAGAACCTGGTCCGAGCCACCCAAGTCACCCCATCTTGGATTCCCCTAGGTCTCTAGTTTTCAGAAATGCACAGGTTTGGTAGGTTTCTCTAGGTGGCGGCTGAGCTACAGGACAAAATCTACAGGTAGGCACTTTGCAAAAAACACCTCTGTTTTCCTTCACCAATTTGGCTGTGTCCACGTTGCGCTTTGGGGCATTTCCTGTCACGGGCGCTAGGCCTACCCACACAAGTGAGGTATCATTTTTATCGGGAGACATGGGGGAACGCTGGGTGGAAGGAAAATCGTGCCGCCTCTCAGATTCCAGAACTTTCTGCCACAGAAATGTGAGGAACATGTGTTTTTTTAGCCAAATTTTGAGGTTTGCAAAGGATTCTGGGTAACAGAACCTGGTCCGAGCCACACAAGTCACCCCATCTTGGATTCCCCTAGGTCTCTAGTTTTCAGAAATGCACAGGTTTGGTAGGTTTCCCTAGGTGGCGGCTGAGCTACAGGCCAAAATCTACAGGTAGGCTCTTTGCAAAAAACACCTCTGTTTTCCTTCACCAATTTGGCTGTGTTCACGTTGCGCTTTGGGCATTTCCTGTCACGGGCGCTAGGCCTACCCATACAAGTGAGGTATCATTTTTATCGGGAGACGTGGGGGAACGCTGGGTGGAAGGAAAGTCGTGGCTCCTCTCAGATTCCATAACTTTCTGCCACAGAAATGTGAGGAACATGTGTTTTTTTAGCCAAATTTTGAGGTTTGCAAAGGATTCTGGGTAACAGAACCTGGTCCGAGCCACACAAGTCACCCCATCTTGGATTCCCCTAGGTCTCTAGTTTTCAGAAATGCACAGGTTTGGTAGGTTTCCCTAGGTGGCGGCTGAGCTACAGGCCAAAATCTACAGGTAGGCACTTTGCAAAAAACACCTCTGTTTTCCTTCACCAATTTGGCTGTGTCCACGTTGCGCTTTGGGGCATTTCCTGTCACGGGCGCTAGGCCTACCCATACAAGTGAGGTATCATTTTTATCGGGAGACGTGGGGGAACGCTGGGTGGAAGGAAATTCGTGGCTCCTCTCAGATTCCAGAACTTTCTGCCACAGAAATGTGAGGAACATGTGTTTTTTTAGCCAAATTTTGAGGTTTGCAAAGGATTCTGGGTAACAGAACCTGAGCCGAGCCACGCAAGTCACCCCATCTTGGATTCCCCTAGGTCTCTAGTTTTCAGAAATGCACAGGTTTGGTAGGTTTCTCTAGGTGGCGGCTGAGCTACAGGCCAAAATCTACAGGTAGGCACTTTCCAAAAAACACCTCTGTTTTCCTTCACCAATTTGGCTGTGTCCACGTTGCGCTTTGGGGCATTTCCTGTCACGGGCGCTAGGCCTACCCACACAAGTGAGGTATCATTTTTATCGGGAGACGTGGGGGAACGCTGGGTGGAAGGAAATTCGCAGCTCCTCTCAGATTCCAGAACTTTCTGCCACAGAAATGTGAGAAACATGTGTTTTTTTAGCCAAATTTTGAGGTTTGCAAAGGATTCTGGTTAACAGAACCTGGTCCGAGCCACACAAGTCCCCCCATTTTGGATTCCCCTAGGTCTCTAGTTTTCAGAAATGCACAGGTTTGGTAGGTTTCCCTAGGTGGCGGCTGAGCTACAAGCCAAAATCTACAATTAGGCACTTTGCAAAAAACACCTCTGTTTTCCTTCACAAATTTGGATGTGTCCACGTTGCGCTTTGGGGCGTTTCCTGTCGCGGGCGCTAGGCCTACCCACACAAGTGAGGTATCATTTTTATCGGGAGACGTGGGGAAACGCTGGGTGGAAGGAAATTCGTGGCTCCTCTCAGATTCCAGAACTTTCTGCCACAGAAATGTGAGGAACATGTGTTTTTTTAGCCAAATTTTGAGGTTTGCAAAGGATTCTGGGTAACAGAACCTGGTCCGAGCCACACAAGTCACCCCATCTTGGATTCCCCTAGGTCTCTAGTTTTCAGAAATGCACAGGTTTGGTAGGTTTCCCTAGGTGGCGGCTGAGCTACAGGACAAAATCTACAGGTAGGCACTTTGCAAAAAACACCTCTGTTTTCCTTCACCAATTTGGCTGTGTCCACGTTGCGCTTTGGGGCATTTCCTGTCACGGGCGCTAGGCCTACCCACACAAGTGAGGTATCATTTTCATCGGGAGACGTCGGGGAACGCTGGGTGGAAGGAAATTCGTGGCTCCTCTCAGATTCCAGAACTTTCTGCCACAGAAATGTGAGGAACATGTGTTTTTTTAGCCAAATTTTGAGGTTTGCAAAGGATTCTGGGTAACAGAACCTGGTCCGAGCCACGCAAGTCACCCCATCTTGGATTCCCCTAGGTCTCTAGTTTTCAGAAATGCACAGGTTTGGTAGGTTTCTCTAGGTGGCGGCTGAGCTACAGGCCAAAATCTACAGGTAGGCACTTTCCAAAAATCACCTCTCTTTTCCTTCACCAATTTGGCTGTTTCCACGTTGCGCTTTGGGGCATTTCCTGTCACGGGCACTAGGCCTACCCACACAAGTGAGGTATCATTTTTATCGGGAGACGTGGGGGAACGCTGGGTGGAAGGAAATTCGTGGCTCCTCTCAGATTCCAGAACTTTCTGCCACAGAAATGTGAGGAACATGTGTTTTTTTAGCCAAATTTTGAGGTTTGCAAAGGATTCTGGGTAACAGAACCTGGTCCGAGCCACACAAGTCACCCCATCTTGGATTCCCCTAGGTCTCTAGTTTTCAAAAATGCACAGGTTTGGTAGGTTTCCCTAGGTTGTGGCTGAGCTACAGGCCAAAATCTACAGGTAGGCACTTTGCAAAAAACACCTCTGTTTTCCTTCACCAATTTGGCTGTGTTCACGTTGCGCTTTGGGGCATTTCCTGTCACGGGCGCTAGGCCTACCCACACAAGTGAGGTATAATTTTTATCGGGTGACGTGGGGGAACGCTGGGTGGAAGGAAATTTGTGCCGCCTCTCAGATTCCAGAACTTTCTGCCACAGAAATGTGAGGAACATGTGTTTTTTTAGCCAAATTTTGAGGTTTGCAAAGGATTCTGGGTAACAGAACCTGGTCCGAGCCACACAAGTCACCCCATCTTGGATTCCCCTAGGTCTCTAGTTTTCAGAAATGCACAGGTTTGGTAGGTTTCCCTAGGTGGCGGCTGAGCTACAGGCCAAAATCTACAGGTAGGCACTTTGCAAAAAACACCTCTGTTTTCCTTCACCAATTTGGCTGTGTCCACGTTGCGCTTTGGGGCATTTCCTGTCACGGGCTCTAGGCCTACCCACACAAGTGAGGTATCATTTTTATCGGGAGACGTGGGGGAACGCTGGGTGGAAGGAAATTCGTGGCTCCTCCCAGATTCCAGAACTTTCTGCCACAGAAATGTGAGGAACATGTGTTTTTTTAGCCAAATTTTGAGGTTTGCAAAGGATTCTGGGTAACAGAACCTGGTCCGAGCCACACAAGTCACCCCATCTTGGATTCCCCTAGGTCTCTAGTTTTCAGAAATGCACAGGTTTGGTAGTTTTCCCTAGGTGGCGGCTGAGCTACAGGCCAAAATCTACAGGTAGGCACTTTGCAAAAAACACCTCTGTTTTCCTTCACCAATTTGGCTGTGTCCACGTTGCGCTTTGGGGCATTTCCTGTCACGGGCGCTAGGCCTACCCACACAAGTGAGGTATCATTTTTATCGGGAGACGTGGGGGAACGCTGGGTTGGAGGAAAATCGTGGCTCCTCTCAGATTCCAGAACTTTCTGCCACAGAAATGTGAGGAACATGTGTTTATTTAGCCAAATTTTGAGGTTTGCAAAGGATTCTGGGTAACAGAACCTGGTCCGAGCCACACAAGTCACCCCATCTTGGATTCCCCTAGGTCTCTAGTTTTCAGAAATGCACAGGTTTGGTAGGTTTCCCTAGGTGGCGGCTGAGCTAGAGGCCAAAATCTACAGGTAGGCACTTTGCAAAAAACACCTCTGATTTCCTTCACCAATTTGGCTGTGTCCACGTTGCGCTTTGGGGCATTTCCTGTCACGGGCGCTAGGCCTACCCACACAAGTGAGGTATCATTTTTATCGGGAGACATGGGGGAACGCTGGGTGGAAGGAAATTCGTGGCTCCTCTCAGATTCCAGAACTTTCTGCCACAGAAATGTGAGGAACATGTGTTTTTTTAGCCAAATTTTTAGGTTTGCAAAGGATTCTGGGTAACAGAACCTGGTCCGAGCCACACAAGTCAACCCATCTTGGATTCCCCTAGGTCTCTAGTTTTCAGAAATGCACAGGTTTGGTAGGTTTCCCTAGGTAGCGGCTGAGCTACAGGCCAAAATCTACAGGTAGGCTCTTTGCAAAAAACACCTCTGTTTTCCTTCACCAATTTGGCTGTGTTTACGTTGCGCTTTGGGGCATTTCCTGTCACGGGCGCTAGGCCTACCCACACAAGTGAGGTATAATTTTTATCGGGAGACGTGGGGGAACGCTGGGTGGAAGGAAATTTGTGCCGCCTCTCAGATTCCAGAACTTACTGCCACAGAAATGTGAGGAACATGTGTTTTTTTAGCCAAATTTTGAGGTTTTCAAAGGATTCTGGGTAACAGAACCTGGTCCGAGCCACACAAGTCACCCCATCTTGGATTCCCCTAGGCCTCTAGTTTTCAGAAATGCACAGGTTTGGTAGGTTTCCCTAGGTGGCGGCTGAGCTACAGGCCAAAATCTACAGGTAGGCACTTTGCAAAAAACACCTCTGTTTTCCTTCACCAATTTGGCTGTGTCCACGTTGCGCTTTGGGGCATTTCCTGTCACGGGCGCTAGGCCTACCCACACAAGTGAGGTATCATTTTTATCGAGAGACGTGGGGGAACGCTGGGTGGAAGGAAAGTCGTGGCTCCTCTCAGATTCCAGAACTTTCTGCCACAGAAATGTGAGGAACATGTGTTTTTTTAGCCAAATTTTGAGGTTTGCAAAGGATTCTGGGTAACAGAACCTGGTCCGAGCCACACAAGTCACCCCATCTTGGATTCCCCTAGGTCTCTAGTTTTCAGAAATGCACAGGTTTGGTAGGTTTCCCTAGGTGGTGGCTGAGCTACAGGCCAAAATCTACAGGTAGGCACTTTGGAAAAAACACCTCTTTTCCTTCACCAATTTGGCTGTGTTCACGTTGTGCTTTGGGGCATTTCCTGTGACGGACGCTAGGCCTACCCACACAAGTGAGGTATCATTTTTATCGGGAGATGTGGGGGAACGCTGGGTGGAAGGAAATTTGTGCCGCCTCTCTGATTCCAAAACTTTCTGCCACAGAAATGTGAGGAACATGTGTTTTTTTAGCCAAATTTTTAGGTTTGCAAAGGATTCTGGGTAACAGAACCTGGTCCGAGCCACACAAGCCACCCCATCTTGGATTCCCCTAGGTCTCTAGTTTTCAGAAATGCACAGGTTTGGTAGGTTTCCCTAGGTGGCGGCTGAGCTACAGGCCAAAATCTACAGGTAGGCACTTTGCAAAAAACACCTCTGTTTTCCTTCACCAATTTGGCTGTGTCCACGTTGCGCTTTGGGGCATTTCCTGTCACGGGCGCTAGGCCTACCCACACAAGTGAGGTATTATTTTTATCAGGAGACGTGGGGGAACGCTGGGTGGAAGGAAATTCGTGGCTCCTCTCAGATTCCAGAACTTTCTGCCACAGAAATGTGAGGAACATGTGTTTTTGTTGCCAAATTTTGAGGTTTGCAAAGGATTCTGGGTAACAGAACCTGGTCCGAGCCACACAAGTCACCCCATCTTGGATTCCCCTAGGTCTCTAGTTTTCAGAAATGCACAGGTTTGGTAGGTTTCCCTAGGTGGCGGCTGAGCTACAGGCCAAAATCTACAGGTAGGCACTTTGCAAAAAACACCTCTGTTTTCCTTCACCAATTTGGCTGTGTCCACGTTGCGCTTTGGGGCATTTCCTGTCACGGGCGCTAGGCCTACCCACACAAGTGAGGTATCATTTTTATCGGGAGACGTGGGGGAACGCTGAGTGGAAGGAAATTCGTGGCTCCTCTCAGATTCCAGAACTTTCTGCCACAGAAATGTGAGGAACATGTGTTTTTTTAGCCAAATTTTGAGGTTTGCAAAGGATTCTGGGTAACAGAACCTGGTCCGAGCCACGCAAGTCACCCCATCTTGGATTCCCCTAGGTCTCTAGTTTTCAGAAATGCACAGGTTTGGTAGGTTTCTCTAGGTGGCGGCTGAGCTACAGGCCAAAATCTACAGGTAGGCACTTTGCAAAAAACACCTCTGTTTTCCTTCACCAATTTGGCTGTGTCCACGTTGCGCTTTGGGGCATTTCCTGTCACGGGCGCTAGGCCTACCCACACAAGTGAGGTATCATTTTTATCGGTAGACATGGGGGAACGCTGGGTGGAAGGAAAATCGTGCCGCCTCTCAGATTCCAGAACTTTCTGCCACAGAAATGTGAGGAACATGTGTTTTTTTAGCCAAATTTTGAGGTTTGCAAAGGATTCTGGGTAACAGAACCTGGTCCGAGCCACACAAGTCACCCCATCTTGGATTCCCCTAGGTCTCTAGTTTTCAGAAATGCACAGGTTTGGTAGGTTTCCCTAGGTGGCGGCTGAGCTACAGGCCAAAATCTACAGGTAGGCTCTGTGCAAAAAACACCTCTGTTTTCCTTCACCAATTTGGCTGTGTTCACGTTGCGCTTTGGGGCATTTCCTGTCACGGGCGCTATGTCTACCCACACAAGTGAGGTATCATTTTTATCGGGAGACGTGGGGGAACGCTGGGTGGAAGGAAATTCGTGGCTCCTCTCAGATTCCAGAACTTTCTGCCACAGAAATGTGAGGAACATGTGTTTTTTTAGCCAAATTTTGAGGTTTGCAAAGGATTCTGGGTAACAGAACCTGGTCCGAGCCACACAAGTCACCCCATCTTGGATTCCCCTAGGTCTCTAGTTTTCAGAAATGCACAGGTTTGGTAGGTTTCCTGTTAGAAATGGGGTCTTTGGTTGACAGTCAGGTTACCCCCTGTTCAAGCAAGGACCCTCACTCTAGTTAGGATAAAAGAGAATCACCCTCAGCTAACCCCTGCTTACCCCCTTGGTAGCTTGGCAGAGCAGTAGGCTTAACCTCAGAGTGCTGGGCGTAAAGTATTTGTACCAACACACACAGTAACTTAATGAAAACACTACAAAATGACACAACACCAGTTTAGAAAAATAGGAAATATTTATCTAGACAAAACAAGACCAAAACGACAAAAATCCAACATACACAAGTCAAGTTATGATTTTTTAAAGGTTTAAAATAAAAAGAGTCTTTAGGTAGTTGTAACAACACACTAGCGCTGCTAGCGTGAAAATGTACCTGATTTGCGGCAAAAATAACCCCGCACGGGCGGTGTGCGTCGAAAATAACCCTGCACGGGTATATGCGTTGAAAACAGCTCGGCACGGCGAGGCGCGTCGAAAAAGCCAGCCACGCGACGGTCCGAAAGTCCCGCGGCGCTGGTTGCGATCTCTCAGCCTTCGTCAGCGATGCTGCGCGTCGTTTCTCCTGCTCCGGGCGTCGATTCTCCGGTCGCGTTTCCTGCGGCGTCGTTTCTCAGCTGCGGAGCCGGCGTCGCGTCGTTTTCTCAGCCGCGATCGGATTCGCGTCGATCTTTTCTCCGCACGGTGCGCGGTGCGTGTATTTTTGTCCTTAGGCTGCCAGCCTCTCCTTTCAGGGTCCCAGGAACTGGAAGGGCACCACAGAGCAGAGTAGGGGTCTCTCCAGAGACTCCAGGTGCTGGCAGGAAGAAGTCTTTGCTATCCCTGAGACTTCAACAACAGGAGGCAAGCTCTACATCAAGCCCTTGGAGATTTCTTCTTCAAGATGGAAGGCACACAAAGTCCAGTCTTTGCCCTCTTACTCTGGCAGAAGCAGCACTGCAGGAAAGCTCCACAAAGCACAGTCACAGGCAGGGCAGCACTTGTTCCTCAGCGATCAGCTCTTCTCCAGGCAGAGGTTCCCCTTGATTCCAGAAGTGTTTCTAGAGTTTGTAAGTTTGGGTGCCCTTCTTATACCCATTTTAGTCTTTGAAGTCACCTTTCTTCAAAGGGGACTCACACCTTCTTGTGAAATCCTGCCTTGCCCAGGCAAGGCCTCAGACACACACCAGGGGGCTGGAGACAGCATTGTCAGAGGCAGGCACAGTCCTTTCAGATGAGAGTGACCACTCCACCCCTCCCTCCTAGCAGAGATGGCTAATCAGGAATGCAGATCACACCCCAGCTCCCTTTGTGTCACTGTCTGGTGTGAGGTGAAAAACAACCCAACTGTCAACTGACCCAGACAGGGAATCCACAAACAAGGCAGAGTCACAGAATGGTTTAAGCAAGAAAATGCTCACTTTCTAAAAGTGGCATTTTCAAACGCACAATCTCAAAATCAACTTTACTAAAAGATGCATTTTTAAATTGTGAGTTCAGGGATCCCAAACTCCACCTGTCCATCTCTTCTCTAGGGGAATCTACACTTTAATCATATTTAAAGGTAGCCCCCATATTAGCCTATGAGAGAGACAGACCTTGCAACAGTGAAAACGAAATTGGCAGTATTTCACTGTCAGGACATATAAACCACATTACTATATGTCCTACCTTATCCATACACTGCACCCTGCCCTTGGGGCTACCTAGGGCCTACCTTAGGGGTGCCTTACATGTAAGGAAAGGGAAGGTTTAGGCCTGGCAAGTGGGTACACTTGCCAAGTCGAATTTACAGTGTAAAAATACACATACAGACACTGCAGGGGCAGGTCTGAGACATGATTACAGAGCTACTTATGTGGGTGGCACAACCAGTGCTGCAGGCCCACTAGTAGCATTTGATTTACAGGCCCTGGCACCTCTAGTGCACATTACTAGGGACTTACTAGTAATTCAAATATGCCAATCATGGATGAACTACTTACATACAATTTAAACAGGAGCACTTGCACTTTAGCACTGGTTAGCAGTGGTAAAGTGCCCAGAGTAACAAAAACAGCAAAATCAGAGTTCAGCACACATCAACAACCTGGGGAACAGAGGCAAAAAGTTAAGGGAGACCACGCCAAGGATGAAAAGTCTAACACGTGTCCCCCCCAGCTAAAAGTGGGGAGCAACTACCCAACCTCATGGGAGTTCTCATCACTAAGGCGGAAGAACCTGGACAGACCATCAGCATTGGCGTGTTCTGTACCGGGTCGATGTTCCACCGTAAAGTCCATCCCCTGTAGGGAAATGGACCACCTCAACAGTTTTGGGTTCTCACCCCTCATCTGCATTAACCATCTGAGGGGTCTGTGGTCGGTCTGAACTCGGAAGTGAGTCCCAAACAAGTAGGGTCTTAGCTTCTTCAGTGCCCAGACCACAGCAAACGCTTCACGTTCTATGGCACTCCACCTACGTTCCCTGGGTAGTAACCTCCTGCTAATGAAGGCTACGGGTTGATCTAGGCCCTCTTCATTCAGCTGTGAGAGTACTGCTCCAATACCATGCTCTGAGGCGTCTGTCTGTACAACAAACTCCGTGGAGTAGTCAGGTGCCTTCAGCACAGGTGCTGTGCACATGGCAGCCTTCAGGGCATCAAAAGCGTTCTGGCAAGCCTCTGTCCAGATCACTTTCTTGGGTTGCTTCTTAGAAGTCAACTCAGTTAAGGGGGTAACAATGGTACCATATCCCTTAACGAACCTCCTATAGTATCCTGTGAGACCTAAAAAGGCTCTCACTTCAGTCTGGGTCTTGGGAGGCTCCCAAGCCAGAATCGTGTCAATCTTAGGCTGTAGGGGTGCCACCTGGCCACTCCCCACCTGGTGTCCTAAGTACACAACAGAACCCTGCCCTATTTGGCACTTGCTCGCCTTAATAGTGAGGCCTGCCTTCTGCAGGGCCTCTAACACTCTCCAGAGGTGTTGCAGGTGTTCCTCCCATGTGGAACTAAACACAGCAATGTCATCCAGGTAGGCGGCACTGAACTCATCCAGTCCTGCCAACACCTGGTTGACCAACCTCTGAAAGGTGGCAGGGGCATTCTTCATCCCAAAGGGCATCACATTGAAGTGGAAGTGCCCATCGGGGGTAGAGAATGCTGACCTCTCCTTTGCCCCTTCAGTTAAGGCAATCTGCCAGTACCCAGATGTTAAATCAAACGTACTGAGGTACTTGGCAGCTCCTAACCGATCAATGAGCTCATCAGCTCGGGGGATGGGGTGTGCGTCAGTCTTGCTGACCGCATTGAGACCCCGGTAGTCCACACAGAACCTAAGTTCTGGAGTGGCACCAGGAGCAGTAGCCTTTGGGACCAAGACCACTGGGCTGGCCCAAGGACTGCTGGAGTGCTCAATAACCCTTAGGGCTAACATTTTGGAGACTTCCTCCTTAATGCAAGCCCTCACCCTGTCAGTCACCCTGTAAACCTTATGTTTAACAGGTGTACTGTCCCCGGTGTCCACATCATGTGTGCACAGGTGTGTGACTCCTGGGATCAGGGAAAACAGTGAGGCGAACTGTCCCAGCACGTGGCGACAGTCCCTCTGCTGTTCCTCAGTCAGGGAGGGGGAGAGGATCACTCCCTCCACAGACCCATCTTTCTCTCCTGCAGACAGGAGGTCAGGAAGAGGCTCACTCTCTTCCTCCACCCCGTCATCTGTCGCGAGGAGCATGGATAGCTCAGTTCGCTCAAAGTGGGGTTTGAGGCGGTTGACATGTAGGACCCTCAAGGGGTTCCTGGGGGATTGCAAGTCTACCAGATAGGTGACC
This sequence comes from Pleurodeles waltl, assembly GCF_031143425.1. NCBI lineage: Eukaryota > Metazoa > Chordata > Amphibia > Caudata > Salamandridae > Pleurodeles > Pleurodeles waltl. Next base: position 188,617,755 of record NC_090449.1, on the reverse strand, counting down.
TCGCTCTTTCTTTCCACCACCTCAAAAGGCCCAGTCCACTTATCTTGGAGAGCCCTAGGCTCTACTGGTGCCATGACCCACACTTTTTGTCCAGGCTGAAACTCAACCAGAGTGGCATTCTGGTCGTACCACCGTTTCATGTCCTCCTGGCTTGCTTCCAGGTTCTCCTGAGCGAGACGCCTGAAGCGGGCAGTCTGGTTTCTTAGTGCCAGCATGTAGCTAAATACATCCTGGGGTGGTTTACTAGGAGCTTTCTCCAAAGCCTCCTTCACCAGACTGAGCGGTCCCCTCACAGGGTGGCCATAGATGAGCTCAAAGGGGCTAAAGCCAAGTCCCTTTTGAGGCACCTCCCTGTAAGCGAACAGAAGGCATGGCAAGAGGACGTCCCACTTACGCCTCAAGGGCTCTGACAGGCCCTGAATCATGCCTTTCAAGGTGCGGTTGAATCTCTCAACCAGACCATTACTTTGGGGGTGGTAAGGGGTGGTGAACTTGTAGGTTACCCCACACACCTTCCACAGAGACTTCATATAAGTGGATATGAAGTTTGTACCCCTATCAGATACTACCTCCTTGGGGAACCCCATGCGGGTAAAAACCCCCATCAAGGCACGTCCCACCACGGGGGCGGTGACCGTCCTTAGAGGAATAGCTTCTGGGTACCGTGTGGCATGGTCCACCAAGACCAGGATGAACCTGTTGCCCATGGCTGTCTTGGGATCCAGAGGCCCCACAATGTCAATTCCTACCCTTTCAAAGGGAGTACTGACTACCGGTAAAGGTTGGAGGGGAGCTTTGCATTTCCCCCCACTCTTGCCACTTGCCTGACAAGTCTGACAAGATCTACAATAAGCAGCTGACTGCTTGTTCATCAAGGGCCAGTAAAAGTGGGAGACAAGCCTCTTATAGGTCTTGTCCTGCCCTAGATGTCCTGCCAAAGGCACATCATGAGCCAAACCCAGTAGGAAGGTCCTGAAGCCCTGGGGTACCACCAGCATACGAGCTGACCCCGGCTCAGGAACCTTAGGCTCACTATACAGGAGGCCATCCTCCCAATAAATCAGGTGAGTACCTGGCGCCCCGCCAGCCGCCTGGGCTGCAGCCTGCTGCCGCAGTCCCTCAAGAGTAGGGCATTCCTTCTGCGCTGTGCAGAATACTTCCCTGGTGGGTCCCCCTTCCTGCTGCCACTGCGACAGCTCAGGGACCTCCCCCAGTTCAGCCACCTGTTCCCCTGTAGGTTCCGGGGCATCACCCTCAGGCTCTGCCTCCTCCCGGACCGTGGGAACTTCTGGGGCGGGTTTCCCGCGCCTCCTGCCTTTCCTCTTCTTGGCGGTCCCCTGGGCCACTGTTTCAGGCTCCAGGGGCTCTTGACTACCCTGATTGGCTGCCATAGACCGGGTGGATACGCATACCCACCCAGGCAGACCCAACATCTCCAAGTGAGACCTGTGTTCCACCTCCTTCCAAGGGGAATCCTCCAGGTCGTTGCCTAGCAAACAATCAACAGGCATGGTTGGACTCACAGCTACTTTCCAGGAACCTGAGACCCCCCCCCATTCAAAGGGAACCTGCGCCACTCTGCAGAGGCGCTCAGAGTTGTCTACTGCAACCACTTGGTGAAGTACCCGGGGATCAATCTGCTCTTCAGACACCAGGTGACTCCTCACTGTAGTCACACTGGCTCCTGTGTCTCTCAGAGCCTCCACCCTCTGTCCATTGATGGTCACCCATTGCCTGTACTTCTTAGTGTTATCAGGCACTAGGTTTCTCTGGACCATCTCACTGTCCCCTAGTGAGACAAGGGTCATTTCTGCTGGTTCCCACCCACCTGAAACCAACTCCTCCCCAAGCGCTACACTGGCCAAACCCTGGGACGGTGCACCAGTGGGTGCCGGTGTACTTTTGGGGCATTTGGGGTCCCCCCTCACATGACCCACCTGGTCACATGAATAGCACTTACGTAGGGGACCACCTGCCATTGGCTTCCCTTTGGAGAACCATGGCCTCTTTTCACTGGGGGGTTGGGAATCCTTACCCTGGGAATCAGTTTGGGGCCCTTTAGAGAACTCATCCTGTTTGCCCTTACCCCCCCCTTTCTTCTGAGAGGGACCCTGCCCACCCTTGGCGTGGTCTCCCCCATACCTCTTTTGGACCCTGGTGCTCTCCCAGCGGTCCGCTTCCTGTGCAAGCTTCCTGGGGTCAGTCAGCTTGCTGTCAATGAGGTGCTGGCGCAGCTCTGGAAAACATAAACTGTACAAGTGCTCCCAAGCAATTAAATTGTAAAGCCCCTCATACGTGTTTACCTTACTGCCCTTCACCCAACCATCCAGTGACCTGCAACAAGAATCAACACATTCCAACCATGTTTGGGATTCCTTTCTCTTGTAGGATCTAAACTTCTCTTTGTACTGCTCAGGGGTGAGACCATACCTGGTAAGTAAGGCCTCCTTCATGGCAGGGTAGGTGAGACTCTGAGCATCCCCTAAGGCCGTCAGTGTGTCCCTCCCCTCTGCCTCAAAATGCTTCCACAGGGCTGCCCCCCAATGAGCTTCAGGGACCAGGTTCATGTGGAGAGCTGACTCATAACCCTTGAACCACAAGTAGATATCATCCTCCCTTTTATAATCCCTCACAAGGTCTTTTGGGATGTGTACCCTTCTCTCAGGCTGCACTGTAGAATTGCTGCCACCATCCTTACTGGACTGGTTTCTATGATCTATCTCTTTCAAGCTAAGCTCATGAGCCATTGTTATCTTCTTCTCCTCAAGGGCTAGCCTTCTCTGCTCCAATTGGTACTCCCTTTCTGCCTGTCTGTCCTGCAACTCTTCAGGTGTCAGACCCTTGGAGGATACACTGCTACTTGCCCTAGAGATTCTCCCCTGAGACATAGCAGGCCCACCCACTACATCAGTGTGAGTGACTTGCAACTCCTCTTCCCCCTCTGGCTCCTCATCTGTGTGCCCCTCAGCTGCTTTGGCTGCCACCCAGGCCCTCAGCGCCTTTTGCAGCTCAACCTTCTTGGATGAGCTCTCAATGGGACAGCCAACATTCCTACAAAACTGCTTCAACTGAGCCACCTTGTAGCTCTCCAATTTCTCCAAATCAAAAGCAGTTTCAGCTAGGGCATCTCCAGACTGAGACATGATGAGAGGTTAAAAAGAAAATATGCACAGTTCCAAAAACAGAAAAGCAAGTTCTCAAATGAAGTTTCAGCAAAGTCAATCCCGGGATCAGCGAAAAAAAAGAAACTGAATGCAGAGAAAAACAGTCCAAGTAAAAAAACAAAAATCACAAGACTAGTAGTATGTGGTCACGTAGTGGTCTGAGATCAAAACAGTAGTGTACACTTAATTACTGTATGTCAAGTACAAATACAAGTCCAAATCCCGACCGCTGGTCACCAATGTTAGAAATGGGGTCTTTGGTTGACAGTCAGGTTACCCCCTGTTCAAGCAAGGACCCTCACTCTAGTTAGGATAAAAGAGAATCACCCTCAGCTAACCCCTGCTTACCCCCTTGGTAGCTTGGCAGAGCAGTAGGCTTAACCTCAGAGTGCTGGGCGTAAAGTATTTGTACCAACACACACAGTAACTTAATGAAAACACTACAAAATGACACAACACCAGTTTAGAAAAATAGGAAATATTTATCTAGACAAAACAAGACCAAAACGACAAAAATCCAACATACACAAGTCAAGTTATGATTTTTTAAAGGTTTAAAATAAAAAGAGTCTTTAGGTAGTTGTAACAACACACTAGCGCTGCTAGCGTGAAAATGTACCTGATTTGCGGCAAAAATAACCCCGCACGGGCGGTGTGCGTCGAAAATAACCCTGCACGGGTATATGCGTTGAAAACAGCTCGGCACGGCGAGGCGCGTCGAAAAAGCCAGCCACGCGACGGTCCGAAAGTCCCGCGGCGCTGGTTGCGATCTCTCAGCCTTCGTCAGCGATGCTGCGCGTCGTTTCTCCTGCTCCGGGCGTCGATTCTCCGGTCGCGTTTCCTGCGGCGTCGTTTCTCAGCTGCGGAGCCGGCGTCGCGTCGTTTTCTCAGCCGCGATCGGATTCGCGTCGATCTTTTCTCCGCACGGTGCGCGGTGCGTGTATTTTTGTCCTTAGGCTGCCAGCCTCTCCTTTCAGGGTCCCAGGAACTGGAAGGGCACCACAGAGCAGAGTAGGGGTCTCTCCAGAGACTCCAGGTGCTGGCAGGAAGAAGTCTTTGCTATCCCTGAGACTTCAACAACAGGAGGCAAGCTCTACATCAAGCCCTTGGAGATTTCTTCTTCAAGATGGAAGGCACACAAAGTCCAGTCTTTGCCCTCTTACTCTGGCAGAAGCAGCACTGCAGGAAAGCTCCACAAAGCACAGTCACAGGCAGGGCAGCACTTGTTCCTCAGCGATCAGCTCTTCTCCAGGCAGAGGTTCCCCTTGATTCCAGAAGTGTTTCTAGAGTTTGTAAGTTTGGGTGCCCTTCTTATACCCATTTTAGTCTTTGAAGTCACCTTTCTTCAAAGGGGACTCACACCTTCTTGTGAAATCCTGCCTTGCCCAGGCAAGGCCTCAGACACACACCAGGGGGCTGGAGACAGCATTGTCAGAGGCAGGCACAGTCCTTTCAGATGAGAGTGACCACTCCACCCCTCCCTCCTAGCAGAGATGGCTAATCAGGAATGCAGATCACACCCCAGCTCCCTTTGTGTCACTGTCTGGTGTGAGGTGAAAAACAACCCAACTGTCAACTGACCCAGACAGGGAATCCACAAACAAGGCAGAGTCACAGAATGGTTTAAGCAAGAAAATGCTCACTTTCTAAAAGTGGCATTTTCAAACGCACAATCTCAAAATCAACTTTACTAAAAGATGCATTTTTAAATTGTGAGTTCAGGGATCCCAAACTCCACCTGTCCATCTCTTCTCTAGGGGAATCTACACTTTAATCATATTTAAAGGTAGCCCCCATATTAGCCTATGAGAGAGACAGACCTTGCAACAGTGAAAACGAAATTGGCAGTATTTCACTGTCAGGACATATAAACCACATTACTATATGTCCTACCTTATCCATACACTGCACCCTGCCCTTGGGGCTACCTAGGGCCTACCTTAGGGGTGCCTTACATGTAAGGAAAGGGAAGGTTTAGGCCTGGCAAGTGGGTACACTTGCCAAGTCGAATTTACAGTGTAAAAATACACATACAGACACTGCAGGGGCAGGTCTGAGACATGATTACAGAGCTACTTATGTGGGTGGCACAACCAGTGCTGCAGGCCCACTAGTAGCATTTGATTTACAGGCCCTGGCACCTCTAGTGCACATTACTAGGGACTTACTAGTAATTCAAATATGCCAATCATGGATGAACTACTTACATACAATTTAAACAGGAGCACTTGCACTTTAGCACTGGTTAGCAGTGGTAAAGTGCCCAGAGTAACAAAAACAGCAAAATCAGAGTTCAGCACACATCAACAACCTGGGGAACAGAGGCAAAAAGTTAAGGGAGACCACGCCAAGGATGAAAAGTCTAACATTTCCCTAGGTGGCGGCTGAGCTACAGGCCAAAATCTACAGGTAGGCACTTTGCAAAAAACACCTCTGTTTTCCTTCACCAATTTGGCTGTGTCCACGTTGCGCTTTGGGGCATTTCCTGTCACGGGCGCTAGGCCTACCCACACAAGTGAGGTATCATTTTTATCGGGAGACGTGGGGGAACGCTGGGTGGAAGGAAATTCGTGGTTCCTCTCAGATTCCAGAACTTTCTGCCACAGAAATGTGAGGAACATGTGTTTTTTTAGCCAAATTTTGAGGTTTGCAAAGGATTCTGGGTAACAGAACCTGGTCCGAGCCACGCAAGTCACCCCATCTTGGATTCCCCTAGGTCTCTAGTTTTCAGAAATGCACAGGTTTGGTAGGTTTCTCTAGGTGGCGGCTGAGCTATAGGCCAAAATCTACAGGTAGGCACTTTCCAAAAAACACCTCTGTTTTCCTTCACCAATTTGGCTGTGTCCACGTTGCGCTTTGGGGCATTTCCTGTCACGGGAGCTAGGCCTACCCACACAAGTGAGGTATCATTTTTATCGGGAGACATGGGGGAACGCTGGGTGGAAGGAAATTCGCAGCTCCTCTCAGATTCCAGAACTTTCTGCCACAGAAATGTGAGAAACATGTGTTTTTTTAGCCAAATTTTGAGGTTTGCAAAGGATTCTGGTTAACAGAACCTGGTCCGAGCCACACAAATCCCCCCATCTTGGATTCCCCTAGGTCTCTAGTTTTCAGAAATGCACAGGTTTGGTAGGTTTCCCTAGGTGGCGGCTGAGCTACAAGCCAAAATCTACAGGTAGGCACTTTGCAAAAAACACCTCTGTTTTCCTTCACAAATTTGGATGTGTCCACGTTGCGCTTTGGGGCGTTTCCTGTCGCGGGCGCTAGGCCTACCCACACAAGTGAGGTATCATTTTTATCGGGAGACGTGGGGAAACGCTGGGTGGAAGGAAAGTCGTGGCTCCTCTCAGATTCCAGAACTTTCTGCCACAGAAATGTGAGGAACATGTTTTTTTTTAGCCAAATTTTTAAGGTTTGCAAAGGATTCTGGGTAACAGAACCTGGTCCGAGCCACACAAGTCACCCCATCTTGGATTCACCTAGGTCTCTAGTTTTCAGAAATGCACAGGTTTGGTAGGTTTCTCTAGGTGGCGGCTGAGCTACAGGCCAAAATCTACAGGTAGGCACTTTGCAAAAAACACCTCTGTTTTCCTTCACCAATTTGGCTGTGTCCACGTTGCGCTTTGGGGCATTTCCTGTCACGGGCGCTAGGCCTACCCACACAAGTGAGGTATCATTTTTATCGGGAGACGTGGGGGAACGCTGGGTGGAAGGAAATTCGTGGCTCCTCTCAGATTCCAGAACTTTCTGCCACAGAAATGTGAGGAACATGTGTTTTTTTAGCCACATTTTGAGGTTTGCAAAGGATTCTGGGTAACAGAACCTGGTCCGAGCCACACAAGTCACCCCATCTTGGATTCCCCTAGGTCTCTAGTTTTCAGAAATGCACAGGTTTGGTAGGTTTCCCTAGGTGGCGGCTGAGCTACAGGCCAAAATCTACAGGTAGGCACTTTGCAAAAAACACCTCTGTTTTCCTTCACAAATTTGGATGTGTCCACGTTGCGCTTTGGGGCGTTTCCTGTCGCGGGCGCTATGCCTACCCACACAAGTGAGGTATCATTTTTATCGGGAGACGTGGGGAAACGCTGGGTGGAAGGAAAGTCGTGGCTCCTCTCAGATTCCAGAACTTTCTGCCACGAAATGTGAGGAACATGTGTTTTTTTAGCCAAATTTTGAGGTTTGCAAAGGTTTCTGGGTAACAGAACCTGGTCCGAGCCACACAAGTCACCCCATCTTGGATTCACCTAGGTCTCTAGTTTTCAGAAATGCACAGGTTGGGTAGGTTTCTCTAGGTGGCGGCTGAGCTACAGGCCAAAATCTACAGGTAGGCACTTTGCAAAAAACACCTCTGTTTTCCTTCACCAATTTGGCTGTGTCCACGTTGCGCTTTGGGGCATTTCCTGTCACGGGCGCTAGGCCTACCCACACAAGTGAGGTATCATTTTTATCGGGAGACGTGGGGGAACGCTGGGTGGAAGGAAATTCGTGGCTCCTCTCAGATTCCATAACTTTCTGCCACAGAAATGTGAGGAACATGTGTTTTTTTAGCCAAATTTTGAGGTTTGCAAAGGATTCTGGGTAACAGAACCTGGTCCGAGCCACACAAGTCACCCCATCTTGGATTCCCCTAGGTCTCTAGTTTTCAGAAATGCACAAGTTTGGTAGGTTTCCCTAGGTGGCGGCTGAGCTACAGGCCAAAATCTACAGGTAGGCACTTTGCAAAAAACACCTCTGTTTTCCTTCACCAATTTGGCTGTGTCCACGTTGCGCTTTGGGGCATTTCCTGTCACGGGCGCTAGGCCTACACACACAAGTGAGGTATCATTTTTATCGGGAGACGTGGGGGAACGCTGGGTGGAAGGAAATTCGTGGCTCCTCTCAGATTCTAGAACTTTCTGTCACAGAAATGTAAGGAACATGTGTTTTTTTAGCCAAATTTTGAGGTTTGCAAAGGATTCTGGGTAACAGAACCTGGTCCGAGCCACACAAGTCACCCCATCTTGGATTCGCCTAGGTCTCTAGTTTTCAGAAATGCACAGGTTTGGTAGGTTTCCCTAGGTGGCGGCTGAGCTACAGGCCAAAATCTACAGGTAGGCACTTTGCAAAAAACACCTCTGTTTTCCTTCACCAATTTGGCTGTGTCCACGTTGCGCTTTGGGGCATTTCCTGTCACGGGCGCTAGGCCTACCCACACAAGTGAGGTATCATTTTTATCGGGAGACGTGGGGGAACGCTGGGTGGAAGGAAATTCGTGGCTCCTCTCAGATTCCAGAACTTTCTGCCACAGAAATGTGAGGAACATGTGTTTTTTTAGCCAAATTTTGAGGTTTGCAAAGGATTCTGGGTAACAGAACCTGGTCCGAGCCACACAAGTCACCCCATCTTGGATTCCCCTAGGTCTCTAGTTTTCAGAAATGCACAGGTTTGGTAGGTTTCCCTAGGTGGCGGCTGAGCTACAGGCCAAAATCTACAGGTAGGCACTTTGCAAAAAACTCCTCTGTTTTCCTTCACCAATTTGGCTGTGTCCACGTTGCGCTTTGGGGCATTTCCTGTCACTGGCACTAGGCCTACCCACACAAGTGAGGTATCATTTTTATCGGGAGACGTGGGGGAACGCTGGGTGGAAGGAAATTCGTGGCTCCTCTCAGATTCTAGAACTTTCTGCCACAGAAATGTGAGGAACATGTGTTTTTTTAGCCAAATTTTGAGGTTTGCAAAGGATTCTGGGTAACAGAACCTGGTCCGAGCCACACAAGTCACCCCATCTTGGATTCCCCTAGGTCTCTAGTTTTCAGAAATGCACAGGTTTGGTAGGTTTCCCTAGGTGGCGGCTGAGCTACAGGCCAAAATCTACAGGTAGGCACTTTGCAAAAAACACCTCTGTTTTCCTTCACCAATTTGGCTGTGTCCACGTTGCGCTTTGGGGCATTTCCTGTCACGGGCGCTAGGCCTACCCACACAAGTGAGGTATCATTTTTATCGGGAGACATGGGGGAACGCTGAGTGGAAGGAAATTCGTGGCTCCTCTCAGATTCCAGAACTTTCTGCCACAGAAATGTGAGGAACATGTGTTTTTTTAGCCAAATTTTGAGGTTTGCAAAGGATTCTGGGTAACAGAACCTGGTCCGAGCCACGCAAGTCACCCCATCTTGGATTCCCCTAGGTCTCTAGTTTTCAGAAATGCACAGGTTTGGTAGGTTTCTCTAGGTGGCGGCTGAGCTACAGGCCAAAATCTACAGGTAGGCACTTTGCAAAAAACACCTCTGTTTTCCTTCACCAATTTGGCTGTGTCCACGTTGCGCTTTGGGGCATTTCCTGTGACGGGCGCTAGGCCTACCCACACAAGTGAGGTATCATTTTTATCGGTAGACATGGGGGAACGCTGGGTGGAAGGAAATTCGTGGCTACTCTCAGATTCCAGAACTTTCTGCCACAGAAATGTGAGGAACATGTGTTTTTTTAGCCAAATTTTGAGGTTTGCAAAGGATTCTGGGTAACAGAACCTGGTCCGAGCCACGCAAGTCACCCCATCTTGGATTCCCCTAGGTCTCTAGTTTTCAGAAATGCACAGGTTTGGTAGGTTTCCCTAGGTGGCGGCTGAGCTACAGGCCAAAATCTACAGGTAGGCTCTGTGCAAAAAACACCTCTGTTTTCCTTCACCAATTTGGCTGTGTTCACGTTGCGCTTTGGGGCATTTCCTGTCACGGGCGCTATGTCTACCCACACAAGTGAGGTATCATTTTTATCGGGAGACGTGGGGGAACGCTGGGTGGAAGGAAATTCGTGGCTCCTCTCAGATTCCAGAACTTTCTGCCACAGAAATGTGAGGAACATGTGTTTTTTTAGCCAAATTTTGAGGTTTGCAAAGGATTCTGGGTAACAGAACCTGGTCCGAGCCACACAAGTCACCCCATCTTGGATTCCCCTAGGTCTCTAGTTTTCAGAAATGCACAGGTTTGGTAGGTTTCCCTAGGTGGCGGCTGAGCTACAGGCCAAAATCTACAGGTAGGCACTTTGCAAAAAACACCTCTGTTTTCCTTCACCAATTTGGCTGTGTCCACGTTGCGCTTTGGGGCATTTCCTGTCACGGGCGCTAGGCCTACCCACACAAGTGAGGTATCATTTTTATCGGGAGACGTGGGGGAACGCTGGGTGGAAGGAAATTCGTGGCTACTCTCAGATTCCAGAACTTTCTGCCACAGAAATGTGAGGAACATGTGTTTTTTTAGCCAAATTTTGAGGTTTGCAAAGGATTCTGGGTAACAGAACCTGGTCCGAGCCACGCAAGTCACCCCATCTTGGATTCCCCTAGGTCTCTAGTTTTCAGAAATGCACAGGTTTGGTAGGTTTCTCTAGGTGGCGGCTGAGCTACAGGCCAAAATCTACAGGTAGGCACTTTCCAAAAAACACCTCTGTTTTCCTTCACCAATTTGGCTGTGTCCACGTTGCGCTTTGGGGCATTTCCTGTCACGGGCGCTAGGCCTACCCACACAAGTGAGGTATCATTTTTATCGGGAGACGTGGGGGAACGCTGGGTGGAAGGAAATTCGCAGCTCGTCTCAGATTCCAGAACTTTCTGCCACAGAAATGTGAGAAACATGTGTTTTTTTAGCCAAATTTTGAGGTTTGCAAAGGATTCTGGTTAACAGAACCTGGTCCGAGCCACACAAATCCCCCCATCTTGGATTCCCCTAGGTCTCTAGTTTTCAGAAATGCACAGGTTTGGTAGGTTTCCCTAGGTGGCGGCTGAGCTACAAGCCAAAATCTACAGGTAGGCACTTTGCAAAAAACACCTCTGTTTTCCTTCACAAATTTGGATGTGTCCACGTTGCGCTTTGGGGCGTTTCCTGTCGCGGGCGCTAGGCCTACCCACACAAGTGAGGTATCATTTTTATCGGGAGACATGGGGAAACGCTGGGTGGAAGGAAAGTCGTGGCTCCTCTCAGATTCCAGAACTTTCTGCCACAGAAATGTGAGGAACATGTGTTTTTTTAGCCAAATTTTTAGGTTTGCAAAGGATTCTGGGTAACAGAACCTGGTCCGAGCCACACAAGTCACCCCATCTTGGATTCACCTAGGTCTCTAGTTTTCAGAAATGCACAGGTTTGGTAGGTTTCTCTAGGTGGCGGCTGAGCTACAGGCCAAAATCTACAGGTAGGCACTTTGCAAAAAACACCTCTGTTTTCCTTCACCAATTTGGCTGTGTCCACGTTGCGCTTTGGGGCATTTCCTGTCACGGGCGCTAGGCCTACCCACACAAGTGAGGTATCATTTTTATCGGGAGACGTGGGGGAACGCTGGGTGGAAGGAAATTCGTGGCTCCTCTCAGATTCCATAACTTTCTGCCACAGAAATGTGAGGAACATGTGTTTTTTTAGCCAAATTTTGAGGTTTGCAAAGGATTCTGGGTAACAGAACCTGGTCCGAGCCACACAAGTCACCCCATCTTGGATTCCCCTAGGTCTCTAGTTTTCAGAAATGCACAGGTTTGGTAGGTTTCCCTAGGTGGCGGCTGAGCTACAGGCCAAAATCTACAGGTAGGCACTTTGCAAAAAACACCTCTGTTTTCCTTCACCAATTTGGCTGTGTCCACGTTGCGCTTTGGGGCATTTCCTGTCACGGGCGCTAGGCCTACACACACAAGTGAGGTATCATTTTTATCGGGAGACGTGGGGGAACGCTGGGTGGAAGGAAATTCGTGGCTCCTCTCAGATTCTAGAACTTTCTGTCACAGAAATGTAAGGAACATGTGTTTTTTTAGCCAAATTTTGAGGTTTGCAAAGGATTCTGGGTAACAGAACCTGGTCCGAGCCACACAAGTCACCCCATCTTGGATTCGCCTAGGTCTCTAGTTTTCAGAAATGCACAGGTTTGGTAGGTTTCCCTAGGTGGCGGCTGAGCTACAGGCCAAAATCTACAGGTAGGCACTTTGCAAAAAACACCTCTGTTTTCCTTCACCAATTTGGCTGTGTCCACGTTGCGCTTTGGGGCATTTCCTGTCACGGGCGCTAGGCCTACCCACACAAGTGAGGTATCATTTTTATCGGGAGACGTGGGGGAACGCTGGGTGGAAGGAAATTCGTGGCTCCTCTCAGATTCCAGAACTTTCTACCACAGAAATGTGAGGAACATGTGTTTTTTTAGCCAAATTTTGAGGTTTGCAAAGGATTCTGGGTAACAGAACCTGGTCCGAGCCACACAAGTCACCCCATCTTGGATTCCCCTAGGTCTCTAGTTTTCAGAAATGCACAGGTTTGGTAGGTTTCCCTAGGTGGCGGCTGAGCTACAGGCCAAAATCTACAGGTAGGCACTTTGCAAAAAACTCCTCTGTTTTCCTTCACCAATTTGGCTGTGCCCACGTTGCGCTTTGGGGCATTTCCTGTCACTGGCACTAGGCCTACCCACACAAGTGAGGTATCATTTTTATCGGGAGACGTGGGGGAACGCTGGGTGGAAGGAAATTCGTGGCTCCTCTCAGATTCTAGAACTTTCTGCCACAGAAATGTGAGGAACATGTGTTTTTTTAGCCAAATTTTGAGGTTTGCAAAGGATTCTGGGTAACAGAACCTGGTCCGAGCCACACAAGTCACCCCATCTTGGATTCCCCTAGGTCTCTAGTTTTCAGAAATGCACAGGTTTGGTAGGTTTCCCTAGGTGGCGGCTGAGCTACAGGCCAAAATCTACAGGTAGGCACTTTGCAAAAAACACCTCTGTTTTCCTTCACCAATTTGGCTGTGTCCACGTTGCGCTTTGGGGCATTTCCTGTCACGGGCGCTAGGCCTACCCACACAAGTGAGGTATCATTTTTATCGGGAGACGTGGGGGAACGCTGAGTGGAAGGAAATTCGTGGCTCCTCTCAGATTCCAGAACTTTCTGCCACAGAAATGTGAGGAACATGTGTTTTTTTAGCCAAATTTAGAGGTTTGCAAAGGATTCTGGGTAACAGAACCTGGTCCGAGCCACGCAAGTCACCCCATCTTGGATTCCCCTAGGTCTCTAGTTTTCAGAAATGTACAGGTTTGGTAGGTTTCTCTAGGTGGCGGCTGAGCTACAGGCCAAAATCTACAGGTAGGCACTTTGCAAAAAACACCTCTGTTTTCCTTCACCAATTTGGCTGTGTCCACGTTGCGCTTTGGGGCATTTCCTGTCACGGGCGCTAGGCCTACCCACACAAGTGAGGTATCATTTTTATCGGTAGACATGGGGGAACGCTGGGTGGAAGGAAAATCGTGCCGCCTCTCAGATTCCAGAACTTTCTGCCACAGAAATGTGAGGAACATGTGTTTTTTTAGCCAAATTTTGAGGTTTGCAAAGGATTCTGGGTAACAGAACCTGGTCCGAGCCACACAAGTCACCCCATCTTGGATTCCCCTAGGTCTCTAGTTTTCAGAAATGCACAGGTTTGGTAGGTTTCCCTAGGTGGCGGCTGAGCTACATGCCAAAATCTACAGGTAGGCTCTGTGCAAAAAACACCTCTGTTTTCCTTCACCAATTTGGCTGTGTTCACGTTGCGCTTTGGGGCATTTCCTGTCACGGGCGCTATGTCTACCCACACAAGTGAGGTATCATTTTTATCGGGAGACATGGGGGAACGCTGGGTGGAAGGAAATTCGTGGCTCCTCTCAGATTCCAGAACTTTCTGCCACAGAAATGTGAGGAACATGTGTTTTTTTAGCCAAATTTTGAGGTTTGCAAAGGATTCTGGGTAACAGAACCTGGTCCGAGCCACACAAGTCACCCCATCTTGGATTCCCCTAGGTCTCTAGTTTTCAGAAATGCACAGGTTTGGTAGGTTTCCCTAGGTGGCGGCTGAGCTACAGGCCAAAATCTACAGGTAGGCACTTTGCAAAAAACACCTCTGTTTTCCTTCACCAATTTGGCTGTGTCCACGTTGCGCTTTGGGGCATTTCCTGTCACGGGCGCTAGGCCTACCCACACAAGTGAGGTATCATTTTTATCGGGAGACGTGGGGGAACGCTGGGTGGAAGGAAATTCGTGGCTCCTCTCAGATTCCAGAACTTTCTGCCACAGAAATGTGAGGAACATGTGTTTTTTTAGCCAAATTTTGAGGTTTGCAAAGGATTCTGGGTAACAGAACCTGGTCCGAGCCACGCAAGTCACCCCATCTTGGATTCCCCTAGGTCTCTAGTTTTCAGAAATGCACAGGTTTGGTAGGTTTCTCTAGGTGGCGGCTGAGCTACAGGCCAAAATCTACAGGTAGGCACTTTCCAAAAAACACCTCTGTTTTCCTTCACCAATTTGGCTGTGTCCACGTTGCGCTTTGGGGCATTTCCTGTCACGGGCGCTAGGCCTACCCACACAAGTGAGGTATCATTTTTATCGGGAGACGTGGGGGAACGCTGGGTGGAAGGAAATTCGCAGCTCCTCTCAGATTCCAGAACTTTCTGCCACAGAAATGTGAGAAACATGTGTTTTTTTAGCCAAATTTTGAGGTTTGCAAAGGATTCTGGTTAACAGAACCTGGTCCGAGCCACACAAATCCCCCCATCTTGGATTCCCCTAGGTCTCTAGTTTTCAGAAATGCACAGGTTTGGTAGGTTTCCCTAGGTGGCGGCTGAGCTACAAGCCAAAATCTACAGGTAGGCACTTTGCAAAAAACACCTCTGTTTTCCTTCACAAATTTGGATGTGTCCACGTTGCGCTTTGGGGCGTTTCCTGTCGCGGGCGCTAGGCCTACCCACACAAGTGAGGTATCATTTTTATCGGGAGACGTGGGGAAACGCTGGGTGGAAGGAAAGTCGTGGCTCCTCTCAGATTCCAGAACTTTCTGCCACAGAAATGTGAGGAACATGTGTTTTTTTAGCCAAATTTTTAGGTTTGCAAAGGATTCTGGGTAACAGAACCTGGTCCGAGCCACACAAGTCACCCCATCTTGGATTCACCTAGGTCTCTAGTTTTCAGAAATGCACAGGTTTGGTAGGTTTCTCTAGGTGGCGGCTGAGCTACAGGCCAAAATCTACAGGTAGGCACTTTGCAAAAAACACCTCTGTTTTCCTTCACCAATTTGGCTGTGTCCACGTTGCGCTTTGGGGCATTTCCTGTCACGGGCGCTAGGCCTACCCACACAAGTGAGGTATCATTTTTATCGGGAGACGTGGGGGAACGCTGGGTGGAAGGAAATTCGTGGCTCCTCTCAGATTCCATAACTTTCTGCCACAGAAATGTGAGGAACATGTGTTTATTTAGCCAAATTTTGAGGTTTGCAAAGGATTCTGGGTAACAGAACCTGGTCCGAGCCACACAAGTCACCCCATCTTGGATTCCCCTAGGTCTCTAGTTTTCAGAAATGCACAGGTTTGGTAGGTTTCCCTAGGTGGCGGCTGAGCTACAGGCCAAAATCTACAGGTAGGCACTTTGCAAAAAACACCTCTGTTTTCCTTCACAAATTTGGATGTGTCCACGTTGCGCTTTGGGGCGTTTCCTGTCGCGGGCGCTAGGCCTACCCACACAAGTGAGGTATCATTTTTATCGGGAGACGTGGGGAAACGCTGGGTGGAAGGAAAGTCGTGGCTCCTCTCAGATTCCAGAACTTTCTGCCACAGAAATGTGAGGAACATGTGTTTTTTTAGCCAAATTTTGAGGTTTGCAAAGGATTCTGGGTAACAGAACCTGGTCCGAGCCACACAAGTCACCCCATCTTGGATTCACCTAGGTCTCTAGTTTTCAGAAATGTACAGGTTTGGTAGGTTTCTCTAGGTGGCGGCTGAGCTACAGGCCAAAATCTACAGGTAGGCACTTTGCAAAAAACACCTCTGTTTTCCTTCACCAATTTGGCTGTGTCCACGTTGCGCTTTGGGGCATTTCCTGTCACGGGCGCTAGGCCTACCCACACAAGTGAGGTATCATTTTTATCGGTAGACATGGGGGAACGCTGGGTGGAAAGAAAATCGTGCCGCCTCTCAGATTCCAGAACTTTCTGCCACAGAAATGTGAGGAACATGTGTTTTTTTAGCCAAATTTTGAGGTTTGCAAAGGATTCTGGGTAACAGAACCTGGTCCGAGCCACACAAGTCACCCCATCTTGGATTCCCCTAGGTCTCTAGTTTTCAGAAATGCACAGGTTTGGTAGGTTTCCCTAGGTGGCGGCTGAGCTACATGCCAAAATCTACAGGTAGGCTCTGTGCAAAAAACACCTCTGTTTTCCTTCACCAATTTGGCTGTGTTCACGTTGCGCTTTGGGGCATTTCCTGTCACGGGCGCTATGTCTACCCACACAAGTGAGGTATCATTTTTATCGGGAGACGTGGGGGAACGCTGGGTGGAAGGAAATTCGTGGCTCCTCTCAGATTCCAGAACTTTCTGCCACAGAAATGTGAGGAACATGTGTTTTTTTAGCCAAATTTTGAGGTTTGCAAAGGATTCTGGGTAACAGAACCTGGTCCGAGCCACACAAGTCACCCCATCTTGGATTCCCCTAGGTCTCTAGTTTTCAGAAATGCACAGGTTTGGTAGGTTTCCCTAGGTGGCGGCTGAGCTACAGGCCAAAATCTACAGGTAGGCACTTTGCAAAAAACACCTCTGTTTTCCTTCACCAATTTGGCTGTGTCCACGTTGCGCTTTGGGGCATTTCCTGTCACGGGCGCTAGGCCTACCCACACAAGTGAGGTATCATTTTTATCGGGAGACGTGGGGGAACGCTGGGTGGAAGGAAATTCGTGGCTCCTCTCAGATTCCAGAACTTTCTGCCACAGAAATGTGAGGAACATGTGTTTTTTTAGCCAAATTTTGAGGTTTGCAAAGGATTCTGGGTAACAGAACCTGGTCCGAGCCACGCAAGTCACCCCATCTTGGATTCCCCTAGGTCTCTAGTTTTCAGAAATGCACAGGTTTGGTAGGTTTCTCTAGGTGGCGGCTGAGCTACAGGCCAAAATCTACAGGTAGGCACTTTGCAAAAAACACCTCTGTTTTCCTTCACCAATTTGGCTGTGTCCACGTTGCGCTTTGGGGCATTTCCTGTCACGGGCGCTAGGCCTACCCACACAAGTGAGGTATCATTTTTATCGGGAGACGTGGGGGAACGCTGGGTGGAAGGAAAGTCGTGGCTCCTCTCAGATTCCAGAACTTTCTGCCACAGAAATGTGAGGAACATGTGTTTTTTTAGCCAAATTTTTAGGTTTGCAAAGGATTCTGGGTAACAGAACCTGGTCCGAGCCACACAAGTCACCCCATCTTGGATTCACCTAGGTCTCTAGTTTTCAGAAATGCACAGGTTTGGTAGGTTTCTCTAGGTGGCGGCTGAGCTACAGGCCAAAATCTACAGGTAGGCACTTTGCAAAAAACACCTCTGTTTTCCTTCACCAATTTGGCTGTGTCCACGTTGCGCTTTGGGGCATTTCCTGTCACGGGCGCTAGGCCTACCCACACAAGTGAGGTATCATTTTTATCGGGAGACGTGGGGGAACGCTGGGTGGAAGGAAATTCGTGGCTCCTCTCAGATTCCATAACTTTCTGCCACAGAAATGTGAGGAACATGTGTTTTTTTAGCCAAATTTTGAGGTTTGCAAAGGATTCTGGGTAACAGAACCTGGTCCGAGCCACACAAGTCACCCCATCTTGGATTCCCCTAGGTCTCTAGTTTTCAGAAATGCACAGGTTTGGTAGGTTTCCCTAGGTGGCGGCTGAGCTACAGGCCAAAATCTACAGGTAGGCACTTTGCAAAAAACACCTCTGTTTTCCTTCACAAATTTGGATGTGTCCACGTTGCGCTTTGGGGCGTTTCCTGTCGCGGGCGCTAGGCCTACCCACACAAGTGAGGTATCATTTTTATCGGGAGACGTGGGGAAACGCTGGGTGGAAGGAAAGTCGTGGCTCCTCTCAGATTCCAGAACTTTCTGCCACAGAAATGTGAGGAACATGTGTTTTTTTAGCCAAATTTTGAGGTTTGCAAAGGATTCTGGGTAACAGAACCTGGTCCGAGCCACACAAGTCACCCCATCTTGGATTCACCTAGGTCTCTAGTTTTCAGAAATGCACAGGTTTGGTAGGTTTCTCTAGGTGGCGGCTGAGCTACAGGCCAAAATCTACAGGTAGGCACTTTGCAAAAAACACCTCTGTTTTCCTTCACCAATTTGGCTGTGTCCACGTTGCGCTTTGGGGCATTTCCTGTCACGGGCGCTAGGCCTACCCACACAAGTGAGGTATCATTTTTATCGGGAGACGTGGGGGAACGCTGGGTGGAAGGAAATTCGTGGCTCCTCTCAGATTCCATAACTTTCTGCCACAGAAATGTGAGGAACATGTGTTTTTTTAGCCAAATTTTGAGGTTTGCAAAGGATTCTGGGTAACAGAACCTGGTCCGAGCCACACAAGTCACCCCATCTTGGATTCACCTAGGTCTCTAGTTTTCAGAAATGTACAGGTTTGGTAGGTTTCTCTAGGTGGCGGCTGAGCTACAGGCCAAAATCTACAGGTAGGCACTTTGCAAAAAACACCTCTGTTTTCCTTCACCAATTTGGCTGTGTCCACGTTGCGCTTTGGGGCATTTCCTGTCACGGGCGCTAGGCCTACCCACACAAGTGAGGTATCATTTTTATCGGTAGACATGGGGGAACGCTGGGTGGAAGGAAAATCGTGCCGCCTCTCAGATTCCAGAACTTTCTGCCACAGAAATGTGAGGAACATGTGTTTTTTTAGCCAAATTTTGAGGTTTGCAAAGGATTCTGGGTAACAGAACCTGGTCCGAGCCACACAAGTCACCCCATCTTGGATTCCCCTAGGTCTCTAGTTTTCAGAAATGCACAGGTTTGGTAGGTTTCCCTAGGTGGCGGCTGAGCTACATGCCAAAATCTACAGGTAGGCTCTGTGCAAAAAACACCTCTGTTTTCCTTCACCAATTTGGCTGTGTTCACGTTGCGCTTTGGGGCATTTCCTGTCACGGGCGCTATGTCTACCCACACAAGTGAGGTATCATTTTTATCGGGAGACGTGGGGGAACGCTGGGTGGAAGGAAATTCGTGGCTCCTCTCAGATTCCAGAACTTTCTGCCACAGAAATGTGAGGAACATGTGTTTTTTTAGCCAAATTTTGAGGTTTGCAAAGGATTCTGGGTAACAGAACCTGGTCCGAGCCACACAAGTCACCCCATCTTGGATTCCCCTAGGTCTCTAGTTTTCAGAAATGCACAGGTTTGGTAGGTTTCCCTAGGTGGCGGCTGAGCTACAGGCCAAAATCTACAGGTAGGCACTTTGCAAAAAACACCTCTGTTTTCCTTCACCAATTTGGCTGTGTCCACGTTGCGCTTTGGGGAATTTCCTGTCACGGGCGCTAGGCCTACCCACACAAGTGAGGTATCATTTTTATCGGGAGACGTGGGGGAACGCTGGGTGGAAGGAAATTCGTGGCTCCTCTCAGATTCCAGAACTTTCTGCCACAGAAATGTGAGGAACATGTGTTTTTTTAGCCAAATTTTGAGGTTTGCAAAGGATTCTGGGTAACAGAACCTGGTCCGAGCCACGCAAGTCACCCCATCTTGGATTCCACTAGGTCTCTAGTTTTCAGAAATGCACAGGTTTGGTAGGTTTCTCTAGGTGGCGGCTGAGCTACAGGCCAAAATCTACAGGTAGGCACTTTCCAAAAAACACCTCTGTTTTCCTTCACCAATTTGGCTGTGTCCACGTTGCGCTTTGGGGCATTTCCTGTCACGGGCGCTAGGCCTACCCACACAAGTGAGGTATCATTTTTATCGGGAGACGTGGGGGAACGCTGGGTGGAAGGAAATTCGCAGCTCCTCTCAGATTCCAGAACTTTCTGCCACAGAAATGTGAGAAACATGTGTTTTTTTAGCCAAATTTTGAGGTTTGCAAAGGATTCTGGTTAACAGAACCTGGTCCGAGCCACACAAATCCCCCCATCTTGGATTCCCCTAGGTCTCTAGTTTTCAGAAATGCACAGGTTTGGTAGGTTTCCCTAGGTGGCGGCTGAGCTACAAGCCAAAATCTACAGGTAGGCACTTTGCAAAAAAACACCTCTGTTTTCCTTCACAAATTTGGATGTGTCCACGTTGTGCTTTGGGGCGTTTCCTGTCGCGGGCGCTAGGCCTACCCACACAAGTGAGGTATCATTTTTATCGGGAGACGTGGGGAAACGCTGGGTGGAAGGAAAGTCGTGGCTCCTCTCAGATTCCAGAACTTTCTGCCACAGAAATGTGAGGAACAAGTGTTTTTTTAGCCAAATTTTTAGGTTTGCAAAGGATTCTGGGTAACAGAACCTGGTCCGAGCCACACAAGTCACCCCATCTTGGATTCACCTAGGTCTCTAGTTTTCAGAAATGCACAGGTTTGGTAGGTTTCTCTAGGTGGCGGCTGAGCTACAGGCCAAAATCTACAGGTAGGCACTTTGCAAAAAACACCTCTGTTTTCCTTCACCAATTTGGCTGTGTCCACGTTGCGCTTTGGGGCATTTCCTGTCACGGGCGCTAGGCCTACCCACACAAGTGAGGTATCATTTTTATCGGGAGACGTGGGGGAACGCTGGGTGGAAGGAAATTCGTGGCTCCTCTCAGATTCCAGAACTTTCTGCCACAGAAATGTGAGGAACATGTGTTTTTTTAGCCAAATTTTGAGGTTTGCAAAGGATTCTGGGTAACAGAACCTGGTCCGAGCCACACAAGTCACCCCATCTTGGATTCCCCTAGGTCTCTAGTTTTCAGAAATGCACAGGTTTGGTAGGTTTCCCTAGGTGGCGGCTGAGCTACAGGCCAAAATCTACAGGTAGGCACTTTGCAAAAAACACCTCTGTTTTCCTTCACAAATTTGGATGTGTCCACGTTGCGCTTTGGGGCGTTTCCTGTCGCGGGCGCTAGGCCTACCCACACAAGTGAGGTATCATTTTTATCGGGAGACGTGGGGAAACGCTGGGTGGAAGGAAAGTCGTGGCTCCTCTCAGATTCCAGAACTTTCTGCCACAGAAATGTGAGGAACATGTGTTTTTTTAGCCAAATTTTGAGGTTTGCAAAGGATTCTGGGTAACAGAACCTGGTCCGAGCCACACAAGTCACCCCATCTTGGATTCACCTAGGTCTCTAGTTTTCAGAAATGCACAGGTTTGGTAGGTTTCTCTAGGTGGCGGCTGAGCTACAGGCCAAAATCTACAGGTAGGCACTTTGCAAAAAACACCTCTGTTTTCCTTCACCAATTTGGCTGTGTCCACGTTGCGCTTTGGGGCATTTCCTGTCACGGGCGCTAGGCCTACCCACACAAGTGAGGTATCATTTTTATCGGGAGACGTGGGGGAACGCTGGGTGGAAGGAAATTCGTGGCTCCTCTCAGATTCCATAACTTTCTGCCACAGAAATGTGAGGAACATGTGTTTTTTTAGCCAAATTTTGAGGTTTGCAAAGGATTCTGGGTAACAGAACCTGGTCCGAGCCACACAAGTCACCCCATCTTGGATTCCCCTAGGTCTCTAGTTTTCAGAAATGCACAGGTTTGGTAGGTTTCCCTAGGTGGCGGCTGAGCTACAGGCCAAAATCTACAGGTAGGCACTTTGCAAAAAACACCTCTGTTTTCCTTCACCAATTTGGCTGTGTTCACGTTGCGCTTTGGGGCATTTCCTGTCACGGGCGCTAGGCCTACACACACAAGTGAGGTATCATTTTTATCGGGAGACGTGGGGGAACGCTGGGTGGAAGGAAATTCGTGGCTCCTCTCAGATTCTAGAACTTTTTGTCACAGAAATGTAAGGAACATGTGTTTTTTTAGCCAAATTTTGAGGTTTGCAAAGGGTTCTGGGTAACAGAACCTGGTCCGAGCCACACAAGTCACCCCATCTTGGATTCGCCTAGGTCTCTAGTTTTCAGAAATGCACAGGTTTGGTAGATTTCCCTAGGTGGCGGCTGAGCTACAGGCCAAAATCTACAGGTAGGCACTTTGCAAAAAACACCTCTGTTTTCCTTCACCAATTTGGCTGTGTCCACGTTGCGCTTTGGGGCATTTCCTGTCACGGGCGCTAGGCCTACCCACACAAGTGAGGTATCATTTTTATCGGGAGACGTGGGGGAACGCTGGGTGGAAGGAAATTCGTGGCTCCTCTCAGATTCCAGAACTTTCTGCCACAGAAATGTGAGGAACATGTGTTTTTTTAGCCAAATTTTGAGGTTTGCAAAGGATTCTGGGTAACAGAACCTGGTCCGAGCCACACAAGTCACCCCATCTTGGATTCCCCTAGGTCTCTAGTTTTCAGAAATGCACAGGTTTGGTAGGTTTCCCTAGGTGGCGGCTGAGCTACAGGCCAAAATCTACAGGTAGGCACTTTGCAAAAAACTCCTCTGTTTTCCTTCACCAATTTGGCTGTGTCCACGTTGCGCTTTGGGGCATTTCCTGTCACTGGCACTAGGCCTACCCACACAAGTGAGGTATCATTTTTATCGGGAGACGTGGGGGAACGCTGGGTGGAAGGAAATTCGTGGCTCCTCTCAGATTCTAGAACTTTCTGCCACAGAAATGTGAGGAACATGTGTTTTTTTAGCCAAATTTTGAGGTTTGCAAAGGATTCTGGGTAACAGAACCTGGTCCGAGCCACACAAGTCACCCCATCTTGGATTCCCCTAGGTCTCTAGTTTTCAGAAATGCACAGGTTTGGTAGGTTTCCCTAGGTGGTGGCTGAGCTACAGGCCAAAATCTACAGGTAGGCACTTTGGAAAAAACACCTCTTTTCCTTCACCAATTTGGCTGTGTTCACGTTGCGCTTTGGGGCATTTCCTGTGACGGACGCTAGGCCTACCCACACAAGTGAGGTATCATTTTTATCGGGAGACGTGGGGGAACACTGGGTGGAAGGAAATTCGTGGCTCCTCTCAGATTCCAGAACTTTCTGCCACAGAAATGTGAGGAACATGTGTTTTTTTAGCCAAATTTTGAGGTTTGCAAAGGATTCTGGGTAACAGAACCTGGTCCGAGCCACACAAGTCACCCCATCTTGGATTCCCCTAGGTCTCTAGTTTTCAGAAATGCACAGGTTTGGTAGGTTTCCCTAGGTGGCGGCTGAGCTACAGGCCAAAATCTACAGGTAGGCACTTTGCAAAAAACTCCTCTGTTTTCCTTCACCAATTTGGCTGTGTCCACGTTGCGCTT
The DNA here is from genome assembly GCF_031143425.1 of Pleurodeles waltl. NCBI lineage: Eukaryota > Metazoa > Chordata > Amphibia > Caudata > Salamandridae > Pleurodeles > Pleurodeles waltl. The sequence continues at coordinate 188,594,500 of NC_090449.1, read as the reverse complement.
TGGGGCATTTCCTGTCACTGGCACTAGGCCTACCCACACAAGTGAGGTATCATTTTTATCGGGAGACGTGGGGGAACGCTGGGTGGAAGGAAATTCGTGGCTCCTCTCAGATTCTAGAACTTTCTGCCACAGAAATGTGAGGAACATGTGTTTTTTTAGCCAAATTTTGAGGTTTGCAAAGGATTCTGGGTAACAGAACCTGGTCCGAGCCACACAAGTCACCCCATCTTGGATTCCCCTAGGTCTCTAGTTTTCAGAAATGCACAGGTTTGGTAGGTTTCCCTAGGTGGTGGCTGAGCTACAGGCCAAAATCTACAGGTAGGCACTTTGGAAAAAACACCTCTTTTCCTTCACCAATTTGGCTGTGTTCACGTTGCGCTTTGGGGCATTTCCTGTGACGGACGCTAGGCCTACCCACACAAGTGAGGTATCATTTTTATCGGGAGACGTGGGGGAACACTGGGTGGAAGGAAATTCGTGGCTCCTCTCAGATTCCAGAACTTTCTGCCACAGAAATGTGAGGAACATGTGTTTTTGTTGCCAAATTTTGAGGTTTGCAAAGGATTCTGGGTAACAGAACCTGGTCCGAGCCACACAAGTCACCCCATCTTGGATTCCCCTAGGTCTCTAGTTTTCAGAAATGCACAGGTTTGGTAGGTTTCCCTAGGTGGCGGCTGAGCTACAGGCCAAAATCTACAGGTAGGCACTTTGCAAAAAACACCTCTGTTTTCCTTCACCAATTTGGCTGTGTCCACGTTGCGCTTTGGGGCATTTCCTGTCACGGGCGCTAGGCCTACCCACACAAGTGAGGTATCATTTTTATCGGGAGACGTGGGGGAACGCTGAGTGGAAGGAAATTCGTGGCTCCTCTCAGATTCCAGAACTTTCTGCCACAGAAATGTGAGGAACATGTGTTTTTTTAGCCAAATTTTGAGGTTTGCAAAGGATTCTGGGTAACAGAACCTGGTCCGAGCCACGCAAGTCACCCCATCTTGGATTCCCCTAGGTCTCTAGTTTCCAGAAATGCACAGGTTTGGTAGGTTTCTCTAGGTGGCGGCTGAGCTACAGGCCCAAATCTACAGGTAGGCACTTTGCAAAAAACACCTCTGTTTTCCTTCACAAATTTGGCTGTGTCCACGTTGCGCTTTGGGGCATTTCCTGTCACGGGCGCTAGGCCTACCCACACAAGTGAGGTATCATTTTTATCGGTAGACATGGGGGAACGCTGGGTGGAAGGAAAATCGTGCCGCCTCTCAGATTCCAGAACTTTCTGCCACAGAAATGTGAGGAACATGTGTTTTTTTAGCCAAATTTTGAGGTTTGCAAAGGATTCTGGGTAACAGAACCTGGTCCGAGCCACACAAGTCACCCCATCTTGGATTTCCCTCGGTCTCTAGTTTTCAGAAATGCACAGGTTTGGTAGGTTTCCCTAGGTGGCGGCTGAGCTACAGGCCAAAATCTACAGATAGGCTCTTTGCAAAAAACACCTCTGTTTTCCTTTACCAATTTGGCTGTGTTCACGTTGCGCTTTGGGGCATTTCCTGTCACGGGCGCTATGTCTACCCACACAAGTGAGGTATCATTTTTATCGGGAGACGTGGGGGAACGCTGGGTGGAAGGAAATTCGTGGCTCCTCTCAGATTCCAGAACTTTCTGCCACAGAAATGTGAGGATCATGTGTTTTTTTAGCCAAATTTTGAGGTTTGCAAAGGATTCTGGGTAACAGAACCTGGTCCGAGCCACACAAGTCACCCCATCTTGGATTCCCCTAGGTCTCTAGTTTTCAGAAATGCACAGGTTTGGTAGGTTTCCCTAGGTGGCGGCTGAGCTACAGGCCAAAATCTACAGGTAGGTACTTTGCAAAAAACACCTCTGTTTTCCTTCACCAATTTGGCTGTGTCCACGTTGCGCTTTGGGGCATTTCCTGTCACGGGCGCTAGGCCTACCCACACAAGTGAGGTATCATTTTTATCGGGAGACGTGGGGGAACGCTGGGTGGAAGGAAATTCGTGGATCCTCTCAGATTCCAGAACTTTCTGCCACAGAAATATGAGGAACATGTGTTTTTTGAGCCAAATTTTGAGGTTTGCAAAGGATTCTGGGTAACAGAACCTGGTCCGAGCCACGCAAGTCACCCCATCTTGGATTCCCCTAGGTCTCTAGTTTTCAGAAATGCACAGGTTTGGTAGGTTTCTCTAGGTGGCGGCTGAGCTACAGGCCAAAATCTACAGGTAGGCACTTTCCAAAAAACACCTCTGTTTTCCTTCACCAATTTGGCTGTGTCCACGTTGCGCTTTGGGGCATTTCCTGTCACGGGCGCTAGGCCTACCCACACAAGTGAGGTATCATTTTTATCGGGAGACGTGTGGGAACGCTGGGTGGAAGAAAATTCGCAGCTCCTCTCAGATTCCAGAACTTTCTGCCACAGAAATGTGAGAAACATGTGTTTTTTTAGCCAAATTTTGAGGTTTGCAAAGGATTCTGGTTAACAGAACCTGGTCCGAGCCACACAAATCCCCCCATCTTGGATTCCCCTAGGTCTCTAGTTTTCAGAAATGCACAGGTTTGGTAGGTTTCCCTAGGTGGCGGCTGAGCTACAAGCCAAAATCTACAGGTAGGCACTTTGCAAAAAACACCTCTGTTTTCCTTCACAAATTTGGATGTGTCCACGTTGCGCTTTGGGGCGTTTCCTGTCGCGGGCGCTAGGCCTACCCACACAAGTGAGGTATCATTTTTATCGGGAGACGTGGGGAAACGCTGGGTGGAAGGAAAGTCGTGGCTCCTCTCAGATTCCAGAACTTTCTGCCACAGAAATGTGAGGAACATGTGTTTTTTTAGCCAAATTTTGAGGTTTGCAAAGGATTCTGGGTAACAGAACCTGGTCCGAGCCACACAAGTCACCCCATCTTGGATTCACCTAGGTCTCTAGTTTTCAGAAATGCACAGGTTTGGTAGGTTTCTCTAGGTGGCGGCTGAGCTACAGGCCAAAATCTACAGGTAGGCACTTTGCAAAAAACACCTCTGTTTTCCTTCACCAATTTGGCTGTGTCCACGTTGCGCTTTGGGGCATTTCCTGTCGCGGGCGCTAGGCCTACCCACACAAGTGAGGTATCATTTTTATCGGGAGACGTGGGGAAACGCTGGGTGGAAGGAAAGTCGTGGCTCCTCTCAGATTCCAGAACTTTCTGCCACAGAAATGTGAGGAACATGTGTTTTTTTAGCCAAAATTTGAGGTTTGCAAAGGATTCTGGGTAACAGAACCTGGTCCGAGCCACACAAGTCACCCCATCTTGGATTCACCTAGGTCTCTAGTTTTCAGAAATGCACAGGTTTGGTAGGTTTCTCTAGGTGGCGGCTGAACTACAGGCCAAAATCTACAGGTAGGCACTTTGCAAAAAACACCTCTGTTTTCCTTCACCAATTTGGCTGTGTCCACGTTGCGCTTTGGGGCATTTCCTGTCACGGGCGCTAGGCCTACCCACACAAGTGAGGTATCATTTTTATCGGGAGACGTGGGGGAACGCTGGGTGGAAGGAAATTCGTGGCTCCTCTCAGATTCCATAACTTTCTGCCACAGAAATGTGAGGAACATGTGTTTTTTTAGCCAAATTTTGAGGTTTGCAAAGGATTCTGGGTAACAGAACCTGGTCCGAGCCACACAAGTCACCCCATCTTGGATTCCCCTAGGTCTCTAGTTTTCAGAAATGCACAGGTTTGGTAGGTTTCCCTAGGTGGCGGCTGAGCTACAGGCCAAAATCTACAGGTAGGCACTTTGCAAAAAACACCTCTGTTTTCCTTCACCAATTTGGCTGTGTCCACATTGCGCTTTGGGGCATTTCCTGTCACGGGCGCTAGGCCTACACACACAAGTGAGGTATCATTTTTATCGGGAGACGTGGGGGAACGCTGGGTGGAAGGAAATTCGTGGCTCCTCTCAGATTCTAGAACTTTCTGTCACAGAAATGTAAGGAACATGTGTTTTTTTAGCCAAATTTTGAGGTTTGCAAAGGATTCTGGGTAACAGAACCTGGTCCGAGCCACACAAGTCACCCCATCTTGGATTCGCCTAGGTCTCTAGTTTTCAGAAATGCACAGGTTTGGTAGGTTTCCCTAGGTGGCGGCTGAGCTACAGGCCAAAATCTACAGGTAGGCACTTTGCAAAAAACACCTCTGTTTTCCTTCACCAATTTGGCTGTGTCCACGTTGCGCTTTGGGGCATTTCCTGTCACGGGCGCTAGGCCTACCCACACAAGTGAGGTATCATTTTTATCGGGAGACGTGGGGGAACGCTGGGTGGAAGGAAATTCGTGGCTCCTCTCAGATTCCAGAACTTTCTGCCACAGAAATGTGAGGAACATGTGTTTTTTTAGCCAAATTTTGAGGTTTGCAAAGGATTCTGGGTAACAGAACCTGGTCCGAGCCACACAAGTCACCCCATCTTGGATTCCCCTAGGTCTCTAGTTTTCAGAAATGCACAGGTTTGGTAGGTTTCCCTAGGTGGTGGCTGAGCTACAGGCCAAAATCTACAGGTAGGCACTTTGGAGAAAACACCTCTTTTCCTTCACCAATTTGGCTGTGTTCACGTTGCGCTTTGGGGCATTTCCTGTGACGGACGCTAGGCCTACCCACACAAGTGAGGTATCATTTTTATCGGGAGACATGGGGGAACGCTGGGTGGAAGGAAAATCGTGCCGCCTCTCAGATTCCAGAACTTTCTGCCACAGAAATGTGAGGAACATGTGTTTTTTTAGCCAAATTTTGAGGTTTGCAAAGGATTCTGGGTAACAGAACCTGGTCCGAGCCACACAAGTCACCCCATCTTGGATTTCCCTCGGTCTCTAGTTTTCAGAAATGCACAGGTTTGGTAGGTTTCCCTAGGTGGCGGCTGAGCTACAGGCCAAAATCTACAGGTAGGCACTTTGCAAAAAACACCTCTGTTTTCCTTCACCAATTTGGCTGTGTCCACATTGCGCTTTGGGGCATTTCCTGTCACGGGCGCTAGGCCTACACACACAAGTGAGGTATCATTTTTATCGGGAGACGTGGGGGAACGCTGGGTGGAAGGAAATTCGTGGCTCCTCTCAGATTCTAGAACTTTCTGTCACAGAAATGTAAGGAACATGTGTTTTTTTAGCCAAATTTTGAGGTTTGCAAAGGATTCTGGGTAACAGAACCTGGTCCGAGCCACACAAGTCACCCCATCTTGGATTCGCCTAGGTCTCTAGTTTTCAGAAATGCACAGGTTTGGTAGGTTTCCCTAGGTGGCGGCTGAGCTACAGGCCAAAATCTACAGGTAGGCACTTTGCAAAAAACACCTCTGTTTTCCTTCACCAATTTGGCTGTGTCCACGTTGCGCTTTGGGGCATTTCCTGTCACGGGCGCTAGGCCTACCCACACAAGTGAGGTATCATTTTTATCGGGAGACGTGGGGGAACGCTGGGTGGAAGGAAATTCGTGGCTCCTCTCAGATTCCAGAACTTTCTGCCACAGAAATGTGAGGAACATGTGTTTTTTTAGCCAAATTTTGAGGTTTGCAAAGGATTCTGGGTAACAGAACCTGGTCGGAGCCACACAAGTCACCCCATCTTGGATTCCCCTAGGTCTCTAGTTTTCAGAAATGCACAGGTTTGGTAGGTTTCCCTAGGTGGTGGCTGAGCTACAGGCCAAAATCTACAGGTAGGCACTTTGGAGAAAACACCTCTTTTCCTTCACCAATTTGGCTGTGTTCACGTTGCGCTTTGGGGCATTTCCTGTGACGGACGCTAGGCCTACCCACACAAGTGAGGTATCATTTTTATCGGGAGACGTGGGGGAACACTGGGTGGAAGGAAATTTGTGCCGCCTCTCAGATTCCAAAACTTTCTGCCACAGAAATGTGAGGAACATGTGTTTTTTTAGCCAAATTTTGAGGTTTGCAAAGGATTCTGGGTAACAGAACCTGGTCCGAGCCACACAAGCCACCCCATCTTGGATTCCCCTAGGTCTCTAGTTTTCAGAAATGCACAGGTTTGGTAGGTTTCCCTAGGTGGCGGCTGAGCTACAGGCCAAAATCTACAGGTAGGCACTTTGCAAAAAACACCTCTGTTTTCCTTCACCAATTTGGCTGTGTCCACGTTGCGCTTTGGGGCATTTCCTGTCACGGGCGCTAGGCCTACCCACACAAGTAAGGTATTATTTTTATCAGGAGACGTGGGGGAACGCTGGGTGGAAGGAAATTCGTGGCTCCTCTCAGATTCCAGAACTTTCTGCCACAGAAATGTGAGGAACATGTGTTTTTGTTGCCAAATTTTGAGGTTTGCAAAGGATTCTGGGTAACAGAACCTGGTCCGAGCCACACAAGTCACCCCATCTTGGATTCCCCTAGGTCTCTAGTTTTCAGAAATGCACAGGTTTGGTAGGTTTCCCTAGGTGGCGGCTGAGCTACAGGCCAAAATCTACAGGTAGGCACTTTGCAAAAAACACCTCTGTTTTCCTTCACCAATTTGGCTGTGTCCACGTTGCGCTTTGGGGCATTTCCTGTCACGGGCGCTAGGCCTACCCACACAAGTGAGGTATCATTTTTATCGGGAGACGTGGGGGAACGCTGGGTGGAAGGAAATTCGTGGCTCCTCTCAGATTCTAGAACTTTCTGCCACAGAAATGTGAGGAACATGTGTTTTTTTAGCCAAATTTTGAGGTTTGCAAAGGATTCTGGGTAACAGAACCTGGTCCGAGCCACACAAGTCACCCCATCTTGGATTCCCCTAGGTCTCTAGTTTTCAGAAATGCACAGGTTTGGTAGGTTTCCCTAGGTGGTGGATGAGCTACAGGCCAAAATCTACAGGTAGGCACTTTGGAAAAAACACCTCTTTTCCTTCACCAATTTGGCTGTGTTCACGTTGCGCTTTGGGGCATTTCCTGTGACGGACGCTAGGCCTACCCACACAAGTGAGGTATCATTTTTATCGGGAGACGTGGGGGAACACTGGGTGGAAGGAAATTTGTGCCGCCTCTCAGATTCCAAAACTTTCTGCCACAGAAATGTGAGGAACATGTGTTTTTTTAGCCAAATTTTGAGGTTTGCAAAGGATTCTGGGTAACAGAACCTGGTCCGAGCCACACAAGCCACCCCATCTTAGATTCCCCTAGGTCTCTAGTTTTCAGAAATGCACAGGTTTGGTAGGTTTCCCTAGGTGGCGGCTGAGCTACAGGCCAAAATCTACAGGTAGGCACTTTGCAAAAAACACCTCTGTTTTCCTTCACCAATTTGGCTGTGTCCACGTTGCGCTTTGGGGCATTTCCTGTCACGGGCGCTAGGCCTACCCACACAAGTGAGGTATTATTTTTATCAGGAGACGTGGGGGAACGCTGGGTGGAAGGAAATTCGTGGCTCCTCTCAGATTCCAGAACTTTCTGCCACAGAAATGTGAGGAACATGTGTTTTTGTTGCCAAATTTTGAGGTTTGCAAAGGATTCTGGGTAACAGAACCTGGTCCGAGCCACACAAGTCACCCCATCTTGGATTCCCCTAGGTCTCTAGTTTTCAGAAATGCACAGGTTTGGTAGGTTTCCCTAGGTGGCGGCTGAGCTACAGGCCAAAATCTACAGGTAGGCACTTTGCAAAAAACACCTCTGTTTTCCTTCACCAATTTGGCTGTGTCCACGTTGCGCTTTGGGGCATTTCCTGTCACGGGCGCTAGGCCTACCCACACAAGTGAGGTATCATTTTTATCGGGAGACGTGGGGGAACGCTGGGTGGAAGGAAATTCGCAGCTCCTCTCAGATTCCAGAACTTTCTGCCACAGAAATGTGAGAAACATGTGTTTTTTTAGCCAAATTTTGAGGTTTGCAAAGGATTCTGGTTAACAGAACCTGGTCCGAGCCACACAAATCCCTCCATCTTGGATTCCCCTAGGTCTCTAGTTTTCAGAAATGCACAGGTTTGGTAGGTTTCCCTAGGTGGCGGCTGAGCTACAAGCCAAAATCTACAGGTAGGCACTTTGCAAAAAACACCTCTGTTTTCCTTCACAAATTTGGATGTGTCCACGTTGCGCTTTGGGGCGTTTCCTGTCGCGGGCGCTAGGCCTAACCACACAAGTGAGGTATCATTTTTATCGGGAGACGTGGGGAAACGCTGGGTGGAAGGAAAGTCGTGGCTCCTCTCAGATTCCAGAACTTTCTGCCACAGAAATGTGAGGAACATGTGTTTTTTTAGCCAAATTTTTAGGTTTGCAAAGGATTCTGGGTAACAGAACCTGGTCCGAGCCACACAAGTCACCCCATCTTGGATTCACCTAGGTCTCTAGTTTTCAGAAATGCACAGGTTTGGTAGGTTTCTCTAGGTGGCGGCTGAGCTACAGGCCAAAATCTACAGGTAGGCACTTTGCAAAAAACACCTCTGTTTTCCTTCACCAATTTGGCTGTGTCCACGTTGCGCTTTGGGGCATTTCCTGTCACGGGCGCTAGGCCTACCCACACAAGTGAGGTATCATTTTTATCGGGAGACGTGGGGGAACGCTGGGTGGAAGGAAATTCGTGGCTCCTCTCAGATTCCATAACTTTCTGCCACAGAAATGTGAGGAACATGTGTTTTTTTAGCCAAATTTTGAGGTTTGCAAAGGATTCTGGGTAACAGAACCTGGTCCGAGCCACACAAGTCACCCCATCTTGGATTCCCCTAGGTCTCTAGTTTTCAGAAATGCACAGGTTTGGTAGGTTTCCCTAGGTGGCGGCTGAGCTACAGGCCAAAATCTACAGGTAGGCACTTTGCAAAAAACACCTCTGTTTTCCTTCACAAATTTGGATGTGTCCACGTTGCGCTTTGGGGCGTTTCCTGTCGCGGGCGCTAGGCCTACCCACACAAGTGAGGTATCATTTTTATCGGGAGACGTGGGGAAACGCTGGGTGGAAGGAAAGTCGTGGCTCCTCTCAGATTCCAGAACTTTCTGCCACAGAAATGTGAGGAACATGTGTTTTTTTAGCCAAATTTTGAGGTTTGCAAAGGATTCTGGGTAACAGAACCTGGTCCGAGCCACACAAGTCACCCCATCTTGGATTCACCTAGGTCTCTAGTTTTCAGAAATGCACAGGTTTGGTAGGTTTCCCTAGGTGGCGGCTGAGCTACAGGCCAAAATCTACAGGTAGGCACTTTGCAAAAAACACCTCTGTTTTCCTTCACCAATTTGGCTGTGTCCACGTTGCGCTTTGGGGCATTTCCTGTCACGGGCGCTAGGCCTACCCACACAAGTGAGGTATCATTTTTATCGGGAGACGTGGGGGAACGCTGGGTAGAAGGAAATTCGTGGCTCCTCTCAGATTCCAGAACTTTCTGCCACAGAAATGTGAGGAACATGTGTTTTTTTAGCCAAATTTTGAGGTTTGCAAAGGATTCTGGGTAACAGAACCTGGTCCGAGCCACGCAAGTCACCCCATCTTGGATTCCCCTAGGTCTCTAGTTTTCAGAAATGCACAGGTTTGGTAGGTTTCTCTAGGTGGCGGCTGAGCTACAGGCCAAAATCTACAGGTAGGCACTTTCCAAAAAACACCTCTGTTTTCCTTCACCAATTTGGCTGTGTCCACGTTGCGCTTTGGGGCATTTCCTGTCACGGGCGCTAGGCCTACCCACACAAGTGAGGTATCATTTTTATCGGGAGACGTGGGGGAACGCTGGGTGGAAGGAAATTCGCAGCTCCTCTCAGATTCCAGAACTTTCTGCCACAGAAATGTGAGAAACATGTGTTTTTTTAGCCAAATTTTGAGGTTTGCAAAGGATTCTGGTTAACAGAACCTGGTCCGAGCCACACAAATCCCCCCATCTTGGATTCCCCTAGGTCTCTAGTTTTCAGAAATGCACAGGTTTGGTAGGTTTCCCTAGGTGGCGGCTGAGCTACAAGCCAAAATCTACAGGTAGGCACTTTGCAAAAAACACCTCTGTTTTCCTTCACAAATTTGGATGTGTCCACGTTGCGCTTTGGGGCGTTTCCTGTCGCGGGCGCTAGGCCTACCCACACAAGTGAGGTATCATTTTTATCGGGAGACGTGGGGAAACGCTGGGTGGAAGGAAAGTCGTGGCTCCTCTCAGATTCCAGAACTTTCTGCCACAGAAATGTGAGGAACATGTGTTTTTTTAGCCAAATTTTTAGGTTTGCCAAGGATTCTGGGTAACAGAACCTGGTCCGAGCCACACAAGTCACCCCATCTTGGATTCACCTAGGTCTCTAGTTTTCAGAAATGCACAGGTTTGGTAGGTTTCTCTAGGTGGCGGCTGAGCTACAGGCCAAAATCTACAGGTAGGCACTTTGCAAAAAACACCTCTGTTTTCCTTCACCAATTTGGCTGTGTCCACGTTGCGCTTTGGGGCATTTCCTGTCACGGGCGCTAGGCCTACCCACACAAGTGAGGTATCATTTTTATCGGGAGACGTGGGGGAACGCTGGATGGAAGGAAATTCGTGGCTCCTCTCAGATTCCATAACTTTCTGCCACAGAAATGTGAGGAACATGTGTTTTTTTAGCCAAATTTTGAGGTTTGCAAAGGATTCTGGGTAACAGAACCTGGTCCGAGCCACACAAGTCACCCCATCTTGGATTCCCCTAGGTCTCTAGTTTTCAGAAATGCACAGGTTTGGTAGGTTTCCCTAGGTGGCGGCTGAGCTACAGGCCAAAATCTACAGGTAGGCACTTTGCAAAAAACACCTCTGTTTTCCTTCACAAATTTGGATGTGTCCACGTTGCGCTTTGGGGCGTTTCCTGTCGCGGGCGCTAGGCCTACCCACACAAGTGAGGTATCATTTTTATCGGGAGACGTGGGGAAACGCTGGGTGGAAGGAAAGTCGTGACTCCTCTCAGATTCCAGAACTTTCTGCCACAGAAATGTGAGGAACATGTGTTTTTTTAACCAAATTTTGAGGTTTGCAAAGGATTCTGGGTAACAGAACCTGGTCCGAGCCACACAAGTCACCCCATCTTGGATTCCCCTAGGTCTCTAGTTTTCAGAAATGCACAGGTTTGGTAGGTTTCTCTAGGTGGCGGCTGAGCTACAGGCCAAAATCTACAGGTAGGCACTTTGCAAAAAACACCTCTGTTTTCCTTCACCAATTTGGCTGTGTCCACGTTGCGCTTTGGGGCATTTCCTGTCACGGGCGCTAGGCCTACCCACACAAGTGAGGTATCATTTTTATCGGGAGACGTGGGGGAACGCTGGGTGGAAGGAAATTCGTGGCTCCTCTCAGATTCCATAACTTTCTGCCACAGAAATGTGAGGAACATGTGTTTTTTTAGCCAAATTTTGAGGTTTGCAAAGGATTCTGGGTAACAGAACCTGGTCCGAGCCACACAAGTCACCCCATCTTGGATTCCCCTAGGTCTCTAGTTTTCAGAAATGCACAGGTTTGGTAGGTTTCCCTAGGTGGCGGCTGAGCTACAGGCCAAAATCTACAGGTAGGCACTTTGCAAAAAACACCTCTGTTTTCCTTCACCAATTTGGCTGTGTCCACTTTGCGCTTTGGGGCATTTCCTGTCACGGGCGCTAGGCCTACACACACAAGTGAGGTATCATTTTTATCGGGAGACGTGGGGGAACGCTGGGTGGAAGGAAATTCGTGGCTCCTCTCAGATTCCAGAACTTTCTGCCACAGAAATGTGAGGAACATGTGTTTTTTTAGCCAAATTTTGAGGTTTGCAAAGGATTCTGGGTAACAGAACCTGGTCCGAGCCACACAAGTCACCCCATCTTGGATTCCCCTAGGTCTCTAGTTTTCAGAAATGCACAGGTTTAGTAGGTTTCCCTAGGTGGCGGCTGAGCTACAGGCCAAAATCTACAGGTAGGCACTTTGCAAAAAACTCCTCTGTTTTCCTTCACCAATTTGGCTGTGTCCACGTTGCGCTTTGGGGCATTTCCTGTCACTGGCACTAGGCCTACCCACACAAGTGAGGTATCATTTTTATCGGGAGACGTGGGGGAACGCTGGGTGGAAGGAAATTCGTGGCTCCTCTCAGATTCTAGAACTTTCTGCCACAGAAATGTGAGGAACATGTGTTTTTTTAGCCAAATTTTGAGGTTTGCAAAGGATTCTGGGTAACAGAACCTGGTCCGAGCCACACAAGTCACCCCATCTTGGATTCCCCTAGGTCTCTAGTTTTCAGAAATGCACAGGTTTGGTAGGTTTCCCTAGGTGGTGGCTGAGCTACAGGCCAAAATCTACAGGTAGACACTTTGGAAAAAACACCTCTTTTCCTTCACCAATTTGGCTGTGTTCACGTTGCGCTTTGGGGCATTTCCTGTGACGGACGCTAGGCCTACCCACACAAGTGAGGTATCATTTTTATCGGGAGACGTGGGGGAACACTGGGTGGAAGGAAATTTGTGCCGCCTCTCAGATTCCAAAACTTTCTGCCACAGAAATGTGAGGAACATGTGTTTTTTTAGCCAAATTTTGAGGTTTGCAAAGGATTCTGGGTAACAGAACCTGGTCCGAGCCACACAAGCCACCCCATCTTGGATTCCCCTAGGTCTCTAGTTTTCAGAAATGCACAGGTTTGGTAGGTTTCCCAAGGTGGCGGCTGAGCTACAGGCCAAAATCTACAGGTAGGCACTTTGCAAAAAACACCTCTGTTTTCCTTCACCAATTTGGCTGTGTCCACGTTGCGCTTTGGGGCATTTCCTGTCACGGGCGCTAGGCCTACCCACACAAGTGAGGTATTATTTTTATCAGGAGACGTGGGGGAACGCTGGGTGGAAGGAAATTCGTGGCTCCTCTCAGATTCCATAACTTTCTGCCACAGAAATGTGAGAAACATGTGTTTTTTTAGCCAAATTTTGAGGTTTGCAAAGGATTCTGGGTAACAGAACCTGGTCCGAGCCACACAAGTCACCCCATCTTGGATTCCCCTAGGTCTCTAGTTTTCAGAAATGCACAGGTTTGGTAGGTTTCCCTAGGTGGCGGCTGAGCTACAGGCCAAAATCTACAGGTAGGCACTTTGCAAAAAACACCTCTGTTTTCCTTCACAAATTTGGATGTGTCCACGTTGCGCTTTGGGGCGTTTCCTGTCGCGGGCGCTAGGCCTACCCACACAAGTGAGGTATCATTTTTATCGGGAGACGTGGGGAAACGCTGGGTGGAAGGAAAGTCGTGGCTCCTCTCAGATTCCAGAACTTTCTGCCACAGAAATGTGTGGAACATGTGTTTTTTTAGCCAAATTTTGAGGTTTGCAAAGGATTCTGGGTAACAGAACCTGGTCCGAGCCACACAAGTCACCCCATCTTGGATTCACCTAGGTCTCTAGTTTTCAGAAATGCACAGGTTTGGTAGGTTTCCCTAGGTGGCGGCTGAGCTACAGGCCAAAATCTACAGGTAGGCACTTTGCAAAAAACACCTCTGTTTTCCTTCACCAATTTGGCTGTGTCCACGTTGCGCTTTGGGGCATTTCCTGTCACGGGCGCTAGGCCTACCCACACAAGTGAGGTATCATTTTTATCGGGAGACGTGGGGGAACGCTGGGTGGAAGGAAATTCGTGGCTCCTCTCAGATTCCAGAACTTTCTGCCACAGAAATGTGAGGAACATGTGTTTTTTTAGCCAAATTTTGAGGTTTGCAAAGGATTCTGGGTAACAGAACCTGGTCCGAGCCACGCAAGTCACCCCATCTTGGATTCCCCTAGGTCTCTAGTTTTCAGAAATGCACAGGTTTGGTAGGTTTCCCTAGGTGGCGGCTGAGCTACAGGCCAAAATCTACAGGTAGGCACTTTGCAAAAAACACCTCTGTTTTCCTTCACCAATTTGGCTGTGTCCACGTTGCGCTTTGGGGCATTTCCTGTCACGGGCGCTAGGCCTACCCACACAAGTGAGGTATCATTTTTATCGGGAGACGTGGGGGAACGCTGGGTGGAAGGAAATTCGTGGCTCCTCTCAGATTCCAGAACTTTCTGCCACAGAAATGTGAGGAACATGTGTTTTTTTAGCCAAATTTTGAGGTTTGCAAAGGATTCTGGGTAACAGAACCTGGTCCGAGCCACACAAGTCACCCCATCTTGGATTCCCCTAGGTCTCTAGTTTTCAGAAATGCACAGGTTTGGTAGGTTTCCCTAGGTGGCGGCTGAGCTACAGGCCAAAATCTACAGGTAGGCACTTTGCAAAAAACTCCTCTGTTTTCCTTCACCAATTTGGCTGTGTCCACGTTGCGCTTTGGGGCATTTCCTGTCACTGGCACTAGGCCTACCCACACAAGTGAGGTATCATTTTTATCGGGAGACGTGGGGGAACGCTGTGTGGAAGGAAATTCGTGGCTCCTCTCAGATTCTAGAACTTTCTGCCACAGAAATGTGAGGAACATGTGTTTTTTTAGCCAAATTTTGAGGTTTGCAAAGGATTCTGGGTAACAGAACCTGGTCCGAGCCACACAAGTCACCCCATCTTGGATTCCCCTAGGTCTCTAGTTTTCAGAAATGCACAGGTTTGGTAGGTTTCCCTAGGTGGTGGCTGAGCTACAGGCCAAAATCTACAGGTAGGCACTTTGGAAAAAACACCTCTTTTCCTTCACCAATTTGGCTGTGTTCACGTTGCGCTTTGGGGCATTTCCTGTGACGGACGCTAGGCCTACCCACACAAGTGAGGTATCATTTTTATCGGGAGACGTGGGGGAACACTGGGTGGAAGGAAATTTGTGCCGCCTCTCAGATTCCAAAACTTTCTGCCACAGAAATGTGAGGAACATGTGTTTTTTTAGCCAAATTTTGAGGTTTGCAAAGGATTCTGGGTAACAGAACCTGGTCCGAGCCACACAAGCCACCCCATCTTGGATTCCCCTAGGTCTCTAGTTTTCAGAAATGCACTGGTTTGGTAGGTTTCCCTAGGTGGCGGCTGAGCTACAGGCCAAAATCTACAGGTAGGCACTTTGAAAAAAACACCTCTGTTTTCCTTCACCAATTTGGCTGTGTCCACGTTGCGCTTTGGGGCATTTCCTGTCACGGGCGCTAGGCCTACCCACACAAGTGAGGTATTATTTTTATCAGGAGACGTGGGGGAACGCTGGGTGGAAGGAAATTCGTGGCTCCTCTCAGATTCCATAACTTTCTGCCACAGAAATGTGAGGAACATGTGTTTTTTTAGCCAAATTTTGAGGTTTGCAAAGGATTCTGGGTAACAGAACCTGGTCCGAGCCACACAAGTCACCCCATCTTGGATTCCCCTAGGTCTCTAGTTTTCAGAAATGCACAGGTTTGGTAGGTTTCCCTAGGTGGCGGCTGAGCTACAGGCCAAAATCTACAGGTAGGCACTTTGCAAAAAACACCTCTGTTTTCCTTCACAAATTTGGATGTGTCCACGTTGCGCTTTGGGGCGTTTCCTGTCGCGGGCGCTAGGCCTACCCACACAAGTGAGGTATCATTTTTATCGGGAGACGTGGGGAAACGCTGGGTGGAAGGAAAGTCATGGCTCCTCTCAGATTCCAGAACTTTCTGCCACAGAAATGTGAGGAACATGTGTTTTTTTAGCCAAATTTTGAGGTTTGCAAAGGATTCTGGGTAACAGAACCTGGTCCGAGCCACACAAGTCACCCCATCTTGGATTCACCTAGGTCTCTAGTTTTCAGAAATGCACAGGTTTGGTAGGTTTCCCTAGGTGGCGGCTGAGCTACAGGCCAAAATCTACAGGTAGGCACTTTGCAAAAAACACCTCTGTTTTCCTTCACCAATTTGGCTGTGTCCACGTTGCGCTTTGGGGCATTTCCTGTCACGGGCGCTAGGCCTACCCACACAAGTGAGGTATCATTTTTATCGGGAGACGTGGGGGAACGCTGGGTGGAAGGAAATTCGTGGCTCCTCTCAGATTCCAGAACTTTCTGCCACAGAAATGTGAGGAACATGTGTTTTTTTAGCCAAATGTTGAGGTTTGCAAAGGATTCTGGGTAACAGAACCTGGTCCGAGCCACGCAAGTCACCCCATCTTGGATTCCCCTAGGTCTCTAGTTTTCAGAAATGCACAGGTTTGGTAGGTTTCTCTAGGTGGCGGCTGAGCTACAGGCCAAAATCTACAGGTAGGCACTTTGCAAAAAACACCTCTGTTTTCCTTCACCAATTTGGCTGTGTCCACGTTGCGCTTTGGGGCATTTCCTGTCACGGGCGCTAGGCCTACCCACACAAGTGAGGTATCATTTTTATCGGGAGACGTGGGGGAACGCTGGGTGGAAGGAAATTCGCAGCTCCTCTCAGATTCCAGAACTTTCTGCCACAGAAATGTGAGAAACATGTGTTTTTTTAGCCAAATTTTGAGGTTTGCAAAGGATTCTGGTTAACAGAACCTGGTCCGAGCCACACAAATCCCCCCATCTTGGATTCCCCTAGGTCTCTAGTTTTCAGAAATGCACAGGTTTGGTAGGTTTCCCTAGGTGGCGGCTGAGCTACAAGCCAAAATCTACAGGTAGGCACTTTGCAAAAAACACCTCTGTTTTCCTTCACAAATTTGGATGTGTCCACGTTGCGCTTTGGGGCGTTTCCTGTCGCGGGCGCTAGGCCTACCCACACAAGTGAGGTATCATTTTTATCGGGAGACGTGGGGAAACGCTGGGTGGAAGGAAAGTCGTGGCTCCTCTCAGATTCCAGAACTTTCTGCCACAGAAATGTGAGGAACATGTTTTTTTTTAGCCAAATTTTTAGGTTTGCAAAGGATTCTGGGTAACAGAACCTGGTCCGAGCCACACAAGTCACCCCATCTTGGATTCACCTAGGTCTCTAGTTTTCAGAAATGCACAGGTTTGGTAGGTTTCTCTAGGTGGCGGCTGAGCTACAGGCCAAAATCTACAGGTAGGCAATTTGCAAAAAACACCTCTGTTTTCCTTCACCAATTTGGCTGTGTCCACGTTGCGCTTTGGGGCATTTCCTGTCACGGGCGCTAGGCCTACCCACACAAGTGAGGTATCATTTTTATCGGGAGACGTGGGGGAACGCTGGGTGGAAGGAAATTCGTGGCTCCTCTCAGATTCCATAACTTTCTGCCACAGAAATGTGAGGAACATGTGTTTTTTTAGCCAAATTTTGAGGTTTGCAAAGGATTCTGGGTAACAGAACCTGGTCCGAGCCACACAAGTCACCCCATCTTGGATTCCCCTAGGTCTCTAGTTTTCAGAAATGCACAGGTTTGGTAGGTTTCCCTAGGTGGCGGCTGAGCTACAGGCCAAAATCTACAGGTAGGCACTTTGCAAAAAACACCTCTGTTTTCCTTCACAAATTTGGATGTGTCCACGTTGCGCTTTGGGGCGTTTCCTGTCGCGGGCGCTAGGCCTACCCACACAAGTGAGGTATCATTTTTATCGGGAGACGTGGGGAAACGCTGGGTGGAAGGAAAGTCGTGGCTCCTCTCAGATTCCAGAACTTTCTGCCACAGAAATGTGAGGAACATGTGTTTTTTTAGCCAAATTTTGAGGTTTGCAAAGGATTCTGGGTAACAGAACCTGGTCCGAGCCACACAAGTCACCCCATCTTGGATTCACCTAGGTCTCTAGTTTTCAGAAATGCACAGGTTTGGTAGGTTTCCCTAGGTGGCGGCTGAGCTACAGGCCAAAATCTACAGGTAGGCACTTTGCAAAAAACACCTCTGTTTTCCTTCACCAATTTGGCTGTGTCCACGTTGCGCTTTGGGGCATTTCCTGTCACGGGCGCTAGGCCTACCCACACAAGTGAGGTATCATTTTTATCGGGAGACGTGGGGGAACGCTGGGTGGAAGGAAATTCGTGGCTCCTCTCAGATTCCAGAACTTTCTGCCACAGAAATGTGAGGAACATGTGTTTTTTTTAGCCAAATTTTGAGGTTTGCAAAGGATTCTGGGTAACAGAACCTGGTCCGAGCCACGCAAGTCACACCATCTTGGATTCCCCTAGGTCTCTAGTTTTCAGAAATGCACAGGTTTGGTAGGTTTCTCTAGGTGGCGGCTGAGCTACAGGCCAAAATCTACAGGTAGGCACTTTCCAAAAAACACCTCTGTTTTCCTTCACCAATTTGGCTGTGTCCACGTTGCGCTTTGGGGCATTTCCTGTCACGGGCGCTAGGCCTACCCACACAAGTGAGGTATCATTTTTATCGGGAGACGTGGGGGAACGCTGGGTGGAAGGAAATTCGCAGCTCCTCTCAGATTCCAGAACTTTCTGCCACAGAAATGTGAGAAACATGTGTTTTTTTAGCCAAATTTTGAGGTTTGCAAAGGATTCTGGTTAACAGAACCTGGTCCGAGCCACACAAATCCCCCCATCTTGGATTCCCCTAGGTCTCTAGTTTTCAGAAATGCACAGGTTTGGTAGGTTTCCCTAGGTGGCGGCTGAGCTACAAGCCAAAATCTACAGGTAGGCACTTTGCAAAAAACACCTCTGTTTTCCTTCACAAATTTGGATGTGTCCACGTTGCGCTTTGGGGCGTTTCCTGTCGCGGGCGCTAGGCCTACCCACACAAGTGAGGTATCATTTTTATCGGGAGACGTGGGGAAACGCTGGGTGGAAGGAAAGTCGTGGCTCCTCTCAGATTCCAGAACTTTCTGCCACAGAAATGTGAGGAACATGTGTTTTTTTAGCCAAATTTTTAGGTTTGCAAAGGATTCTGGGTAACAGAACCTGGTCCGAGCCACACAAGTCACCCCATCTTGGATTCACCTAGGTCTCTAGTTTTCAGAAATGCACAGGTTTGGTAGGTTTCTCTAGGTGGCGGCTGAGCTACAGGCCAAAATCTACAGGTAGGCACTTTGCAAAAAACACCTCTGTTTTCCTTCACCAATTTGGCTGTGTCCACGTTGCGCTTTGGGGCATTTCCTGTCACGGGCGCTAGGCCTACCCACACAAGTGAGGTATCATTTTTATCGGGAGACGTGGGGGAACGCTGGGTGGAAGGAAATTCGTGGCTCCTCTCAGATTCCATAACTTTCTGCCACAGAAATGTGAGGAACATGTGTTTTTTTAGCCAAATTTTGAGGTTTGCAAAGGATTCTGGGTAACAGAACCTGGTCCGAGCCACACAAGTCACCCCATCTTGGATTCCCCTAGGTCTCTAGTTTTCAGAAATGCACAGGTTTGGTAGGTTTCCCTAGGTGGCGGCTGAGCTACAGGCCAAAATCTACAGGTAGGCACTTTGCAAAAAACACCTCTGTTTTCCTTCACAAATTTGGATGTGTCCACGTTGCGCTTTGGGGCGTTTCCTGTCGCGGGCGCTAGGCCTACCCACACAAGTGAGGTATCATTTTTATCGGGAGACGTGGGGAAACGCTGGGTGGAAGGAAAGTCGTGGCTCCTCTCAGATTCCAGAACTTTCTGCCACAGAAATGTGAGGAACATGTGTTTTTTTAACCAAATTTTGAGGTTTGCAAAGGATTCTGGGTAACAGAACCTGGTCCGAGCCACACAAGTCACCCCATCTTGGATTCACCTAGGTCTCTAGTTTTCAGAAATGCACAGGTTTGGTAGGTTTCTCTAGGTGGCGGCTGAGCTACAGGCCAAAATCTACAGGTAGGCACTTTGCAAAAAACACCTCTGTTTTCCTTCACCAATTTGGCTGTGTCCACGTTGCGCTTTGGGGCATTTCCTGTCACGGGCGCTAGGCCTACCCACACAAGTGAGGTATCATTTTTATCGGGAGACGTGGGGGAACGCTGGGTGGAAGGAAATTCGTGGCTCCTCTCAGATTCCAGAACTTTCTGCCACAGAAATGTGAGGAACATGTGTTTTTTTAGCCAAATTTTGAGGTTTGCAAAGGATTCTGGGTAACAGAACCTGGTCCGAGCCACACAAGTCACCCCATCTTGGATTCCCCTAGGTCTCTAGTTTTCAGAAATGCACAGGTTTGGTAGGTTTCCCTAGGTGGCGGCTGAGCTACAGGCCAAAATCTACAGGTAGGCACTTTGCAAAAAACACCACTGTTTTCCTTCACCAATTTGGCTGTGTCCACTTTGCTCTTTGGGGCATTTCCTGTCACGGGCGCTAGGCCTACACACACAAGTGAGGTATCATTTTTATCGGGAGACGTGGGGGAACGCTGGGTGGAAGGAAATTCGTGGCTCCTCTCAGATTCTAGAACTTTCTGTCACAGAAATGTAAGGAACATGTGTTTTTTTAGCCAAATTTTGAGGTTTGCAAAGGATTCTGGGTAACAGAACCTGGTCCGAGCCACACAAGTCACCCCATCTTGGATTCGCCTAGGTCTCTAGTTTTCAGAAATGCACAGGTTTGGTAGGTTTCCCTAGGTGGCGGCTGAGCTACAGGCCAAAATCTACAGGTAGGCACTTTGCAAAAAACACCTCTGTTTTCCTTCACCAATTTGGCTGTGTCCACGTTGCGCTTTGGGGCATTTCCTGTCACGGGCGCTAGGCCTACCCACACAAGTGAGGTATCATTTTTATCGGGAGACGTGGGGGAACGCTGGGTGGAAGCAAATTCGTGGCTCCTCTCAGATTCCAGAACTTTCTGCCACAGAAATGTGAGGAACATGTGTTTTTTTAGCCAAATTTTGAGGTTTGCAAAGGATTCTGGGTAACAGAACCTGGTCCGAGCCACACAAGTCACCCCATCTTGGATTCCCCTAGGTCTCTAGTTTTCAGAAATGCACAGGTTTGGTAGGTTTCCCTAGGTGGCGGCTGAGCTACAGGCCAAAATCTACAGGTAGGCACTTTGCAAAAAACTCCTCTGTTTTCCTTCACCAATTTGGCTGTGTCCACGTTGCGCTTTGGGGCATTTCCTGTCACTGGCACTAGGCCTACCCACACAAGTGAGGTATCATTTTTATCGGGAGACGTGGGGGAACGCTGGGTGGAAGGAAATTCGTGGCTCCTCTCAGATTCTAGAACTTTCTGCCACAGAAATGTGAGGAACATGTGTTTTTTTAGCCAAATTTTGAGGTTTGCAAAGGATTCTGGGTAACAGAACCTGGTCCGAGCCACACAAGTCACCCCATCTTGGATTCCCCTAGGTCTCTAGTTTTCAGAAATGCACAGGTTTGGTAGGTTTCCCTAGGTGGTGGCTGAGCTACAGGCCAAAATCTACAGGTAGGCACTTTGGAAAAAACACCTCTTTTCCTTCACCAATTTGGCTGTGTCCACGTTGCGCTTTGGGGCATTTCCTGTGACGGACGCTAGGCCTACCCACACAAGTGAGGTATCATTTTTATCGGGAGACGTGGGGGAACACTGGGTGGAAGGAAATTTGTGCCGCCTCTCAGATTCCAAAACTTTCTGCCACAGAAATGTGAGGAACATGTGTTTTTTTAGCCAAATTTTGAGGTTTGCAAAGGATTCTGGGTAACAGAACCTGGTCCGAGCCACACAAGCCACCCCATCTTGGATTCCCCTAGGTCTCTAGTTTTCAGAAATGCACAGGTTTGGTAGGTTTCCCTAGGTGGCGGCTGAGCTACAGGCCAAAATCTACAGGTAGGCACTTTGCAAAAAACACCTCTGTTTTCCTTCACCAATTTGGCTGTGTCCACGTTGCGCTTTGGGGCATTTCCTGTCACGGGCGCTAGGCCTACCCACACAAGTGAGGTATTATTTTTATCAGGAGACGTGGGGGAACGCTGGGTGGAAGGAAATTCGTGGCTCCTCTCAGATTCCAGAACTTTCTGCCACAGAAATGTGAGGAACATGTGTTTTTGTTGCCAAATTTTGAGGTTTGCAAAGGATTCTGGGTAACAGAACCTGGTCCGAGCCACACAAGTCACCCCATCTTGGATTCCCCTAGGTCTCTAGTTTTCAGAAATGCACAGGTTTGGTAGGTTTCCCTAGGTGGCGGCTGAGCTACAGGCCAAAATCTACAGGTAGGCACTTTGCAAAAAACACCTCTGTTTTCCTTCACCAATTTGGCTGTGTCCACGTTGCGCTTTGGGGCATTTCCTGTCACGGGCGCTAGGCCTACCCACACAAGTGAGGTATCATTTTTATCGGGAGACGTGGGGGAACGCTGAGTGGAAGGAAATTCGTGGCTCCTCTCAGATTCCAGAACTTTCTGCCACAGAAATGTGAGGAACATGTGTTTTTTTAGCCAAATTTTGAGGTTTGCAAAGAATTCTGGGTAACAGAACCTGGCCAGAGCCACGCAAGTCACCCCATCTTGGATTCCCCTAGGTCTCTAGTTTCCAGAAATGCACAGGTTTGGTAGGTTTCTCTAGGTGGCGGCTGAGCTACAGGCCAAAATCTACAGGTAGGCACTTTGCAAAAAACACCTCTGTTTTCCTTCACCAATTTGGCTGTGTCCACGTTGCGCTTTGGGGTATTTCCTGTCACGGGCGCTAGGCCTACCCACACAAGTGATGTATCATTTTTATCGGTAGACATGGGGGAACGCTGGGTGGAAGGAAAATCATGCCGCCTCTCAGATTCCAGAACTTTCTGCCACAGAAATGTGAGGAACATGTGTTTTTTTAGCCAAATTTTGAGGTTTGCAAAGGATTCTGGGTAACAGAACCTGGTCCGAGCCACACAAGTCACCCCATCTTGGATTCCCCTAGGTCTCTAGTTTTCAGAAATGCACAGGTTTGGTAGGTTTCCCTAGGTGGCGGCTGAGCTACAGGCCAAAATCTACAGGTAGGCTCTTTGCAAAAAACACCTCTGTTTTCCTTCACCAATTTGGCTGTGTTCACGTTGCGCTTTGGGGCATTTCCTGTCACGGGCGCTATGTCTACCCACACAAGTGAGGTATCATTTTTATCGGGAGACGTGGGGGAACGCTGGGTGGAAGGAAATTCGTGGCTCCTCTCAGATTCCAGAACTTTCTGCCACAGAAATGTGAGGAACATGTGTTTTTTTAGCCAAATTTTGAGGTTTGCAAAGGATTCTGGGTAACAGAACCTGGTCCGAGCCACACAAGTCACCCCATCTTGGATTCCCCTAGGTCTCTAGTTTTCAGAAATGCACAGGTTTGGTAGGTTTCCCTAGGTGGCGGCTGAGCTACAGGCCAAAATCTACAGGTAGGCACTTTGCAAAAAACACCTCTGTTTTCCTTCACCAATTTGGCTGTGTCCACGTTGCGCTTTGGGGCATTTCCTGTCACGGGCGCTAGGCCTACCCACACAAGTGAGGTATCATTTTTATCGGGAGACGTGGGGGAACGCTGGGTGGAAGGAAATTCGTGGCTCCTCTCAGATTCCAGAACTTTCTGCCACAGAAATATGAGGAACATGTGTTTTTTTAGCCAAATTTTGAGGTTTGCAAAGGATTCTGGGTAACAGAACCTGGTCCGAGCCACGCAAGTCACCCCATCTTGGATTCCCCTAGGTCTCTAGTTTTCAGAAATGCACAGGTTTGGTAGGTTTCTCTAGGTGGCGGCTGAGCTACAGGCCAAAATCTACAGGTAGGCACTTTCCAAAAAACACCTCTGTTTTCCTTCACCAATTTGGCTGTGTCCACGTTGCGCTTTGGGGCATTTCCTGTCACGGGCGCTAGGCCTACCCACACAAGTGAGGTATCATTTTTATCGGGAGACGTGGGGGAACGCTGGGTGGAAGGAAATTCGCAGCTCCTCTCAGATTCCAGAACTTTCTGCCACAGAAATGTGAGAAACATGTGTTTTTTTAGCCAAATTTTGAGGTTTGCAAAGGATTCTGGTTAACAGAACCTGGTCCGAGCCACACAAATCCCCCCATCTTGGATTCCCCTAGGTCTCTAGTTTTCAGAAATGCACAGGTTTGGTAGGTTTCCCTAGGTGGCGGCTGAGCTACAAGCCAAAATCTACAGGTAGGCACTTTGCAAAAAACACCTCTGTTTTCCTTCACAAATTTGGATGTGTCCACGTTGCGCTTTGGGGCGTTTCCTGTCGCGGGCGCTAGGCCTACCCACACAAGTGAGGTATCATTTTTATCGGGAGACGTGGGGAAACGCTGGGTGGAAGGAAAGTCGTGGCTCCTCTCAGATTCCAGAACTTTCTGCCACAGAAATGTGAGGAACATGTGTTTTTTTAGCCAAATTTTGAGGTTTGCAAAGGATTCTGGGTAACAGAACCTGGTCCGAGCCACACAAGTCACCCCATCTTGGATTCCCCTAGGTCTCTAGTTTTCAGAAATGCACAGGTTTGGTAGGTTTCCCTAGGTGGCGGCTGAGCTACAGGCCAAAATCTACAGGTAGGCTCTTTGCAAAAAACACCTCTGTTTTCCTTCACCAATTTGGCTGTGTTCACGTTGCGCTTTGGGGCATTTCCTGTCACGGGCGCTATGTCTACCCACACAAGTGAGGTATCATTTTTATCGGGAGACGTGGGGGAACGCTGGGTGGAAGGAAATTCGTGGCTCCTCTCAGATTCCAGAACTTTCTGACACAGAAATGTGAGGAACATGTGTTTTTTTAGCCAAATTTTGAGGTTTGCAAAGGATTCTGGGTAACAGAACCTGGTCCGAGCCACACAAGTCACCCCATCTTGGATTCCCCTAGGTCTCTAGTTTTCAGAAATGCACAGGTTTGGTAGGTTTCCCTAGGTGGCGGATGAGCTACAGGCCAAAATCTACAGGTAGGCACTTTGCAAAAAACACCTCTGTTTTCCTTCACCAATTTGGCTGTGTCCACGTTGCGCTTTGGGGCATTTCCTGTCACGGGCGCTAGGCCTACCCACACAAGTGAGGTATCATTTTTATCGGGAGACGTGGGGGAACGCTGGGTGGAAGGAAATTCGTGGCTCCTCTCAGATTCCAGAACTTTCTGCCACAGAAATATGAGGAACATGTGTTTTTTTAGCCAAATTTTGAGGTTTGCAAAGGATTCTGGGTAACAGAACCTGGTCCGAGCCACGCAAGTCACCCCATCTTGGATTCCCCTAGGTCTCTAGTTTTCAGAAATGCACAGGTTTGGTAGGTTTCTCTAGGTGGCGGCTGAGCTACAGGCCAAAATCTACAGGTAGGCACTTTCCAAAAAACACCTCTGTTTTCCTTCACCAATTTGGCTGTGTCCACGTTGCGCTTTGGGGCATTTCCTGTCACGGGCGCTAGGCCTACCCACACAAGTGAGGTATCATTTTTATCGGGAGACGTGGGGGAACGCTGGGTGGAAGGAAATTCGCAGCTCCTCTCAGATTCCAGAACTTTCTGCCACAGAAATGTGAGAAACATGTGTTTTTTTAGCCAAATTTTGAGGTTTGCAAAGGATTCTGGTTAACAGAACCTGGTCCGAGCCACACAAATCCCCCCATCTTGGATTCCCCTAGGTCTCTAGTTTTCAGAAATGCACAGGTTTGGTAGGTTTCCCTAGGTGGCGGCTGAGCTACAAGCCAAAATCTACAGGTAGGCACTTTGCAAAAAACACCTCTGTTTTCCTTCACAAATTTGGATGTGTCCACGTTGCGCTTTGGGGCGTTTCCTGTCGCGGGCGCTAGGCCTACCCACACAAGTGAGGTATCATTTTTATCGGGAGACGTGGGGAAACGCTGGGTGGAAGGAAAGTCGTGGCTCCTCTCAGATTCCAGAACTTTCTGCCACAGAAATGTGAGGAACATGTGTTTTTTTAGCCAAATTTTGAGGTTTGCAAAGGATTCTGGGTAACAGAACCTGGTCCGAGCCACACAAGTCACCCCATCTTGGATTCACCTAGGTCTCTAGTTTTCAGAAATGCACAGGTTTGGTAGGTTTCTCTAGGTGGCGGCTGAGCTACAGGCCAAAATCTACAGGTAGGCACTTTGCAAAAAACACCTCTGTTTTCCTTCACCAATTTGGCTGTGTCCACGTTGCGCTTTGGGGCATTTCCTGTCACGGGCGCTAGGCCTACCCACACAAGTGAGGTATCATTTTTATCGGGAGACGTGGGGGAACGCTGGGTGGAAGGAAATTCGTGGCTCCTCTCAGATTCCATAACTTTCTGCCACAGAAATGTGAGGAACATGTGTTTTTTTAGCCAAATTTTGAGGTTTGCAAAGGATTCTGGGTAACAGAACCTGGTCCGAGCCACACAAGTCACCCCATCTTGGATTCCCCTAGGTCTCTAGTTTTCAGAAATGCACAGGTTTGGTAGGTTTCCCTAGGTGGCGGCTGAGCTACAGGCCAAAATCTACAGGTAGGCACTTTGCAAAAAACACCTCTGTTTTCCTTCACAAATTTGGATGTGTCCACGTTGCGCTTTGGGGCGTTTCCTGTCGCGGGCGCTAGGCCTACCCACACAAGTGAGGTATCATTTTTATCGGGAGACGTGGGGAAACGCTGGGTGGAAGGAAAGTCGTGGCTCCTATCAGATTCCAGAACTTTCTGCCACAGAAATGTGAGGAACATGTGTTTTTTTAGCCAAATTTTGAGGTTTGCAAAGGATTCTGGGTAACAGAACCTGGTCCGAGCCACACAAGTCACCCCATCTTGGATTCACCTAGGTCTCTAGTTTTCAGAAATGCACAGGTTTGGTAGGTTTCTCTAGGTGGCGGCTGAGCTACAGGCCAAAATCTACAGGTAGGCACTTTGCAAAAAACACCTCTGTTTTCCTTCACCAATTTGGCTGTGTCCACGTTGCGCTTTGGGGCATTTCCTGTCACGGGCGCTAGGCCTACCCACACAAGTGAGGTATCATTTTTATCGGGAGACGTGGGGGAACGCTGGGTGGAAGGAAATTCGTGGCTCCTCTCAGATTCCATAACTTTCTGCCACAGAAATGTGAGGAACATGTGTTTTTTTAGCCAAATTTTGAGGTTTGCAAAGGATTCTGGGTAACAGAACCTGGTCCGAGCCACACAAGTCTCCCCATCTTGGATTCCCCTAGGTCTCTAGTTTTCAGAAATGCACAGGTTTGGTAGGTTTCCCTAGGTGGCGGCTGAGCTACAGGCCAAAATCTACAGGTAGGCACTTTGCAAAAAACACCTCTGTTTTCCTTCACCAATTTGGCTGTGTCCACGTTGCGCTTTGGGGCATTTCCTGTCACGGGCGCTAGGCCTACACACACAAGTGAGGTATCATTTTTATCGGGAGACGTGGGGGAACGCTGGGTGGAAGGAAATTCGTGGCTCCTCTCAGATTCTAGAACTTTCTGTCACAGAAATGTAAGGAACATGTGTTTTTTTAGCCAAATTTTGAGGTTTGCAAAGGATTCTGGGTAACAGAACCTGGTCCGAGCCACACAAGTCACCCCATCTTGGATTCGCCTAGGTCTCTAGTTTTCAGAAATGCACAGGTTTGGTAGGTTTCCCTAGGTGGCGGCTGAGCTACAGGCCAAAATCTACAGGTAGGCACTTTGCAAAAAACACCTCTGTTTTCCTTCACCAATTTGGCTGTGTCCACGTTGCGCTTTGGGGCATTTCCTGTCACGGGCGCTAGGCCTACCCACACAAGTGAGGTATCATTTTTATCGGGAGACGTGGGGGAACGCTGGGTGGAAGGAAATTCGTGGCTCCTCTCAGATTCCAGAACTTTCTGCCACAGAAATATGAGGAACATGTGTTTTTTTAGCCAAATTTTGAGGTTTGCAAAGGATTCTGGGTAACAGAACCTGGTCCGAGCCACACAAGTCACCCCATCTTGGATTCCCCTAGGTCTCTAGTTTTCAGAAATGCACAGGTTTGGTAGGTTTCCCTAGGTGGCGGCTGAGCTACAGGCCAAAATCTACAGGTAGGCACTTTGCAAAAAACTCCTCTGTTTTCCTTCACCAATTTGGCTGTGTCCACGTTGCGCTTTGGGGCATTTCCTGTCACTGGCACTAGGCCTACCCACACAAGTGAGGTATCATTTTTATCGGGAGACGTGGGGGAACGCTGGGTGGAAGGAAATTCGTGGCTCCTCTCAGATTCTAGAACTTTCTGCCACAGAAATGTGAGGAACATGTGTTTTTTTAGCCAAATTTTGAGGTTTGCAAAGGATTCTGGGTAACAGAACCTGGTCCGAGCCACACAAGTCACCCCATCTTGGATTCCCCTAGGTCTCTAGTTTTCAGAAATGCACAGGTTTGGTAGGTTTCCCTAGGTGGTGGCTGAGCTACAGGCCAAAATCTACAGGTAGGCACTTTGGAAAAAACACCTCTTTTCCTTCACCAATTTGGCTGTGTTCACGTTGCGCTTTGGGGCATTTCCTGTGACGGACGCTAGGCCTACCCACACAAGTGAGGTATCATTTTTATCGGGAGACGTGGGGGAACACTGGGTGGAAGGAAATTTGTGCCGCCTCTCAGATTCCAAAACTTTCTGCCACAGAAATGTGAGGAACATGTGTTTTTTTAGCCAAATTTTGAGGTTTGCAAAGGATTCTGGGTAACAGAACCTGGTCCGAGCCACACAAGCCACCCCATCTTGGATTCCCCTAGGTCTCTAGTTTTCAGAAATGCACAGGTTTGGTAGGTTTCCCTAGGTGGCGGCTGAGCTACAGGCCAAAATCTACAGGTAGGCACTTTGCAAAAAACACCTCTGTTTTCCTTCACCAATTTGGCTGTGTCCACGTTGCGCTTTGGGGCATTTCCTGTCACGGGCGCTAGGCCTACCCACACAAGTGAGGTATTATTTTTATCAGGAGACGTGGGGAAACGCTGGGTGGAAGGAAAGTCGTGGCTCCTCTCAGATTCCAGAACTTTCTGCCACAGAAATGTGAGGAACATGTGTTTTTTTAGCCAAATTTTGAGGTTTGCAAAGGATTCTGGGTAACAGAACCTGGTCCGAGCCACACAAGTCACCCCATCTTGGATTCACCTAGGTCTCTAGTTTTCAGAAATGCACAGGTTTGGTAGGTTTCTCTAGGTGGCGGCTGAGCTACAGGCCAAAATCTACAGGTAGGCACTTTGCAAAAAACACCTCTGTTTTCCTTCACCAATTTGGCTGTGTCCACGTTGCGCTTTGGGGCATTTCCTGTCACGGGCGCTAGGCCTACCCACACAAGTGAGGTATCATTTTTATCGGGAGACGTGGGGGAAAGCTGGGTGGAAGGAAATTCGTGGCTCCTCTCAGATTCCATAACTTTCTGCCACAGAAATGTGAGGAACATGTGTTTTTTTAGCCAAATTTTGAGGTTTGCAAAGGATTCTGGGTAACAGAACCTGGTCCGAGCCACACAAGTCTCCCCATCTTGGATTCCCCTAGGTCTCTAGTTTTCAGAAATGCACAGGTTTGGTAGGTTTCCCTAGGTGGCGGCTGAGCTACAGGCCAAAATCTACAGGTAGGCACTTTGCAAAAAACACCTCTGTTTTCCTTCACCAATTTGGCTGTGTCCACGTTGCGCTTTGGGGCATTTCCTGTCACGGGCGCTAGGCCTACACACACAAGTGAGGTATCATTTTTATCGGGAGACGTGGGGGAACGCTGGGTGGAAGGAAATTCGTGGCTCCTCTCAGATTCTAGAACTTTCTGTCACAGAAATGTAAGGAACATGTGTTTTTTTAGCCAAATTTTGAGGTTTGCAAAGGATTCTGGGTAACAGAACCTGGTCCGAGCCACACAAGTCACCCCATCTTGGATTCGCCTAGGTCTCTAGTTTTCAGAAATGCACAGGTTTGGTAGGTTTCCCTAGGTGGCGGCTGAGCTACAGGCCAAAATCTACAGGTAGGCACTTTGCAAAAAACACCTCTGTTTTCCTTCACCAATTTGGCTGTGTCCACGTTGCGCTTTGGGGCATTTCCTGTCACGGGCGCTAGGCCTACCCACACAAGTGAGGTATCATTTTTATCGGGAGACGTGGGGGAACGCTGGGTGGAAGGAAATTCGTGGCTCCTCTCAGATTCCAGAACTTTCTGCCACAGAAATATGAGGAACATGTGTTTTTTTAGCCAAATTTTGAGGTTTGCAAAGGATTCTGGGTAACAGAACCTGGTCCGAGCCACACAAGTCACCCCATCTTGGATTCCCCTAGGTCTCTAGTTTTCAGAAATGCACAGGTTTGGTAGGTTTCCCTAGGTGGCGGCTGAGCTACAGGCCAAAATCTACAGGTAGGCACTTTGCAAAAAACTCCTCTGTTTTCCTTCACCAATTTGGCTGTGTCCACGTTGCGCTTTGGGGCATTTCCTGTCACTGGCACTAGGCCTACCCACACAAGTGAGGTATCATTTTTATCGGGAGACGTGGGGGAACGCTGGGTGGAAGGAAATTCGTGGCTCCTCTCAGATTCTAGAACTTTCTGCCACAGAAATGTGAGGAACATGTGTTTTTTTAGCCAAATTTTGAGGTTTGCAAAGGATTCTGGGTAACAGAACCTGGTCCGAGCCACACAAGTCACCCATCTTGGATTCCCCTAGGTCTCTAGTTTTCAGAAATGCACAGGTTTGGTAGGTTTCCCTAGGTGGTGGCTGAGCTACAGGCCAAAATCTACAGGTAGGCACTTTGGAAAAAACACCTCTTTTCCTTCACCAATTTGGCTGTGTTCACGTTGCGCTTTGGGGCATTTCCTGTGACGGACGCTAGGCCTACCCACACAAGTGAGGTATCATTTTTATCGGGAGACGTGGGGGAACACTGGGTGGAAGGAAATTTGTGCCGCCTCTCAGATTCCAAAACTTTCTGCCACAGAAATGTGAGGAACATGTGTTTTTTTAGCCAAATTTTGAGGTTTGCAAAGGATTCTGGGTAACAGAACCTGGTCCGAGCCACACAAGCCACCCCATCTTGGATTCCCCTAGGTCTCTAGTTTTCAGAAATGCACAGGTTTGGTAGGTTTCCCTAGGTGGCGGCTGAGCTACAGGCCAAAATCTACAGGTAGGCACTTTGCAAAAAACACCTCTGTTTTCCTTCACCAATTTGGCTGTGTCCACGTGCGCTTTGGGGCATTTCCTGTCACGGGCGCTAGGCCTACCCACACAAGTGAGGTATTATTTTTATCAGGAGACGTGGGGGAACGCTGGGTGGAAGGAAATTCGTGGCTCCTCTCAGATTCCAGAACTTTCTGCCACAGAAATGTGAGGAACATGTGTTTTTGTTGCCAAATTTTGAGGTTTGCAAAGGATTCTGGGTAACAGAACCTGGTCCGAGCCACACAAGTCACCCCATCTTGGATTCCCCTAGGTCTCTAGTTTTCAGAAATACACAGGTTTGGTATGTTTCCCTAGGTGGCGGCTGAGCTACAGGCCAAAATCTACAGGTAGGCACTTTGCAAAAAACACCTCTGTTTTCCTTCACCAATTTGGCTGTGTCCACGTTGCGCTTTGGGGCATTTCCTGTCACGGGCGCTAGGCCTACCCACACAAGTGAGGTATCATTTTTATCGGGAGACGTGGGGGAACGCTGAGTGGAAGGAAATTCGTGGCTCCTCTCAGATTCCAGAACTTTCTGCCACAGAAATGTGAGGAACATGTGTTTTTTTAGCCAAATTTTGAGGTTTGCAAAGGATTCTGGGTAACAGAACCTGGTCCGAGCCACGCAAGTCACCCCATCTTGGATTCCCCTAGGTCTCTAGTTTCCAGAAATGCACAGGTTTGGTAGGTTTCTCTAGGTGGCGGCTGAGCTACAGGCCAAAATCTACAGGTAGGCACTTTGCAAAAAACACCTCTGTTTTCCTTCACCAATTTGGCTGTGTCCACGTTGCGCTTTGGGGCATTTCCTGTCACGGGCGCAAGGCCTACCCACACAAGTGAGGTATCATTTTTATCGGTAGACATGGGGGAACGCTGGGTGGAAGGAAAATCGTGCCGCCTCTCAGATTCCAGAACTTTCTGCCACAGAAATGTGAGGAACATGTGTTTTTTTAGCCAAATTTTGAGGTTTGCAAAGGATTCTGGGTAACAGAACCTGGTCCGAGCCACACAAGTCACCCCATCTTGGATTCCCCTAGGTCTCTAGTTTTCAGAAATGCACAGGTTTGGTAGGTTTCCCTAGGTGGCGGCTGAGCTACAGGCCAAAATCTACAGGTAGGCTCTTTGCAAAAAACACCTCTGTTTTCCTTCACCAATTTGGCTGTGTTCACGTTGCGCTTTGGGGCATTTCCTGTCACGGGCGCTATGTCTACCCACACAAGTGAGGTATCATTTTTATCGGGAGACGTGGGGGAACGCTGGGTGGAAGGAAATTCGTGGCTCCTCTCAGATTCCAGAACTTTCTGCCACAGAAATGTGAGGAACATGTGTTTTTTTAGCCAAATTTTGAGGTTTGCAAAGGATTCTGGGTAACAGAACCTGGTCCGAGCCACACAAGTCACCCCATCTTGGATTCCCCTAGGTCTCTAGTTTTCAGAAATGCACAGGTTTGGTACGTTTCCCTAGGTGGCGGCTGAGCTACAGGCCAAAATCTACAGGTAGGCACTTTGCAAAAAACACCTCTGTTTTCCTTCACCAATTTGGCTGTGTCCACGTTGCGCTTTGGGGCATTTCCTGTCACGGGCGCTAGGCCTACCCACACAAGTGAGGTATCATTTTTATCGGGAGACGTGGGGGAACGCTGGGTGGAAGGAAATTCGTGGCTCCTCTCAGATTCCAGAACTTTCTGCCACAGAAATGTGAGGAACATGTGTTTTTTTAGCCAAATTTTGAGGTTTGCAAAGGATTCTGGGTAACAGAACCTGGTCCGAGCCACACAAGTCACCCCATCTTGGATTCCCCTAGGTCTCTAGTTTTCAGAAATGCACAGGTTTGGTACGTTTCCCTAGGTGGCGGCTGAGCTACAAGCCAAAATCTACAGGTAGGCACTTTGCAAAAAACACCTCTGTTTTCCTTCACCAATTTGGCTGTGTCCACGTTGCGCTTTGGGGCATTTCCTGTCACGGGCGCTAGGCCTACCCACACAAGTGAGGTATCATTTTTATCGGGAGACGTGGGGGAACGCTGGGTGGAAGGAAATTCGTGGCTCCTCTCAGATTCCAGAACTTTCTGCCACAGAAATGTGAGGAACATGTGTTTTTTTAGCCAAATTTTGAGGTTTGCAAAGGATTCTGGGTAACAGAACCTGGTCCGAGCCACACAAGTCACCCCATCTTGGATTCCCCTAGGTCTCTAGTTTTCAGAAATGCACAGGTTTGGTAGGTTTCTCTAGGTGGCGGCTGAGCTACAGGCCAAAATCTACAGGTAGGCACTTTGCAAAAAACACCTCTGTTTTCCTTCACCAATTTGGCTGTGTCCACGTTGCGCTTTGGGGCATTTCCTGTCACGGGCGCAAGGCCTACCCACACAAGTGAGGTATCATTTTTATCGGTAGACATGGGGGAACGCTGGGTGGAAGGAAAATCGTGCCGCCTCTCAGATTCCAGAACTTTCTGCCACAGAAATGTGAGGAACATGTGTTTTTTTAGCCAAATTTTGAGGTTTGCAAAGGATTCTGGGTAACAGAACCTGGTCCGAGCCACACAAGTCACCCCATCTTGGATTCCCCTAGGTCTCTAGTTTTCAGAAATGCACAGGTTTGGTAGGTTTCCCTAGGTGGCGGCTGAGCTACAGGCCAAAATCTACAGGTAGGCTCTTTGCAAAAAACACCTCTGTTTTCCTTCACCAATTTGGCTGTGTTCACGTTGCGCTTTGGGGCATTTCCTGTCACGGGCGCTATGTCTACCCACACAAGTGAGGTATCATTTTTATCGGGAGACGTGGGGGAACGCTGGGTGGAAGGAAATTCGTGGCTCCTCTCAGATTCCAGAACTTTCTGCCACAGAAATGTGAGGAACATGTGTTTTTTTAGCCAAATTTTGAGGTTTGCAAAGGATTCTGGGTAACAGAACCTGGTCCGAGCCACACAAGTCACCCCATCTTGGATTCCCCTAGGTCTCTAGTTTTCAGAAATGCACAGGTTTGGTACGTTTCCCTAGGTGGCGGCTGAGCTACAGGCCAAAATCTACAGGTAGGCACTTTGCAAAAAACACCTCTGTTTTCCTTCACCAATTTGGCTGTGTCCACGTTGCGCTTTGGGGCATTTCCTGTCACGGGCGCTAGGCCTACCCACACAAGTGAGGTATCATTTTTATCGGGAGACGTGGGGGAACGCTGGGTGGAAGGAAATTCGTGGCTCCTCTCAGATTCCAGAACTTTCTGCCACAGAAATGTGAGGAACATGTGTTTTTTTAGCCAAATTTTGAGGTTTGCAAAGGATTCTGGGTAACAGAACCTGGTCCGAGCCACACAAGTCACCCCATCTTGGATTCCCCTAGGTCTCTAGTTTTCAGAAATGCACAGGTTTGGTACGTTTCCCTAGGTGGCGGCTGAGCTACAAGCCAAAATCTACAGGTAGGCACTTTGCAAAAAAACACCTCTGTTTTCCTTCACAAATTTGGATGTGTCCACGTTGCGCTTTGGGGCGTTTCCTGTCGCGGGCGCTAGGCCTACCCACACAAGTGAGGTATCATTTTTATCGGGAGACGTGGGGAAACGCTGGGTGGAAGGAAATTCGTGGCTCCTCTCAGATTCCAGAACTTTCTGCCACAGAAATGTGATGAACATGTGTTTTTTTAGCCAAATTTTGAGGTTTGCAAAGGATTCTGGGTAACAGAACCTGGTCCGAGCCACACAAGTCTCCCCATCTTGGATTCCCCTAGGTCTCTAGTTTTCAGAAATGCACAGGTTTGGTAGGTTTCCCTAGGTGGCGGCTGAGCTACAGGCCAAAATCTACAGGTAGGCACTTTGCAAAAAACACCTCTGTTTTCCTTCACCAATTTGGCTGTGTCCACGTTGCGCTTTGGGGCATTTCCTGTCACGGGCGCTAGGCCTACCCACACAAGTGAGGTATCATTTTTATCGGGAGACGTGGGGGAACGCTGGGTTGGAGGAAAATCGTGGCTCCTCTCAGATTCCAGAACTTTCTGCCACAGAAATGTGAGGAACATGTGTTTATTTAGCCAAATTTTGAGGTTTGCAAAGGATTCTGGGTAACAGAACCTGGTCCGAGCCACACAAGTCACCCCATCTTGGATACCCCTAGGTCTCTAGTTTTCAGAAATGCACAGGTTTGGTAGGTTTCCCTAGGTGGCGGCTGAGCTAGAGGCCAAAATCTACAGGTAGGCACTTTGCAAAAAACACCTCTGTTTTCCTTCACCAATTTGGCTGTGTCCACGTTGCGCTTTGGGGCATTTCCTGTCACGGGCGCTAGGCCTACCCACACAAGTGAGGTATCATTTTTATCGGGAGACATGGGGGAACGCTGGGTGGAAGGAAAATCGTGCCGCCTCTCAGATTCCAGAACTTTCTGCCACAGAAATGTGAGGAACATGTGTTTTTTTAGCCAAATTTTGAGGTTTGCAAAGGATTCTGGGTAACTGAACCTGGTCCGAGCCACACAAGTCACCCCATCTTGGATTCCCCTAGGTCTCTAGTTTTCAGAAATGCACAGGTTTGGTAGGTTTCCCTAGGTGGCGGCTGAGCTACAGGCCAAAATCTACAGGTAGGCACTTTGCAAAAAACACCTCTGTTTTCCTTCACAAATTTGGATGTGTCCACGTTGCGCTTTGGGGCGTTTCCTGTCGCGGGCGCTAGGCCTACCCACACAAGTGAGGTATCATTTTTATCGGGAGACGTGGGGAAACGCTGGGTGGAAGGAAAGTCGTGGCTCCTCTCAGATTCCAGAACTTTCTGCCACAGAAATGTGAGGAACATGTGTTTTTTTAGCCAAATTTTGAGGTTTGCAAAGGATTCTGGGTAACAGAACCTGGTCCGAGCCACACAAGTCACCCCATCTTGGATTCACCTAGGTCTCTAGTTTTCAGAAATGCACAGGTTTGGTAGGTTTCTCTAGGTGGCGGCTGAGCTACATGCCAAAATCTACAGGTAGGCACTTTGCAAAAAACACCTCTGTTTTCCTTCACCAATTTGGCTGTGTCCACGTTGCGCTTTGGGGCATTTCCTGTCACGGGCGCTAGGCCTACCCACACAAGTGAGGTATCATTTTTATCGGGAGACGTGGGGGAACGCTGGGTGGAAGGAAATTCGTGGCTCCTCTCAGATTCCATAACTTTCTGCCACAGAAATGTGAGGAACATGTGTTTTTTTAGCCAAATTTTGAGGTTTGCAAAGGATTCTGGGTAACAGAACCTGGTCCGAGCCACACAAGTCTCCCCATCTTGGATTCCCCTAGGTCTCTAGTTTTCAGAAATGCACAGGTTTGGTAGGTTTCCCTAGGTGGCGGCTGAGCTACAGGCCAAAATCTACAGGTAGGCACTTTGCAAAAAACACCTCTGTTTTCCTTCACCAATTTGGCTGTGTCCACGTTGCGCTTTGGGGCATTTCCTGTCACGGGCGCTAGGCCTACACACACAAGTGAGGTATCATTTTTATCGGGAGACGTGGGGGAACGCTGGGTGGAAGGAAATTCGTGGCTCCTCTCAGATTCTAGAACTTTCTGTCACAGAAATGTAAGGAACATGTGTTTTTTTTAGCCAAATTTTGAGGTTTGCAAAGGATTCTGGGTAACAGAACCTGGTCCGAGCCACACAAGTCACCCCATCTTGGATTCGCCTAGGTCTCTAGTTTTCAGAAATGCACAGGTTTGGTAGGTTTCCCTAGGTGGCGGCTGAGCTACAGGCCAAAATCTACAGGTAGGCACTTTGCAAAAAACACCTCTGTTTTCCTTCACCAATTTGGCTGTGTCCACGTTGCGCTTTGGGGCATTTCCTGTCACGGGCGCTAGGCCTACCCACACAAGTGAGGTATCATTTTTATCGGGAGACGTGGGGGAACGCTGGGTGGAAGGAAATTCGTGGCTCCTCTCAGATTCCAGAACTTTCTGCCACAGAAATATGAGGAACATGTGTTTTTTTAGCCAAATTTTGAGGTTTGCAAAGGATTCTGGGTAACAGAACCTGGTCCGAGCCACACAAGTCACCCCATCTTGGATTCCCCTAGGTCTCTAGTTTTCAGAAATGCACAGGTTTGGTAGGTTTCCCTAGGTGGCGGCTGAGCTACAGGCCAAAATCTACAGGTAGGCACTTTGCAAAAAACTCCTCTGTTTTCCTTCACCAATTTGGCTGTGTCCACGTTGCGCTTTGGGGCATTTCCTGTCACTGGCACTAGGCCTACCCACACAAGTGAGGTATCATTTTTATCGGGAGACGTGGGGGAACGCTGGGTGGAAGGAAATTCGTGGCTCCTCTCAGATTCTAGAACTTTCTGCCACAGAAATGTGAGGAACATGTGTTTTTTTAGCCAAATTTTGAGGTTTGCAAAGGATTCTGGGTAACAGAACCTGGTCCGAGCCACACAAGTCACCCCATCTTGGATTCCCCTAGGTCTCTAGTTTTCAGAAATGCACAGGTTTGGTAGGTTTCCCTAGGTGGTGGCTGAGCTACAGGCCAAAATCTACAGGTAGGCACTTTGGAAAAAACACCTCTTTTCCTTCACCAATTTGGCTGTGTTCACGTTGCGCTTTGGGGCATTTCCTGTGACGGACGCTAGGCCTACCCACACAAGTGAGGTATCATTTTTATCGGGAGACGTGGGGGAACACTGGGTGGAAGGAAATTTGTGCCGCCTCTCAGATTCCAAAACTTTCTGCCACAGAAATGTGAGGAACATGTGTTTTTTTAGCCAAATTTTGAGGTTTGCAAAGGATTCTGGGTAACAGAACCTGGTCCGAGCCACACAAGCCACCCCATCTTGGATTCCCCTAGGTCTCTAGTTTTCAGAAATGCACAGGTTTGGTAGGTTTCCCTAGGTGGCGGCTGAGCTACAGGCCAAAATCTACAGGTAGGCACTTTGCAAAAAACACCTCTGTTTTCCTTCACCAATTTGGCTGTGTCCACGTTGCGCTTTGGGGCATTTCCTGTCACGGGCGCTAGGCCTACCCACACAAGTGAGGTATTATTTTTATCAGGAGACGTGGGGAAACGCTGGGTGGAAGGAAAGTCGTGGCTCCTCTCAGATTCCAGAACTTTCTGCCACAGAAATGTGAGGAACATGTGTTTTTTTAGCCAAATTTTGAGGTTTGCAAAGGATTCTGGGTAACAGAACCTGGTCCGAGCCACACAAGTCACCCCATCTTGGATTCACCTAGGTCTCTAGTTTTCAGAAATGCACAGGTTTGGTAGGTTTCTCTAGGTGGCGGCTGAGCTACAGGCCAAAATCTACAGGTAGGCACTTTGCTAAAAACACCTCTGTTTTCCTTCACCAATTTGGCTGTGTCCACGTTGCGCTTTGGGGCATTTCCTGTCACGGGCGCTAGGCCTACCCACACAAGTGAGGTATCATTTTTATCGGGAGACGTGGGGGAACGCTGGGTGGAAGGAAATTCGTGGCTCCTCTCAGATTCCATAACTTTCTGCCACAGAAATGTGAGGAACATGTGTTTTTTTAGCCAAATTTTGAGGTTTGCAAAGGATTCTGGGTAACAGAACCTGGTCCGAGCCACACAAGTCTCCCCATCTTGGATTCCCCTAGGTCTCTAGTTTTCAGAAATGCACAGGTTTGGTAGGTTTCCCTAGGTGGCGGCTGAGCTACAGGCCAAAATCTACAGGTAGGCACTTTGCAAAAAACACCTCTGTTTTCCTTCACCAATTTGGCTGTGTCCACGTTGCGCTTTGGGGCATTTCCTGTCACGGGCGCTAGGCCTACACACACAAGTGAGGTATCATTTTTATCGGGAGACGTGGGGGAACGCTGGGTGGAAGGAAATTCGTGGCTCCTCTCAGATTCTAGAACTTTCTGTCACAGAAATGTAAGGAACATGTGTTTTTTTAGCCAAATTTTGAGGTTTGCAAAGGATTCTGGGTAACAGAACCTGGTCCGAGCCACACAAGTCACCCCATCTTGGATTCGCCTAGGTCTCTAGTTTTCAGAAATGCACAGGTTTGGTAGGTTTCCCTAGGTGGCGGCTGAGCTACAGGCCAAAATCTACAGGTAGGCACTTTGCAAAAAACACCTCTGTTTTCCTTCAGCAATTTGGCTGTGTCCACGTTGCGCTTTGGGGCATTTCCTGTCACGGGCGCTAGGCCTACCCAAACAAGTGAGGTATCATTTTTATCGGGAGACGTGGGGGAACGCTGGGTGGAAGGAAATTCGTGGCTCCTCTCAGATTCCAGAACTTTCTGCCACAGAAATATGAGGAACATGTGTTTTTTTAGCCAAATTTTGAGGTTTGCAAAGGATTCTGGGAAACAGAACCTGGTCCGAGCCACACAAGTCACCCCATCTTGGATTCCCCTAGGTCTCTAGTTTTCAGAAATGCACAGGTTTGGTAGGTTTCCCTAGGTGGCGGCTGAGCTACAGGCCAAAATCTACAGGTAGGCACTTTGCAAAAAACTCCTCTGTTTTCCTTCACCAATTTGGCTGTGTCCACGTTGCGCTTTGGGGCATTTCCTGTCACTGGCACTAGGCCTACCCACACAAGTGAGGTATCATTTTTATCGGGAGACGTGGGGGAACGCTGGGTGGAAGGAAATTCGTGGCTCCTCTCAGATTCTAGAACTTTCTGCCACAGAAATGTGAGGAACATGTGTTTTTTTAGCCAAATTTTGAGGTTTGCAAAGGATTCTGGGTAACAGAACCTGGTCCGAGCCACACAAGTCACCCCATCTTGGATTCCCCTAGGTCTCTAGTTTTCAGAAATGCACAGGTTTGGTAGGTTTCCCTAGGTGGTGGCTGAGCTACAGGCCAAAATCTACAGGTAGGCACTTTGGAAAAAACACCTCTTTTCCTTCACCAATTTGGCTGTGTTCACGTTGCGCTTTGGGGCATTTCCTGTGACGGACGCTAGGCCTACCCACACAAGTGAGGTATCATTTTTATCGGGAGACATGGGGGAACACTGGGTGGAAGGAAATTTGTGCCGCCTCTCAGATTCCAAAACTTT
This sequence comes from Pleurodeles waltl, assembly GCF_031143425.1. Taxonomy (NCBI): domain Eukaryota; kingdom Metazoa; phylum Chordata; class Amphibia; order Caudata; family Salamandridae; genus Pleurodeles; species Pleurodeles waltl. Next base: position 188,554,949 of record NC_090449.1, on the reverse strand, counting down.
CTGCCACAGAAATGTGAGGAACATGTGTTTTTTTAGCCAAATTTTGAGGTTTGCAAAGGATTCTGGGTAACAGAACCTGGTCCGAGCCACACAAGCCACCCCATCTTGGATTCCCCTAGGTCTCTAGTTTTCAGAAATGCACAGGTTTGGTAGGTTTCCCTAGGTGGCGGCTGAGCTACAGGCCAAAATCTACAGGTAGGCACTTTGCAAAAAACACCTCTGTTTTCCTTCACCAATTTGGCTGTGTCCACGTTGCGCTTTGGGGCATTTCCTGTCACGGGCGCTAGGCCTACCCACACAAGTGAGGTATTATTTTTATCAGGAGACGTGGGGGAACGCTGGGTGGAAGGAAATTCGTGGCTCCTCTCAGATTCCAGAACTTTCTGCCACAGAAATGTGAGGAACATGTGTTTTTGTTGCCAAATTTTGAGGTTTGCAAAGGATTCTGGGTAACAGAACCTGGTCCGAGCCACACAAGTCACCCCATCTTGGATTCCCCTAGGTCTCTAGTTTTCAGAAATACACAGGTTTGGTATGTTTCCCTAGGTGGCGGCTGAGCTACAGGCCAAAATCTACAGGTAGGCACTTTGCAAAAAACACCTCTGTTTTCCTTCACCAATTTGGCTGTGTCCACGTTGCGCTTTGGGGCATTTCCTGTCACGGGCGCTAGGCCTACCCACACAAGTGAGGTATCATTTTTATCGGGAGACGTGGGGGAACGCTGAGTGGAAGGAAATTCGTGGCTCCTCTCAGATTCCAGAACTTTCTGCCACAGAAATGTGAGGAACATGTGTTTTTTTAGCCAAATTTTGAGGTTTGCAAAGGATTCTGGGTAACAGAACCTGGTCCGAGCCACGCAAGTCACCCCATCTTGGATTCCCCTAGGTCTCTAGTTTCCAGAAATGCACAGGTTTGGTAGGTTTCTCTAGGTGGCGGCTGAGCTACAGGCCAAAATCTACAGGTAGGCACTTTGCAAAAAACACCTCTGTTTTCCTTCACCAATTTGGCTGTGTGCACGTTGCGCTTTGGGGCATTTCCTGTCACGGGCGCTAGGCCTACCCACACAAGTGAGGTATCATTTTTATCGGTAGACATGGGGGAACGCTGGGTGGAAGGAAAATCGTGCCGCCTCTCAGATTCCAGAACTTTCTGCCACAGAAATGTGAGGAACATGTGTTTTTTTAGCCAAATTTTGAGGTTTGCAAAGGATTCTGGGTAACAGAACCTGGTCCGAGCCACACAAGCCACCCCATCTTGGATTCCCCTAGGTCTCTAGTTTTCAGAAATGCACAGGTTTGGTAGGTTTCCCTAGGTGGCGGCTGAGCTACAGGCCAAAATCTACAGGTAGGCACTTTGCAAAAAACACCTCTGTTTTCCTTCACCAATTTGGCTGTGTCCACGTTGCGCTTTGGGGCATTTCCTGTCACGGGCGCTAGGCCTACCCACACAAGTGAGGTATTATTTTTATCAGGAGACGTGGGGAAACGCTGGGTGGAAGGAAAGTCGTGGCTCCTCTCAGATTCCAGAACTTTCTGCCACAGAAATGTGAGGAACATGTGTTTTTTTAGCCAAATTTTGAGGTTTGCAAAGGATTCTGGGTAACAGAACCTGGTCCGAGCCACACAAGTCACCCCATCTTGGATTCACCTAGGTCTCTAGTTTTCAGAAATGCACAGGTTTGGTAGGTTTCTCTAGGTGGCGGCTGAGCTACAGGCCAAAATCTACAGGTAGGCACTTTGCTAAAAACACCTCTGTTTTCCTTCACCAATTTGGCTGTGTCCACGTTGCGCTTTGGGGCATTTCCTGTCACGGGCGCTAGGCCTACCCACACAAGTGAGGTATCATTTTTATCGGGAGACGTGGGGGAACGCTGGGTGGAAGGAAATTCGTGGCTCCTCTCAGATTCCATAACTTTCTGCCACAGAAATGTGAGGAACATGTGTTTTTTTAGCCAAATTTTGAGGTTTGCAAAGGATTCTGGGTAACAGAACCTGGTCCGAGCCACACAAGTCTCCCCATCTTGGATTCCCCTAGGTCTCTAGTTTTCAGAAATGCACAGGTTTGGTAGGTTTCCCTAGGTGGCGGCTGAGCTACAGGCCAAAATCTACAGGTAGGCACTTTGCAAAAAACACCTCTGTTTTCCTTCACCAATTTGGCTGTGTCCACGTTGCGCTTTGGGGCATTTCCTGTCACGGGCGCTAGGCCTACACACACAAGTGAGGTATCATTTTTATCGGGAGACGTGGGGGAACGCTGGGTGGAAGGAAATTCGTGGCTCCTCTCAGATTCTAGAACTTTCTGTCACAGAAATGTAAGGAACATGTGTTTTTTTAGCCAAATTTTGAGGTTTGCAAAGGATTCTGGGTAACAGAACCTGGTCCGAGCCACACAAGTCACCCCATCTTGGATTCGCCTAGGTCTCTAGTTTTCAGAAATGCACAGGTTTGGTAGGTTTCCCTAGGTGGCGGCTGAGCTACAGGCCAAAATCTACAGGTAGGCACTTTGCAAAAAACACCTCTGTTTTCCTTCAGCAATTTGGCTGTGTCCACGTTGCGCTTTGGGGCATTTCCTGTCACGGGCGCTAGGCCTACCCAAACAAGTGAGGTATCATTTTTATCGGGAGACGTGGGGGAACGCTGGGTGGAAGGAAATTCGTGGCTCCTCTCAGATTCCAGAACTTTCTGCCACAGAAATATGAGGAACATGTGTTTTTTTAGCCAAATTTTGAGGTTTGCAAAGGATTCTGGGTAACAGAACCTGGTCCGAGCCACACAAGTCACCCCATCTTGGATTCCCCTAGGTCTCTAGTTTTCAGAAATGCACAGGTTTGGTAGGTTTCCCTAGGTGGCGGCTGAGCTACAGGCCAAAATCTACAGGTAGGCACTTTGCAAAAAACTCCTCTGTTTTCCTTCACCAATTTGGCTGTGTCCACGTTGCGCTTTGGGGCATTTCCTGTCACTGGCACTAGGCCTACCCACACAAGTGAGGTATCATTTTTATCGGGAGACGTGGGGGAACGCTGGGTGGAAGGAAATTCGTGGCTCCTCTCAGATTCTAGAACTTTCTGCCACAGAAATGTGAGGAACATGTGTTTTTTTAGCCAAATTTTGAGGTTTGCAAAGGATTCTGGGTAACAGAACCTGGTCCGAGCCACACAAGTCACCCCATCTTGGATTCCCCTAGGTCTCTAGTTTTCAGAAATGCACAGGTTTGGTAGGTTTCCCTAGGTGGTGGCTGAGCTACAGGCCAAAATCTACAGGTAGGCACTTTGGAAAAAACACCTCTTTTCCTTCACCAATTTGGCTGTGTTCACGTTGCGCTTTGGGGCATTTCCTGTGACGGACGCTAGGCCTACCCACACAAGTGAGGTATCATTTTTATCGGGAGACATGGGGGAACACTGGGTGGAAGGAAATTTGTGCCGCCTCTCAGATTCCAAAACTTTCTGCCACAGAAATGTGAGGAACATGTGTTTTTTTAGCCAAATTTTGAGGTTTGCAAAGGATTCTGGGTAACAGAACCTGGTCCGAGCCACACAAGCCACCCCATCTTGGATTCCCCTAGGTCTCTAGTTTTCAGAAATGCACAGGTTTGGTAGGTTTCCCTAGGTGGCGGCTGAGCTACAGGCCAAAATCTACAGGTAGGCACTTTGCAAAAAACACCTCTGTTTTCCTTCACCAATTTGGCTGTGTCCACGTTGCGCTTTGGGGCATTTCCTGTCACGGGCGCTAGGCCTACCCACACAAGTGAGGTATTATTTTTATCAGGAGACGTGGGGGAACGCTGGGTGGAAGGAAATTCGTGGCTCCTCTCAGATTCCAGAACTTTCTGCCACAGAAATGTGAGGAACATGTGTTTTTGTTGCCAAATTTTGAGGTTTGCAAAGGATTCTGGGTAACAGAACCTGGTCCGAGCCACACAAGTCACCCCATCTTGGATTCCCCTAGGTCTCTAGTTTTCAGAAATACACAGGTTTGGTATGTTTCCCTAGGTGGCGGCTGAGCTACAGGCCAAAATCTACAGGTAGGCACTTTGCAAAAAACACCTCTGTTTTCCTTCACCAATTTGGCTGTGTCCACGTTGCGCTTTGGGGCATTTCCTGTCACGGGCGCTAGGCCTACCCACACAAGTGAGGTATCATTTTTATCGGGAGACGTGGGGGAACGCTGAGTGGAAGGAAATTCGTGGCTCCTCTCAGATTCCAGAACTTTCTGCCACAGAAATGTGAGGAACATGTGTTTTTTTAGCCAAATTTTGAGGTTTGCAAAGGATTCTGGGTAACAGAACCTGGTCCGAGCCACGCAAGTCACCCCATCTTGGATACCCCTAGGTCTCTAGTTTCCAGAAATGCACAGGTTTGGTAGGTTTCTCTAGGTGGCGGCTGAGCTACAGGCCAAAATCTACAGGTAGGCACTTTGCAAAAAACACCTCTGTTTTCCTTCACCAATTTGGCTGTGTGCACGTTGCGCTTTGGGGCATTTCCTGTCACGGGCGCTAGGCCTACCCACACAAGTGAGGTATCATTTTTATCGGTAGACATGGGGGAACGCTGGGTGGAAGGAAAATCGTGCCGCCTCTCAGATTCCAGAACTTTCTGCCACAGAAATGTGAGGAACATGTGTTTTTTTAGCCAAATTTTGAGGTTTGCAAAGGATTCTGGGTAACAGAACCTGGTCCGAGCCACACAAGTCACCCCATCTTGGATTCCCCTAGGTCTCTAGTTTTCAGAAATGCACAGGTTTGGTAGGTTTCCCTAGGTGGCGGCTGAGCTACAGGCCAAAATCTACAGGTAGGCTCTTTGCAAAAAACACCTCTGTTTTCCTTCACCAATTTGGCTGTGTTCACGTTGCGCTTTGGGGCATTTCCTGTCACGGGCGCTATGTCTACCCACACAAGTGAGGTATCATTTTTATCGGGAGACGTGGGGGAACGCTGGGTGGAAGGAAATTCGTGGCTCCTCTCAGATTCCAGAACTTTCTGCCACAGAAATGTGAGGAACATGTGTTTTTTTAGCCAAATTTTGAGGTTTGCAAAGGATTCTGGGTAACAGAACCTGGTCCGAGCCACACAAGTCACCCCATCTTGGATTCCCCTAGGTCTCTAGTTTTCAGAAATGCACAGGTTTGGTAGGTTTCCCTAGGTGGCGGCTGAGCTACAGGCCAAAATCTACAGGTAGGCACTTTGCAAAAAACACCTCTGTTTTCCTTCACCAATTTGGCTGTGTCCACGTTGCGCTTTGGGGCATTTCCTGTCACGGGCGCTAGGCCTACCCACACAAGTGAGGTATCATTTTTATCGGGAGACGTGGGGGAACGCTGGGTGGAAGGAAATTCGTGGCTCCTCTCAGATTCCAGAACTTTCTGCCACAGAAATGTGAGGAACATGTGTTTTTTTAGCCAAATTTTGAGGTTTGCAAAGGATTCTGGGTAACAGAACCTGGTCCGAGCCACACAAGTCACCCCATCTTGGATTCCCCTAGGTCTCTAGTTTTCAGAAATGCACAGGTTTGGTAGGTTTCTCTAGGTGGCGGCTGAGCTACAGGCCAAAATCTACAGGTAGGCACTTTCCAAAAAACACCTCTGTTTTCCTTCACCAATTTGGCTGTGTCCACGTTGCGCTTTGGGGCATTTCCTGTCACGGGCGCTAGGCCTACCCACACAAGTGAGGTATTATTTTTATCAGGAGACGTGGGGGAACGCTGGGTGGAAGGAAATTCGTGGCTCCTCTCAGATTCCAGAACTTTCTGCCACAGAAATGTGAGGAACATGTGTTTTTGTTGCCAAATTTTGAGGTTTGCAAAGGATTCTGGGTAACAGAACCTGGTCCGAGCCACACAAGTCACCCCATCTTGGATTCCCCTAGGTCTCTAGTTTTCAGAAATACACAGGTTTGGTATGTTTCCCTAGGTGGCGGCTGAGCTACAGGCCAAAATCTACAGGTAGGCACTTTGCAAAAAACACCTCTGTTTTCCTTCACCAATTTGGCTGTGTCCACGTTGTGCTTTGGGGCATTTCCTGTCACGGGCGCTAGGCCTACCCACACAAGTGAGGTATCATTTTTATCGGGAGACGTGGGGGAACGCTGAGTGGAAGGAAATTCGTGGCTCCTCTCAGATTCCAGAACTTTCTGCCACAGAAATGTGAGGAACATGTGTTTTTTTAGCCAAATTTTGAGGTTTGCAAAGGATTCTGGGTAACAGAACCTGGTCCGAGCCACGCAAGTCACCCCATCTTGGATTCCCCTAGGTCTCTAGTTTCCAGAAATGCACAGGTTTGGTAGGTTTCTCTAGGTGGCGGCTGAGCTACAGGCCAAAATCTACAGGTAGGCACTTTGCAAAAAACACCTCTGTTTTCCTTCACCAATTTGGCTGTGTCCACGTTGCGCTTTGGGGCATTTCCTGTCACGGGCGCTAGGCCTACCCACACAAGTGAGGTATCATTTTTATCGGTAGACATGGGGGAACGCTGGGTGGAAGGAAAATCGTGCCGCCTCTCAGATTCCAGAACTTTCTGCCACAGAAATGTGAGGAACATGTGTTTTTTTAGCCAAATTTTGAGGTTTGCAAAGGATTCTGGGTAACAGAACCTGGTCCGAGCCACACAAGTCACCCCATCTTGGATTCCCCTAGGTCTCTAGTTTTCAGAAATGCACAGGTTTGGTAGGTTTCCCTAGGTGGCGGCTGAGCTACAGGCCAAAATCTACAGGTAGGCTCTTTGCAAAAAACACCTCTGTTTTCCTTCACCAATTTGGCTGTGTTCACGTTGCGCTTTGGGGCATTTCCTGTCACGGGCGCTATGTCTACCCACACAAGTGAGGTATCATTTTTATCGGGAGACGTGGGGGAACGCTGGGTGGAAGGAAATTCGTGGCTCCTCTCAGATTCCAGAACTTTCTGCCACAGAAATGTGAGGAACATGTGTTTTTTTAGCCAAATTTTGAGGTTTGCAAAGGATTCTGGGTAACAGAACCTGGTCCGAGCCACACAAGTCACCCCATCTTGGATTCCCCTAGGTCTCTAGTTTTCAGAAATGCACAGGTTTGGTAGGTTTCCCTAGGTGGCGGCTGAGCTACAGGCCAAAATCTACAGGTAGGCACTTTGCAAAAAACACCTCTGTTTTCCTTCACCAATTTGGCTGTGTCCACGTTGCGCTTTGGGGCATTTCCTGTCACGGGCGCTAGGCCTACCCACACAAGTGAGGTATCATTTTTATCGGGAGACGTGGGGGAACGCTGGGTGGAAGGAAATTCGTGGCTCCTCTCAGATTCCAGAACTTTCTGCCACAGAAATGTGAGGAACATGTGTTTTTTTAGCCAAATTTTGAGGTTTGCAAAGGATTCTGGGTAACAGAACCTGGTCCGAGCCACACAAGTCACCCCATCTTGGATTCCCCTAGGTCTCTAGTTTTCAGAAATGCACAGGTTTGGTAGGTTTCTCTAGGTGGCGGCTGAGCTACAGGCCAAAATCTACAGGTAGGCACTTTCCAAAAAACACCTCTGTTTTCCTTCACCAATTTGGCTGTGTCCACGTTGCGCTTTGGGGCATTTCCTGTCACGGGCGCTAGGCCTACCCACACAAGTGAGGTATCATTTTTATCGGGAGACGTGGGGGAACGCTGGGTGGAAGGAAATTCGCAGCTCCTCTCAGATTCCAGAACTTTCTGCCACAGAAATGTGAGAAACATGTGTTTTTTTAGCCAAATTTTGAGGTTTGCAAAGGATTCTGGTTAACAGAACCTGGTCCGAGCCACACAAATCCCCCCATCTTGGATTCCCCTAGGTCTCTAGTTTTCAGAAATGCACAGGTTTGGTACGTTTCCCTAGGTGGCGGCTGAGCTACAAGCCAAAATCTACAGGTAGGCACTTTGTAAAAAACACCTCTGTTTTCCTTCACAAATTTGGATGTGTCCACGTTGCGCTTTGGGGCGTTTCCTGTCGCGGGCGCTAGGCCTACCCACACAAGTGAGGTATCATTTTTATCGGGAGACGTGGGGAAACGCTGGGTGGAAGGAAATTCGTGGCTCCTCTCAGATTCCAGAACTTTCTGCCACAGAAATGTGATGAACATGTGTTTTTTTAGCCAAATTTTGAGGTTTGCAAAGGATTCTGGGTAACAGAACCTGGTCCGAGCCACACAAGTCTCCCCATCTTGGATTCCCCTAGGTCTCTAGTTTTCAGAAATGCACAGGTTTGGTAGGTTTCCCTAGGTGGCGGCTGAGCTACAGGCCAAAATCTACAGGTAGGCACTTTGCAAAAAACACCTCTGTTTTCCTTCACCAATTTGGCTGTGTCCACGTTGCGCTTTGGGGCATTTCCTGTCACGGGCGCTAGGCCTACCCACACAAGTGAGGTATCATTTTTATCGGGAGACGTGGGGGAACGCTGGGTTGGAGGAAAATCGTGGCTCCTCTCAGATTCCAGAACTTTCTGCCACAGAAATGTGAGGAACATGTGTTTATTTAGCCAAATTTTGAGGTTTGCAAAGGATTCTGGGTAACAGAACCTGGTCCGAGCCACACAAGTCACCCCATCTTGGATTCCCCTAGGTCTCTAGTTTTCAGAAATGCACAGGTTTGGTAGGTTTCCCTAGGTGGCGGCTGAGCTAGAGGCCAAAATCTACAGGTAGGCACTTTGCAAAAAACACCTCTGTTTTCCTTCACCAATTTGGCTGTGTCCACGTTGCGCTTTGGGGCATTTCCTGTCACAGGCGCTAGGCCTACCCACACAAGTGAGGTATCATTTTTATCGGGAGACATGGGGGAACGCTGGGTGGAAGGAAAATCGTGCCGCCTCTCAGATTCCAGAACTTTCTGCCACAGAAATGTGAGGAACATGTGTTTTTTTAGCCAAATTTTGAGGTTTGCAAAGGATTCTGGGTAACAGAACCTGGTCCGAGCCACACAAGTCACCCCATCTTGGATTCCCCTAGGTCTCTAGTTTCCAGAAATGCACAGGTTTGGTAGGTTTCTCTAGGTGGCGGCTGAGCTACAGGCCAAAATCTACAGGTAGGCACTTTGCAAAAAACACCTCTGTTTTCCTTCACCAATTTGGCTGTGTCCACGTTGCGCTTTGGGGCATTTCCTGTCACGGGCGCTAGGCCTACCCACACAAGTGAGGTATCATTTTTATCGGTAGACATGGGGGAACGCTGGGTGGAAGGAAAATCGTGCCGCCTCTCAGATTCCAGAACTTTCTGCCACAGAAATGTGAGGAACATGTGTTTTTTTAGCCAAATTTTGAGGTTTGCAAAGGATTCTGGGTAACAGAACCTGGTCCGAGCCACACAAGTCACCCCATCTTGGATTCCCCTAGGTCTCTAGTTTTCAGAAATGCACAGGTTTGGTAGGTTTCCATAGGTGGCGGCTGAGCTACAGGCCAAAATCTACAGGTAGGCTCTTTGCAAAAAACACCTCTGTTTTCCTTCACCAATTTGGCTGTGTTCACGTTGCGCTTTGGGGCATTTCCTGTCACGGGCGCTATGTCTACCCACACAAGTGAGGTATCATTTTTATCGGGAGACGTGGGGGAACGCTGGGTGGAAGGAAATTCGTGGCTCCTCTCAGATTCCAGAACTTTCTGCCACAGAAATGTGAGGAACATGTGTTTTTTTAGCCAAATTTTGAGGTTTGCAAAGGATTCTGGGTAACAGAACCTGGTCCGAGCCACACAAGTCACCCCATCTTGGATTCCCCTAGGTCTCTAGTTTTCAGAAATGCACAGGTTTGGTAGGTTTCTCTAGGTGGCGGCTGAGCTACAGGCCAAAATCTACAGGTAGGCACTTTCCAAAAAACACCTCTGTTTTCCTTCACCAATTTGGCTGTGTCCACGTTGCGCTTTGGGGCATTTCCTGTCACGGGCGCTAGGCCTACCCACACAAGTGAGGTATCATTTTTATCGGGAGACGTGGGGGAACGCTGGGTGGAAGGAAATTCGCAGCTCCTCTCAGATTCCAGAACTTTCTGCCACAGAAATGTGAGAAACATGTGTTTTTTTAGCCAAATTTTGAGGTTTGCAAAGGATTCTGGTTAACAGAACCTGGTCCGAGCCACACAAATCCCCCCATCTTGGATTCCCCTAGGTCTCTAGTTTTCAGAAATGCACAGGTTTGGTACGTTTCCCTAGGTGGCGGCTGAGCTACAAGCCAAAATCTACAGGTAGGCACTTTGCAAAAAACACCTCTGTTTTCCTTCACAAATTTGGATGTGTCCACGTTGCGCTTTGGGGCGTTTCCTGTCGCGGGCGCTAGGCCTACCCACACAAGTGAGGTATCATTTTTATCGGGAGACGTGGGGAAACGCTGGGTGGAAGGAAATTCGTGGCTCCTCTCAGATTCCAGAACTTTCTGCCACAGAAATGTGATGAACATGTGTTTTTTTAGCCAAATTTTGAGGTTTGCAAAGGATTCTGGGTAACAGAACCTGGTCCGAGCCACACAAGTCTCCCCATCTTGGATTCCCCTAGGTCTCTAGTTTTCAGAAATGCACAGGTTTGGTAGGTTTCCCTAGGTGGCGGCTGAGCTACAGGCCAAAATCTACAGGTAGGCACTTTGCAAAAAACACCTCTGTTTTCCTTCACCAATTTGGCTGTGTCCACGTTGCGCTTTGGGGCATTTCCTGTCACGGGCGCTAGGCCTACCCACACAAGTGAGGTATCATTTTTATCGGGAGACGTGGGGGAACGCTGGGTTGGAGGAAAATCGTGGCTCCTCTCAGATTCCAGAACTTTCTGCCACAGAAATGTGAGGAACATGTGTTTATTTAGCCAAATTTTGAGGTTTGCAAAGGATTCTGGGTAACAGAACCTGGTCCGAGCCACACAAGTCACCCCATCTTGGATTCCCCTAGGTCTCTAGCTTTCAGAAATGCACAGGTTTGGTAGGTTTCCCTAGGTGGCGGCTGAGCTAGAGGCCAAAATCTACAGGTAGGCACTTTGCAAAAAACACCTCTGTTTTCCTTCACCAATTTGGCTGTGTCCACGTTGCGCTTTGGGGCATTTCCTGTCACAGGCGCTAGGCCTACCCACACAAGTGAGGTATCATTTTTATCGGGAGACATGGGGGAACGCTGGGTGGAAGGAAAATCGTGCCGCCTCTCAGATTCCAGAACTTTCTGCCACAGAAATGTGAGGAACATGTGTTTTTTTAGCCAAATTTTGAGGTTTGCAAAGGATTCTGGGTAACTGAACCTGGTCCGAGCCACACAAGTCACCCCATCTTGGATTCCCCTAGGTCTCTAGTTTTCAAAAATGCACAGGTTTGGTAGGTTTCCCTAGGTGGCGGCTGAGCTACAGGCAAAAATCTACAGGTAGGCTCTTTGCAAAAAACACCTCTGTTTTCCTTCACCAATTTGGCTGTGTTCACGTTGCGCTTTGGGGCATTTCCTGTCACGGGCGCTAGGCCTACCCACACAAGTGAGGTATAATTTTTATCGGGAGACGTGGGGGAACGCTGGGTGGAAGGAAATTTGTGCCGCCTCTCAGATTCCAGAACTTACTGCCACAGAAATGTGAGGAACATGTGTTTTTTTAGCCAAATTTTGAGTTTTGCAAAGGATTCTGGGTAACAGAACCTGGTCCGAGCCACACAAGTCACCCCATCTTGGATTCCCCTAGGTCTCTAGTTTTCAGAAATGCACAGGTTTGGTAGGTTTCCCTAGGTGGCGGCTGAGCTACAGGCCAAAATCTACAGGTAGGCACTTTGCAAAAAACACCTCTGTTTTCCTTCACCAATTTGGCTGTGTCCACGTTGCGCTTTGGGGCATTTCCTGTCACGGGCGCTAGGCCTACCCACACAAGTGAGGTATCATTTTTATCGAGAGACGTGGGGGAACGCTGGGTGGAAGGAAAGTCATGGCTCCTCTCAGATTCCAGAACTTTCTGCCACAGAAATGTGAGGAACATGTGTTTTTTTAGCCAAATTTTGAGGTTTGCAAAGGATTCTGGGTAACAGAACCTGGTCCGAGCCACACAAGTCACCCCATCTTGGATTCACCTAGGTCTCTAGTTTTCAGAAATGCACAGGTTTGGTAGGTTTCTCTAGGTGGCGGCTGAGCTACAGGCCAAAATCTACAGGTAGGCACTTTGCAAAAAACACCTCTGTTTTCCTTCACCAATTTGGCTGTGTCCACGTTGCGCTTTGGGGCATTTCCTGTCACGGGCGCTAGGCCTACCCACACAAGTGAGGTATCATTTTTATCGGGAGACGTGGGGGAACGCTGGGTGGAAGGAAATTCGTGGCTCCTCTCAGATTCCATAACTTTCTGCCACAGAAATGTGAGGAACATGTGTTTTTTTAGCCAAATTTTGAGGTTTGCAAAGGATTCTGGGTAACAGAACCTGGTCCGAGCCACACAAGTCACCCCATCTTGGATTCCCCTAGGTCTCTAGTTTTCAGAAATGCACAGGTTTGGTAGGTTTCCCTAGGTGGCGGCTGAGCTACAGGCCAAAATCTACAGGTAGGCACTTTGCAAAAAACACCTCTGTTTTCCTTCACCAATTTGGCTGTGTACACGTTGCGCTTTGGGGCATTTCCTGTCACGGGCGCTAGGCCTACACACACAAGTGAGGTATCATTTTTATCAGGAGACGTGGGGGAACGCTGGGTGGAAGGAAATTCGTGGCTCCTCTCAGATTCTAGAACTTTCTGTCACAGAAATGTAAGGAACATGTGTTTTTTTAGCCAAATTTTGAGGTTTGCAAAGGATTCTGGGTAACAGAACCTGGTCCGAGCCACACAAGTCACCCCATCTTGGATTCGCCTAGGTCTCTAGTTTTCAGAAATGCACAGGTTTGGTAGGTTTCCCTAGGTGGCGGCTGAGCTACAGGCCAAAATCTACAGGTAAGCACTTTGCAAAAAACACCTCTGTTTTCCTTCACCAATTTGGCTGTGTCCACGTTGCGCTTTGGGGCATTTCCTGTCACGGGCACTAGGCCTACCCACACAAGTGAGGTATCATTTTTATCGGGAGACGTGGGGGAACGCTGGGTGGAAGGAAATTCGTGGCTCCTCTCAGATTCCAGAACTTTCTGCCACAGAAATGTGAGGAACATGTGTTTTTTTAGCCAAATTTTGAGGTTTGCAAAGGATTCTGGGTAACAGAACCTGGTTCGAGACACACAAGTCACCCCATCTTGGATTCCCCTAGGTCTCTAGTTTTCAGAAATGCACAGGTTTGGTAGGTTTCCCTAGGTGGCGGCTGAGCTACAGGCCAAAATCTACTGGTAGGCACTTTGCAAAAAACTCCTCTGTTTTCCTTCACCAATTTGGCTGTGTCCACGTTGCACTTTGGGGCATTTCCTGTCACGGGCGCTAGGCCTACCCACACAAGTGAGGTATCATTTTTATCGGGAGACGTGGGGGAACGCTGGGTGGAAGGAAATTCGTGCCGCCTCTCAGATTCCAGAACTTTCTGCCACAGAAATGTGAGGAACATGTGATTTTTTAGCCAAATTTTGAGGTTTGCAAAGGATTCTGGGTAACAGAACCTGGTCCGAGCCACACAAGTCACCCCATCTTAGATTCCCCTGGGTCTCTAGTTTTCAGAAATGCACAGGTTTGGTAGGTTTCCTTAGGTGGCGGCTGAGCTTCAGGCCAAAATCTACAGGTAGGCACTTTGCAAAAAACACCTCTGTTTTCCCTCACCAATTTGGCTGTGTCCACGTTGCGCTTTGGGGCATTTCCTGTCATGGGCGCTAGGCCTACCCACACAAGTGAGGTATCATTTTTATCAGGAGAAGTGGGGAACGCTGGGTGGAAGGAAATTCGTGGCTCCTCTCAGATTCCAGAACTTTCTGCCACAGAAATGTGAGGAACATGTGTTTTTTTAGCCAAATTTTGAGGTTTGCAAAGGATTCTGGGTAACAGAACCTGGTCCGAGCCACACAAGCCCCCCAATCTTGGATTCCCCTAGGTCTCTAGTTTTCAGAAATGCACAGGTTTGGTAGGTTACCCTAGGTGGCGGCTGAGCTACAGGCTAAAATCTACAGGTAGGCACTTTGCAAAAAACACCTCTGTTTTCCTTCACCAATTTGGATTTGTCCACGTTGCGCTTTGGGGCGTTTTCTGTCGCGGGCGCTAGGCCTACCCACACAAGTGAGGTATCATTTTTATCGGGAGACGTGGGGGAACGCTGGGTGGAAGGAAATTCGTGGCTCCTCTCAGATTCCAGAACTTTCTGCCACAGAAATGTGAGGAACATGTGTTATTTTTAGCTAAATTTTGAGGTTTGCAAAGGATTCTGGGTAACAGAACCTGGTCCGAGCCACACAAGTCACCCCATCTTGGATTCCCCTAGGTCTCTAGTTTTCAGAAATGCACAGGTTTGGTAGGTTTCCCTAGGTGGCGGCTGAGCTACAAGCCAAAATCTACAGGTAGGCACTTTCCAAAAAACACCTCTGTTTTCCTTCACCAATTTGGCTGTGTCCACGTTGCGCTTTGGGGCATTTCCTGTCACGGGCACTAGGCCTACCCACACAAGTGAGGTATCATTTCTATCGGGAGACGTGGGGGAACGCTGGGTGGAAGACAATTCGTGGCTCCTCTCAGATTCTAGAACTTTCTGCCACAGAAATGTGAGGAACATGTGTTTTTTTAGCCAAATTTTGAGGTTTGCAAAGGATTCTGGGTAACAGAACCTGGTCCGAGCCACACAAGTCACCCCATCTTGGATTCCCCTAGGTCTCTAGTTTTCAGAAATGCACAGGTTTGGTAGGTTTTCCTTGGTGGTGGCTGAGCTACAGGCCAAAATCTACAGGTAGGCACTTTGCAAAAAACACCTCTGTTTTCCTTCACCAATTTGGCTGTGTTCACGTTGCGCTTTGGGGCATTTCCTGTCACGGGCGCTAGGCCTACCCACACAAGTGAGGTATCATTTTTATCGGGAGACGAGGGGGAACGCTGGGTGGAAGGAAATTCGTGGCTCCTCTCAGATTCCAGAACTTTCTGCCACAGAAATATGAGGAACATGTGTTTTTTTAGCCAAATTTTGAGGTTTGCAAAGGATTCTGGGTAACAGAACCTGGTCCGAGCCATACAAGTCACCCCATCTTGGATTCCCCTAGGTCTCTAGTTTTCAGAAATGCACAGGTTTGGTAGGTTTCCCTAGGTGGTGGCTGAGCTACAGGCCAAAATCTACAGGTAGGCACTTTGGAAAAAACACCTCTTTTCCTTCACCAATTTGGCTGTGTTCACGTTGCGCTTTGGGGCATTTCCTGTCACGGGCGCTAGGCCTACCCACACAAGTGAGGTATCATTTTTATCGGGAGACGTGGGGGAACGCTGGGTGGAAGGAAATTTGTGCCGCCTCTCAGATTCCAAAACTTTCTGCCACAGAAATGTGAGGAACATGTGTTTTTTTAGCCAAATTTTGAGGTTTGCAAAGGATTCTGGGTAACAGAACCTGGTCCGAGCCACACAAGTCACCCCATCTTGGATTACCCTAGGTCTCTAGTTTTCAGAAATGCACAGGTTTGGTAGGTTTCCCTAGGTGGCGGCTGAGCTACAGGCCAAAATCTACAGGTAGGCACTTTGCAAAAAACACCTCTGTTTTCCTTCACCAATTTGGCTGTGTCCACGTTGCGCTTTGGGGCATTTCCTGTCACGGGCGCTAGGCCTACCCACACAAGTGAGGTATCATTTTTATCGGGAGACGTGGGGGAACGCTGGGTGGAAGGAAATTCGTGGCTCCTCTCAGATTCCAGAACTTTCTGCCACAGAAATGTGAGGAACATGTGTTTTTTTAGCCAAATTTTGAGGTTTGCAAAGGATTCTGGGTAACAGAACCTGGTCCGAGCCACACAAGTCACCCCATATTGGATTCCCCTAGGTCTCTAGTTTTCAGAAATGCACAGGTTTGGTAGGTTTCCCTAGGTGGCGGCTGAGCTACAGGCCAAAATCTACAGGTAGGCACTTTGCAAAAAACACCTCTGTTTTCCTTCACCAATTTGGCTGTGTCCACGTTGCGCTTTGGGGCATTTCCTGTCACGGGCGCTAGGCCTACCCACACAAGTGAGGTATCATTTTTATCGGGAGACGTGGGGGAACGCTGGGTGGAAGGAAATTCGTGGCTCCTCTCAGATTCCAGAACTTTCTGCCACAGAAATGTGAGGAACATGTGTTTTTTTAGCCAAATTTTGAGGTTTGCAAAGGATTCTGGGTAACAGAACCTGGTCCGAGCCACACAAGTCACCCCATCTTGGATTCCCCTAGGTCTCTAGTTTTCAGAAATGCACAGGTTTGGTAGGTTTCCCTAGGTGGCGGCTGAGCTACAAGCCAAAATCTACAGGTAGGCACTTTCCAAAAAACACCTCTGTTTTCCTTCACCAATTTGGCTGTGTCCACGTTGCGCTTTGGGGCATTTCCTGTCACGGGCACTAGGCCTACCCACACAAGTGAGGTATCATTTCTATCGGGAGACGTGGGGGAACGCTGGGTGGAAGACAATTCGTGGCTCCTCTCAGATTCTAGAACTTTCTGCCACAGAAATGTGAGGAACATGTGTTTTTTTAGCCAAATTTTGAGGTTTGCAAAGGATTCTGGGTAACAGAACCTGGTCCGAGCCACACAAGTCACCCCATCTTGGATTCCCCTAGGTCTCTAGTTTTCAGAAATGCACAGGTTTGGTAGGTTTTCCTTGGTGGTGGCTGAGCTACAGGCCAAAATCTACAGGTAGGCACTTTGCAAAAAACACCTCTGTTTTCCTTCACCAATTTGGCTGTGTTCACGTTGCGCTTTGGGGCATTTCCTGTCACGGGCGCTAGGCCTACCCACACAAGTGAGGTATCATTTTTATCGGGAGACGAGGGGGAACGCTGGGTGGAAGGAAATTCGTGGCTCCTCTCAGATTCCAGAACTTTCTGCCACAGAAATATGAGGAACATGTGTTTTTTTAGCCAAATTTTGAGGTTTGCAAAGGATTCTGGGTAACAGAACCTGGTCCGAGCCATACAAGTCACCCCATCTTGGATTCCCCTAGGTCTCTAGTTTTCAGAAATGCACAGGTTTGGTAGGTTTCCCTAGGTGGTGGCTGAGCTACAGGCCAAAATCTACAGGTAGGCACTTTGGAAAAAACACCTCTTTTCCTTCACCAATTTGGCTGTGTTCACGTTGCGCTTTGGGGCATTTCCTGTCACGGGCGCTAGGCCTACCCACACAAGTGAGGTATCATTTTTATCGGGAGACGTGGGGGAACGCTGGGTGGAAGGAAATTTGTGCCGCCTCTCAGATTCCAAAACTTTCTGCCACAGAAATGTGAGGAACATGTGTTTTTTTAGCCAAATTTTGAGGTTTGCAAAGGATTCTGGGTAACAGAACCTGGTCCGAGCCACACAAGTCACCCCATCTTGGATTACCCTAGGTCTCTAGTTTTCAGAAATGCACAGGTTTGGTAGGTTTCCCTAGGTGGCGGCTGAGCTACAGGCCAAAATCTACAGGTAGGCACTTTGCAAAAAACACCTCTGTTTTCCTTCACCAATTTGGCTGTGTCCACGTTGCGCTTTGGGGCATTTCCTGTCACGGGCGCTAGGCCTACCCACACAAGTGAGGTATCATTTTTATCGGGAGACGTGGGGGAACGCTGGGTGGAAGGAAATTCGTGGCTCCTCTCAGATTCCAGAACTTTCTGCCACAGAAATGTGAGGAACATGTGTTTTTTTAGCCAAATTTTGAGGTTTGCAAAGGATTCTGGGTAACAGAACCTGGTCCGAGCCACACAAGTCACCCCATCTTGGATTCCCCTAGGTCTCTAGTTTTCAGAAATGCACAGGTTTGGTAGGTTTCCCTAGGTGGCGGCTGAGCTACAGGCCAAAATCTACAGGTAGGCACTTTGCAAAAAACACCTCTGTTTTCCTTCACCAATTTGGCTGTGTCCACGTTGCGCTTTGGGGCATTTCCTGTCACGGGCGCTAGGCCTACCCACACAAGTGAGGTATCATTTTTATCGGGAGACGTGGGGGAACGCTGGGTGGAAGGAAATTCGCGGCTCCTCTCAGATTCCAGAACTTTCTGCCACAGAAATGTGAGAAACATGTGTTTTTTAGCCAAATTTTGAGGTTTGCAAAGGATTCTGGTTAACAGAACCTGGTCCGAGCCACACAAGTCCCCCCATCTTGGATTCCCCTAGGTCTCTAGTTTTCAGAAATGCACAGGTTTGGTAGGTTTCCATAGGTGGCGGCTGAGCTACAAGCCAAAATCTACAGGTAGGCACTTTGCAAAAACACCTCTGTTTTCCTTCACAAATTTGGATGTGTCCACGTTGCGCTTTGGGGCGTTTCCTGTCGCGGGCGCTAGGCCTACCCACACAAGTGAGGTATCATTTTTATCGGGAGACGTTGGGAAACGCTGGGTGGAAGGAAATTCGTGGCTCCTCTCAGATTCCAGAACTTTCTGCCACAGAAATATGAGGAACATGTGTTTTTTTAGCCAAATTTTGAGGTTTGCAAAGGATTCTGGGTAACAGAACCTGGTCCGAGCCACACAAGTCACCCCATCTTGGATTCCCCTAGGTCTCTAGTTTTCAGAAATGCACAGGTTTGGTAGGTTTCCCTAGGTGGCGGCTGAGCTACAGGCCAAAATCTACAGGTAGGCACTTTGCAAAAAACACCTCTGTTTTCCTTCACCAATTTGGCTGTGTCCACGTTACGCTTTGGGGCATTTCCTGTCACGGGCGCTAGGCCTACCCACACAAGTGAGGTATCATTTTTATCGGGAGACGTGGGGGAACACTGGGTGGAAGGAAATTCGTGGCTCCTCTCAGATTCCAGAACTTTCTGCCACAGAAATGTGAGGAACATGTGTTTTTTTAGCCAAATTTTGAGGTTTGCAAAGGATTCTGGGTAACAGAACCTGGTCCGAGCCACGCAAGTCACCCCATCTTGGATTCCCCTAGGTCTCTAGTTTTCAGAAATGCACAGGTTTGGTAGGTTTCTCTAGGTGGCGGCTGAGCTACAGGCCAAAATCTACAGGTAGGCACTTTCCAAAAAACACCTCTCTTTTCCTTCACCAATTTGGCTGTGTCCACGTTACGCTTTGGGGCATTTCCTGTCACGGGCGCTAGGCCTACCCACACAAGTGAGGTATCATTTTTATCGGGAGACGTGGGGGAACGCTGGGTGGAAGGAAATTCGTGGCTCCTCTCAGATTCCAGAACTTTCTGCCACAGAAATGTGAGGAACATGTGTTTTTTTAGCCAAATTTTGAGGTTTGCAAAGGATTCTGGGTAACAGAACCTGGTCCGAGCCACACAAGTCACCCCATCTTGGATTCCCCTAGGTCTCTAGTTTTCAGAAATGCACAGGTTTGGTAGGTTTCCCTAGGTGGCGGCTGAGCTACAGGCCAAAATCTACAGGTAGGCTCTTTGCAAAAAACACCTCTGTTTTCCTTCACCAATTTGGCTGTGTTCACGTTGCGCTTTGGGGCATTTCCTGTCACGGGCGCTAGGCCTACCCACACAAGTGAGGTATCATTTTTATCGGGAGACGTGGGGGAACGCTGGGTGGAAGGAAATTCGTGGCTCCTCTCAGATTCCAGAACTTTCTGCCACAGAAATGTGAGGAACATGTGTTTTTTTAGCCAAATTTTGAGGTTTGCAAAGGATTCTGGGTAACAGAACCTGGTCCGAGCCACACAAGTCACCCCATCTTGGATTCCCCTAGGTCTCTAGTTTTCAGAAATGCACAGGTTTGGTAGGTTTCCCTAGGTGGCGGCTGAGCTACAGGCCAAAATCTACAGGTAGGCACTTTGCAAAAAACACCTCTGTTTTCCTTCACCAATTTGGCTGTGTCCACGTTGCGCTTTGGGGCATTTCCTGTCACGGGCACTAGGCCTACCCACACAAGTGAGGTATCATTTTTATCGGGAGACGTGGGGGAACGCTGAGTGGAAGGAAATTCGTGGCTCCTCTCAGATTCCAGAACTTTCTGCCACAGAAATGTGAGGAACATGTGTTTTTTTAGCCAAATTTTGAGGTTTGCAAAGGATTCTGGGTAACAGAACCTGGTCCGAGCCACGCAAGTTACCCCATCTTGGATTCCCCTAGGTCTCTAGTTTTCAGAAATGCACAGGTTTGGTAGGTTTCTCTAGGTGGCGGCTGAGCTTCAGGCCAAAATCTACAGGTAGGCACTTTGCAAAAAACACCACTGTTTTCCTTCACCAATTTGGCTGTGTCCACGTTGCGCTTTGGGGCATTTCCTGTCACGGGCGCTAGGCCTACCCACACAAGTGAGGTATCATTTTTATCGGGAGACGTGGGGGAACGCTGGGTGGAAGGAAATTCGTGGCTCCTCTCAGATTCCATAACTTTCTGCCACAGAAATGTGAGGAACATGGGTTTTTTTAGCCAAATTTTGAGGTTTGCAAAGGATTCTGGGTAACAGAACCTGGTCCGAGCCACGCAAGTTACCCCATCTTGGATTCCCCTAGGTCTCTAGTTTTCAGAAATGCACAGGTTTGGTAGGTTTCTCTAGGTGGCGGCTGAGCTACAGGCCAAAATCTACAGGTAGGCACTTTGCAAAAAACACCACTGTTTTCCTTCACCAATTTGGCTGTGTCCACGTTGCGCTTTGGGGCATTTCCTGTCACGGGCGCTAGGCCTACCCACACAAGTGAGGTATCATTTTTATCGGGAGACGTGGGGGAACGCTGGGTGGAAGGAAATTCGTGGCTCCTCTCAGATTCCATAACTTTCTGCCACAGAAATGTGAGGAACATGTGTTTTTTTAGCCAAATTTTGAGGTTTGCAAAGGATTCTGGGTAACAGAACCTGGTCCGAGCCACACAAGTCACCCCATCTTGGATTCCCCTAGGTCTCTAGTTTTCAGAAATGCACAGGTTTGGTAGGTTTCCCTAGGTGGCGGCTGAGCTACAGGCCAAAATCTACAGGTAGGCACTTTGCAAAAAACACCTCTGTTTTCCTTCACCAATTTGGCTGTGTACACGTTGCGCTTTGGGGCATTTCCTGTCACGGGCGCTAGGCCTACACACACAAGTGAGGTATCATTTTTATCGGGAGACGTGGGGGAACGCTGGGTGGAAGGAAATTCGTGGCTCCTCTCAGATTCTAGAACTTTCTGTCACAGAAATGTAAGGAACATGTGTTTTTTTAGCCAAATTTTGAGGTTTGCAAAGGATTCTGGGTAACAGAACCTGGTCCGAGCCACACAAGTCACCCCATCTTGGATTCGCCTAGGTCTCTAGTTTTCAGAAATGCACAGGTTTGTAGGTTTCCCTAGGTGGCGGCTGAGCTACAGGCCAAAATCTACAGGTAGGCACTTTGCAAAAAACACCTCTGTTTTCCTTCACCAATTTGGCTGTGTCCACGTTGCGCTTTGGGGCATTTCCTGTCACGGGCGCTAGGCCTACCCACACAAGTGAGGTATCATTTTTATCGGGAGACGTGGGGGAACGCTGGGTGGAAGGAAATTCGTGGCTCCTCTCAGATTCCAGAACTTTCTGCCACAGAAATGTGAGGAACATGTGTTTTTTTAGCCAAATTTTGAGGTTTGCAAAGGATTCTGGGTAACAGAACCTGGTCCGAGCCACACAAGTCACCCCATCTTGGATTCCCCTAGGTCTCTAGTTTTCAGAAATGCACAGGTTTGGTAGGTTTCCCTAGGTGGCGGCTGAGCTACAGGCCAAAATCTACAGGTAGGCACTTTGTAAAAAACTCCTCTGTTTTCCTTCACCAATTTGGCTGTGTCCACGTTGCACTTTGGGGCATTTCCTGTCACGGGCGCTAGGCCTACCCACACAAGTGAGGTATCATTTTTATCGGGAGACGTGGGGGAACGCTGGGTGGAAGGAAATTCGTGCCGCCTCTCAGATTCCAGAACTTTCTGCCACAGAAATGTGAGGAACATGTGATTTTTTAGCCAAATTTTGAGGTTTGCAAAGGATTCTGGGTAACAGAACCTGGTCCGAGCCACACAAGTCACCCCATCTTAGATTCCCCTGGGTCTCTAGTTTTCAGAAATGCACAGGTTTGGTAGGTTTCCTTAGGTGGCGGCTGAGCTACAGGCCAAAATCTACAGGTAGGCACTTTGCAAAAAACACCTCTGTTTTCCCTCACCAATCTGGCTGTGTCCACGTTGCGCTTTGGGGCATTTCCTGTCACGGGCGCTAGGCCTACCCACACAAGTGAGGTATCATTTTTATCGGGAGAAGTGGGGAACGCTGGGTGGAAGGAAATTCGTGGCTCCTCTCAGATTCCAGAACTTTCTGCCACAGAAATGTGAGGAACATGTGTTTTTTTAGCCAAATTTTGAGGTCTGCAAAGGATTCTGGGTAACAGAACCTGGTCCGAGCCACACAAGTCCCCCCATCTTGGATTCCCCTAGGTCTCTAGTTTTCAGAAATGCACAGGTTTGGTAGGTTTCCCTAGGTGGCGGCTGAGCTACAGGCCAAAATCTACAGGTAGGCACTTTGCAAAAAACACCTCTGTTTTCCTTCACCAATTTGGCTGTGTCCACGTTGCGCTTTGGGGCATTTCCTGTCATGGGCGCTAGGCCTACACACACAAGTGAGGTATCATTTTTATCGGGAGACGTGGGGGAACGCTGGGTGGAAGGAAATTCGTGGCTCCTCTCAGATTCTAGAACTTTCTGTCACAGAAATGTAAGGAACATGTGTTTTTTTAGCCAAATTTTGAGGTTTGCAAAGGATTCTGGGTAACAGAACCTGGTCCGAGCCACACAAGTCACCCCATCTTGGATTCGCCTAGGTCTCTAGTTTTCAGAAATGCACAGGTTTGGTAGGTTTCCCTAGGTGGCGGCTGAGCTACAGGCCAAAATCTACAGGTAGGCACTTTGCAAAAAACACCTCTGTTTTCCTTCACCAATTTGGCTGTGTCCACGTTGCGCTTTGGGGCATTTCCTGTCACGGGCGCTAGGCCTACCCACACAAGTGAGGTATCATTTTTATCGGGAGACGTGGGGGAACGCTGGGTGGAAGGAAATTCGTGGCTCCTCTCAGATTCCAGAACTTTCTGCCACAGAAATGTGAGGAACATGTGTTTTTTTAGCCAAATTTTGAGGTTTGCAAAGGATTCTGGGTAACAGAACCTGGTCCGAGCCACACAAGTCACCCCATCTTGGATTCCCCTAGGTCTCTAGTTTTCAGAAATGCACAGGTTTGGTAGGTTTCCCTAGGTGGCGGCTGAGCTACAGGCCAAAATCTACAGGTAGGCACTTTGCAAAAAACTCCTCTGTTTTCCTTCACCAATTTGGCTGTGTCCACGTTGTACTTTAGGGCATTTCCTGTCACGGGCGCTAGGCCTACCCACACAAGTGAGGTATCATTTTTATCGGCAGACGTGGGGGAACGCTGGGTGGAAGGAAATTCGTGCCGCCTCTCAGATTCCAGAACTTTCTGCCACAGAAATGTGAGGAACATGTGATTTTTTAGCCAAATTTTGAGGTTTACAAAGGATTCTGGGTAACAGAACCTGGTCCGAGCCACACAAGTCAACCCATCTTAGATTCCCCTGGGTCTCTAGTTTTCAGAAATGCACAGGTTTGGTAGGTTTCCTTAGGTGGCGGCTGAGCTACAGGCCAAAATCTACAGGTAGGCACTTTGCAAAAAACACCTCTGTTTTCCCTCACCAATTTGGCTGTGTCCACGTTGCGCTTTGGGGCATTTCCTGTCACGGGCGCTAGGCCTACCCACACAAGTGAGGTATCATTTTTATCGGGAGAAGTGGGGAACGCTGGGTGGAAGGAAATTCGTGGCTCCTCTCAGATTCCAGAACTTTCTGCCACAGAAATGTGAGGAACATGTGTTTTTTTAGCCAAATTTTGAGGTTTGCAAAGGATTCTGGGTAACAGAACCTGGTCCGAGCCACACAAGTCCCCCCATCTTGGATTCCCCTAGGTCTCTAGTTTTCAGAAATGCACAGGTTTGGTAGGTTACCCTAGGTGGCGGCTGAGCTACAGGCTAAAATCTACAGGTAGGCACTTTGCAAAAAACACCTCTGTTTTCCTTCACCAATTTGGATTTGTCCACGTTGCGCTTTGGGGCGTTTTCTGTCGCGGGCGCTAGGCCTAGCCACACAAGTGAGGTATCATTTTTATCGGGAGACGTGGGGGAACGCTGGGTGGAAGGAAATTCGTGGCTCCTCTCAGATTCCAGAACTTTCTGCCACAGAAATGTGAGGAACATGTGTTTTTTTTAGCCAAATTTTGAGGTTTGCAAAGGATTCTGGGTAACAGAACCTGGTCCGAGCCACACAAGTCACCCCATCTTGGATTCCCCTAGGTCTCTAGTTTTCAGAAATGCACAGGTTTGGTAGGTTTCCCTAGGTGGCGGCTGAGCTAGAGGCCAAAATCTACAGGTAGGCACTTTGCAAAAAACACCTCTGTTTTCCTTCACAAATTTGGATGTGTCCACGTTGCGCTTTGGGGCGTTTCCTGTCGCGGGCGCTAGGCCTACCCACTCAAGTGAGGTATCATTTTTATCGGGAGACGTGGGGGAACGCTGGGTGGAAGGAAATTCGTAGTTCCTCTCAGATTCCAGAACTTTCTGCCACAGAAATGTGAGGAACATGTGTTTTTTTAGCCAAATTTTGAGGTTTGCAAAGGATTCTGGGTAACAGAACCTGGTCCGAGCCACACAAGTCACCCCATCTTGGATTCCCCTAGGTCTCTAGTTTTCAGAAATGCACAGGTTTGGTAGGTTTCCCTAGGTGGCGGCTGAGCTACAAGCCAAAATCTACAGGTAGGCACTTTCCAAAAAACACCTCTGTTTTCCTTCACCAATTTGGCTGTGTCCACGTTGCGCTTTGGGGCATTTCCTGTCACGGGCACTAGGCCTACCCACACAAGTGAGGTATCATTTTTATCGGGAGACGTGGGGGAACGCTGGGGGGAAGGAAATTCGTGGCTCCTCTCAGATTCTAGAACTTTCTGCCACAGAAATGTGAGGAACATGTGTTTTTTTAGCCAAATTTTGAGGTTTGCAAAGGATTCTGGGTAACAGAACCTGGTCCGAGCCACACAAGTCACCCCATCTTGGATTCCCCTAGGTCTCTAGTTTTCAGAAATGCACAGGTTTGGTAGGTTTCCCTAGGTGGTGGCTGAGCTACAGGCCAAAATCTACAGGTAGGCACTTTGGAAAAAACACCTCTTTTCCTTCACCAATTTGGCTGTGTTCACGTTGCGCTTTGGGGCATTTCCTGTCACGGGCGCTAGGCCTACCCACACAAGTGAGGTATCATTTTTATCGGGAGACGTGGGGGAACGCTGGGTGGAAGGAAATTTGTGCCGCCTCTCAGATTCCAAAACTTTCTGCCATAGAAATGTGAGGAACATGTGTTTTTTTAGCCAAATTTTGAGGTTTGCAAAGGATTCTGGGTAACAGAACCTGGTCCGAGCCACACAAGTCACCCCATCTTGGATTCCCCTAGGTCTCTAGTTTTCAGAAATGCACAGGTTTGGTAGGTTTCCCTAGGTGGCGGCTGAGCTACAGGCCAAAATCTACAGGTAGGCACTTTGCAAAAAACACCTCTGTTTTCCTTCACCAATTTGGCTGTGTCCACGTTGCGCTTTGGGGCATTTCCTGTCACGGGCGCTAGGCCTACCCACACAAGTGAGGTATCATTTTTATCAGGAGACGTGGGAGAACGCTGGGTGGAAGGAAATTCGTGGCTCCTCTCAGATTCCAGAACTTTCTGCCACAGAAATGTGAGGAACATGTGTTTTTTTTGCCAAATTTTGAGGTTTGCAAAGGATTCTGGGTAACAGAACCTGGTCCGAGCCACACAAGTCACCACATCTTGGATTCCCCTAGGTCTCTAGTTTTCAGAAATGCACAGGTTTGGTAGGTTTCCCTAGGTGGCGGCTGAGCTACAGGCCAAAATCTACAGGTAGGCACTTTGCAAAAAACACCTCTGTTTTCCTTCACCAATTTGGCTGTGTCCACGTTGCGCTTTGGGGCATTTCCTGTCACGGGCGCTAGGCCTACCCACACAAGTGAGGTATCATTTTTATCGGGAGACGTGGGGGAACGCTGAGTGGAAGGAAATTTGTGGCTCCTCTCAGATTCCAGAACTTTCTGCCACAGAAATGTGAGGAACATGTGTTTTTTTAGCCAAATTTTGAGGTTTGCAAAGGATTCTGGGTAACAGAACCTGGTCCGAGCCACACAAGTCACCCCATCTTGGATTCCCCTAGGTCTCTAGTTTTCAGAAATGCACAGGTTTGGTAGGTTTCCCTAGGTGGCGGCTGAGCTACAGGCCAAAATCTACAGGTAGGCACTTTGCAAAAAACACCTCTGTTTTCCTTCACCAATTTGGCTCTGTCCACGTTGCACTTTGGGGCATTTCCTGTCACGGGCGCTAGGCCTACCCACACAAGTGAGGTATCATTTTTATCGGGAGACGTGGGGGAACGCTGGGTGGAAGGAAAGTCGTGGCTCCTCTCAGATTCCAGAACTTTCTGCCACAGAAATGTGAGGAACATGTGTTTTTTTAGCCAAATTTTGAGGTTTGCAAAGGATTCTGGGTAACAGAACCTGGTCCGAGCCACACAAGTCACCCCATCTTGGATTCCACTAGGTCTCTAGTTTTCAGAAATGCACAGGTTTGGTAGGTTTCTCTAGGTGGCGGCTGAGCTACAGGCCAAAATCTACAGGTAGGCACTTTCCAAAAAACACCTCTGTTTTCCTTCACCAATTTGGCTGTGTTCACGTTGCGCTTTGGGGCATTTCCTGTCACGGGCGCTAGGCCTACCCACACAAGTGAGGTATCATTTTTATCGGGAGACGTGGGGGAACGCTGGGTGGAAGGAAATTTGTGCCGCCTCTCAGATTCCAGAACTTTCTGCCACAGAAATGTGGGGAACATGTGTTTTTTTAGCCAAATTTTGAGGTTTGCAAAGGATTCTGGGTAACAGAACCTGGTCCGAGCCACACAAGTCACCCCATCTTGGATTCCCCTAGGTCTCTAGTTTTCAGAAATGCACAGGTTTGGTAGGTTTCCCTAGGTGGCGGCTGAGCTAGAGGCCAAAATCTACAGGTAGGCACTTTGCAAAAAACACCTCTGTTTTCCTTCACAAATTTGGATGTGTCTACGTTGCGCTTTGGGGCGTTTCCTGTCGCGGGCGCTAGGCCTACCCACACAAGTGAGGTATCATTTTTATCGGGAGACATGGGGGAACGCTGGGTGGAAGGAAATTCGTGGTTCCTCTCAGATTCCAGAACTTTCTGCCACAGAAATGTGAGGAACATGTGTTTTTTTAGCCAAATTTTGAGGTTTGCAAAGGATTCTGGGTAACAGAACCTGGTCCGAGCCACACAAGTCACCCCATCTTGGATTCCCCTAGGTCTCTAGTTTTCAGAAATGCACAGGTTTGGTAGGTTTCCCTAGGTGGCGGCTGAGCTACAAGCCAAAATCTACAGGTAGGCACTTTCCAAAAAACACCTCTGTTTTCCTTCACCAATTTGGCTGTGTCCATGTTGCGCTTTGGGGCATTTCCTGTCACGGGCACTAGGCCTACCCACACAAGTGAGGTATCATTTTTATCGGGAGACGTGGGGGAACGCTGGGTGGAAGGAAATTCGTGGCTCCTCTCAGATTCTAGAACTTTCTGCCACAGAAATGTGAGGAACATGTGTTTTTTTAGCCAAATTTTGAGGTTTGCAAAGGATTCTGGGTAACAGAACCTGGTCCGAGCCACACAAGTCACCCCATCTTGGATTCCCCTAGGTCTCTAGTTTTCAGAAATGCACAGGTTTGGTAGGTTTCCCTAGGTGGTGGCTGAGCTACAGGCCAAAATCTACAGGTAGGCACTTTGGAAAAAACACCTCTTTTCCTTCACCAATTTGGCTGTGTTCACGTTGCGCTTTGGGGCATTTCCTGTCACGGGCGCTAGGCCTACCCACACAAGTGAGGTATCATTTTTATCGGGAGACGTGGGGGAACGCTGGGTGGAAGGAAATTTGTGCCGCCTCTCAGATTCCAAAACTTTCTGCCACAGAAATGTGAGGAACATGTGTTTTTTTAGCCAAATTTTGAGGTTTGCAAAGGATTCTGGGTAACAGAACCTGGTCCGAGCCACACAAGTCACCCCATCTTGGATTCCCCTAGGTCTCTAGTTTTCAGAAATGCACAGGTTTGGTAGGTTTCCCTAGGTGGCGGCTGAGCTACAGGCCAAAATCTACAGGTAGGCACTTTGCAAAAAACACCTCTGTTTTCCTTCACCAATTTGGCTGTGTCCACGTTGCGCTTTGGGGCATTTCCTGTCACGGGCGCTAGGCCTACCCACACAAGTGAGGTATCATTTTTATCAGGAGACGTGGGAGAACGCTGGGTGGAAGGAAATTCGTGGCTCCTCTCAGATTCCAGAACTTTCTGCCACAGAAATGTGAGGAACATGTGTTTTTTTTGCCAAATTTTGAGGTTTGCAAAGGATTCTGGGTAACAGAACCTGGTCCGAGCCACACAAGTCACCACATCTTGGATTCCCCTAGGTCTCTAGTTTTCAGAAATGCACAGGTTTGGTAGGTTTCCCTAGGTGGCGGCTGAGCTACAGGCCAAAATCTACAGGTAGGCACTTTGCAAAAAACACCTCTGTTTTCCTTCACCAATTTGGCTGTGTCCACGTTGCGCTTTGGGGCATTTCCTGTCACGGGCGCTAGGCCTACCCACACAAGTGAGGTATCATTTTTATCGGGAGACGTGGGGGAACGCTGCGTGGAAGGAAATTTGTGGCTCCTCTCAGATTCCAGAACTTTCTGCCACAGAAATGTGAGGAACATGTGTTTTTTTAGCCAAATTTTGAGGTTTGCAAAGGATTCTGGGTAACAGAACCTGGTCCGAGCCACACAAGTCACCCCATCTTGGATTCCCCTAGGTCTCTAGTTTTCAGAAATGCACAGGTTTGGTAGGTTTCTCTAGGTGGCGGCTGAGCTACAGGCCAAAATCTACAGGTAGGCACTTTGCAAAAAACACCTCTGTTTTCCTTCACCAATTTGGCTGTGTCCACGTTGCGCTTTGGGGCATTTCCTGTCACGGGCGCTAGGCCTACCCACACAAGTGAGGTATCATTTTTATCGGGAGACGTGGGGGAACGCTGAGTGGAAGGAAATTTGTGGCTCCTCTCAGATTCCAGAACTTTCTGCCACAGAAATGTGAGGAACATGTGTTTTTTTAGCCAAATTTTGAGGTTTGCAAAGGATTCTGGGTAACAGAACCTGGTCCGAGCCACACAAGTCACCCCATCTTGGATTCCCCTATGTCTCTAGTTTTCAGAAATGCACAGGTTTGGTAGGTTTCCCTAGGTGGCGGCTGAGCTACAGGCCAAAATCTACAGGTAGGCACTTTGCAAAAAACACCTCTGTTTTCCTTCACCAATTTGGCTCTGTCCACGTTGCACTTTGGGGCATTTCCTGTCACGGGCGCTAGGCCTACCCACACAAGTGAGGTATCATTTTTATCGGGAGACGTGGGGGAACGCTGGGTGGAAGGAAAGTCGTGGCTCCTCTCAGATTCCAGAACTTTCTGCCACAGAAATGTGAGGAACATGTGTTTTTTTAGCCAAATTTTGAGGTTTGCAAAGGATTCTGGGTAACAGAACCTGGTCCGAGCCACACAAGTCACCCCATCTTGGATTCCCCTAGGTCTCTAGTTTTCAGAAATGCACAGGTTTGGTAGGTTTCTCTAGGTGGCGGCTGAGCTACAGGCCAAAATCTACAGGTAGGCACTTTCCAAAAAACACCTCTGTTTTCCTTCACCAATTTGGCTGTGTCCACGTTGCGCTTTGGGGCATTTCCTGTCACGGGCACTAGGCCTACCCACACAAGTGAGGTATCATTTTGATCGGGAGACGTGGGGGAACGCTGGGTGGAAGGAAATTCGTGGCTCCTCTCAGATTCTAGAACTTTCTGCCACAGAAATGTGAGGAACATGTGTTTTTTTAGCCAAATTTTGAGGTTTGCAAAGGATTCTGGGTAACAGAACCTGGTCCGAGCCACACAAGTCACCCCATCTTGGATTCCCCTAGGTCTCTAGTTTTCAGAAATGCACAGGTTTGGTAGGTTTCCCTAGGTGGTGGCTGAGCTACAGGCCAAAATCTACAGGTAGGCACTTTGCAAAAAACACCTCTTTTCCTTCACCAATTTGGCTGTGTTCACGTTGCGCTTTGGGGCATTTCCTGTCACGGGCGCTAGGCCTACCCACACAAGTGAGGTATCATTTTTATCGGGAGACGTGGGGGAACGCTGGGTGGAAGGAAATTTGTGCCGCCTCTCAGATTCCAGAACTTTCTGCCACAGAAATGTGGGGAACATGTGTTTTTTTAGCCAAATTTTGAGGTTTGCAAAGGATTCTGGGTAACAGAACCTGGTCCGAGCCACACAAGTCACCCCATCTTGGATTCCCCTAGGTCTCTAGTTTTCAGAAATGCACAGGTTTGGTAGGTTTCCCTAGGTGGCGGCTGAGCTACAGGCCAAAATCTACAGGTAGGCACTTTGCAAAAAACACCTCTGTTTTCCTTCACCAATTTGGCTGTGTCCACGTTGCGCTTTGGGGCATTTCCTGTCACGGGCGCTAGGCCTACCCACACAAGTGAGGTATCATTTTTATCGGGAGACGTGGGGGAACGCTGGGTGGAAGGAAATTCGTGGCTCCTCCAAGATTCCACAACTTTCTGCCACAGAAATGTGAGGAACATGTGTTTTTTTAGCCAAATTTTGAGGTTTGCAAAGGATTCTGGGTAACAGAACCTGGTCCGAGCCACACAAGTCACCCCATCTTGGATTCCCCTAGGTCTCTAGTTTTCAGAAATGCACAGGTTTGGTAGGTTTCCCTAGGTGGCGGCTGAACTACAAGCCAAAATCTACAGGTAGGCACTTTGCAAAAAACACCTCTGTTTTCCTTCACCAATTTGGATTTGTCCACGTTGCGCTTTGGGGCGTTTTCTGTCGCGGGCGCTAGGCCTACCCACACAAGTGAGGTATCATTTTTATCGGGAGACGTGGGGGAACGCTGGGTGGAAGGAAATTCGTGGCTCCTCTCAGATTCCAGAACTTTCTGCCACAGAAATGTGAGGAACATGTGTTTTTTTTAGCCAAATTTTGAGGTTTGCAAAGGATTCTGGGTAACAGAACCTGGTCCGAGCCACACAAGTCACCCCATCTTGGATTCCCCTAGGTCTCTAGTTTTCAGAAATGCACAGGTTTGGTAGGTTTCCCTAGGTGGCGGCTGAGCTAGAGGCCAAAATCTACAGGTAGGCACTTTCCAAAAAACACCTCTGTTTTCCTTCACCAATTTGGCTGTGTCCACGTTGCGCTTTGGGGCATTTCCTGTCACGGGCACTAGGCCTACCCACACAAGTGAGGTATCATTTTTATCGGGAGACGTGGGGGAACGCTGGGTGGAAGGAAATTCGTGGCTCCTCTCAGATTCTAGAACTTTCTGCCACAGAAATGTGAGGAACATGTGTTTTTTTAGCCAAATTTTGAGGTTTGCAAAGGATTCTGGGTAACAGAACCTGGTCCGAGCCACACAAGTCACCCCATCTTGGATTCCCCTAGGTCTCTAGTTTTCAGAAATGCACAGGTTTGGTAGGTTTCCCTAGGTGGCGGCTGAGCTAGAGGCCAAAATCTACAGGTAGGCACTTTGCAAAAAACACCTCTGTTTTCCTTCACAAATTTGGATGTGTCCACGTTGCGCTTTGGGGCGATTCCTGTCGCGGGCGCTAGGCCTACCCACACAAGTGAGGTATCATTTTTATCGGGAGACATAGGGTAACGCTGGGTGGAAGGAAATTCGTGGCTCCTCTCAGATTCCAGAACTTTCTGCCACAGAAATGTGAGGAACATGTGTTTTTTTAGCCAAATTTTGAGGTTTGCAAAGGATTCTGGGTAACAGAACCTGGTCCGAGCCACACAAGTCACCCCATCTTGGATTCCCCTAGGTCTCTAGTTTTCAGAAATGCACAGGTTTGGTAGGTTTCCCTAGGTGGCGGCTGAGCTACAAGCCAAAATCTACAGGTAGGCACTTTCCAAAAAACACCTCTGTTTTCCTTCACCAATTTGGCTGTGTCCACGTTGCGCTTTGGGGCATTTCCTGTCACGGGCACTAGGCCTACCCACACAAGTGAGGTATCATTTTTATCGGGAGACGTGGGGGAACGCTGGGTGGAAGGAAATTCGTGGCTCCTCTCAGATTCTAGAACTTTCTGCCACAGAAATGTGAGGAACATGTGTTTTTTTAGCCAAATTTTGAGGTTTGCAAAGGATTCTGGGTAACAGAACCTGGTCCGAGCCACACAAGTCACCCCATCTTGGATTCCCCTAGGTCTCTAGTTTTCAGAAATGCACAGGTTTGGTAGGTTTCTCTAGGTGGTGGCTGAGCTACAGGCCAAAATCTACAGGTAAGCACTTTGGAAAAAACACCTCTTTTCCTTCACCAATTTGGCTGTGTTCACGTTGCGCTTTGGGGCATTTCCTGTCACGGGCGCTAGGCCTACCCACACAAGTGAGGTATCATTTTTATCGGGAGACGTGGGGGAACGCTGGGTGGAAGGAAATTTGTGCCGCCTCTCAGATTCCAAAACTTTCTGCCACAGAAATGTGAGGAAAATGTGTTTTTTTAGCCAAATTTTGAGGTTTGCAAAGGATTCTGGGTAACAGAACCTGGTCCGAGCCACACAAGTCACCCCATCTTGGATTCCCCTAGGTCTCTAGTTTTCAGAAATGCACAGGTTTGGTAGGTTTCCTTAGGTGGCGGCTGAGCTACAGGCCAAAATCTACAGGTAGGCACTTTGCAAAAAACACCTCTGTTTTCCTTCACCAATTTGGCTGTGTCCACGTTGCGCTTTGGGGCATTTCCTGTCACGGGCGCTAGGCCTACCCACACAAGTGAGGTATCATTTTTATCAGGAGACGTGGGGGAACGCTGGGTGGAAGGAAATTCGTGGCTCCTCTCAGATTCCAGAACTTTCTGCCACAGAAATGTGAGGAACATGTGTTTTTTTTGCCAAATTTTGAGGTTTGAAAAGGATTCTGGGTAACAGAACCTGGTCCGAGCCACACAAGTCACCCCATCTTGGATTCCCCTAGGTCTCTAGTTTTCAGAAATGCACAGGTTTGGTAGGTTTCCCTAGGTGGCGGCTGAGCTACAGGCCAAAATCTACAGGTAGGCACTTTGCAAAAAACACCTCTGTTTTCCTTCACCAATTTGGCTGTGTCCACGTTGCGC
Organism: Pleurodeles waltl; assembly: GCF_031143425.1. Taxonomy (NCBI): domain Eukaryota; kingdom Metazoa; phylum Chordata; class Amphibia; order Caudata; family Salamandridae; genus Pleurodeles; species Pleurodeles waltl. Next base: position 188,521,770 of record NC_090449.1, on the reverse strand, counting down.
TTTGGGGCATTTCCTGTCACGGGCGCTAGGCCTACCCACACAAGTGAGGTATCATTTTTATCGGGAGACGTGGGGGAACGCTGAGTGGAAGGAAATTCGTGGCTCCTCTCAGATTCCAGAACTTTCTGCCACAGAAATGTGAGGAACATGTGTTTTTTTAGCCAAATTTTGAGGTTTGCAAAGGATTCTGGGTAACAGAACCTGGTCCGAGCCACGCAAGTCACCCCATCTTGGATTCCCCTAGGTCTCTAGTTTTCAGAAATGCACAGGTTTGGTAGGTTTCTCTAGGTGGCGGCTGAGCTACAGGCCAAAACCTACAGGTAGGCACTTTGCAAAAAACACCTCTGTTTTCCTTCACCAATTTGGCTGTGTCCACGTTGCGCTTTGGGGCATTTCCTGTCACGGGCGCTAGGCCTACCCACACAAGTGAGGTATCATTTTTATCGGGAGACGTGGGGGAACGCTGGGTGGAAGGAAATTCGTGGCTCCTCTCAGATTCCATAACTTTCTGCCACAGAAATGTGAGGAACATGTGTTTTTTTAGCCAAATTTTGAGGTTTGCAAAGGATTCTGGGTAACAGAACCTGGTCCGAGCCACACAAGTCACCCCATCTTGGATTCCCCTAGGTCTCTAGTTTTCAGAAATGCACAGGTTTGGTAGGTTTCCCTAGGTGGCGGCTGAGCTACAGGCCAAAATCTACAGGTAGGCACTTTGCAAAAAACTCCTCTGTTTTCCTTCACCAATTTGGCTGTGTCCACGTTGCACTTTGGGGCATTTCCTGTCACGGGCGCTAGGCCTACCCACACAAGTGAGGTATCATTTTTATCGGGAGACGTGGGGGAACGCTGGGTGGAAGGAAATTCGTGGCTCCTCTCAGATTCCAGAACTTTCTGCCACAGAAATGTGAGGAACATGTGATTTTTTAGCCAAATTTTGAGGTTTGCAAAGGATTCTGGGTAACAGAACCTGGTCCGAGCCACACAAGTCACCCCATCTTAGATTCCCCTGGGTCTCTAGTTTTCAGAAATGCACAGGTTTGGTAGGTTTCCTTAGGTGGCGGCTGAGCTACAGGCCAAAATCTACAGGTAGGCACTTTGCAAAAAACACCTCTGTTTTCCCTCACCAATTTGGCTGTGTCCACGTTGCGCTTTGGGGCATTTCCTGTCACGGGCGCTAGGCCTACCTACACAAGTGAGGTATCATTTTTATCGGGAGAAGTGGGGAACGCTGGGTGGAAGGAAATTCGTGGCTCCTCTCAGATTCCAGAACTTTCTGCCACAGAAATGTGAGGAACATGTGTTTTTTTAGCCAAATTTTGAGGTTTGCAAAGGATTCTGGGTAACAGAACCTGGTCCGAGCCACACAAGTCCCCCCATCTTGGATTCCCCTAGGTCTCTAGTTTTCAGAAATGCACAGGTTTGGTAGGTTTCCCTAGGTGGCGGCTGAGCTACAGGCCAAAATCTACAGGTAGGCACTTTGCAAAAAACACCTCTGTTTTCCTTCACCAATTTGGCTGTGTCCACGTTGCGCTTTCGGGCATTTCCTCTCACGGGCGCTAGGCCTACACACACAAGTGAGGTATCATTTTTATCGGGAGACGTGGGGGAACGCTGGGTGGAAGGAAATTCGTGGCTCCTCTCAGATTCTAGAACTTTCTGTCACAGAAATGTAAGGAACATGTGTTTTTTTAGCCAAATTTTGAGGTTTGCAAAGGATTCTGGGTAACAGAACCTGGTCCGAGCCACACAAGTCACCCCATCTTGGATTCCCCTAGGTCTCTAGTTTTCAGAAATGCACAGGTTTGGTAGGTTTCCCTAGGTGGCGGCTGAGCTACAGGCCAAAATCTACAGGTAGGCACTGCAAAAAACTCCTCTGTTTTCCTTCACCAATTTGGCTGTGTCCACGTTGCACTTTGGGGCATTTCCTGTCACGGGCGCTAGGCCTACCCACACAAGTGAGGTATCATTTTTATCGGGAGACGTGGGGGAACGCTGGGTGGAAGGAAATTCGTGCCGCCTCTCAGATTCCAGAACTTTCTGCCACAGAAATGTGAGGAACATGTGATTTTTTAGCCAAATTTTGAGGTTTGCAAAGGATTCTGGGTAACAGAACCTGGTCCGAGCCACACAAGTCAACCCATCTTAGATTCCCCTGGGTCTCTAGTTTTCAGAAATGCACAGGTTTGGTAGGTTTCCTTAGGTGGCGGCTGAGCTACATGCCAAAATCTACAGGTAGGCACTTGGCAAAAAACACCTCTGTTTTCCCTCACCAATTTGGCTGTGTCCACGTTGCGCTTTGGGGCATTTCCTATCACGGGCGCTAGGCCTACCCACACAAGTCAGGTATCATTTTTATCGGGAGAAGTGGGGAACGCTGGGTGGAAGGAAATTCGTGGCTCCTCTCAGATTCCAGAACTTTCTGCCACAGAAATGTGAGGAACATGTGTTTTTTTAGCCAAATTTTGAGGTTTGCAAAGGATTCTGGGTAACAGAACCTGGTCCGAGCCACACAAGTCCCCCCATCTTGGATTCCCCTAGGTCTCTAGTTTTCAGAAATGCACAGGTTTGGTAGGTTACCCTAGGTGGCGGCTGAGCTACAGGCTAAAATCTACAGGTAGGCACTTTGCAAAAAACACCTCTGTTTTCCTTCACCAATTTGGATTTGTCCACGTTGCGCTTTGGGGCGTTTTCTGTCGCGGGCGCTAGGCCTAGCCACACAAGTGAGGTATCATTTTTATCGGGAGACGTGGGGGAACGCTGGGTGGAAGGAAATTCGTGGCTCCTCTCAGATTCCAGAACTTTCTGCCACAGAAATGTGAGGAACATGTGTTTTTTTAGCCAAATTTTGAGGTTTGCAAAGGATTCTGGGTAACAGAACCTGGTCCGAGCCACACAAGTCACCCCATCTTGGATTCCCCTAGGTCTCTAGTTTTCAGAAATGCACAGGTTTGGTAGGTTTCCCTAGGTGGCGGCTGAGCTAGAGGCCAAAATCTACAGGTAGGCACTTTGCAAAAAACACCTCTGTTTTCCTTCACAAATTTGGATGTGTCCACGTTGCGCTTTGGGGCGTTTCCTGTCGCGGGCGCTAGGCCTACCCACACAAGTGAGGTATCATTTTTATCGGGAGACGTGGGGGAACGCTGGGTGGAAGGAAATTCGTGGCTCCTCTCAGATTCCAGAACTTTCTGCCACAGAAATGTGAGGAACATGTGTTTTTTTAGCCAAATTTTGAGGTTTGCAAAGGATTCTGGGTAACAGAACCTGGTCCGAGCCACACAAGTCACCCCATCTTGGATTCCCCAAGGTCTCTAGTTTTCAGAAATGCACAGGTTTGGTAGGTTTCCCTAGGTGGCGGCTGAGCTACAAGCCAAAATCTACAGGTAGGCACTTTCCAAAAAACACCTGTGTTTTCCTTCACCAATTTGGCTGTGTCCACGTTGCGCTTTGGGGCATTTCCTGTCACGGGCACCAGGCCTACCCACACAAGTGAGGTATCATTTTTATCGGGAGACGTGGGGGAACGCTGGGTGGAAGGAAATTCGTGGCTCCTCTCAGATTCCAGAACTTTCTGCCACAGAAATGTGAGGAACATGTGTTTTTTTTGCCAAATTTTGAGGTTTGCAAAGGATTCTGGGTAACAGAACCTGGTCCGAGCCACACAAGTCACCCCATCTTAGATTCCCCTAGGTCTCTAGTTTTCAGAAATGCACAGGTTTGGTAGGTTTCCCTAGGTGGCGGCTGAGCTACAGGCCAAAATCTACAGGTAGGCACTTTGCAAAAAACACCTCTGTTTTCCTTCACCAATTTGGCTGTGTCCACGTTGCACTTTGGGGCATTTCCTGTCACGGGCGCTAGGCCTACCCACACAAGTGAGGTATCATTTTTATCGGGAGACGTGGGGGAACGCTGGGTGGAAGGAAATTCGTGGCTCCTCTCAGATTCCATAACTTTCTGCCACAGAAATGTGAGGAACATGTGTTTTTTTAGCCAAATTTTGAGGTTTGCAAAGGATTCTGGGTAACAGAACCTGGTCCGAGCCACACAAGTCACCCCATCTTGGATTCCCCTAGGTCTCTAGTTTTCAGAAATGCACAGGTTTGGTAGGTTTCCCTAGGTGGCGGCTGAGCTACAGGCCAAAATCTACAGGTAGGCACTTTGCAAAAAACACCTCTGTTTTCCTTCACCAATTTGGCTGTGTCCACGTTGCGCTTTGGGGCATTTCCTGTCACGGGCGCTAGGCCTACACACACAAGTGAGGTATCATTTTTATCGGGAGACGTGGGGGAACGCTGGGTGGAAGGAAATTCGTGGCTCCTCTCAGATTCTAGAACTTTCTGTCACAGAAATGTAAGGAACATGTGTTTTTTTAGCCAAATTTTGAGGTTTGCAAAGGATTCTGGGTAACAGAACCTGGTCCGAGCCACACAAGTCACCCCATCTTGGATTCGCCTAGGTCTCTAGTTTTCAGAAATGCACAGGTTTGGTAGGTTTCCCTAGGTGGCGGCTGAGCTACAGGCCAAAATCTACAGGTAGGCACTTTGCAAAAAACACCTCTGTTTTCCTTCACCAATTTGGCTGTGTCCACGTTGCGCTTTGGGGCATTTCCTGTCACGGGCGCTAGGCCTACCCACACAAGTGAGGTATCATTTTTATCGGGAGACGTGGGGGAACGCTGGGTGGAAGGAAATTCGTGGCTCCTCTCAGATTCCAGAACTTTCTGCCACAGAAATGTGAGGAACATGTGATTTTTTAGCCAAATTTTGAGGTTTGCAAAGGATTCTGGGTAACAGAACCTGGTCCGAGCCACACAAGTCACCCCATCTTAGATTCCCCTGGGTCTCTAGTTTTCAGAAATGCACAGGTTTGGTAGGTTTCCTTAGGTGGCGGCTGAGCTACAGGTCAAAATCTACAGGTAGGCACTTTGCAAAAAACACCTCTGTTTTCCCTCACCAATTTGGCTGTGTCCACGTTGCGCTTTGGGGCATTTCCTGTCACGGGCGCTAGGCCTACCCACACAAGTGAGGTATCATTTTTATCGGGAGAAGTGGGGAACGCTGGGTGGAAGGAAATTCGTGGCTCCTCTCAGATTCCAGAACTTTCTGCCACAGAAATGTGAGGAACATGTGTTTTTTAGCCACATTTTGAGGTTTGCAAAGGATTCTGGGTAACAGAACCTGGTCCGAGCCACACAAGTCCCCCCATCTTGGATTCCCCTAGGTCTCTAGTTTTCAGAAATGCACAGGTTTGGTAGGTTTCCTTAGGTGGCGGCTGAGCTACAGGCCAAAATCTACAGGTAGGCACTTTGCAAAAAACACCTCTGTTTTCCCTCACCAATTTGGCTGTGTCCACGTTGCGCTTTGGGGCATTTCCTGTCACGGGCGCTAGGCCTACCCACACAAGTGAGGTATCATTTTTATCGGGAGAAGTGGGGAACGCTGGGTGGAAGGAAATTCGTGGCTCCTCTCAGATTCCAGAACTTTCTGCCACAGAAATGTGAGGAACATGTGTTTTTTTAGCCAAATTTTGAGGTTTGCAAAGGATTCTGGGTAACAGAACCTGGTCCGAGCCACACAAGTCCCCCCATCTTGGATTCCCCTAGGTCTCTAGTTTTCAGAAATGCACAGGTTTGGTAGGTTACCCTAGGTGGCGGCTGAGCTACAGGCTAAAATCTACAGGTAGGCACTTTGCAAAAAACACCTCTGTTTTCCTTCACCAATTTGGATTTGTCCACGTTGCGCTTTGGGGCGTTTTCTGTCGCGGGCGCTAGGCCTAGCCACACAAGTGAGGTATCATTTTTATCGGGAGACGTGGGGGAACGCTGGGTGGAAGGAAATTCGTGGCTCCTCTCAGATTCCAGAACTTTCTGCCACAGAAATGTGAGGAACATGTGTTTTTTTTAGCCAAATTTTGAGGTTTGCAAAGGATTCTGGGTAACAGAACCTGGTCCGAGCCACACAAGTCACCCCATCTTGGATTCCCCTAGGTCTCTAGTTTTCAGAAATGCACAGGTTTGGTAGGTTTCCCTAGGTGGCGGCTGAGCTAGAGGCCAAAATCTACAGGTAGGCACTTTGCAAAAAACACCTCTTTTCCTTCACCAATTTGGCTGTGTTCACGTTGCGCTTTGGGGCATTTCCTGTCATGGGCGCTAGGCCTACCCACACAAGTGAGGTATCATTTTTATCGGGAGACGTGGGGGAACGCTGGGTGGAAGGAAATTTGTGCCGCCTCTGAGATTCTAAAACTTTCTGCCACAGAAATGTGAGGAACATGTGTTTTTTTATCCAAATTTTGAGGTTTGCAAAGGACCCAGAACCTGGTCCGAGCCACACAAGTCACCCCATCTTGGATTCCCCTAGGTCTCTAGTTTTCAGAAATGCACAGGTTTGGTAGGTTTCCCTAGGTGGCGGCTGAGCTACAGGCCAAAATCTACAGGTAGGCACTTTGCAAAAAACACCACTGTTTTCCTTCACCAATTTGGCTGTGTCCACGTTGCGCTTTGGGGCATTTCCTGTCACGGGCGCTAGGCCTACCCACACAAGTGAGGTATCATTTTTATCGGGAGACGTGGAGGAACGCTGGGTGGAAGGAAATTCGTGGCTCCTCCCAGATTCCAGAACTTTCTGCCACAGAAATGTGAGGAACATGTGTTTTTTTAGCCAAATTTTGAGGTTTGCAAAGGATTCTGGGTAACAGAACCTGGTCCGAGCCACACAAGTCACCCCATCTTGGATTCCCCTAGGTCTCTAGTTTTCAGAAATGCACAGGTTTGGTAGGTTTCCCTAGGTGGCGGCTGAGCTACAGGCCAAAATCTACAGGTAGGCACTTTGCAAAAAACACCTCTGTTTTCCTTCACCAATTTGGCTGCGTCCACGTTGCGCTTTGGGGCATTTCCTGTCACGGGCGCTAGGCCTACCCACACAAGTGAGGTATCATTTTTATCGGGAGACGTGGGGGAACGCTGGGTGGAAGGAAATTCGTGGCTCCTCCAAGATTCCAGAACTTTCTGCCACAGAAATGTGAGGAACATGTGTTTTTTTAGCCAAATTTTGAGGTTTGCAAAGGATTCTGGGTAACAGAACCTGGTCCGAGCCACACAAGTCACCCCATCTTGGATTCCCCTAGGTCTCTAGTTTTCAGAAATGCACAGGTTTGGTAGGTTTCCCTAGGTGGCGGCTGAGCTACAAGCCAAAATCTACAGGTAGGCACTTTGCAAAAAACACCTCTGTTTTCCTTCACCAATTTGGATTTGTCCACGTTGCGCTTTGGGGTGTTTTCTGTCGCGGGCGCTAGGCCTACCCACACAAGTGAGGTATCATTTTTATCGGGAGATGTGGGGGAACGCTGGGTGGAAGGAAATTCGTGGCTCCTCTCAGATTCCAGAACTTTCTGCCACAGAAATGTGAGGAACATGTGTTTTTTTTAGCCAAATTTTGAGGTTTGTAAAGGATTCTGGGTAACAGAACCTGGTCCGAGCCACACAAGTCACCCCATCTTGGATTCCCCTAGGTCTCTAGTTTTCAGAAATGCACAGGTTTGGTAGGTTTCCCTAGGTGGCGGCTGAGCTAGAGGCCAAAATCTACAGGTAGGCACTTTCCAAAAAACACCTCTGTTTTCCTTCACCAATTTGGCTGTGTCCACGTTGCGCTTTGGGGCATTTCCTGTCACGGGCACTAGGCCTACCCACACAAGTGAGGTATCATTTTTATCGGGAGACGTGGGGGAACGCTGGGTGGAAGGAAATTCGTGGCTCCTCTCAGATTCTAGAACTTTCTGCCACAGAAATGTGAGGAACATGTGTTTTTTTAGCCAAATTTTGAGGTTTGCAAAGAATTCTGGGAAACAGAACCTGGTCCGAGCCACACAAGTCACCCCATCTTGGATTCCCCTAGGTCTCTAGTTTTCAGAAATGCACAGGTTTGGTAGGTTTCCCTAGGTGGCGGCTGAGCTACAGGCCAAAATCTACAGGTAGGCACTTTGCAAAAAACACCTCTTTTCCTTCACCAATTTGGCTGTGTTCACGTTGCGCTTTGGGGCATTTCCTGTCACGGGCGCTAGGCCTACCCACACAAGTGAGGTATCATTTTTATCGGGAGACGTGGGGGAACGCTGGGTGGAAGGAAATTTGTGCCGCCTCTCAGATTCCAAAACTTTCTGCCACAGAAATGTGAGGAACATGTGTTTTTTTAGCCAAATTTTGAAGTTTGCAAAGGATTCTGGGTAACAGAACCTGGTCCGAGCCACACAAGTCACCCCATCTTGGATTCCCCTAGGTCTCTAGTTTTCAGAAATGCACAGGTTTGGTAGGTTACCCTAGGTGGCGGCTGAGCTACAGGCCAAAATCTACAGGTAGGCACTTTGCAAAAAACACCTCTGTTTTCCTTCAATAATTTGGATTTGTCCACGTTGCGCTTTGGGCCGTTTTCTGTCGCGGGCGCTAGGCCTACCCACACAAGTGAGGTATCATTTTTATCGGGAGACGTGGGGGAACGCTGGGTGGAAGGAAATTCGTGGCTCCTCTCAGATTCCAGAACTTTCTGCCTCAGAAATGTGAGGAACATGTGTTTTTTTTAGCCAAATTTTGAGGTTTGCAAAGGATTCTGGGTAACAGAACCTGGTCCGAGCCCCACAAGTCACCCCATCTTGGATTCCCCTAGGTCTCTAGTTTTCAGAAATGCACAGGTTTGGTAGGTTTCCCTAGGTGGCGGCTGAGCTAGAGGCCAAAATCTACAGGTAGGCACTTTGCAAAAAACACCTCTGTTTTCCTTCACAAATTTGGATGTGTCCACGTTGCGCTTTGGGGCGTTTCCTGTCGCGGGTGCTAGGCCTACCCACACAAGTGAGGTATCATTTTTATCGGGAGACGTGGGGGAACGCTGGGTGGAAGGAAATTCGTGGCTCCTCTCAGATTCTAGAACTTTCTGCCACAGAAATGTGAGGAACATGTGTTTTTTTAGCCAAATTTTGAGGTTTGCAAAGGATTCTGGGTAACAGAACCTGGTCTGAGCCACACAAGTCACCCCATCTTGGATTCCCCTAGGTCTCTAGTTTTCAGAAATGCACAGGTTTGGTAGGTTTCCCTAGGTGGTGGCTGAGCTACAGGCCAAAATCTACAGGTAGGCACTTTGCAAAAAACACCTCTTTTCCTTCACCAATTTGGCTGTGTTCACGTTGCGCTTTGGGGCATTTCCTGTCATGGGCGCTAGGCCTACCCACACAAGTGAGGTATCATTTTTATCGGGAGACGTGGGGGAACGCTGGGTGGAAGGAAATTTGTGCCGCCTCTCAGATTCCAAAACTTTCTGCCACAGAAATGTGAGGAACATGTGTTTTTTTAGCCAAATTTTGAGGTTTGCAAAGGACCCAGAACCTGGTCCGAGCCACACAAGTCACCCCATCTTGGATTCCCCTAGGTCTCTAGTTTTCAGAAATGCACAGGTTTGGTAGGTTTCCCTAGGTGGCGGCTGAGCTACAGGCCAAAATCTACAGGTAGGCACTTTGCAAAAAACACCTCTGTTTTCCTTCACCAATTTGGCTGTGTCCACGTTGCGCTTTGGGGCATTTCCTGTCACGGGCGCTAGGCCTACCCACACAAGTGAGGTATCATTTTTATCGGGAGACGTGGAGGAACGCTGGGTGGAAGGAAATTCGTGGCTCCTCCCAGATTCCAGAACTTTCTGCCACAGAAATGTGAGGAACATGTGTTTTTTTAGCCAAATTTTGAGGTTTGCAAAGGATTCTGGGTAACAGAACCTGGTCCGAGCCACACAAGTCACCCCATCTTGGATTCCCCTAGGTCTCTAGTTTTCAGAAATGCACAGGTTTGGTAGGTTTCCCTAGGTGGAAGCTGAGCTACAGGCCAAAATCTACAGGTAAGCACTTTGCAAAAAACACCTCTGTTTTCCTTCACCAATTTGGCTGTGTCCACGTTGCGCTTTGGGGCATTTCCTGTCACGGGGCGCTAGGCCTACCCACACAAGTGAGGTATCATTTTTATCGGGAGACGTGGGGGAACGCTGGGTGGAAGGAAATTCGTGGCTCCTCTCAGATTCCAGAACTTTCTGCCACAGAAATGTGAGGAACATGTGTTTTTTTTGCCAAATTTTGAGGTTTGCAAAGGATTCTGGGTAACAGAACCTGGTCCGAGCCACACAAGTCACCCCATCTTGGATTCCCCTAGGTCTCTAGTTTTCAGAAATGCACAGGTTTGGTAGGTTTCCCTAGGTGGCGGCTGAGCTACAGGCCAAAATCTACAGGTAGGCACTTTGCAAAAAACACCTCTGTTTTCCTTCACCAATTTGGCTGTGTCCACGTTGCACTTTGGGGCATTTCCTGTCACGGGCGCTAGGCCTACCCACACAAGTGAGGTATCATTTTTATCTGGAGACGTGGGGGAACGCTGGGTGGAAGGAAATTCGTGGCTCCTCTCAGATTCCAGAACTTTCTGCCACAGAAATGTGAGGAACATGTGTTTTTTTAGCCAAATCTTGAGGTTTGCAAAGGATTCTGGGTAACAGAACCTGGTCCGAGCCACACAAGTCACCCCTTCTTGGATTCCCCTAGGTCTCTAGTTTTCAGAAATGCACAGGTTTGGTAGGTTTCCCTAGGTGGCGGCTGAGCTACAAGCCAAAATCTACAGGTAGGCACTTTCCAAAAAACACCTCTGTTTTCCTTCACCAATTTGGCTGTGTCCACGTTGCGCTTTGGGGCATTTCCTGTCACGGGCACTAGGCCTACCCACACAAGTGAGGTATCATTTTTATCGGGAGACGTGGGGGAACGCTGGGTGGAAGGAAATTCGTGGCTCCTCTCAGATTCTAGAACTTTCTGCCACAGAAATGTGAGGAACATGTGTTTTTTTAGCCAAATTTTGAGGTTTGCAAAGGATTCTGGGTAACAGAACCTGGTCCGAGCCACACAAGTCACCCCATCTTGGATTCCCCTAGGTCTCTAGTTTTCAGAAATGCACAGGTTTGGTAGGTTTCCCTAGGTGGTGGCTGAGCTACAGGCCAAAATCTACAGGTAGGCACTTTGCAAAAAACACCTCTTTTCCTTCACCAATTTGGCTGTGTTCACGTTGCGCTTTGGGGCATTTCCTGTCACGGGCGCTAGGCCTACCCACACAAGTGAGGTATCATTTTTATCGGGAGACGTGGGGGAACGCTGGGTGGAAGGAAATTTGTGCCGCCTCTCAGATTCCAAAACTTTCTGCCACAGAAATGTGAGGAACATATGTTTTTTTAGCCAAATTTTGAGGTTTGCAAAGGACCCAGAACCTGGTCCGAGCCACACAAGTCACCCCATCTTGGATTCCCCTAGGTCTCTAGTTTTCAGAAATGCACAGGTTTGGTAGGTTTCCCTAGGTGGCGGCTGAGCTACAGGCCAAAATCTACAGGTAGGCACTTTGCAAAAAACACCTCTGTTTTCCTTCACCAATTTGGCTGTGTCCACGTTGCGCTTTGGGGCATTTCCTGTCACGGGCGCTAGGCCTACCCACCCAAGTGAGGTATCATTTTTATCGGGAGACGTGGAGGAACGCTGGGTGGAAGGAAATTCGTGGCTCCTCCCAGATTCCAGAACTTTCTGCCACAGAAATGTGAGGAACATGTGTTTTTTTAGCCAAATTTTGAGGTTTGCAAAGGATTCTGGGTAACAGAACCTGGTCCGAGCCACACAAGTCACCCCATCTTGGATTCCCCTAGGTCTCTAGTTTTCAGAAATGCACAGGTTTGGTAGGTTTCCCTAGGTGGAGGCTGAGCTACAGGCCAAAATCTACAGGTAGGCACTTTGCAAAAAACACCTCTGTTTTCCTTCACCAATTTGGCTGTGTCCACGTTGCGCTTTGGGGCATTTCCTGTCACGGGCACTAGGCCTACCCACACAAGTGAGGTATCATTTTTATCGGGAGACGTGGGGGAACGCTGGGTGGAAGGAAATTCGTGGCTCCTCTCAGATTCTAGAACTTTCTGCCACAGAAATGTGAGGAACATGTGTTTTTTTAGCCAAATTTTGAGGTTTGCAAAGGATTCTGGGTAACAGAACCTGGTCCGAGCCACACAAGTCACCCCATCTTGGATTCCCCTAGGTCTCTAGTTTTCAGAAATGCACAGGTTTGGTAGGTTTCCCTAGGTGGTGGCTGAGCTACAGGCCAAAATCTACAGGTAGGCACTTTGCAAAAAACACCTCTTTTCCTTCACCAATTTGGCTGTGTTCACGTTGCGCTTTGGGGCATTTCCTGTCACGGGCGCTAGGCCTACCCACACAAGTGAGGTATCATTTTTATCGGGAGACGTGGGGGAACGCTGGGTGGAAGGAAATTTGTGCCGCCTCTCAGATTCCAAAACTTTCTGCCACAGAAATGTGAGGAACATATGTTTTTTTAGCCAAATTTTGAGGTTTGCAAAGGACCCAGAACCTGGTCCGAGCCACACAAGTCACCCCATCTTGGATTCCCCTAGGTCTCTAGTTTTCAGAAATGCACAGGTTTGGTAGGTTTCCCTAGGTGGCGGCTGAGCTACAGGCCAAAATCTACAGGTAGGCACTTTGCAAAAAACACCTCTGTTTTCCTTCACCAATTTGGCTGTGTCCACGTTGCGCTTTGGGGCATTTCCTGTCACGGGCGCTAGGCCTACCCACCCAAGTGAGGTATCATTTTTATCGGGAGACGTGGAGGAACGCTGGGTGGAAGGAAATTCGTGGCTCCTCCCAGATTCCAGAACTTTCTGCCACAGAAATGTGAGGAACATGTGTTTTTTTAGCCAAATTTTGAGGTTTGCAAAGGATTCTGGGTAACAGAACCTGGTCCGAGCCACACAAGTCACCCCATCTTGGATTCCCCTAGGTCTCTAGTTTTCAGAAATGCACAGGTTTGGTAGGTTTCCCTAGGTGGAGGCTGAGCTACAGGCCAAAATCTACAGGTAGGCACTTTGCAAAAAACACCTCTGTTTTCCTTCACCAATTTGGCTGTGTCCACGTTGCGCTTTGGGGCATTTCCTGTCACGGGGCGCTAGGCCTACCCACACAAGTGAGGTATCATTTTTATCGGGAGACGTGGGGGAACGCTGGGTGGAAGGAAATTCGTGGCTCCTCTCAGATTCCAGAACTTTCTGCCACAGAAATGTGAGGAACATGTGTTTTTTTAGCCAAATTTTGAGGTTTGCAAAGGATTCTGGGTAACAGAACCTGGTCCGAGCCACACAAGTCACCCCATCTTGGATTCCCCTAGGTCTCTAGTTTTCAGAAATGCACAGGTTTGGTAGGTTTCCCTAGGTGGCGGCTGAGCTACAGGCCAAAATCTACAGGTAGGCACTTTGCAAAAAACACCTCTTTTCCTTTACCAATTTGGCTGTGTTCACGTTGCGCTTTGGGGCATTTCCTGTCACGGGCGCTAGGCCTACCCACACAAGTGAGGTATCATTTTTATCGGGAGACGTGGGGGAACGCTGGGTGGAAGGAAATTTGTGCCGCCTCTCAGATTCCAAAACTTTCTGCCACAGAAATGTGAGGAACATGTGTTTTTTTAGCCAAATTTTGAGGTTTGCAAAGGACCCAGAACCTGGTCCGAGCCACACAAGTCACCCCATCTTGGATTCCCCTAGGTCTCTAGTTTTCAGAAATGCACAGGTTTGGTAGGTTTCCCTAGGTGGCGGCTGAGCTACAGGCCAAAATCTACAGGTAGGCACTTTGCAAAAAACACCTCTGTTTTCCTTCACCAATTTGGCTGTGTCCACGTTGCGCTTTGGGGCATTTCCTGTCACGGGCGCTAGGCCTACCCACACAAGTGAGGTATCATTTTTATCGGGAGACGTGGGGGAACGCTGAATGGAAGGAAATTCGTGGCTCCTCTCAGATTCCAGAACTTTCTGCCACAGAAATGTGAGGAACATGTGTTTTTTTAGCCAAATTTTGAGGTTTGCAAAGGATTCTGGGTAACAGAACCTGGTCCGAGCCACACAAGTCACCCCATCTTGGATTCCCCTAGGTCTCTAGTTTTCAGAAATGCACAGGTTTGGTAGGTTTCCCTAGGTGGCGGCTGAGCTACAGGCCAAAATCTACAGGTAGGCACTTTGCAAAAAAAACCTCTGTTTTCCTTCACCAATTTGGCTGTGTCCACGTTGCACTTTGGGGCATTTCCTGTCACGGGCGCTAGGCCTACCCACACAAGTGAGGTATCATTTTTATCGGGAGACGTGGGGAAACGCTGGGTGGAAGGAAAGTCGTGGCTCCTCTCAGATTCCAGAACTTTCTGCCACAGAAATGTGAGGAAAACGTTTTTTTTTTTAGCCAAATTTTGAGGTTTGCAAAGGATTCTGGGTAACAGAACCTGGTCCGAGCCACACAAGTCACCCCATCTTGGATTCCCCTAGGTCTCTAGTTTTCAGAAATGCACAGGTTTGGTAGGTTTCTCTAGGTGGCGGCTGAGCTACAGGCCAAAATCTACAGGTAGGCACTTTCCAAAAAACACCTCTGTTTTCCTTCACCAATTTGGCTGTGTCCACGTTGCGCTTTGGGGCATTTCCTGTCACGGGCACTAGGCCTACCCACACAAGTGAGGTATCATTTTGATCGGGAGATGTGGGGGAACGCTGGGTGGAAGGAAATTCGTGGCTCCTCTCAGATTCTAGAACTTTCTGCCACAGAAATGTGAGGAACATGTGTTTTTTTAGCCAAATTTTGAGGTTTGCAAAGGATTCTGGGTAACAGAACCTGGTCCGAGCCACACAAGTCACCCCATCTTGGATTCCCCTAGGTCTCTAGTTTTCAGAAATGCACAGGTTTGGTAGGTTTCCCTAGGTGGTGGCTGAGCTACAGGCCAAAATCTACAGGTAGGCACTTTGCAAAAAACACCTCTTTTCCTTCACCAATTTGGCTGTGTTCACGTTGCGCTTTGGGGCATTTCCTGTCACGGGCGCTAGGCCTACCCACACAAGTGAGGTATCATTTTTATCGGGAGACGTGGGGGAACGCTGGGTGGAAGGAAATTTGTGCCGCCTCTCAGATTCCAGAACTTTCTGCCACAGAAATGTGAGGAACATGTGTTTTTTTAGCCAAATTTTGAGGTTTGCAAAGGATTCTGGGTAACAGAACCTGGTCCGAGCCACACAAGTCACCCCATCTTGGATTCCCCTAGGTCTCTAGTTTTCAGAAATGCACAGGTTTGGTAGGTTTCCCTAGGTGGCGGCTGAGCTACAGGCCAAAATCTACAGGTAGGCACTTTGCAAAAAACACCTCTGTTTTCCTTCACCAATTTGACTGTGTCCACGTTGCGCTTTGGGGCATTTCCTGTCACGGGCGCTAGGCCTACCTGTACAAGTGAGGTATCATTTTTATGGGGAGACGTGGGGGAACGCTGGGTGGAAGGAAATTCGTGGCTCCTCCAAGATTCCAGAACTTTCTGCCACAGAAATGTGAGGAACATGTGTTTTTTTAGCCAAATTTTGAGGTTTGCAAAGGATTCTGGGTAACAGAACCTGGTCCGAGCCACACAAGTCACCCCATCTTGGATTCCCCTAGGTCTCTAGTTTTCAGAAATGCACAGGTTTGGTAGGTTTCCCTAGGTGGCGGCTGAGCTAGAGGCCAAAATCTACAGGTAGGCACTTTGCAAAAAACACCTCTGTTTTCCTTCACAAATTTGGATGTGTCCACGTTGCGCTTTGGGGCGTTTCCTGTCGCGGGCGCTAGGCCTACCCACACAAGTGAGGTATCATTTTTATCGGGAGACGTGGGGAAACGCTGGGTGGAAGGAAATTCGTGGCTCCTCTCAGATTCCAGAACTTTCTGCCACAGAAATGTGAGGAACATGTGTTTTTTTAGCCAAATTTTGAGGTTTGCAAAGGATTCTGGGTAACAGAACCTGGTCCGAGCCACACAAGTCACCCCTTCTTGGATTCCCCTAGGTCTCTAGTTTTCAGAAATGCACAGGTTTGGTAGGTTTCCCTAGGTGGCGGCTGAGCTACAAGCCAAAATCTACAGGTAGGCACTTTCCAAAAAACACCTCTGTTTTCCTTCACCAATTTGGCTGTGTCCACGTTGCGCTTTGGGGCATTTCCTGTCACGGGCACTAGGCCTACCCACACAAGTGAGGTATCATTTTTATCGGGAGACGTGGGGGAACGCTGGGTGGAAGGAAATTCGTGGCTCCTCTCAGATTCTAGAACTTTCTGCCACAGAAATGTGAGGAACATGTGTTTTTTTAGCCAAATTTTGAGGTTTGCAAAGGATTCTGGGTAACAGAACCTGGTCCGAGCCACACAAGTCACCCCATCTTGGATTCCCCTAGGTCTCTAGTTTTCAGAAATGCACAGGTTTGGTAGGTTTCCCTAGGTGGTGGCTGAGCTACAGGCCAAAATCTACAGGTAGGCACTTTGCAAAAAACACCTCTTTTCCTTCACCAATTTGGCTGTGTTCACGTTGCGCTTTGGGGCATTTCCTGTCACGGGCGCTAGGCCTACCCACACAAGTGAGGTATCATTTTTATCGGGAGACGTGGGGGAACGCTGGGTGGAAGGAAATTTGTGCCGCCTCTCAGATTCCAAAACTTTATGCCACAGAAATGTGAGGAACATGTGTTTTTTTAGCCAAATTTTGAGGTTTGCAAAGGGTTCTGGGTAACAGAACCTGGTCCGAGCCACACAAGTCACCCCATCTTGGATTCCCCTAGGTCTCTAGTTTTCAGAAATGCACAGGTTTGGTAGGTTTCCCTAGGTGGCGGCTGAGCTACAGGCCAAAATCTACAGGTAGGCACTTTGCAAAAAACACCTCTGTTTTCCTTCACCAATTTGGATTTGTCCACGTTGCGCTTTGGGGCGTTTTCTTTCGCGGGCGCTAGGCCTACCCACACAAGTGAGGTATCATTTTTATCGGGAGACGTGGGGGAACGCTGGGTGGAAGGAAATTCGTGGCTCCTCTCAGATTCCAGAACTTTCTGCCACAGAAATGTGTGGAACATGTGTTTTTTTTAGCCAAATTTTGAGGTTTGCAAAGGATTCTGGGTAACAGAACCTGGTCCGAGCCACACAAGTCACCCCATCTTGGATTCCCCTAGGTCTCTAGTTTTCAGAAATGCACAGGTTTGGTAGGTTTCCCTAGGTGGCGGCTGAGCTAGAGGCCAAAATCTACAGGTAGGCACTTTGCAAAAAACACCTCTGTTTTCCTTCACAAATTTGGATGTGTCCACGTTGCGCTTTGGGGCGTTTCCTGTCGCGGGCGCTAGGCCTACCCACACAAGTGAGGTATCATTTTTATCGGGAGACGTGGGGAAACGCTGAGGGAAGGAAATTCGTGGCTCCTCTCAGATTCCAGAACTTTCTGCCACAGAAATGTGAGGAACATGTATTTTTTTAGCCAAATTTTGAGGTTTGCAAAGGATTCTGGGTAACAGAACCTGGTCCGAGCCACACAAGTCACCCCATCTTGGATTCCCCTAGGTCTCTAGTTTTCAGAAATGCACAGGTTTGGTAGGTTTCCCTAGGTGGCGGCTGAGCTACAAGCCAAAATCTACAGGTAGGCACTTTCCAAAAAACACCTCTGTTTTCCTTCACCAATTTGGCTGTGTCCACGTTGCGCTTTGGGGCATTTCCTGTCACAGGCACTAGGCCTACCCACACAAGTGAGGTATCATTTTTATCGGGAGACGTTGGGGAACGCTGGGTGGAAAGAAATTCGTGGCTCCTCTCAGATTCTAGAACTTTCTGCCACAGAAATGTGAGGAACATGTGTTTTTTTAGCCAAATTTTGAGGTTTGCAAAGGATTCTGGGTAACAGAACCTGGTCCGAGCCACACAAGTCACCCCATCTTGGATTCCCCTAGGTCTCTAGTTTTCAGAAATGCACAGGTTTGGTAGGTTTCCCTAGGTGGTGGCTGAGCTACATGCCAAAATCTACAGGTAGGCACTTTGCAAAAAACACCTCTTTTCCTTCACCAATTTGGCTGTGTTCACGTTGCGCTTTGGGGCATTTCCTGTCACGGGCGCTAGGCCTACCCACACAAGTGAGGTATCATTTTTATCGGGAGACGTGGGGGAACGCTGGGTGGAAGGAAATTCGTGGCTCCTCTCAGATTCTAGAACTTTCTGCCACAGAAATGTGAGGAACATGTGTTTTTTTAGCCAAATTTTGAGGTTTGCAAAGGATTCTGGGTAACAGAACCTGGTCCGAGCCACACAAGTCACCCCATCTTGGATTCCCCTAGGTCTCTAGTTTTCAGAAATGCACAGGTTTGGTAGGTTTCCCTAGGTGGCGGCTGAGCTACAGGCCAAAATCTACAGGTAGGCACTTTGCAAAAAACACCTCTGTTTTCCTTCACCAATTTGGATTTGTCCACGTTGCGCTTTGGGGCGTTTTCTGTCGCGGGCGCTAGGCCTACCCACACAAGTGAGGTATCATTTTTATCGGGAGACGTGGGGGAACGCTGGGTGGAAGGAAATTCGTGGCTCCTCTCAGATTCCAGAACTTTCTGCCACAGAAATGTGAGGAACATGTGTTTTTTTTAGCCAAATTTTGAGGTTTGCAAAGGATTCTGGGTAACAGAACCTGGTCCGAGCCACACAAGTCACCCCATCTTGGATTCCCCTAGGTCTCTAGTTTTCAGAAATGCACAGGTTTGGTAGGTTTCCCTAGGTGGCGGCTGAGCTAGAGGCCAAAATCTACAGGTAGGCACTTTCCAAAAAACACCTCTGTTTTCCTTCACCAATTTGGCTGTGTCCACGTTGCGCTTTGGGGCATTTCCTGTCACGGGCACTAGGCCTACCCACACAAGTGAGGTATCATTTTTATCGGGAGACGTGGGGGAACGCTGGGTGGAAGGAAATTCGTGGCTCCTCTCAGATTCTAGAACTTTCTGCCACAGAAATGTGAGGAACATGTGTTTTTTTAGCCAAATTTTGAGGTTTGCAAAGGATTCTGGGTAACAGAACCTGGTCCGAGCCACACAAGTCACCCCATCTTGGATTCCCCTAGGTCTCTAGTTTTCAGAAATGCACAGGTTTGGTAGGTTTCCCTAGGTGGTGGCTGAGCTACAGGCCAAAATCTACAGGTAGGCACTTTGCAAAAAACACCTCTTTTCCTTCACCAATTTGGCTGTGTTCACGTTGCGCTTTGGGGCATTTCCTGTCACGGGCGCTAGGCCTACCCACACAAGTGAGGTATCATTTTTATCGGGAGACGTGGGGGAACGCTGGGTGGAAGGAAATTTGTGCCGCCTCTCAGATTCCAAAACTTTATGCCACAGAAATGTGAGGAACATGTGTTTTTTTAGCCAAATTTTGAGGTTTGCAAAGGATTCTGGGTAACAGAACCTGGTCCGAGCCACACAAGTCACCCCATCTTGGATTCCCCTAGGTCTCTAGTTTTCAGAAATGCACAGGTTTGGTAGGTTTCCCTAGGTGGCGGCTGAGCTACAGGCCAAAATCTACAGGTAGGCACTTTGCAAAAAACACCTCTGTTTTCCTTCACCAATTTGGATTTGTCCACGTTGCGCTTTGGGGCGTTTTCTGTCGCGGGCGCTAGGCCTACCCACACAAGTGAGGTATCATTTTTATCGGGAGACGTGGGGGAACGCTGGGTGGAAGGAAATTCGTGGCTCCTCTCAGATTCCAGAACTTTCTGCCACAGAAATGTGTGGAACATGTGTTTTTTTTAGCCAAATTTTGAGGTTTGCAAAGGATTCTGGGTAACAGAACCTGGTCCGAGCCACACAAGTCACCCCATCTTGGATTCCCCTAGGTCTCTAGTTTTCAGAAATGCACAGGTTTGGTAGGTTTCCCTAGGTGGCGGCTGAGCTAGAGGCCAAAATCTACAGGTAGGCACTTTGCAAAAAACACCTCTGTTTTCCTTCACAAATTTGGATGTGTCCACGTTGCGCTTTGGGGCGTTTCCTGTCGCGGGCGCTAGGCCTACCCACACAAGTGAGGTATCATTTTTATCGGGAGACGTGGGGAAACGCTGAGGGAAGGAAATTCGTGGCTCCTCTCAGATTCCAGAACTTTCTGCCACAGAAATGTGAGGAACATGTATTTTTTTAGCCAAATTTTGAGGTTTGCAAAGGATTCTGGGTAACAGAACCTGGTCCGAGCCACACAAGTCACCCCATCTTGGATTCCCCTAGGTCTCTAGTTTTCAGAAATGCACAGGTTTGGTAGGTTTCCCTAGGTGGCGGCTGAGCTACAAGCCAAAATCTACAGGTAGGCACTTTCCAAAAAACACCTCTGTTTTCCTTCACCAATTTGGCTGTGTCCACGTTGCGCTTTGGGGCATTTCCTGTCACAGGCACTAGGCCTACCCACACAAGTGAGGTATCATTTTTATCGGGAGACGTTGGGGAACGCTGGGTGGAAAGAAATTCGTGGCTCCTCTCAGATTCTAGAACTTTCTGCCACAGAAATGTGAGGAACATGTGTTTTTTTAGCCAAATTTTGAGGTTTGCAAAGGATTCTGGGTAACAGAACCTGGTCCGAGCCACACAAGTCACCCCATCTTGGATTCCCCTAGGTCTCTAGTTTTCAGAAATGCACAGGTTTGGTAGGTTTCCCTAGGTGGTGGCTGAGCTACATGCCAAAATCTACAGGTAGGCACTTTGCAAAAAACACCTCTTTTCCTTCACCAATTTGGCTGTGTTCACGTTGCGCTTTGGGGCATTTCCTGTCACGGGCGCTAGGCCTACCCACACAAGTGAGGTATCATTTTTATCGGGAGACGTGGGGGAACGCTGGGTGGAAGGAAATTCGTGGCTCCTCTCAGATTCTAGAACTTTCTGCCACAGAAATGTGAGGAACATGTGTTTTTTTAGCCAAATTTTGAGGTTTGCAAAGGATTCTGGGTAACAGAACCTGGTCCGAGCCACACAAGTCACCCCATCTTGGATTCCCCTAGGTCTCTAGTTTTCAGAAATGCACAGGTTTGGTAGGTTTCCCTAGGTGGCGGCTGAGCTACAGGCCAAAATCTACAGGTAGGCACTTTGCAAAAAACACCTCTGTTTTCCTTCACCAATTTGGATTTGTCCACGTTGCGCTTTGGGGCGTTTTCTGTCGCGGGCGCTAGGCCTACCCACACAAGTGAGGTATCATTTTTATCGGGAGACGTGGGGGAACGCTGGGTGGAAGGAAATTCGTGGCTCCTCTCAGATTCCAGAACTTTCTGCCACAGAAATGTGAGGAACATGTGTTTTTTTTAGCCAAATTTTGAGGTTTGCAAAGGATTCTGGGTAACAGAACCTGGTCCGAGCCACACAAGTCACCCCATCTTGGATTCCCCTAGGTCTCTAGTTTTCAGAAATGCACAGGTTTGGTAGGTTTCCCTAGGTGGCGGCTGAGCTAGAGGCCAAAATCTACAGGTAGGCACTTTGCAAAAAACACCTCTGTTTTCCTTCACCAATTTGGCTGTGTCCACGTTGCGCTTTGGGGCATTTCCTGTCACGGGCACTAGGCCTACCCACACAAGTGAGGTATCATTTTTATCGGGAGACGTGGGGGAACGCTGGGTGGAAGGAAATTCGTGGCTCCTCTCAGATTCTAGAACTTTCTGCCACAGAAATGTGAGGAACATGTGTTTTTTTAGCCAAATTTTGAGGTTTGCAAAGGATTCTGGGTAACAGAACCTGGTCCGAGCCACACAAGTCACCCCATCTTGGATTCCCCTAGGTCTCTAGTTTTCAGAAATGCACAGGTTTGGTAGGTTTCCCTAGGTGGTGGCTGAGCTACAGGCCAAAATCTACAGGTAGGCACTTTGCAAAAAACACCTCTTTTCCTTCACCAATTTGGCTGTGTTCACGTTGCGCTTTGGGGCATTTCCTGTCATGGGCGCTAGGCCTACCCACACAAGTGAGGTATCATTTTTATCGGGAGACGTGGGGGAACGCTGGGTGGAAGGAAATTTGTGCCGCCTCTCAGATTCCAAAACTTTCTGCCACAGAAATGTGAGGAACATGTGTTTTTTTAGCCAAATTTTGAGGTTTGCAAAGGACCCAGAACCTGGTCCGAGCCACACAAGTCACCCCATCTTGGATTCCCCTAGGTCTCTAGTTTTCAGAAATGCACAGGTTTGGTAGGTTTCCCTAGGTGGCGGCTGAGCTACAGGCCAAAATCTACAGGTAGGCACTTTGCAAAAAACACCTCTGTTTTCCTTCACCAATTTGGCTGTGTCCACGTTGCGCTTTGGGGCATTTCCTGTCACGGGCGCTAGGCCTACCCACACAAGTGAGGTATCATTTTTATCGAGAGACGTGGAGGAACGCTGGGTGGAAGGAAATTCTTGGCTCCTCCCAGATTCCAGAACTTTCTGCCACAGAAATGTGAGGAACATGTGTTTTTTTAGCCAAATTTTGAGGTTTGCAAAGGATTCTGGGTAACAGAACCTGGTCCGAGCCACACAAGTCACCCCATCTTGGATTCCCCTAGGTCTCTAGTTTTCAGAAATGCACAGGTTTGGTAGGTTTCCCTAGGTGGAGGCTGAGCTACAGGCCAAAATCTACAGGTAAGCACTTTGCAAAAAACACCTCTGTTTTCCTTCACCAATTTGGCTGTGTCCACGTTGCGCTTTGGGGCATTTCCTGTCACGGGGCGCTAGGCCTACCCACACAAGTGAGGTATAATTTTTATCGGGAGACGTGGGGGAACGCTGGGTGGAAGGAAATTCGTGGCTCCTCTCAGATTCCAGAACTTTCTGCAACAGAAATGTGAGGAACATGTGTTTTTTTTGCCAAATTTTGAGGTTTGCAAAGGATTCTGGGTAACAGAACCTGGTCCGAGCCACACAAGTCACCCCATCTTGGATTCCCCTAGGTCTCTAGTTTTCAGAAATGCACAGGTTTGGTAGGTTTCCCTAGGTGGCGGCTGAGCTACAGGCCAAAATCTACAGGTAGGCACTTTGCAAAAAACACCTCTGTTTTCCTTCACCAATTTGGCTGTGTCCACGTTGCGCTTTGGGGCATTTCCTGTCACGGGCGCTAGGCCTACCCACACAAGTGAGGTATCATTTTTATCGGGAGACGTGGGGGAACGCTGAGTTGAAGGAAATTCGTGGCTCCTCTCAGATTCCAGAACTTTCTGCCACAGAAATGTGAGGAACATGTGTTTTTTTAGCCAAATTTTGAGGTTTGCAAAGGATTCTGGGTAACAGAACCTGGTCCGAGCCACACAAGTCACCCCATCTTGGATTCCCCTAGGTCTCTAGTTTTCAGAAATGCACAGGTTTGGTAGGTTTCCCTAGGTGGCGGCTGAGCTACAGGCCAAAATCTACAGGTAGGCACTTTGCAAAAAACACCTCTGTTTTCCTTCACCAATTTGGCTGTGTCCACGTTGCACTTTTGGGCATTTCCTGTCACGGGCGCTAGGCCTACCCACACAAGTGAGGTATCATTTTTATCAGGAGACGTGGGGGAACGCTGGGTGGAAGGAAATTCGTGGCTCCTCTCAGATTCCAGAACTTTCTGCCACAGAAATGTGAGGAACATGTGTTTTTTTAGCCAAATTTTGAGGTTTGCAAAGGATTCTGGGTAACAGAACCTGGTCCGAGCCACACAAGTCACCCCTTCTTGGATTCCCCTAGGTCTCTAGTTTTCAGAAATGCACAGGTTTGGTAGGTTTCCCTAGGTGGCGGCTGAGCTACAAGCCAAAATCTACAGGTAGGCACTTTCCAAAAAACACCTCTGTTTTCCTTCACCAATTTGGCTGTGTCCACGTTGCGCTTTGGGGCATTTCCTGTCACGGGCACTAGGCCTACCCACACAAGTGAGGTATCATTTTTATCGGGAGATGTGGGGGAACGCTGGGTGGAAGGAAATTCGTGGCTCCTCTCAGATTCTAGAACTTTCTGCCACAGAAATGTGAGGAACATGTGTTTTTTTAGCCAAATTTTGAGGTTTGCAAAGGATTCTGGGTAACAGAACCTGGTCCGAGCCACACAAGTCACCCCATCTTGGATTCCCCTAGGTCTCTAGTTTTCAGAAATGCACAGGTTTGGTAGGTTTCCCTAGGTGGTGGCTGAGCTACAGGCCAAAATCTACAGGTAGGCACTTTGCAAAAAACACCTCTTTTCCTTCACCAATTTGGCTGTGTTCACGTTGCGCTTTGGGGCATTTCCTGTCATGGGCGCTAGGCCTACCCACACAAGTGAGGTATCATTTTTATCGGGAGACGTGGGGGAACGCTGGGTGGAAGGAAATTTGTGCCGCCTCTCAGATTCCAAAACTTTCTGCCACAGAAATGTGAGGAACATGTGTTTTTTTAGCCAAATTTTGAGGTTTGCAAAGGACCCAGAACCTGGTCCGAGCCACACAAGTCACCCCATCTTGGATTCCCCTAGGTCTCTAGTTTTCAGAAATGCACAGGTTTGGTAGGTTTCCCTAGGTGGCGGCTGAGCTACAGGCCAAAATCTACAGGTAGGCACTTTGCAAAAAACACCTCTGTTTTCCTTCACCAATTTGGCTGTGTCCACGTTGCGCTTTGGGGCATTTCCTGTCACGGGCGCTAGGCCTACCCACACAAGTGAGGTATCATTTTTATCGGGAGACGTGGAGGAACGCTGGGTGGAAGGAAATTCGTGGCTCCTCCCAGATTCCAGAACTTTCTGCCACAGAAATGTGAGGAACATGTGTTTTTTTAGCCAAATTTTGAGGTTTGCAAAGGATTCTGGGTAACAGAACCTGGTCCGAGCCACACAAGTCACCCCATCTTGGATTCCCCTAGGTCTCTAGTTTTCAGAAATGCACAGGTTTGGTAGGTTTCCCTAGGTGGAGGCTGAGCTACAGGCCAAAATCTACAGGTAAGCACTTTGCAAAAAACACCTCTGTTTTCCTTCACCAATTTGGCTGTGTCCACGTTGCGCTTTGGGGCATTTCCTGTCACGGGGCGCTAGGCCTACCCACACAAGTGAGGTATAATTTTTATCGGGAGACGTGGGGGAACGCTGGGTGGAAGGAAATTCGTGGCTCCTCTCAGATTCCAGAACTTTCTGCAACAGAAATGTGAGGAACATGTGTTTTTTTTGCCAAATTTTGAGGTTTGCAAAGGATTCTGGGTAACAGAACCTGGTCCGAGCCACACAAGTCACCCCATCTTGGATTCCCCTAGGTCTCTAGTTTTCAGAAATGCACAGGTTTGGTAGGTTTCCCTAGGTGGCGGCTGAGCTACAAGCCAAAATCTACAGGTAGGCACTTTCCAAAAAACACCTCTGTTTTCCTTCACCAATTTGGCTGTGTCCACGTTGCGCTTTGGGGCATTTCCTGTCACGGGCGCTAGGCCTACCCACACAAGTGAGGTATCATTTTTATCGGGAGACGTGGGGGAACGCTGAGTTGAAGGAAATTCGTGGCTCCTCTCAGATTCCAGAACTTTCTGCCACAGAAATGTGAGGAACATGTGTTTTTTTAGCCAAATTTTGAGGTTTGCAAAGGATTCTGGGTAACAGAACCTGGTCCGAGCCACACAAGTCACCCCATCTTGGATTCCCCTAGGTCTCTAGTTTTCAGAAATGCACAGGTTTGGTAGGTTTCCCTAGGTGGCGGCTGAGCTACAGGCCAAAATCTACAGGTAGGCACTTTGCAAAAAACACCTCTGTTTTCCTTCACCAATTTGGCTGTGTCCACGTTGCACTTTGGGGCATTTCCTGTCACGGGCGCTAGCCCTACCCACACAAGTGAGGTATCATTTTTATCAGGAGACGTGGGGGAACGCTGGGTGGAAGGAAATTCGTGGCTCCTCTCAGATTCCAGAACTTTCTGCCACAGAAATGTGAGGAACATGTGTTTTTTTAGCCAAATTTTGAGGTTTGCAAAGGATTCTGGGTAACAGAACCTGGTCCGAGCCACACAAGTCACCCCTTCTTGGATTCCCCTAGGTCTCTAGTTTTCAGAAATGCACAGGTTTGGTAGGTTTCCCTAGGTGGCGGCTGAGCTACAAGCCAAAATCTACAGGTAGGCACTTTCCAAAAAACACCTCTGTTTTCCTTCACCAATTTGGCTGTGTCCACGTTGCGCTTTGGGGCATTTCCTGTCACGGGCACTAGGCCTACCCACACAAGTGAGGTATCATTTTTATCGGGAGACGTGGGGGAACGCTGGGTGGAAGGAAATTCGTGGCTCCTCTCAGATTCCAGAACTTTCTGCCACAGAAATGTGAGGAACATGTGTTTTTTTAGCCAAATTTTGAGGTTTGCAAAGGATTCTGGGTAACAGAACCTGGTCCCAGCCACACAAGTCACCCCATCTTGGATTCCCCTAGGTCTCTAGTTTTCAGAAATGCACAGGTTTGGTAGGTTTCCCTAGGTGGCGGCTGAGCTACAGGCCAAAATCTACAGGTAGGCACTTTGCAAAAAACACCTCATTTCCTTCACCAATTTGGCTGTGTTCACGTTGCGCTTTGGGGCATTTCCTGTCACGGGCGCTAGGCCTACCCACACAAGTGAGGTATCATTTTTATCGGGAGACGTGGGGGAACGCTGGGTGGAAGGAAATTTGTGCCGCCTCTCAGATTCCAAAACTTTCTGCCACAGAAATGTGAGGAACATGTGCTTTTTTAGCCAAATTTTGAGGTTTGCAAAGGACCCAGAACCTGGTCCGAGCCACACAAGTCACCCCATCTTGGATTCCCCTAGGTCTCTAGTTTTCAGAAATGCACAGGTTTGGTAGGTTTCCCTAGGTGGCGGCTGAGCTACAGGCCAAAATCTACAGGTAGGCACTTTGCAAAAAACACCTCTGTTTTCCTTCACCAATTTGGCTGTGTCCACGTTGCGCTTTGGGGCATTTCCTGTCACGGGCGCTAGGCCTACCCACACAAGTGAGGTATCATTTTTATCGGGAGACGTGGGGGAACGCTGAGTGGAAGGAAATTCGTAGCTCCTCTCAGATTCCAGAACTTTCTGCCACAGAAATGTGAGGAACATGTGTTTTTTTAGCCAAATTTTGAGGTTTGCAAAGGATTCTGGGTAACAGAACCTGGTCCGAGCCACACAAGTCACCCCCTCTTGGATTCCCCTAGGTCTCTAGTTTTCAGAAATGCACAGGTTTGGTAGGTTTCCCTAGGTGGCGGCTGAGCTACAGGCCAAAATCTACAGGTAGGCACTTTGCAAAAAACACCTCTGTTTTCCTTCACCAATTTGGCTGTGTCCACGTTGCACTTTGGGGCATTTCCTGTCACGGGCGCTAGGCCTACCCACACAAGTGAGGTATCATTTTTATCGGGAGACGTGGGGAAACGCTGGGTGGAAGGAAAGTCGTGGCTCCTCTCAGATTCCAGAACTTTCTGCCACAGAAATGTGAGGAACATGTGTTTTTTTAGCCAAATTTTGAGGTTTGCAAAGGATTCTGGGTAACAGAACCTGGTCCGAGCCACACAAGTCACCCCATCTTGGATTCCCCTAGGTCTCTAGTTTTCAGAAATGCACAGGTTTGGTAGGTTTCTCTAGGTGGCGGCTGAGCTACAGGCCAAAATCTACAGGTAGGCACTTTCCAAAAAACACCTCTGTTTTCCTTCACCAATTTGGCTGTGTCCACGTTGCGCTTTGGGGCATTTCCTGTCACGGGCACTAGGCCTACCCACACAAGTGAGGTATCATTTTGATCGGGAGATGTGGGGGAACGCTGGGTGGAAGGAAATTCGTGGCTCCTCTCAGATTCTAGAACTTTCTGCCACAAAAATGTGAGGAACATGTGTTTTTTTAGCCAAATTTTGAGGTTTGCAAAGGATTCTGGGTAACAGAACCTGGTCCGAGCCACACAAGTCACCCCATCTTGGATTCCCCTAGGTCTCTAGTTTTCAGAAATGCACAGGTTTGGTAGGTTTCCCTAGGTGGCGGCTGAGCTACAGGCCAAAATCTACAGGTAGGCACTTTGCAAAAAACACCTCTGTTTTCCTTCACCAATTTGGCTGTGTCCACGTTGCGCTTTGGGGCATTTCCTGTCACGGGCGCTAGGCCTACCCACACAAGTGAGGTATCATTTTTATCGGGAGACGTGGGGGAACGCTGAGTTGAAGGAAATTCGTGGCTCCTCTCAGATTCCAGAACTTTCTGCCACAGAAATGTGAGGAACATGTGTTTTTTTAGCCAAATTTTGAGGTTTGCAAAGGATTCTGGGTAACAGAACCTGGTCCGAGCCACACAAGTCACCCCATCTTGGATTCCCCTAGGTCTCTAGTTTTCAGAAATGCACAGGTTTGGTAGGTTTCCCTAGGTGGCGGCTGAGCTACAGGCCAAAATCTACAGGTAGGCACTTTGCAAAAAACACCTCTGTTTTCCTTCACCAATTTGGCTGTGTCCACGTTGCACTTTGGGGCATTTCCTGTCACGGGCGCTAGCCCTACCCACACAAGTGAGGTATCATTTTTATCAGGAGACGTGGGGGAACGCTGGGTGGAAGGAAATTCGTGGCTCCTCTCAGATTCCAGAACTTTCTGCCACAGAAATGTGAGGAACATGTGTTTTTTTAGCCAAATTTTGAGGTTTGCAAAGGATTCTGGGTAACAGAACCTGGTCCGAGCCACACAAGTCACCCCTTCTTGGATTCCCCTAGGTCTCTAGTTTTCAGAAATGCACAGGTTTGGTAGGTTTCCCTAGGTGGCGGCTGAGCTACAAGCCAAAATCTACAGGTAGGCACTTTCCAAAAAACACCTCTGTTTTCCTTCACCAATTTGGCTGTGTCCACGTTGCGCTTTGGGGCATTTCCTGTCACGGGCACTAGGCCTACCCACACAAGTGAGGTATCATTTTTATCGGGAGACGTGGGGGAACGCTGGGTGGAAGGAAATTCGTGGCTCCTCTCAGATTCCAGAACTTTCTGCCACAGAAATGTGAGGAACATGTGTTTTTTTAGCCAAATTTTGAGGTTTGCAAAGGATTCTGGGTAACAGAACCTGGTCCCAGCCACACAAGTCACCCCATCTTGGATTCCCCTAGGTCTCTAGTTTTCAGAAATGCACAGGTTTGGTAGGTTTCCCTAGGTGGCGGCTGAGCTACAGGCCAAAATCTACAGGTAGGCACTTTGCAAAAAACACCTCATTTCCTTCACCAATTTGGCTGTGTTCACGTTGCGCTTTGGGGCATTTCCTGTCACGGGCGCTAGGCCTACCCACACAAGTGAGGTATCATTTTTATCGGGAGACGTGGGGGAACGCTGGGTGGAAGGAAATTTGTGCCGCCTCTCAGATTCCAAAACTTTCTGCCACAGAAATGTGAGGAACATGTGTTTTTTTAGCCAAATTTTGAGGTTTGCAAAGGACCCAGAACCTGGTCCGAGCCACACAAGTCACCCCATCTTGGATTCCCCTAGGTCTCTAGTTTTCAGAAATGCACAGGTTTGGTAGGTTTCCCTAGGTGGCGGCTGAGCTACAGGCCAAAATCTACAGGTAGGCACTTTGCAAAAAACACCTCTGTTTTCCTTCACCAATTTGGCTGTGTCCACGTTGCGCTTTGGGGCATTTCCTGTCACGGGCGCTAGGCCTACCCACACAAGTGAGGTATCATTTTTATCGGGAGACGTGGGGGAACGCTGAGTGGAAGGAAATTCGTAGCTCCTCTCAGATTCCAGAACTTTCTGCCACAGAAATGTGAGGAACATGTGTTTTTTTAGCCAAATTTTGAGGTTTGCAAAGGATTCTGGGTAACAGAACCTGGTCCGAGCCACACAAGTCACCCCCTCTTGGATTCCCCTAGGTCTCTAGTTTTCAGAAATGCACAGGTTTGGTAGGTTTCCCTAGGTGGCGGCTGAGCTACAGGCCAAAATCTACAGGTAGGCACTTTGCAAAAAACACCTCTGTTTTCCTTCACCAATTTGGCTGTGTCCACGTTGCACTTTGGGGCATTTCCTGTCACGGGCGCTAGGCCTACCCACACAAGTGAGGTATCATTTTTATCGGGAGACGTGGGGAAATGCTGGGTGGAAGGAAAGTCGTGGCTCCTCTCAGATTCCAGAACTTTCTGCCACAGAAATGTGAGGAACATGTGTTTTTTTAGCCAAATTTTGAGGTTTGCAAAGGATTCTGGGTAACAGAACCTGGTCCGAGCCACACAAGTCACCCCATCTTGGATTCCCCTAGGTCTCTAGTTTTCAGAAATGCACAGGTTTGGTAGGTTTCTCTAGGTGGCGGCTGAGCTACAGGCCAAAATCTACAGGTAGGCACTTTCCAAAAAACACCTCTGTTTTCCTTCACCAATTTGGCTGTGTCCACGTTGCGCTTTGGGGCATTTCCTGTCACGGGCACTAGGCCTACCCACACAAGTGAGGTATCATTTTGATCGGGAGATGTGGGGGAACGCTGGGTGGAAGGAAATTCGTGGCTCCTCTCAGATTCTAGAACTTTCTGCCACAAAAATGTGAGGAACATGTGTTTTTTTAGCCAAATTTTGAGGTTTGCAAAGGATTCTGGGTAACAGAACCTGGTCCGAGCCACACAAGTCACCCCATCTTGGATTCCCCTAGGTCTCTAGTTTTCAGAAATGCACAGGTTTGGTAGGTTTCCCTAGGTGGTGGCTGAGCTACAGGCCAAAATCTACAGGTAGGCACTTTGCAAAAAACACCTCTTTTCCTTCACCAATTTGGCTGTGTTCACGTTGCGCTTTGGGGCATTTCCTGTCACGGGCGCTAGGCCTACCCACACAAGTGAGGTATCATTTTTATCGGGAGACGTGGGGGAACGCTGGGTGGAAGGAAATTTGTGCCGCCTCTCAGATTCCAGAACTTTCTGCCACAGAAATGTGAGGAACATGTGTTTTTTTAGCCAAATTTTGAGGTTTGCAAAGGATTCTGGGTAACAGAACCTGGTCCGAGCCACACAAGTCACCCCATCTTGGATTCCCCTAGGTCTCTAGTTTTCAGAAATGCACAGGTTTGGTAGGTTTCCCTAGGTGGCGGCTGAGCTACAGGCCAAAATCTACAGGTAGGCACTTTGCAAAAAACACCTCTGTTTTCCTTCACCAATTTGGCTGTGTCCACGTTGCGCTTTGGGGCATTGCCTGTCACGGGCGCTAGGCCTACCCACACAAGTGAGGTATCATTTTTATCAGGAGACGTGGGGGAACGCTGGGTGGAAGGAAATTCGTGGCTCCTCTCAGATTCCAGAACTTTCTGCCACAGAAATGTGAGGAACATGTGTTTTTTTAGCCAAATTTTGAGGTTTGCAAAGGATTCTGGGTAACAGAACCTGGTCCGAGCCACACAAGTCACCCCTTCTTGGATTCCCCTAGGTCTCTAGTTTTCAGAAATGCACAGGTTTGGTAGGTTTCCCTAGGTGGCGGCTGAGCTACAAGCCAAAATCTACAGGTAGGCACTTTCCAAAAAACACCTCTGTTTTCCTTCACCAATTTGGCTGTGTCCACGTTGCGCTTTGGGGCATTTCCTGTCACGGGCACTAGGCCTACCCACACAAGTGAGGTATCATTTTTATCGGGAGATGTGGGGGAACGCTGGGTGGAAGGAAATTCGTGGCTCCTCTCAGATTCTAGAACTTTCTGCCACAGAAATGTGAGGAACATGTGTTTTTTTAGCCACATTTTGAGGTTTGCAAAGGATTCTGGGTAACAGAACCTGGTCCGAGCCACACAAGTCACCCCATCTTGGA
The DNA here is from genome assembly GCF_031143425.1 of Pleurodeles waltl. Classification (NCBI taxonomy): domain Eukaryota; kingdom Metazoa; phylum Chordata; class Amphibia; order Caudata; family Salamandridae; genus Pleurodeles; species Pleurodeles waltl. The sequence continues at coordinate 188,490,229 of NC_090449.1, read as the reverse complement.
TTCCCCTAGGTCTCTAGTTTTCAGAAATGCACAGGTTTGGTAGGTTTCCCTAGGTGGTGGCTGAGCTACAGGCCAAAATCTACAGGTAGGCACTTTGCAAAAAACACCTCTTTTCCTTCACCAATTTGGCTGTGTTCACGTTGCGCTTTGGGGCATTTCCTGTCATGGGCGCTAGGCCTACCCACACAAGTGAGGTATCATTTTTATCGGGAGACGTGGGGGAACGCTGGGTGGAAGGAAATTTGTGCCGCCTCTCAGATTCCAAAACTTTCTGCCACAGAAATGTGAGGAACATGTGTTTTTTTAGCCAAATTTTGAGGTTTGCAAAGGACCCAGAACCTGGTCCGAGCCACACAAGTCACCCCATCTTGGATTCCCCTAGGTCTCTAGTTTTCAGAAATGCACAGGTTTGGTAGGTTTCCCTAGGTGGCGGCTGAGCTACAGGCCAAAATCTACAGGTAGGCACTTTGCAAAAAACACCTCTGTTTTCCTTCACCAATTTGGCTGTGTCCACGTTGCGCTTTGGGGCATTTCCTGTCACGGGCGCTAGGCCTACCCACACAAGTGAGGTATCATTTTTATCGGGAGACGTGGAGGAACGCTGGGTGGAAGGAAATTCGTGGCTCCTCCCAGATTCCAGAACTTTCTGCCACAGAAATGTGAGGAACATGTGTTTTTTTAGCCAAATTTTGAGGTTTGCAAAGGATTCTGGGTAACAGAACCTGGTCCGAGCCACACAAGTCACCCCATCTTGGATTCCCCTAGGTCTCTAGTTTTCAGAAATGCACAGGTTTGGTAGGTTTCCCTAGGTGGAGGCTGAGCTACAGGCCAAAATCTACAGGTAAGCACTTTGCAAAAAACACCTCTGTTTTCCTTCACCAATTTGGCTGTGTCCACGTTGCGCTTTGGGGCATTTCCTGTCACGGGGCGCTAGGCCTACCCACACAAGTGAGGTATAATTTTTATCGGGAGACGTGGGGGAACGCTGGGTGGAAGGAAATTCGTGGCTCCTCTCAGATTCCAGAACTTTCTGCAACAGAAATGTGAGGAACATGTGTTTTTTTTGCCAAATTTTGAGGTTTGCAAAGGATTCTGGGTAACAGAACCTGGTCCGAGCCACACAAGTCACCCCATCTTGGATTCCCCTAGGTCTCTAGTTTTCAGAAATGCACAGGTTTGGTAGGTTTCCCTAGGTGGCGGCTGAGCTACAGGCCAAAATCTACAGGTAGGCACTTTGCAAAAAACACCTCTGTTTTCCTTCACCAATTTGGCTGTGTCCACGTTGCGCTTTGGGGCATTTCCTGTCACGGGCGCTAGGCCTACCCACACAAGTGAGGTATCATTTTTATCGGGAGACGTGGGGGAACGCTGAGTTGAAGGAAATTCGTGGCTCCTCTCAGATTCCAGAACTTTCTGCCACAGAAATGTGAGGAACATGTGTTTTTTTAGCCAAATTTTGAGGTTTGCAAAGGATTCTGGGTAACAGAACCTGGTCCGAGCCACACAAGTCACCCCATCTTGGATTCCCCTAGGTCTCTAGTTTTCAGAAATGCACAGGTTTGGTAGGTTTCCCTAGGTGGCGGCTGAGCTACAGGCCAAAATCTACAGGTAGGCACTTTGCAAAAAACACCTCTGTTTTCCTTCACCAATTTGGCTGTGTCCACGTTGCACTTTGGGGCATTTCCTGTCACGGGCGCTAGCCCTACCCACACAAGTGAGGTATCATTTTTATCAGGAGACGTGGGGGAACGCTGGGTGGAAGGAAATTCGTGGCTCCTCTCAGATTCCAGAACTTTCTGCCACAGAAATGTGAGGAACATGTGTTTTTTTAGCCAAATTTTGAGGTTTGCAAAGGATTCTGGGTAACAGAACCTGGTCCGAGCCACACAAGTCACCCCTTCTTGGATTCCCCTAGGTCTCTAGTTTTCAGAAATGCACAGGTTTGGTAGGTTTCCCTAGGTGGCGGCTGAGCTACAAGCCAAAATCTACAGGTAGGCACTTTCCAAAAAACACCTCTGTTTTCCTTCACCAATTTGGCTGTGTCCACGTTGCGCTTTGGGGCATTTCCTGTCACGGGCACTAGGCCTACCCACACAAGTGAGGTATCATTTTTATCGGGAGACGTGGGGGAACGCTGGGTGGAAGGAAATTCGTGGCTCCTCTCAGATTCCAGAACTTTCTGCCACAGAAATGTGAGGAACATGTGTTTTTTTAGCCAAATTTTGAGGTTTGCAAAGGATTCTGGGTAACAGAACCTGGTCCCAGCCACACAAGTCACCCCATCTTGGATTCCCCTAGGTCTCTAGTTTTCAGAAATGCACAGGTTTGGTAGGTTTCCCTAGGTGGCGGCTGAGCTACAGGCCAAAATCTACAGGTAGGCACTTTGCAAAAAACACCTCATTTCCTTCACCAATTTGGCTGTGTTCACGTTGCGCTTTGGGGCATTTCCTGTCACGGGCGCTAGGCCTACCCACACAAGTGAGGTATCATTTTTATCGGGAGACGTGGGGGAACGCTGGGTGGAAGGAAATTTGTGCCGCCTCTCAGATTCCAAAACTTTCTGCCACAGAAATGTGAGGAACATGTGTTTTTTTAGCCAAATTTTGAGGTTTGCAAAGGACCCAGAACCTGGTCCGAGCCACACAAGTCACCCCATCTTGGATTCCCCTAGGTCTCTAGTTTTCAGAAATGCACAGGTTTGGTAGGTTTCCCTAGGTGGCGGCTGAGCTACAGGCCAAAATCTACAGGTAGGCACTTTGCAAAAAACACCTCTGTTTTCCTTCACCAATTTGGCTGTGTCCACGTTGCGCTTTGGGGCATTTCCTGTCACGGGCGCTAGGCCTACCCACACAAGTGAGGTATCATTTTTATCGGGAGACGTGGAGGAACGCTGGGTGGAAGGAAATTCGTGGCTCCTCCCAGATTCCAGAACTTTCTGCCACAGAAATGTGAGGAACATGTGTTTTTTTAGCCAAATTTTGAGGTTTGCAAAGGATTCTGGGTAACAGAACCTGGTCCGAGCCACACAAGTCACCCCATCTTGGATTCCCCTAGGTCTCTAGTTTTCAGAAATGCACAGGTTTGGTAGGTTTCCCTAGGTGGAGGCTGAGCTACAGGCCAAAATCTACAGGTAAGCACTTTGCAAAAAACACCTCTGTTTTCCTTCACCAATTTGGCTGTGTCCACGTTGCGCTTTGGGGCATTTCCTGTCACGGGGCGCTAGGCCTACCCACACAAGTGAGGTATAATTTTTATCGGGAGACGTGGGGGAACGCTGGGTGGAAGGAAATTCGTGGCTCCTCTCAGATTCCAGAACTTTCTGCAACAGAAATGTGAGGAACATGTGTTTTTTTTGCCAAATTTTGAGGTTTGCAAAGGATTCTGGGTAACAGAACCTGGTCCGAGCCACACAAGTCACCCCATCTTGGATTCCCCTAGGTCTCTAGTTTTCAGAAATGCACAGGTTTGGTAGGTTTCCCTAGGTGGCGGCTGAGCTACAGGCCAAAATCTACAGGTAGGCACTTTGCAAAAAACACCTCTGTTTTCCTTCACCAATTTGGCTGTGTCCACGTTGCGCTTTGGGGCATTTCCTGTCACGGGCGCTAGGCCTACCCACACAAGTGAGGTATCATTTTTATCGGGAGACGTGGGGGAACGCTGAGTTGAAGGAAATTCGTGGCTCCTCTCAGATTCCAGAACTTTCTGCCACAGAAATGTGAGGAACATGTGTTTTTTTAGCCAAATTTTGAGGTTTGCAAAGGATTCTGGGTAACAGAACCTGGTCCGAGCCACACAAGTCACCCCATCTTGGATTCCCCTAGGTCTCTAGTTTTCAGAAATGCACAGGTTTGGTAGGTTTCCCTAGGTGGCGGCTGAGCTACAGGCCAAAATCTACAGGTAGGCACTTTGCAAAAAACACCTCTGTTTTCCTTCACCAATTTGGCTGTGTCCACGTTGCACTTTGGGGCATTTCCTGTCACGGGCGCTAGCCCTACCCACACAAGTGAGGTATCATTTTTATCAGGAGACGTGGGGGAACGCTGGGTGGAAGGAAATTCGTGGCTCCTCTCAGATTCCAGAACTTTCTGCCACAGAAATGTGAGGAACATGTGTTTTTTTAGCCAAATTTTGAGGTTTGCAAAGGATTCTGGGTAACAGAACCTGGTCCGAGCCACACAAGTCACCCCTTCTTGGATTCCCCTAGGTCTCTAGTTTTCAGAAATGCACAGGTTTGGTAGGTTTCCCTAGGTGGCGGCTGAGCTACAAGCCAAAATCTACAGGTAGGCACTTTCCAAAAAACACCTCTGTTTTCCTTCACCAATTTGGCTGTGTCCACGTTGCGCTTTGGGGCATTTCCTGTCACGGGCACTAGGCCTACCCACACAAGTGAGGTATCATTTTTATCGGGAGACGTGGGGGAACGCTGGGTGGAAGGAAATTCGTGGCTCCTCTCAGATTCCAGAACTTTCTGCCACAGAAATGTGAGGAACATGTGTTTTTTTAGCCAAATTTTGAGGTTTGCAAAGGATTCTGGGTAACAGAACCTGGTCCCAGCCACACAAGTCACCCCATCTTGGATTCCCCTAGGTCTCTAGTTTTCAGAAATGCACAGGTTTGGTAGGTTTCCCTAGGTGGCGGCTGAGCTACAGGCCAAAATCTACAGGTAGGCACTTTGCAAAAAACACCTCATTTCCTTCACCAATTTGGCTGTGTTCACGTTGCGCTTTGGGGCATTTCCTGTCACGGGCGCTAGGCCTACCCACACAAGTGAGGTATCATTTTTATCGGGAGACGTGGGGGAACGCTGGGTGGAAGGAAATTTGTGCCGCCTCTCAGATTCCAAAACTTTCTGCCACAGAAATGTGAGGAACATGTGTTTTTTTAGCCAAATTTTGAGGTTTGCAAAGGACCCAGAACCTGGTCCGAGCCACACAAGTCACCCCATCTTGGATTCCCCTAGGTCTCTAGTTTTCAGAAATGCACAGGTTTGGTAGGTTTCCCTAGGTGGCGGCTGAGCTACAGGCCAAAATCTACAGGTAGGCACTTTGCAAAAAACACCTCTGTTTTCCTTCACCAATTTGGCTGTGTCCACGTTGCGCTTTGGGGCATTTCCTGTCACGGGCGCTAGGCCTACCCACACAAGTGAGGTATCATTTTTATCGGGAGACGTGGGGGAACGCTGAGTGGAAGGAAATTCGTAGCTCCTCTCAGATTCCAGAACTTTCTGCCACAGAAATGTGAGGAACATGTGTTTTTTTAGCCAAATTTTGAGGTTTGCAAAGGATTCTGGGTAACAGAACCTGGTCCGAGCCACACAAGTCACCCCCTCTTGGATTCCCCTAGGTCTCTAGTTTTCAGAAATGCACAGGTTTGGTAGGTTTCCCTAGGTGGCGGCTGAGCTACAGGCCAAAATCTACAGGTAGGCACTTTGCAAAAAACACCTCTGTTTTCCTTCACCAATTTGGCTGTGTCCACGTTGCACTTTGGGGCATTTCCTGTCACGGGCGCTAGGCCTACCCACACAAGTGAGGTATCATTTTTATCGGGAGACGTGGGGAAACGCTGGGTGGAAGGAAAGTCGTGGCTCCTCTCAGATTCCAGAACTTTCTGCCACAGAAATGTGAGGAACATGTGTTTTTTTAGCCAAATTTTGAGGTTTGCAAAGGATTCTGGGTAACAGAACCTGGTCCGAGCCACACAAGTCACCCCATCTTGGATTCCCCTAGGTCTCTAGTTTTCAGAAATGCACAGGTTTGGTAGGTTTCTCTAGGTGGCGGCTGAGCTACAGGCCAAAATCTACAGGTAGGCACTTTCCAAAAAACACCTCTGTTTTCCTTCACCAATTTGGCTGTGTCCACGTTGCGCTTTGGGGCATTTCCTGTCACGGGCACTAGGCCTACCCACACAAGTGAGGTATCATTTTGATCGGGAGATGTGGGGGAACGCTGGGTGGAAGGAAATTCGTGGCTCCTCTCAGATTCTAGAACTTTCTGCCACAAAAATGTGAGGAACATGTGTTTTTTTAGCCAAATTTTGAGGTTTGCAAAGGATTCTGGGTAACAGAACCTGGTCCGAGCCACACAAGTCACCCCATCTTGGATTCCCCTAGGTCTCTAGTTTTCAGAAATGCACAGGTTTGGTAGGTTTCCCTAGGTGGTGGCTGAGCTACAGGCCAAAATCTACAGGTAGGCACTTTGCAAAAAACACCTCTTTTCCTTCACCAATTTGGCTGTGTTCACGTTGCGCTTTGGGGCATTTCCTGTCACGGGCGCTAGGCCTACCCACACAAGTGAGGTATCATTTTTATCGGGAGACGTGGGGGAACGCTGGGTGGAAGGAAATTTGTGCCGCCTCTCAGATTCCAGAACTTTCTGCCACAGAAATGTGAGGAACATGTGTTTTTTTAGCCAAATTTTGAGGTTTGCAAAGGATTCTGGGTAACAGAACCTGGTCCGAGCCACACAAGTCACCCCATCTTGGATTCCCCTAGGTCTCTAGTTTTCAGAAATGCACAGGTTTGGTAGGTTTCCCTAGGTGGCGGCTGAGCTACAGGCCAAAATCTACAGGTAGGCACTTTGCAAAAAACACCTCTGTTTTCCTTCACCAATTTGGCTGTGTCCACGTTGCGCTTTGGGGCATTGCCTGTCACGGGCGCTAGGCCTACCCGTACAAGTGAGGTATCATTTTTATGGGGAGACGTGGGGGAACGCTGGGTGGAATTAAATTCGTGGCTCCTCCAACATTCCAGAACTTTCTGCCACAGAAATGTGAGGAACATGTGTTTTTTTAGCCAAATTTTGAGGTTTGCAAAGGATTCTGGGTAACAGAACCTGGTCCGAGCCACACAAGTCACCCCATCTTGGATTCCCCTAGGTCTCTAGTTTTCAGAAATGCACAGGTTTGGTAGGTTTCCCTAGGTGGCGGCTGAGCTAGAGGCCAAAATCTACAGGTAGGCACTTTGCAAAAAACACCTCTGTTTTCCTTCACAAATTTGGATGTGTCCACGTTGCGCTTTGGGGCGTTTCCTGTCGCGGGCGCTAGGCCTACCCACACAAGTGAGGTATCATTTTTATCGGGAGACGTGGGGAAACGCTGGGTGGAAGGAAATTCGTGGCTCCTCTCAGATTCCAGAACTTTCTGCCACAGAAATGTGAGGAACATGTGTTTTTTTAGCCAAATTTTGAGGTTTGCAAAGGATTCTGGGTAACAGAACCTGGTCCGAGCCACACAAGTCACCCCATCTTGGATTCCCCTAGGTCTCTAGTTTTCAGAAATGCACAGGTTTGGTAGGTTTCCCTAGGTGGCGGCTGAGCTACAAGCCAAAATCTACAGGTAGGCACTTTCCAAAAAACACCTCTGTTTTCCTTCACCAATTTGGCTGTGTCCACGTTGCGCTTTGGGGCATTTCCTGTCACGGGCACTAGGCCTACCCACACAAGTGAGGTATCATATTTATCGGGAGACGTGGGGGAACGCTGAGTGGAAGGAAATTCGTGGCTCCTCTCAGATTCTAGAACTTTCTGCCACAGAAATGTGAGGAACATGTGTTTTTTTAGCCAAATTTTGAGGTTTGCAAAGGATTCTGGGTAACAGAACCTGGTCCGAGCCACACAAGTCACCCCATCTTGGATTCCCCTAGGTCTCTAGTTTTCAGAAATGTACAGGTTTGGTAGGTTTCCCTAGGTGGTGGCTGAGCTACAGGCCAAAATCTACAGGTAGGCACTTTGCAAAAAACACCTCTTTTCCTTCACCAATTTGGCTGTGTTCACGTTGCGCTTTGGGGCATTTCCTGTCACGGGCGCTAGGCCTACCCACACAAGTGAGGTATCATTTTTATCGGGAGACGTGGGGGAACGCTGGGTGGAAGGAAATTTGTGCCGCCTCTCAGATTCCAAAACTTTCTGCCACAGAAATGTGAGGAACATGTGTTTTTTTAGCCAAAGTTTGAGGTTTGCAAAGGATTCTGGGTAACAGAACCTGGTCCGAGCAACACAAGTCACCCCATCTTGGATTCCCCTAGGTCTCTAGTTTTCAGAAATGCACAGGTTTGGTAGGTTTCCCTAGGTGGCGGCTGAGCTACAGGCCAAAATCTACAGGTAGGCACTTTCCAAAAAACACCTCTGTTTTCCTTCACCCATTTGGCTGTGTCCACGTTGCGCTTTGGGGCATTTCCTGTCACGGGCACTAGGCCTACCCACAAAAGTGAGGTATCATTTTTATCGGGAGACGTGGGGGAACGCTGGGTGGAAGGAAATTCGTGGCTCCTCTCAGATTCTAGAACTTTCTGCCACAGAAATGTGAGGAACATGTGTTTTTTTAGCCAAATTTTGAGGTTTGCAAAGGATTCTGGGTAACAGAACCTGGTCCGAGCCACACAAGTCACCCCATCTTGGATTCCCCTAGGTCTCTAGTTTTCAGAAATGCACAGGTTTGGTAGGTTTCCCTAGGTGGTGGCTGAGCTACAGGCCAAAATCTACAGGTAGGCACTTTGCAAAAAACACCTCTTTTCCTTCACCAATTTGGCTGTGTTCACGTTGCGCTTTGGGGCAGTTCCTGTCACGGGCGCTAGGCCTACCCACACAAGTGAGGTATCATTTTTATCGGGAGACGTGGGGGAACGCTGGGTGGAAGGAAATTTGTGCCGCCTCTCAGATTCCAAAACTTTCTGCCACAGAAATGTGAGGAACATGTGTTTTTTTAGCCAAATTTTGAGGTTTGCAAAGGATTCTGGGTAACAGAACCTGGTCCGAGCCACACAAGTCACCCCATCTTGGATTCCCCTAGGTCTCTAGTTTTCAGAAATGCACTGGTTTGGTAGGTTTCCCTAGGTGGCGGCTGAGCTACAGGCCAAAATCTACAGGTAGGCACTTTGCAAAAAACACCTCTGTTTTCCTTCACCAATTTGGATTTGTCCACGTTGCGCTTTGGGGCGTTTTCTGTCGCGGGCGCTAGGCCTACCCACACAAGTGAGGTATCATTTTTATCGGGAGACGTGGGGGAACGCTGGGTGGAAGGAAATTCATGGCTCCTCTCAGATTCCAGAACTTTCTGCCACAGAAATGTGAGGAACATGTGTTTTTTTTAGCCAAATTTTGAGGTTTGCAAAGGATTCTGGGTAACAGAACCTGGTCCGAGCCACACAAGTCACCCCATCTTGGATTCCCCTAGGTCTCTAGTTTTCAGAAATGCACAGGTTTGGTAGGTTTCCCTAGGTGGCGGCTGAGCTAGAGGCCAAAATCTACAGGTAGGCACTTTGCAAAAAACACCTCTGTTTTCCTTCACAAATTTGGATGTGTCCACGTTGCGCTTTGGGGCGTTTCCTGTCGCGGGCGCTAGGCCTACCCACACAAGTGAGGTATCATTTTTATCGGGAGACGTGGGGGAACGCTGGGTGGAAGGAAATTCGTGGCTCCTCTCAGATTCCAGAACTTTCTGCCACAGAAATGTGAGGAACATGTGTTTTTTTAGCCAAATTTTGAGGTTTGCAAAGGATTCTGGGTAACAGAACCTTCTCCGAGCCACACAAGTCACCCCATCCTGGATTCCCCTAGGTCTCTAGTTTTCAGAAATGCACAGGTTTGGTAGGTTTCCCTAGGTGGCGGCTGAGCTACAAGCCAAAATCTACAGGTAGGCACTTTCCAAAAAACACCTCTGTTTTCCTTCACCAATTTGGCTGTGTCCACGTTGCGCTTTGGGGCATTTCCTGTCACGGGCACTAGGCCTACCCACACAAGTGAGGTATCATTTTTATCGGGAGATGTGGGGGAACGCTGGGTGGAAGGAAATTCGTGGCTCCTCTCAGATTCTAGAACTTTCTGCCACAGAAATGTGAGGAACATGTGTTTTTTTAGCCAAATTTTGAGGTTTGCAAAGGATTCTGGGTAACAGAACCTGGTCCGAGCCACACAAGTCACCCCATCTTGGATTCCCCTAGGTCTCTAGTTTTCAGAAATGCACAGGTTTGGTAGGTTTCCCTAGGTGGTGGCTGAGCTACATGCCAAAATCTACAGGTAGGCACTTTTCAAAAAACACCTCTTTTCCTTCACCAATTTGGCTGTGTTCACGTTGCGCTTTGGGGCATTTCCTGTCACGGGCGCTAGGCCTTCCCACACAAGTGAGGTATCATTTTTATCGGGAGACGTGGGGGAACGCTGGGTGGAAGGAATTTTGTGCCGCCTCTCAGATTCCAAAACTTTCTGCCACAGAAATGTGAGGAACATGTGTTTTTTTAGCCAAATTTTGAGGTTTGCAAAGGATTCTGGGTAACAGAACCTGGTCCGAGCCACACAAGTCACCCCATCTTGGATTCCCCTAGGTCTCTAGTTTTCAGAAATGCACAGGTTTGGTAGGTTTCCCTAGGTGGCGGCTGAGCTACAGGCCAAAATCTACAGGTAGGCACTTTGCAAAAAACACCTCTGTTTTCCTTCACCAATTTGGATTTGTCCACGTTGCGCTTTGGGGCGTTTTCTGTCGCGGGCGCTAGGCCTACCCACACAAGTGAGGTATAATTTTTATCGGGAGACGTGGGGGAACGCTGGGTGGAAGGAAATTCGTGGCTCCTCTCAGATTCCAGAACTTTCTGCCACAGAAATGTGAGGAACATGTGTTTTTTATAGCCAAATTTTGAGGTTTTCAAAGGATTCTGGGTAACAGAACCTGGTCCGAGCCACACAAGTCACCCCATCTTGGATTCCCCTAGGTCTCTAGTTTTCAGAAATGCACAGGTTTGGTAGGTTTCCCTAGGTGGCGGCTGAGCTACAGGCCAAAATCTATAGGTAGGCACTTTCCAAAAAACACCTCTGTTTTCCTTCACCAATTTGGCTGTGTCCACGTTGCGCTTTGGGGCATTTCCTGTCACGGGCACTAGGCCTACCCACACAAGTGAGGTATCATTTTTATCGGGAGACGTGGGGGAACGCTGGGTGGAAGGAAATTCGTGGCTCCTCTCAGATTCCAGAACTTTCTGCCACAGAAATGTGAGGAACATGTGTTTTTTTTAGCCAAATTTTGAGGTTTGCAAAGGATTCTGGGTAACAGAACCTGGTCCGAGCCACACAAGTCACCCCATCTTGGATTCCCCTAGGTCTCTAGTTTTCAGAAATGCACAGGTTTGGTAGGTTTCCCTAGGTGGCGGCTGAGCTAGAGGCCAAAATCTACAGGTAGGCACTTTGCAAAAAACACCTCTGTTTTCCTTCACAAATTTGGATGTGTCCACGTTGCGCTTTGGGGCTTTTTCTGTCGCGGGTGCTAGGCCTACCCACACAAGTGAGGTATCATTTTTATCGGGAGACGTGGGGGAACGCTGGGTGGAAGGAAATTCGTGGCTCCTCTCAGATTCCAGAACTTTCTGCCACAGAAATGTGAGGAACATGTGTTTTTTTAGCCAAATTTTGAGGTTTGCAAAGGATTCTGGGTAACAGAACCTGGTCCGAGCCACACAAGTCACCCCATCTTGGATTCCCCTAGGTCTCTAGTTTTCAGAAATGCACAGGTTTGGTAGGTTTCCCTAGGTGGCGGCTGAGCTACAAGCCAAAATCTACAGGTAGGCAATTTCCAAAAAACACCTCTGTTTTCCTTCACCAATTTGGCTGTGTCCACGTTGCGCTTTGGGGCATTTCCTGTCACGGGCACTAGGCCTACCCACACAAGTGAGGTATCATTTTTATCGGGAGACGTGGGGGAACGCTGGGTGGAAGGAAATTCGTGGCTCCTCTCAGATTCTAGAACTTTCTGCCACAGAAATGTGAGGAACATGTGTTTTTTTAGCCAAATTTTGAGGTTTGAAAAGGATTCTGGGTAACAGAACCTGGTCCGAGCCACACAAGTCACCCCATCTTGGATTCCCCTAGGTCTCTAGTTTTCAGAAATGCACAGGTTTGGTAGGTTTCCCTAGGTGGTGGCTGAGCTACAGGCCAAAATCTACAGGTAGGCACTTTGCAAAAAACACCTCTTTTCCTTCACCAATTTGGCTGTGTTCACTGCGCTTTGGGGCATTTCCTGTCACGGGCGCTAGGCCTACCCACACAAGTGAGGTATCATTTTTATCGGGAGACGTGGGGGAACGCTGGGTGGAAGGAAATTTGTGCCGCCTCTCAGATTCCAAAACTTTCTGCCACAGAAATGTGAGGAACGTGTTTTTTTAGCCAAATTTTGAGGTTTGCAAAGGATTCTGGGAAACAGAACCTGGTCCGAGCCACACAAGTCACCCCATCTTGGATTCCCCTAGGTCTCTAGTTTTCAGAAATGCACAGGTTTGGTAGTTTTCCCCAGGTGGAGGCTGAGCTACAGGCCAAAATCTACAGGTAGGCACTTTGCAAAAAACACCTCTGTTTTCCTTCACCAATTTGGCTGTGTCCACGTTGCGCTTTGGGGCATTTCCTCTCACGGGCGCTAGGCCTACCCACACAAGTGAGGTATCATTTTTATCGGGAGACGTGGGGGAACGCTGGGTGGACGGAAATTCGTGGCTCCTCACAGATTCCAGAACTTTCTGCCACAGAAATGTGAGGAACATGTGTTTTTTTTAGCCAAATTTTGAGGTTTGCAAAGGATTCTGGGTAACAGAACCTGGTCCGAGCCACACAAGTCACCCCATCTTGGATTCCCCTAGGTCTCTAGTTTTCAGAAATGCACAGGTTTGGTAGGTTTCCCTAGGTGGCGGCTGAGCTAGAGGCCAAAATCTACAGGTAGGCACTTTGCAAAAAACACCTCTGTTTTCCTTCACAAATTTGGATGTGTCCACGTTGCGCTTTGGGGCGTTTCCTGTCACGGGCGCTAGGCCTACCCACACAAGTGAGGTATCATTTTTATCGGGAGACGTGGGGGAACGCTGGGTGGAAGGAAATTCGTGGCTCCTCTCAGATTCCAGAACTTTCTGCCACAGAAATGTGAGGAACATGTGTTTTTTTAGCCAAATTTTGAGGTTTGCAAAGGATTCTGGGTAACAGAACCTGGTCTGAGCCACACAAGTCACCCCATCTTGGATTCCCATAGGTCTCTAGTTTTCAGAAATGCACAGGTTTGGTAGGTTTCCCTAGGTGGCGGCTGAGCTACAAGCCAAAATCTACAGGTAGGCACTTTCCAAAAAACACCTCTGTTTTCCTTCACCAATTTGGCTGTGTCCACGTTGCGCTTTGGGGCATTTCCTGTCACGGGCACTAGGCCTACCCACACAAGTGAGGTATCATTTTTATCGGGAGACGTGGGGGAACGCTGGGTGGAAGGAAATTCGCGGCTCCTCTCCGATTCTAGAACTTTCTGCCACAGAAATGTGAGGAACATGTGTTTTTTTAGCCAAATTTTGAGGTTTGCAAAGGATTCTGGGTAACAGAACCTGGTCCGAGCCACACAAGTCACCCCATCTTGGATTCCCCTAGGTCTCTAGTTTTCAGAAATGCACAGGTTTGGTAGGTTTCCCTAGGTGGCGGCTGAGCTAGAGGCCAAAATCTACAGGTAGGCACTTTGCAAAAAACACCTCTGTTTTCCTTCACAAATTTGGATGTGTCCACGTTGCGCTTTGAGGCGTTTCCTGTCGCGGGTGCTAGGCCTACCCACACAAGTGAGGTATCATTTTTATCGGGAGACGTGGGGGAACGCTGGGTGGAAGGAAATTCGTGGCTCCTCTCAGATTCCAGAACTTTCTGCCACAGAAATGTGAGGAACATGTGTTTTTTTAGCCAAATTTTGAGGTTTGCAAAGGATTCTGGGTAACAGAACCTGGTCCGAGCCACACAAGTCACCCCGTCTTGGATTCCCCTAGGTCTCTAGTTTTCAGAAATGCACAGGTTTGGTAGGTTTCCCTAGGTGGCGGCTGAGCTAGAGGCCAAAATCTACAGGTAGGCACTTTGCAAAAAACACCTCTGTTTTCCTTCACAAATTTGGATGTGTCCACGTTGCGCTTTGAGGCGTTTCCTGTCGCGGGTGCTAGGCCTACCCACACAAGTGAGGTATCATTTTTATCGGGAGACGTGGGGGAACGCTGGGTGGAAGGAAATTCGTGGCTCCTCTCAGATTCCAGAACTTTCTGCCACAGAAATGTGAGGAACATGTGTTTTTTTAGCCAAATTTTGAGGTTTGCAAAGGATTCTGGGTAACAGAACCTGGTGCGAGCCACACAAGTCACCCCATCTTGGATTCCCCTAGGTCTCTAGTTTTCAGAAATGCACAGGTTTGGTAGGTTTCCCTAGGTGGCGGCTGAGCTACAAGCCAAAATCTACAGGTAGGCACTTTCCAAAAAACACCTCTGTTTTCCTTCACCAATTTGGCTGTGTCCACGTTGCGCTTTGGGGCATTTCCTGTCACGGGCACTAGGCCTACCCACACAAGTGAGGTATCATTTTTATCGGGAGACGTGGGGGAACGCTGGATGGAAGGAAATTCGTGGCTCCTCTCAGATTCTAGAACTTTCTGCCACAGAAATGTGAGGAACATGTGTTTTTTTAGCCAAATTTTGAGGTTTGCAAAGGATTCTGGGTAACAGAACCTGGTCCGAGCCACACAAGTCACCCCATCTTGGATTCCCCTAGGTCTCTAGTTTTCAGAAATGCACAGGTTTGGTAGGTTTCCCCTAGGTGGTGGCAGAGCTACAGGCCAAAATCTACAGGTAGGCACTTTGCAAAAAACACCTCTTTTCCTTCACCAATTTGGCTGTGTTCACGTTGCGCTTTGGGGCATTTCCTGTCATGGGCGCTAGGCCTACCCACACAAGTGAGGTATCATTTTTATCGGGAGACGTGGGGGAACGCTGGGTGGAAGGAAATTTGTGCCGCCTCTCAGATTCCAAAACTTTCTGCCACAGAAATGTGAGGAACATGTGTTTTTTTAGCCAAATTTTGAGGTTTGCAAAGGACCCAGAACCTGGTCCGAGCCACACAAGTCACCCCATCTTGGATTCCCCTAGGTCTCTAGTTTTCAGAAATGCACAGGTTTGGTAGGTTTCCCTAGGTGGCGGCTGAGCTACAGGCCAAAATCTACAGGTAAGCACTTTGCAAAAAACACCTCTGTTTTCCTTCACCAATTTGGCTGTGTCCACGTTGCGCTTTGGGGCATTTCCTGTCACGGGGCGCTAGGCCTACCCACACAAATGAGGTATCATTTTTATCGGGAGACGTGGGGGAACGCTGGGTGGAAGGAAATTCGTGGCTCCTCTCAGATTCCAGAACTTTCTGCCACAGAAATGTGAGGAACATGTGTTTTTTTTGCCAAATTTTGAGGTTTGCAAAGGATTCTGGGTAACAGAACCTGGTCCGAGCCACACAAGTCACCCCATCTTGGATTCCCCTAGGTCTCTAGTTTTCAGAAATGCACAGGTTTGGTAGGTTTCCTTAGGTGGCGGCTGAGCTAGAGGCCAAAATCTACAGGTAGGCACTTTGCAAAAAACACCTCTGTTTTCCTTCACAAATTTGGATGTGTCCACGTTGCGCTTTGGGGCGTTTCCTGTCGCTTGTGCTAGGCCTACCCACACAAGTGAGGTATCATTTTTATCGGGAGACGTGGGGGAACGCTGGGTGGAAGGAAATTCGTGGCTCCTCTCAGATTCCAGAACTTTCTGCCACAGAAATGTGAGGAACATGTGTTTTTTTAGCCAAATTTTGAGGTTTGCAAAGGATTCTGGGTGACAGAACCTGGTCCGAGCCACACAAGTCACCCCATCTTGGATTCCCCTAGGTCTCTAGTTTTCAGAAATGCACAGGTTTGGTAGGTTTCCCTAGGTGGCGGCTGAGCTACAAGCCAAAATCTACAGGTAGGCACTTTCCAAAAAACACCTCTGTTTTCCTTCACCAATTTGGCTGTGTCCACGTTGCGCTTTGGGGCATTTCCTGTCACGGGCACTAGGCCTACCCACACAAGTGAGGTATCATTTTTATCGGGAGACGTGGGGGAACGCTGGGTGGAAGGAAATTCGTGGCTCCTCTCAGATTCTAGAACTTTCTGCCACAGAAATGTGAGGAACATGTGTTTTTTTAGCCAAATTTTGAGGTTTGCAAAGGATTCTGGGTAACAGAACCTGGTCCGAGCCACACAAGTCACCCCATCTTGGATTCCCCTAGGTCTCTAGTTTTCAGAAATGCACAGGTTTGGTAGGTTTCCCTAGGTGGTGGCTGAGCTACAGGCCAAAATCTACAGGTAGGCACTTTGCAAAAAACACCTCTTTTCCTTCACCAATTTGGCTGTGTTCACGTTGCGCTTTGGGGCATTTCCTGTCATGGGCGCTAGGCCTACCCACACAAGTGAGGTATCATTTTTATCGGGAGACGTGGGGGAACGCTGGGTGGAAGGAAATTTGTGCCGCCTCTCAGATTCCAAAACTTTCTGCCACAGAAATGTGAGGAACATGTGTTTTTTTAGCCAAATTTTGAGGTTTGCAAAGGACCCAGAACCTGGTCCGAGCCACACAAGTCACCCCATCTTGGATTCCCCTAGGTCTCTAGTTTTCAGAAATGCACAGGTTTGGTAGGTTTCCCTAGGTGGCGGCTGAGCTACAGGCCAAAATCTACAGGTAGGCACTTTGCAAAAAACACCTCTGTTTTCCTTCACCAATTTGGCTGTGTCCACGTTGCGCTTTGGGGCATTTCCTGTCACGGGCGCTAGGCCTACCCACACAAGTGAGGTATCATTTTTATCGGGAGACGTGGAGGAACGCTGGGTGGAAGGAAATTCGTGGCTCCTCCCAGATTCCAGAACTTTCTGCCACAGAAATGTGAGGAACATGTGTTTTTTTAGCCAAATTTTGAGGTTTGCAAAGGATTCTGGGTAACAGAACCTGGTCCGAGCCACACAAGTCACCCCATCTTGGATTCCCCTAGGTCTCTAGTTTTCAGAAATGCACAGGTTTGGTAGGTTTCCCTAGGTGGAGGCTGAGCTACAGGCCAAAATCTACAGGTAAGCACTTTGCAAAAAACACCTCTGTTTTCCTTCACCAATTTGGCTGTGTCCACGTTGCGCTTTGGGGCATTTCCTGTCACGGGGCGCTAGGCCTACCCACACAAGTGAGGTATCATTTTTATCGGGAGACGTGGGGGAACGCTGGGTGGAAGGAAATTCGTGGCTCCTCTCAGATTCCAGAACTTTCTGCCACAGAAATGTGAGGAACATGTGTTTTTTTTGCCAAATTTTGAGGTTTGCAAAGGATTCTGGGTAACAGAACCTGGTCCGAGCCACACAAGTCACCCCATCTTGGATTCCCCTAGGTCTCTAGTTTTCAGAAATGCACAGGTTTGGTAGGGTTCCTTAGGTGGCGGCTGAGCTAGAGGCCAAAATCTACAGGTAGGCACTTTGCAAAAAACACCTCTGTTTTCCTTCACAAATTTGGATGTGTCCACGTTGCGCTTTGGGGCATTTCCTGTCACGGGCACTAGGCCTACCCACACAAGTGAGGTATCATTTTTATCGGGAGACGTGGGGGAACGCTGGGTGGAAGGAAATTCGTGGCTCCTCTCAGATTCTAGAACTTTCTGCCACAGAAATGTGAGGAACATGTGTTTTTTTAGCCAAATTTTGAGGTTTGCAAAGGATTCTGGGTAACAGAACCTGGTCCGAGCCACACAAGTCACCCCATCTTGGATTCCCCTAGGTCTCTAGTTTTCAGAAATGCACAGGTTTGGTAGGTTTCCCTAGGTGGTGGCTGAGCTACAGGCCAAAATCTACAGGTAGGCACTTTGCAAAAAACACCTCTTTTCCTTCACCAATTTGGCTGTGTTCACGTTGCGCTTTGGGGCATTTCCTGTCATGGGCGCTAGGCCTACCCACACAAGTGAGGTATCATTTTTATCGGGAGACGTGGGGGAACGCTGGGTGGAAGGAAATTTGTGCCGCCTCTCAGATTCCAAAACTTTCTGCCACAGAAATGTGAGGAACATGTGTTTTTTTAGCCAAATTTTGAGGTTTGCAAAGGACCCAGAACCTGGTCCGAGCCACACAAGTCACCCCATCTTGGATTCCCCTAGGTCTCTAGTTTTCAGAAATGCACAGGTTTGGTAGGTTTCCCTAGGTGGCGGCTGAGCTACAGGCCATAATCTACAGGTAGGCACTTTGCAAAAAACACCTCTGTTTTCCTTCACCAATTTGGCTTTGTCCACGTTGCGCTTTGGGGCATTTCCTGTCACGGGCGCTAGGCCTACCCACACAAGTGAGGTATCATTTTTATCGGGAGACGTGGAGGAACGCTGGGTGGAAGGAAATTCGTGGCTCCTCCCAGATTCCAGAACTTTCTGCCACAGAAATGTGAGGAACATGTGTTTTTTTAGCCAAATTTTGAGGTTTGCAAAGGATTCTGGGTAACAGAACCTGGTCCGAGCCACACAAGTCACCCCATCTTGGATTCCCCTAGGTCTCTAGTTTTCAGAAATGCACAGGTTTGGTAGGTTTCCCTAGGTGGAGGCTGAGCTACAGGCCAAAATCTACAGGTAAGCACTTTGCAAAAAACACCTCTGTTTTCCTTCATCAATTTGGCTGTGTCCACGTTGCGCTTTGGGGCATTTCCTGTCACGGGGCGCTAGGCCTACCCACACAAGTGAGGTATAATTTTTATCGGGAGACGTGGGGGAACGCTGGGTGGAAGGAAATTCGTGGCTCCTCTCAGATTCCAGAACTTTCTGCCACAGAAATGTGAGGAACATGTGTTTTTTTTGCCAAATTTTGAGGTTTGCAAAGGATTCTGGGTAACAGAACCTGGTCCGAGCCACACAAGTCACCCCATCTTGGATTCCCCTAGGTCTCTAGTTTTCAGAAATGCACAGGTTTGGTAGGTTTCCCTAGGTGGCGGCTGAGCTACAGGCCAAAATCTACAGGTAGGCACTTTGCAAAAAACACCTCTGTTTTCCTTCACCAATTTGGCTGTGTCCACGTTGCGCTTTGGGGCATTTCCTGTCACGGGCGCTAGGCCTACCCACACAAGTGAGGTATCATTTTTATCGGGAGACGTGGAGGAACGCTGAGTTGAAGGAAATTCGTGGCTCCTCTCAGATTCCAGAACTTTCTGCCACAGAAATGTGAGGAACATGTGTTTTTTTAGCCAAATTTTGAGGTTTGCAAAGGATTCTGGGTAACAGAACCTGGTCCGAGCCACACAAGTCACCCCATCTTGGATTCCCCTAGGTCTCTAGTTTTCAGAAATGCACAGGTTTGGTAGGTTTCCCTAGGTGGCGGCTGAGCTACAGGCCAAAATCTACAGGTAGGCACTTTGCAAAAAACACCTCTGTTTTCCTTCACCAATTTGGCTGTGTCCACGTTGCACTTTGGGGCATTTCCTGTCACGGGCGCTAGGCCTACCCACACAAGTGAGGTATCATTTTTATCAGGAGACGTGGGGGAACGCTGGGTGGAAGGAAATTCGTGGCTCCTCTCAGATTCCAGAACTTTCTGCCACAGAAATGTGAGGAACATGTGTTTTTTTTGCCAAATTTTGAGGTTTGCAAAGGATTCTGGGTAACAGAACCTGGTCCGAGCCACACAAGTCACCCCTTCTTGGATTCCCCTAGGTCTCTAGTTTTCAGAAATGCACAGGTTTGGTAGGTTTCCTTAGGTGGCGGCTGAGCTACAAGCCAAAATCTACAGGTAGGCACTTTCCAAAAAACACCTCTGTTTTCCTTCACCAATTTGGCTGTGTCCACGTTGCGCTTTGGGGCATTTCCTGTCACGGGCACTAGGCCTACCCACACAAGTGAGGTATCATTTTTATCGGGAGACGTGGGGGAACGCTGGGTGGAAGGAAATTCGTGGCTCCTCTCAGATTCCAGAACTTTCTGCCACAGAAATGTGAGGAACATGTGTTTTTTTAGCCAAATTTTGAGGTTTGCAAAGGATTATGGGTAACAGAACCTGGTCCGAGCCACACAAGTCACCCCATCTTGGATTCCCCTAGGTCTCTAGTTTTCAGAAATGCACAGGTTTGGTAGGTTTCCCTAGGTGGTGGCTGAGCTACAGGCCAAAATCTACAGGTAGGCACTTTGCAAAAAACACCTCTTTTCCTTCACCAATTTGGCTGTGTTCACGTTGCGCTTTGGGGCATTTCCTGTCACGGGCGCTAGGCCTACCCACACAAGTGTTGTATCATTTTTATCGGGAGACGTGGGGGAACGCTGGGTGGAAGGAAATTTGTGCCGCCTCTCAGATTCCAAAACTTTCTGCCACAGAAATGTGAGGAACATGTGTTTTTTTAGCCAAATTTTGAGGTTTGCAAAGGATTCTGGGTAACAGAACCTGGTCCGAGCCACACAAGTCACCCCATCTTGGATTCCCCTAGGTCTCTAGTTTTCAGAAATGCACAGGTTTGGTAGGTTTCCCTAGGTGGCGGCTGAGCTACAGGCCAAAATCTACAGGTAGGCACTTTGCAAAAAACACCTCTTTTCCTTCACCAATTTGGCTGTGTTCACGTTGCGCTTTGGGGCATTTCCTGTCACGGGCGCTAGGCCTACCCACACAAGTGAGGTATCATTTTTATCGGGAGACGTGGGGGAACGCTGGGTGGAAGGAAATTTGTGCCGCCTCTCAGATTCCAAAACTTTCTGCCACAGAAATGTGAGGAACATGTGTTTTTTTAGCCAAATTTTGAGGTTTGCAAAGGACCCAGAACCTGGTCCGAGCCACACAAGTCACCCCATCTTGGATTCCCCTAGGTCTCTAGTTTTCAGAAATGCACAGGTTTGGTAGGTTTCCCTAGGTGGCGGCTGAGCTACAGGCCAAAATCTACAGGTAGGCACTTTGCAAAAAACACCTCTGTTTTCCTTCACCAATTTGGCTGTGTCCACGTTGCGCTTTGGGGCATTTCCTGTCACGGGGCGCTAGGCCTACCCACACAAGTGAGGTATCATTTTTATCGGGAGACGTGGGGGAACGCTGGGTGGAAGGAAATTCGTGGCTCCTCTCAGATTCCAGAACTTTCTGCCACAGAAATGTGAGGAACATGTGTTTTTTTAGCCAAATTTTGAGGTTTGCAAAGGATTCTGGGTAACAGAACCTGGTCCGAGCCACACAAGTCACCCCATCTTGGATTCCCCTAGGTCTCTAGTTTTCAGAAATGCACAGGTTTGGTAGGTTTCCCTAGGTGGCGGCTGAGCTACAGGCCAAAATCTACAGGTAGGCACTTTGCAAAAAACACCTCTTTTCCTTCACCAATTTGGCTGTGTTCACGTTGCGCTTTGGGGCATTTCCTGTCACGGGCGCTAGGCCTACCCACACAAGTGAGGTATCATTTTTATCGGGAGACGTGGGGGAACGCTGGGTGGAAGGAAATTTGTGCCGCCTCTCAGATTCCAAAACTTTCTGCCACAGAAATGTGAGGAACATGTGTTTTTTTAGCCAAATTTTGAGGTTTGCAAAGGACCCAGAACCTGGTCCGAGCCACACAAGTCACCCCATCTTGGATTCCCCTAGGTCTCTAGTTTTCAGAAATGCACAGGTTTGGTAGGTTTCCCTAGGTGGCGGCTGAGCTACAGGCCAAAATCTACAGGTAGGCACTTTGCAAAAAACACCTCTGTTTTCCTTCACCAATTTGGCTGTGTCCACGTTGCGCTTTGGGGCATTTCCTGTCACGGGCGCTAGGCCTACCCACACAAGTGAGGTATCATTTTTATCGGGAGACGTGGGGGAACGCTGAGTGGAAGGAAATTCGTGGCTCCTCTCAGATTCCAGAACTTTCTGCCACAGAAATGTGAGGAACATGTGTTTTTTTAGCCAAATTTTGAGGTTTGCAAAGGATTCTGGGTAACAGAACCTGGTCCGAGCCACACAAGTCACCCCATCTTGGATTCCCCTAGGTCTCTAGTTTTCAGAAATGCACAGGTTTGGTAGGTTTCCCTAGGTGGCGGCTGAGCTACAGGCCAAAATCTACAGGTAGGCACTTTGCAAAAAACACCTCTGTTTTCCTTCACCAATTTGGCTGTGTCCACGTTGCACTTTGGGGCATTTCCTGTCACGGGCGCTAGGCCTACCCACACAAGTGAGGTATCATTTTTATCGGGAGACGTGGGGAAACGCTGGGTGGAAGGAAAGTCGTGGCTCCTCTCAGATTCCAGAACTTTCTGCCACAGAAATGTGAGGAACATGTGTTTTTTTAGCCAAATTTTGAGGTTTGCAAAGGATTCTGGGTAACAGAACCTGGTCCGAGCCACACAAGTCACCCCATCTTGGATTCCCCTAGGTCTCTAGTTTTCAGAAATGCACAGGTTTGGTAGGTTTCTCTAGGTGGCGGCTGAGCTACAGGCCAAAATCTACAGGTAGGCACTTTCCAAAAAACACCTATGTTTTCCTTCACCAATTTGGCTGTGTCCACGTTGCGCTTTGGGGCATTTCCTGTCACGGGCGCTAGGCCTACCCACACAAGTGAGGTATCATTTTGATCGGGAGATGTGGGGGAACGCTGGGTGGAAGGAAATTCGTGGCTCCTCTCAGATTCTAGAACTTTCTGCCACAGAAATGTGAGGAACATGTGTTTTTTTAGCCAAATTTTGAGGTTTGCAAAGGATTCTGGGTAACAGAACCTGGTCCGAGCCACACAAGTCACCCCATCTTGGATTCCCCTAGGTCTCTAGTTTTCAGAAATGCACAGGTTTGGTAGGTTTCCCTAGGTGGTGGCTGAGCTACAGGCCAAAATCTACAGGTAGGCACTTTGCAAAAAACACCTCTTTTCCTTCACCAATTTGGCTGTGTTCACGTTGCGCTTTGGGGCATTTCCTGTCACGGGCGCTAGGCCTACCCACACAAGTGAGGTATCATTTTTATCAGGAGACGTGGGGGAACGCTGGGTGGAAGGAAATTTGTGCCGCCTCTCAGATTCCAGAACTTTCTGCCACAGAAATGTGAGGAACATGTGTTTTTTTAGCCAAATTTTGAGGTTTGCAAAGGATTCTGGGTAACAGAACCTGGTCCGAGCCACACAAGTCACCCCATCTTGGATTCCCCCAGGTCTCTAGTTTTCAGAAATGCACAGGTTTGGTAGGTTTCCCTAGGTGGCGGCTGAGCTACAGGCCAAAATCTACAGGTAGGCACTTTGCAAAAAACACCTCTGTTTTCCTTCACCAATTTGACTGTGTCCACGTTGCGCTTTGGGGCATTTCCTGTCACGGGCGCTAGGCCTACCCGTACAAGTGAGGTATCATTTTTATGGGGAGACATGGGGGAACGCTGGGTGGAAGGAAATTCGTGGCTCCTCCAAGATTCCAGAACTTTCTGCCACAGAAATGTGAGGAACATGTGTTTTTTTAGCCAAATTTTGAGGTTTGCAAAGGATTCTGGGTAACAGAACCTGGTCCGAGCCACACAAGTCACCCCATCTTGGATTCCCCTAGGTCTCTAGTTTTCAGAAATGCACAGGTTTGGTAGGTTTCCCTAGGTGGCGGCTGAGCTACAAGCCAAAATCTACAGGTAGGCACTTTCCAAAAAACACCTCTGTTTTCCTTCACCAATTTGGCTGTGTCCACGTTGCGCTTTGGGGCATTTCCTGTCACGGGCACTAGGCCTACCCACACAAGTGAGGTATCATTTTTATCGGGAGACGTGGGGGAAAGCTGGGTGGAAGGAAATTCGTGGCTCCTCTCAGATTCTAGAACTTTCTGCCACAGAAATGTGAGGAACATGTGTTTTTTAGCCAAATTTTGAGGTTTGCAAAGGATTCTGGGTAACAGAACCTGGTCCGAGCCACACAAGTCACCCCATCTTGGATTCCCCTAGGTCTCTAGTTTTCAGAAATGCACAGGTTTGGTAGGTTTCCCTAGGTGGTGGCTGAGCTACAGGCCAAAATCTACAGGTAGGCACTTTGCAAAAAACACCTCTTTTCCTTCACCAATTTGGCTGTGTTCACGTTGCGCTTTGGGGCATTTCCTGTCACGGGCGCTAGGCCTACCCACACAAGTGAGGTATCATTTTTATCGGGAGACGTGGGGGAACGCTGGGTGGAAGGAAATTTGTGCCGCCTCTCAGATTCCAAAACTTTCTGCCACAGAAATGTGAGGAACATGTGTTTTTTTAGCCAAATTTTGAGGTTTGCAAAGGATTCTGGGTAACAGAACCTGGTCCGAGCCACACAAGTCACCCCATCTTGGATTCCCCTAGGTCTCTAGTTTTCAGAAATGCACAGGTTTGGTAGGTTTCCCTAGGTGGCGGCTGAGCTACAGGCCAAAATCTACAGGTAGGCACTTTGCAAAAAACACCTCTGTTTTCCTTCACAAATTTGGATGTGTCCACGTTGCGCTTTGGGGCGTTTCCTGTCGCGGGCGCTAGGCCTACCCACACAAGTGAGGTATCATTTTTATCGGGAGACGTGGGGAAACGCTGGGTGGAAGTAAATTCGTGGCTCCTCTCAGATTCCAGAACTTTCTGCCACAGAAATGTGAGGAACATGTGTTTTTTTAGCCAAATTTTGAGGTTTGCAAAGGATTCTGGGTAACAGAACCTGGTCCGAGCCACACAAGTCACCCCATCTTGGATTCCCCCAGGTCTCTAGTTTTCAGAAATGCACAGGTTTGGTAGGTTTCCCTAGGTGGCGGCTGAGCTACAGGCCAAAATCTACAGGTAGGCACTTTGCAAAAAACACCTCTGTTTTCCTTCACCAATTTGGCTGTGTCCATGTTGCGCTTTGGGGCATTTCCTGTCACGGGCGCTAGGCCTACCCACACAAGTGAGGTATCATTTTTATCGGGAGACGTGGGGGAACGCTGGGTGGAAGGAAATTTGTGCCGCCTCTCAGATTCCAAAACTTTCTGCCACAGAAATGTGAGGAACATGTGTTTTTTTAGCCAAATTTTGAGGTTTGCAAAGGATTCTGGGTAACAGAACCTGGTCTGAGCCACACAAGTCACCCCATCTTGGATTCCCCTAGGTCTCTAGTTTTCAGAAATGCACAGGTTTGGTAGGTTTCCCTAGGTGGCGGCTGAGCTACAGGCCAAAATCTACAGGTAGGCACTTTGCAAAAAACACCTCTGTTTTCCTTCACAAATTTGGATGTGTCCACATTGCGCTTTGGGGCGTTTCCTGTCGCGGACGCTAGGCCTACCCACACAAGTGAGGTATCATTTTTATCGGGAGACGTGAGGGAACGCTGGGTGGAAGGAAATTCGTGGCTCCTCTCAGATTCCAGAACTTTCTGCCACAGAAATGTGAGGAACATGTGTTTTTTTAGCCAAATTTTGAGGTTTGCAAAGGATTCTGGGTAACAGAACCTGGTCCGAGCCACACAAGTCACCCCATCTTGGATTCCCCTAGGTCTCTAGTTTTCAGAAATGCACAGGTTTGGTAGGTTTCCCTAGGTGGCGGCTGAGCTACAAGCCAAAATCTACAGGTAGGCACTTTCCAAAAAACACCTCTGTTTTCCTTCACCAATTTGGCTGTGTCCACGTTGCGCTTTGGGGCATTTCCTGTCACGGGCACTAGGCCTACCCACACAAGTGAGGTATCATTTTTATCGGGAGACGTGGGGGAACGCTGGGTGGAAGGAAATTCGTGGCTCCTCTCAGATTCTAGAACTTTCTGCCACAGAAATGTGAGGAACATGTGTTTTTTTAGCCAAATTTTGAGGTTTGCAAAGGATTCTGGGTAACAGAACCTGGTCCGAGCCACACAAGTCACCCCATCTTGGATTCCCCTAGGTCTCTAGTTTTCAGAAATGCACAGGTTTGGTAGGTTTCCCTAGGTGGTGGCTGAGCTACATGCCAAAATCTACAGGTAGGAACTTTGCAAAAAACACCTCTTTTCCTTCACCAATTTGGCTGTGTTCACGTTGCGCTTTGGGGCATTTCCTGTCACGGGCGCTAGGCCTACCCACACAAGTGAGGTATCATTTTTATCGGGAGACGTGGGGGAACGCTGGGTGGAAGGAAATTTGTGCCGCCTCTCAGATTCCAAAACTTTCTGCCACAGAAATGTGAGGAACATGTGTTTTTTTAGCCAAATTTTGAGGTTTGCAAAGGATTCTGGGTAACAGAACCTGGTCCGAGCCACACAAGTCACCCCATCTTGGATTCCCCTAGGTCTCTAGTTTTCAGAAATGCACAGGTTTGGTAGGTTTCCCTAGGTGGCGGCTGAGCTACAGGCCAAAATCTACAGGTAGGCACTTTGCAAAAAACACCTCTGTTTTCCTTCACCAATTTGGATTTGTCCACGTTGCGCTTTGGGGCGTTTTCTGTCGCGGGCGCTAGGCCTACCCACACAAGTGAGGTATCATTTTTATCGGGAGACGTGGGGGAACGCTGGGTGGAAGGAAATTCGTGGCTCCTCTCAGATTCCAGAACTTTCTGCCACAGAAATGTGAGGAACATGTGTTTTTTTTAGCCAAATTTAGAGGTTTGCAAAGGATTCTGGGTAACAGAACCTGGTCCGAGCCACACAAGTCACCCCATCTTGGATTCCCCTAGGTCTCTAGTTTTCAGAAATGCACAGGTTTGGTAGGTTTCCCTAGGTGGTGGCTGAGCTAGAGGCCAAAATCTACAGGTAGGCACTTTGCAAAAAACACCTTTGTTTTCCTTCACAAATTTGGATGTGTCCACGTTGCGCTTTGGGGCGTTTCCTGTCGCGGGTGCTAGGCCTACCCACACAAGTGAGGTATCATTTTTATCGGGAGACGTGGGGGAACGCTGGGTGGAAGGCAATTCGTGGCTCCTCTCAGATTCCAGAACTTTCTGCCACAGAAATGTGAGGAACATGTGTTTTTTTAGCCAAATTTTGAGGTTTGCAAAGGATTCTGGGTAACAGAACCTGGTCCGAGCCACACAAGTCACCCCATCTTGGATTCCCCTAGGTCTCTAGTTTTCAGAAATGCACAGGTTTGGTAGGTTTCCCTAGGTGGCGGCTGAGCTACAAGCCAAAATCTACAGGTAGGCACTTTCCAAAAAACACCTCTGTTTTCCTTCACAAATTTGGCTGTGTCCACGTTGCGCTTTGGGGCATTTCCTGTCACGGGCACTAGGCCTACCCACACAAGTGAGGTATCATTTTTATCGGGAGACGTGGGGGAACGCTGGGTGGAAGGAAATTCGTGGCTCCTCTCAGATTCTAGAACTTTCTGCCACAGAAATGTGAGGAACATGTGTTTTTTTAGCCAAATTTTGAGGTTTGCAAAGGATTCTGGGTAACAGAACCTGGTCCGAGCCACACAAGTCACCCCATCTTGGATTCCCCTAGGTCTCTAGTTTTCAGAAATGCACAGGTTTGGTAGGTTTCCCTAGGTGGTGGCTGAGCTACAGGCCAAAATCTACAGGTAGGCACTTTGCGAAAAACACCTCTTTTCCTTCACCAATTTGGCTGTGTTCACGTTGCGCTTTGGGGCATTTCCTGTCACGGGCGCTAGGCCTACCCACACAAGTGAGGTATCATTTTTATCGGGAGACGTGGGGGAACGCTGGGTGGAAGGAAATTTGTGCCGCCTCTCAGATTCCAAAACTTTCTGCCACAGAAATGTGAGGAACATGTGTTTTTTTAGCCAAATTTTGAGGTTTGCAAAGGATTCTGGGTAACAGAACCTGGTCCGAGCCACACAAGTCACCCCATCTTGGATTCCCCTAGGTCTCTAGTTTTCAGAAATGCACAGGTTTGGTAGGTTTCCCTAGGTGGCGGCTGAGCTACAGGCCAAAATCTACAGGTAGGCACTTTGCAAAAAACACCTCTGTTTTCCTTCACAAATTTGGATGTGTCCACGTTGCGCTTTGGGGCGTTTCCTGTCGCGGGCGCTAGGCCTACCCACACAAGTGAGGTATCATTTTTATCGGGAGACGTGGGGGAACGCTGGGTGGAAGGAAATTCGTGTCTCCTCTCAGATTCCAGAACTTTCTGCCACAGAAATGTGAGGAACATGTGTTTTTTTAGCCAAATTTTGAGGTTTGCAAAGGATTCTGGGTAACAGAACCTGGTCCGAGCCACACAAGTCACCCCATCTTGGATTCCCCTAGGTCTCTAGTTTTCAGAAATGCACAGGTTTGGTAGGTTTCCCTAGGTGGCGGCTGAGCTAGAGGCCAAAATCTACAGGTAGGCACTTTGCAAAAAACACCTCTGTTTTCCTTCACAAATTTGGATGTGTCCACGTTGCGCTTTGGGGCGTTTCCTGTCGCGGGTGCTAGGCCTACCCACACAAGTGAGGTATCATTTTTATCGGGAGACGTGGGGGAACGCTGGGTGGACGGAAATTCGTGGCTCCTCTCAGATTCCAGAACTTTCTGCCACAGAAATGTGAGGAACATGTGTTTTTTTAGCCAAATTTTGAGGTTTGCAAAGGATTCTGGGTAACAGAACCTGGTCCGAGCCACACAAGTCACCCCATCTTGGATTCCCCTAGGTCTCTAGTTTTCAGAAATGCACAGGTTTGGTAGGTTTCCCTAGGTGGCGGCTGAGCTACAAGCCAAAATCTACAGGTAGGCACTTTCCAAAAAACACCTCTGTTTTCCTTCACAAATTTGGCTGTGTCCACGTTGCGCTTTGGGGCATTTCCTGTCACGGGCACTAGGCCTACCCACACAAGTGAGGTATCATTTTTATCGGGAGACGTGGGGGAACGCTGGGTGGAAGGAAATTCGTGGCTCCTCTCAGATTCTAGAACTTTCTGCCACAGAAATGTGAGGAACATGTGTTTTTTTAGCCAAATTTTGAGGTTTGCAAAGGATTCTGGGTAACAGAACCTGGTCCGAGCCACACAAGTCACCCCATCTTGGATTCCCCTAGGTCTCTAGTTTTCAGAAATGCACAGGTTTGGTAGGTTTCCCTAGGTGGTGGCTGAGCTACAGGCCAAAATCTACAGGTAGGCACTTTGCAAAAAACACCTCTTTTCCTTCACCAATTTGGCTGTGTTCACGTTGCGCTTTGGGGCATTTCCTGTCACGGGCGCTAGGCCTACCCACACAAGTGAGGTATCATTTTTATCGGGAGACGTGGGGGAACGCTGGGTGGAAGGAAATTTGTGCCGCCTCTCAGATTCCAAAACTTTCTGCCACAGAAATGTGAGGAACATGTGTTTTTTTAGCCAAATTTTGAGGTTTGCAAAGGATTCTGGGTAACAGAACCTGGTCCGAGCCACACAAGTCACCCCATCTTGGATTCCCCTAGGTCTCTAGTTTTCAGAAATGCACAGGTTTGGTAGTTTTCCCCAGGTGGAGGCTGAGCTACAGGCCAAAATCTACAGGTAGGCACTTTGCAAAAAACACCTCTGTTTTCCTTCACCAATTTGGCTATGTCCACGTTGCGCTTTGGGGCATATCCTCTCACGGGCGCTAGTCCTACCCACACAAGTGAGGTATCATTTTTATCGGGAGACGTGGGGGAACGCTGGGTGGAAGGAAATTTGTGCCGCCTCTCAGATTCCAAAACTTTCTGCCACAGAAATGTGAGGAACATGTGTTTTTTTAGCCAAATTTTGAGGTTTGCAAAGGATTCTGGGTAACAGAACCTGGTCCGAGCCACACAAGTCACCCCATCTTGGATTCCCCTAGGTCTCTAGTTTTCAGAAATGCACAGGTTTGGTAGGTTTCCCTAGGTGGTGGCTGAGCTACATGCCAAAAT
Organism: Pleurodeles waltl; assembly: GCF_031143425.1. Classification (NCBI taxonomy): domain Eukaryota; kingdom Metazoa; phylum Chordata; class Amphibia; order Caudata; family Salamandridae; genus Pleurodeles; species Pleurodeles waltl. The sequence continues at coordinate 188,460,754 of NC_090449.1, read as the reverse complement.
CTACAGGTAGGCACTTTGCAAAAAACACCTCTTTTCCTTCACCAATTTGGCTGTGTTAACGTTGCGCTTTGGGGCATTTCCTGTCACGGGCGCTAGGCCTACCCACACAAGTGAGGTATCATTTTTATCGGGAGACGTGGGGGAACGCTGGGTGGAAGGAAATTTGTGCCGCCTCTCAGATTCCAAAACTTTCTGCCACAGAAATGTGAGGAACATGTGTTTTTTTAGCCAAATTTTGAGGTTTGCAAAGGATTCTGGGTAACAGAACCTGGTCCGAGCCACACAAGTCACCCCATCTTGGATTCCCCTAGGTCTCTAGTTTTCAGAAATGCACAGGTTTGGTAGGTTTCTCTAGGTGGCGGCTGAGCTACAGGCCAAAATCTACAGGTAGGCACTTTCCAAAAAACACCTATGTTTTCCTTCACCAATTTGGCTGTGTCCACGTTGCGCTTTGGGGCATTTCCTGTCACGGGCGCTAGGCCTACCCACACAAGTGAGGTATCATTTTGATCGGGAGATGTGGGGGAACGCTGGGTGGAAGGAAATTCGTGGCTCCTCTCAGATTCTAGAACTTTCTGCCACAGAAATGTGAGGAACATGTGTTTTTTTAGCCAAATTTTGAGGTTTGCAAAGGATTCTGGGTAACAGAACCTGGTCCGAGCCACACAAGTCACCCCATCTTGGATTCCCCTAGGTCTCTAGTTTTCAGAAATGCACAGGTTTGGTAGGTTTCCCTAGGTGGTGGCTGAGCTACAGGCCAAAATCTACAGGTAGGCACTTTGCAAAAAACACCTCTTTTCCTTCACCAATTTGGCTGTGTTCACGTTGCGCTTTGGGGCATTTCCTGTCACGGGCGCTAGGCCTACCCACACAAGTGAGGTATCATTTTTATCAGGAGACGTGGGGGAACGCTGGGTGGAAGGAAATTTGTGCCGCCTCTCAGATTCCAGAACTTTCTGCCACAGAAATGTGAGGAACATGTGTTTTTTTAGCCAAATTTTGAGGTTTGCAAAGGATTCTGGGTAACAGAACCTGGTCCGAGCCACACAAGTCACCCCATCTTGGATTCCCCCAGGTCTCTAGTTTTCAGAAATGCACAGGTTTGGTAGGTTTCCCTAGGTGGCGGCTGAGCTACAGGCCAAAACCTACAGGTAGGCACTTTGCAAAAAACACCTCTGTTTTCCTTCACCAATTTGACTGTGTCCACGTTGCGCTTTGGGGCATTTCCTGTCACGGGCGCTAGGCCTACCCGTACAAGTGAGGTATCATTTTTATGGGGAGACATGGGGGAACGCTGGGTGGAAGGAAATTCGTGGCTCCTCCAAGATTCCAGAACTTTCTGCCACAGAAATGTGAGGAACATGTGTTTTTTTAGCCAAATTTTGAGGTTTGCAAAGGATTCTGGGTAACAGAACCTGGTCCGAGCCACACAAGTCACCCCATCTTGGATTCCCCTAGGTCTCTAGTTTTCAGAAATGCACAGGTTTGGTAGGTTTCCCTAGGTGGCGGCTGAGCTAGAGGCCAAAATCTACAGGTAGGCACTTTGCAAAAAACACCTCTGTTTTCCTTCACAAATTTGGATGTGTCCACGTTGCGCTTTGGGGCGTTTCCTGTCGCGGGCGCTAGGCCTACCCACACAAGTGAGGTATCATTTTTATCGGGAGACGTGGGGAAACGCTGGGTGGAAGGAAATTCGTGGCTCCTCTCAGATTCCAGAACTTTCTGCCACAGAAATGTGAGGAACATGTGTTTTTTTAGCCAAATTTTGAGGTTTGCAAAGGATTCTGGGTAACAGAACCTGGTCCGAGCCACACAAGTCACCCCATCTTGGATTCCCCTAGGTCTCTAGTTTTCAGAAATGCACAGGTTTGGTAGGTTTCCCTAGGTGGCGGCTGAGCTACAAGCCAAAATCTACAGGTAGGCACTTTCCAAAAAACACCTCTGTTTTCCTTCACCAATTTGGCTGTGTCCACGTTGCGCTTTGGGGCATTTCCTGTCACGGACACTAGGCCTACCCACACAAGTGAGGTATCATTTTTATCGGGAGACGTGGGGGAAAGCTGGGTGGAAGGAAATTCGTGGCTCCTCTCAGATTCTAGAACTTTCTGCCACAGAAATGTGAGGAACATGTGTTTTTTTAGCCAAATTTTGAGGTTTGCAAAGGATTCTGGGTAACAGAACCTGGTCCGAGCCACACATGTCACCCCATCTTGGATTCCCCTAGGTCTCTAGTTTTCAGAAATGCACAGGTTTGGTAGGTTTCCCTAGGTGGTGGCTGAGCTACAGGCCAAAATCTACAGGTAGGCACTTTGCAAAAAACACCTCTTTTCCTTCACCAATTTGGCTGTGTTCACGTTGCGCTTTGGGGCATTTCCTGTCACGGGCGCTAGGCCTACCCACACAAGTGAGGTATCATTTTTATCGGGAGACGTGGGGGAACGCTGGGTGGAAGGAAATTTGTGCCGCCTCTCAGATTCCAAAACTTTCTGCCACAGAAATGTGAGGAACATGTGTTTTTTTAGCCAAATTTTGAGGTTTGCAAAGGATTCTGGGTAACAGAACCTGGTCCGAGCCACACAAGTCACCCCATCTTGGATTCCCCTAGGTCTCTAGTTTTCAGAAATGCACAGGTTTGGTAGGTTTCCCTAGGTGGCGGCTGAGCTACAGGCCAAAATCTACAGGTAGGCACTTTGCAAAAAACACCTCTGTTTTCCTTCACAAATTTGGATGTGTCCACGTTGCGCTTTGGGGCGTTTCCTGTCGCGGGCGCTAGGCCTACCCACACAAGTGAGGTATCATTTTTATCGGGAGACGTGGGGAAACGCTGGGTGGAAGTAAATTCGTGGCTCCTCTCAGATTCCAGAACTTTCTGCCACAGAAATGTGAGGAACATGTGTTTTTTTAGCCAAATTTTGAGGTTTGCAAAGGATTCTGGGTAACAGAACCTGGTCCGAGCCACACAAGTCACCCCATCTTGGATTCCCCCAGGTCTCTAGTTTTCAGAAATGCACAGGTTTGGTAGGTTTCCCTAGGTGGCGGCTGAGCTACAGGCCAAAATCTACAGGTAGGCACTTTGCAAAAAACACCTCTGTTTTCCTTCACCAATTTGGCTGTGTCCATGTTGCGCTTTGGGGCATTTCCTGTCACGGGCGCTAGGCCTACCCACACAAGTGAGGTATCATTTTTATCGGGAGACGTGGGGGAACGCTGGGTGGAAGGAAATTTGTGCCGCCTCTCAGATTCCAAAACTTCTGCCACAGAAATGTGAGGAACATGTGTTTTTTTAGCCAAATTTTGAGGTTTGCAAAGGATTCTGGGTAACAGAACCTGGTCCGAGCCACACAAGTCACCCCATCTTGGATTCCCCTAGGTCTCTAGTTTTCAGAAATGCACAGGTTTGGTAGGTTTCCCTAGGTGGCGGCTGAGCTACAGGCCAAAATCTACAGGTAGGCACTTTGCAAAAAACACCTCTGTTTTCCTTCACAAATTTGGATGTGTCCACATTGCGCTTTGGGGCGTTTCCTGTCGCGGACGCTAGGCCTACCCACACAAGTGAGGTATCATTTTTATCGGGAGACGTGAGGGAACGCTGGGTGGAAGGAAATTCGTGGCTCCTCTCAGATTCCAGAACTTTCTGCCACAGAAATGTGAGGAACATGTGTTTTTTTAGCCAAATTTTGAGGTTTGCAAAGGATTCTGGGTAACAGAACCTGGTCCGAGCCACACAAGTCACCCCATCTTGGATTCCCCTAGGTCTCTAGTTTTCAGAAATGCACAGGTTTGGTAGGTTTCCCTAGGTGGTGGCTGAGCTACATGCCAAAATCTACAGGTAGGAACTTTGCAAAAAACACCTCTTTTCCTTCACCAATTTGGCTGTGTTCACGTTGCGCTTTGGGGCATTTCCTGTCACGGGCGCTAGGCCTACCCACACAAGTGAGGTATCATTTTTATCGGGAGACGTGGGGGAACGCTGGGTGGAAGGGAATTTGTGCCGCCTCTCAGATTCCAAAACTTCTGCCACAGAAATGTGAGGAACATGTGTTTTTTTAGCCAAATTTTGAGGTTTGCAAAGGATTCTGGGTAACAGAACCTGGTCCGAGCCACACAAGTCACCCCATCTTGGATTCCCCTAGGTCTCTAGTTTTCAGAAATGCACAGGTTTGGTAGGTTTCCCTAGGTGGCGGCTGAGCTACAGGCCAAAATCTACAGGTAGGCACTTTGCAAAAAACACCTCTGTTTTCCTTCACAAATTTGGATGTGTCCACATTGCGCTTTGGGGCGTTTCCTGTCGCGGACGCTAGGCCTACCCACACAAGTGAGGTATCATTTTTATCGGGAGACGTGAGGGAACGCTGGGTGGAAGGAAATTCGTGGCTCCTCTCAGATTCCAGAACTTTCTGCCACAGAAATGTGAGGAACATGTGTTTTTTTAGCCAAATTTTGAGGTTTGCAAAGGATTCTGGGTAACAGAACCTGGTCCGAGCCACACAAGTCACCCCATCTTGGATTCCCCTAGGTCTCTAGTTTTCAGAAATGCACAGGTTTGGTAGGTTTCCCTAGGTGGTGGCTGAGCTACATGCCAAAATCTACAGGTAGGAACTTTGCAAAAAACACCTCTTTTCCTTCACCAATTTGGCTGTGTTCACGTTGCGCTTTGGGGCATTTCCTGTCACGGGCGCTAGGCCTACCCACACAAGTGAGGTATCATTTTTATCGGGAGACGTGGGGGAACGCTGGGTGGAAGGAAATTTGTGCCGCCTCTCAGATTCCAAAACTTTCTGCCACAGAAATGTGAGGAACATGTGTTTTTTTAGCCAAATTTTGAGGTTTGCAAAGGATTCTGGGTAACAGAACCTGGTCCGAGCCACACAAGTCACCCCATCTTGGATTCCCCTAGGTCTCTAGTTTTCAGAAATGCACAGGTTTGGTAGGTTTCCCTAGGTGGCGGCTGAGCTACAGGCCAAAATCTACAGGTAGGCACTTTGCAAAAAACACCTCTGTTTTCCTTCACCAATTTGGATTTGTCCACGTTGCGCTTTGGGGCGTTTTCTGTCGCGGGCGCTAGGCCTACCCACACAAGTGAGGTATCATTTTTATCGGGAGACGTGGGGGAACGCTGGGTGGAAGGAAATTCGTGGCTCCTCTCAGATTCCAGAACTTTCTGCCACAGAAATGTGAGGAACATGTGTTTTTTTTAGCCAAATTTAGAGGTTTGCAAAGGATTCTGGGTAACAGAACCTGGTCCGAGCCACACAAGTCACCCCATCTTGGATTCCCCTAGGTCTCTAGTTTTCAGAAATGCACAGGTTTGGTAGGTTTCCCTAGGTGGTGGCTGAGCTAGAGGCCAAAATCTACAGGTAGGCACTTTGCAAAAAACACCTTTGTTTTCCTTCACAAATTTGGATGTGTCCACGTTGCGCTTTGGGGCGTTTCCTGTCGCGGGTGCTAGGCCTACCCACACAAGTGAGGTATCATTTTTATCGGGAGACGTGGGGGAACGCTGGGTGGAAGGCAATTCGTGGCTCCTCTCAGATTCCAGAACTTTCTGCCACAGAAATGTGAGGAACATGTGTTTTTTTAGCCAAATTTTGAGGTTTGCAAAGGATTCTGGGTAACAGAACCTGGTCCGAGCCACACAAGTCACCCCATCTTGGATTCCCCTAGGTCTCTAGTTTTCAGAAATGCACAGGTTTGGTAGGTTTCCCTAGGTGGCGGCTGAGCTACAAGCCAAAATCTACAGGTAGGCACTTTCCAAAAAACACCTCTGTTTTCCTTCACAAATTTGGCTGTGTCCACGTTGCGCTTTGGGGCATTTCCTGTCACGGGCACTAGGCCTACCCACACAAGTGAGGTATCATTTTTATCGGGAGACGTGGGGGAACGCTGGGTGGAAGGAAATTCGTGGCTCCTCTCAGATTCTAGAACTTTCTACCACAGAAATGTGAGGAACATGTGTTTTTTTAGCCAAATTTTGAGGTTTGCAAAGGATTCTGGGTAACAGAACCTGGTCCGAGCCACACAAGTCACCCCATCTTGGATTCCCCTAGGTCTCTAGTTTTCAGAAATGCACAGGTTTGGTAGGTTTCCCTAGGTGGTGGCTGAGCTACAGGCCAAAATCTACAGGTAGGCACTTTGCGAAAAACACCTCTTTTCCTTCACCAATTTGGCTGTGTTCACGTTGCGCTTTGGGGCATTTCCTGTCACGGGCGCTAGGCCTACCCACACAAGTGAGGTATCATTTTTATCGGGAGACGTGGGGGAACGCTGGGTGGAAGGAAATTTGTGCCGCCTCTCAGATTCCAAAACTTTCTGCCACAGAAATGTGAGGAACATGTGTTTTTTTAGCCAAATTTTGAGGTTTGCAAAGGATTCTGGGTAACAGAACCTGGTCCGAGCCACACAAGTCACCCCATCTTGGATTCCCCTAGGTCTCTAGTTTTCAGAAATGCACAGGTTTGGTAGGTTTCCCTAGGTGGCGGCTGAGCTACAGGCCAAAATCTACAGGTAGGCACTTTGCAAAAAACACCTCTGTTTTCCTTCACAAATTTGGATGTGTCCACGTTGCGCTTTGGGGCGTTTCCTGTCGCGGGCGCTAGGCCTACCCACACAAGTGAGGTATCATTTTTATCGGGAGACGTGAGGGAACGCTGGGTGGAAGGAAATTCGTGTCTCCTCTCAGATTCCAGAACTTTCTGCCACAGAAATGTGAGGAACATGTGTTTTTTTAGCCAAATTTTGAGGTTTGCAAAGGATTCTGGGTAACAGAACCTGGTCCGAGCCACACAAGTCACCCCATCTTGGATTCCCCTAGGTCTCTAGTTTTCAGAAATGCACAGGTTTGGTAGGTTTCCCTAGGTGGCGGCTGAGCTAGAGGCCAAAATCTACAGGTAGGCACTTTGCAAAAAACACCTCTGTTTTCCTTCACAAATTTGGATGTGTCCACGTTGCGCTTTGGGGCGTTTCCTGTCGCGGGTGCTAGGCCTACCCACACAAGTGAGGTATCATTTTTATCGGGAGACGTGGGGGAACGCTGGGTGGACGGAAATTCGTGGCTCCTCTCAGATTCCAGAACTTTCTGCCACAGAAATGTGAGGAACATGTGTTTTTTTAGCCAAATTTTGAGGTTTGCAAAGGATTCTGGGTAACAGAACCTGGTCCGAGCCACACAAGTCACCCCATCTTGGATTCCCCTAGGTCTCTAGTTTTCAGAAATGCACAGGTTTGGTAGGTTTCCCTAGGTGGCGGCTGAGCTACAAGCCAAAATCTACAGGTAGGCACTTTCCAAAAAACACCTCTGTTTTCCTTCACAAATTTGGCTGTGTCCACGTTGCGCTTTGGGGCATTTCCTGTCACGGGCACTAGGCCTACCCACACAAGTGAGGTATCATTTTTATCGGGAGACGTGGGGGAACGCTGGGTGGAAGGAAATTCGTGGCTCCTCTCAGATTCTAGAACTTTCTGCCACAGAAATGTGAGGAACATGTGTTTTTTTAGCCAAATTTTGAGGTTTGCAAAGGATTCTGGGTAACAGAACCTGGTCCGAGCCACACAAGTCACCCCATCTTGGATTCCCCTAGGTCTCTAGTTTTCAGAAATGCACAGGTTTGGTAGGTTTCCCTAGGTGGTGGCTGAGCTACAGGCCAAAATCTACAGGTAGGCACTTTGCAAAAAACACCTCTTTTCCTTCACCAATTTGGCTGTGTTCACGTTGCGCTTTGGGGCATTTCCTGTCACGGGCGCTAGGCCTACCCACACAAGTGAGGTATCATTTTTATCGGGAGACGTGGGGGAACGCTGGGTGGAAGGAAATTTGTGCCGCCTCTCAGATTCCAAAACTTTCTGCCACAGAAATGTGAGGAACATGTGTTTTTTTAGCCAAATTTTGAGGTTTGCAAAGGATTCTGGGTAACAGAACCTGGTCCGAGCCACACAAGTCACCCCATCTTGGATTCCCCTAGGTCTCTAGTTTTCAGAAATGCACAGGTTTGGTAGTTTTCCCCAGGTGGAGGCTGAGCTACAGGCCAAAATCTACAGGTAGGCACTTTGCAAAAAACACCTCTGTTTTCCTTCACCAATTTGGCTATGTCCACGTTGCGCTTTGGGGCATATCCTCTCACGGGCGCTAGTCCTACCCACACAAGTGAGGTATCATTTTTATCGGGAGACGTGGGGGAACGCTGGGTGGAAGGAAATTTGTGCCGCCTCTCAGATTCCAAAACTTTCTGCCACAGAAATGTGAGGAACATGTGTTTTTTTAGCCAAATTTTGAGGTTTGCAAAGGATTCTGGGTAACAGAACCTGGTCCGAGCCACACAAGTCACCCCATCTTGGATTCCCCTAGGTCTCTAGTTTTCAGAAATGCACAGGTTTGGTAGGTTTCCCTAGGTGGTGGCTGAGCTACATGCCAAAATCTACAGGTAGGCACTTTGCAAAAAACACCTCTTTTCCTTCACCAATTTGGCTGTGTTAACGTTGCGCTTTGGGGCATTTCCTGTCACGGGCGCTAGGCCTACCCACACAAGTGAGGTATCATTTTTATCGGGAGACGTGGGGGAACGCTGGGTGGAAGGAAATTTGTGCCGCCTCTCAGATTCCAAAACTTTCTGCCACAGAAATGTGAGGAACATGTGTTTTTTTAGCCAAATTTTGAGGTTTGCAAAGGATTCTGGGTAACAGAACCTGGTCCGAGCCACACAAGTCACCCCATCTTGGATTCCCCTAGGTCTCTAGTTTTCAGAAATGCACAGGTTCGGTAGGTTTCCCTAGGTGGCGGCTGAGCTACAGGCCAAAATCTACAGGTAGGCACTTTGCAAAAAACACCTCTGTTTTCCTTCACCAATTTGGATTTGTCCACGTTGCGCTTTGGGGCGTTTTCTGTCGCGGGCGCTAGGCCTACCCACACAAGTGAGGTATCATTTTTATCGGGAGACGTGGGGGAACGCTGGGTGGAAGGAAATTCGTGGCTCCTCTCAGATTCCAGAACTTTCTGCCACAGAAATGTGAGGAACATGTGTTTTTTTTAGCTAAATTTTGAGGTTTGCAAAGGATTCTGGGTAACAGAACCTGGTCCGAGCCACACAAGTCACCCCATCTTGGATTCCCCTAGGTCTCTAGTTTTCAGAAATGCACAGGTTTGGTAGGTTTCCCTAGGTGGCGGCTGAGCTAGAGGCCAAAATCTACAGGTAGGCACTTTGCAAAAAACACCTCTGTTTTCCTTCACAAATTTGGATGTGTCCACGTTGCGCTTTGGGGCGTTTCCTGTCGCGGGTGCTAGGCCTACCCACACAAGTGAGGTATCATTTTTATCGGGAGACGTGGGGGAACGCTGGGTGGAAGGAAATTCGTGGCTCCTCTCAGATTCCAGAACTTTCTGCCACAGAAATGTGAGGAACATGTGTTTTTTTAGCCAAATTTTGAGGTTTGCAAAGGATTCTGGGTAACAGAACCTGGTCCGAGCCACACAAGTCACCCCATCTTGGATTCCCCTAGGTCTCTAGTTTTCAGAAATGCACAGGTTTGGTAGGTTTCCCTAGGTGGCGGCTGAGCTACAAGCCAAAATCTACAGGTAGGCACTTTCCAAAAAACACCTCTGTTTTCCTTCACAAATTTGGCTGTGTCCACGTTGCGCTTTGGGGCATTTCCTGTCACGGGCACTAGGCCTACCCACACAAGTGAGGTATCATTTTTATCGGGAGACGTGGGGGAACGCTGGGTGGAAGGAAAATCGTGGCTCCTCTCAGATTCTAGAACTTTCTGCCACAGAAATGTGAGGAACATGTGTTTTTTTAGCCAAATTTTGAGGTTTGCAAAGGATTCTGGGTAACAGAACCTGGTCCGAGCCACACAAGTCACCCCATCTTGGATTCCCCTAGGTCTCTAGTTTTCAGAAATGCACAGGTTTGGTAGGTTTCCCTAGGTGGTGGCTGAGCTACAGGCCAAAATCTACAGGTAGGCACTTTGCAAAAAACACCTCTTTTCCTTCACCAATTTGGCTGTGTTCACGTTGCGCTTTGGGGCATTTCCTGTCACGGGCGCTAGGCCTACCCACACAAGTGAGGTATCATTTTTATCGGGAGACGTGGGGGAACGCTGGGTGGAAGGAAATTTGTGCCGCCTCTCAGATTCCAAAACTTTCTGCCACAGAAATGTGAGGAACATGTGTTTTTTTAGCCAAATTTTGAGGTTTGCAAAGGATTCTGGGTAACAGAACCTGGTCCGAGCCACACAAGTCACCCCATCTTGGATTCCCCTAGGTCTCTAGTTTTCAGAAATGCACAGGTTTGGTAGTTTTCCCCAGGTGGAGGCTGAGCTACAGGCCAAAATCTACAGGTAGGCACTTTGCAAAAAACACCTCTGTTTTCCTTCACCAATTTGGCTGTGTCCACGTTGCGCTTTGGGGCATTTCCTCTCACGGGCGCTAGGCCTACCCACACAAGTGAGGTATCATTTTTATCGGGAGACGTGGGGGAACGCTGGGTGGAAGGAAATTTGTGCCGCCTCTCAGATTCCAAAACTTTCTGCCACAGAAATGTGAGGAACATGTGTTTTTTTAGCCAAATTTTGAGGTTTGCAAAGGATTCTGGGTAACAGAACCTGGTCCGAGCCACACAAGTCACCCCATCTTGGATTCCCCTAGGTCTCTAGTTTTCAGAAATGCACAGGTTTGGTAGTTTTCCCCAGGTGGAGGCTGAGCTACAGGCCAAAATCTACAGGTAGGCACTTTGCAAAAAACACCTCTGTTTTCCTTCACCAATTTGGCTGTGTCCACGTTGCGCTTTGGGGCATTTCCTCTCACGGGCGCTAGGCCTACCCACACAAGTGAGGTATCATTTTTATCGGGAGACGTGGGGGAACGCTGGGTGGACGGAAATTCGTGGCTCCTCTCAGATTCCAGAACTTTCTGCCACAGAAATGTGAGGAACATGTGTTTTTTTAGCCAAATTTTGAGGTTTGCAAAGGATTCTGGGTAACAGAACCTGGTCCGAGCCACACAAGTCACCCCATCTTGGATTCCCCTAGGTCTCTAGTTTTCAAAAATGCACAGGTTTGGTAGGTTTCCCTAGGTGGCGGCTGAGCTACAGGCCAAAATCTACAGGTAGGCACTTTGCAAAAAACACCTCTGTTTTCCTTCACCAATTTGGATTTGTCCACGTTGCGCTTTGGGGCGTTTTCTGTCGCGATCGCTAGGCCTACCCACACAAGTGAGGTATCATTTTTATCGGGAGACGTGGGGGAACGCTGGGTGGAAGGAAATTCGTGGCTCCTCTCAGATTCCAGAACTTTCTGCCACAGAAAAGTGAGGAACATGTGTTTTTTTTAGCCAAATTTTGAGGTTTGCAAAGGATTCTGGGTAACAGAACCTGGTCCGAGCCACACAAGTCACCCCATCTTGGATTCCCCTAGGTCTCTAGTTTTCAGAAATGCACAGGTTTGGTAGGTTTCCCTAGGTGGCGGCTGAGCTACAGGCCAAAATCTACAGGTAGGCACTTTGCAAAAAACACCTCTGTTTTCCTTCACCAATTTGGCTTTGTCCACGTTGCGCTTTGGGGCATTTCCTGTCACGGGCGCTAGGCCTACCCACACAAGTGAGGTATCATTTTTATCGGGAGACGTGGAGGAACGCTGGGTGGAAGGAAATTCGTGGCTCCTCCCAGATTCCAGAACTTTCTGCCACAGAAATGTGAGGAACATGTGTTTTTTTAGCCAAATTTTGAGGTTTGCAAAGGATTCTGGGTAACAGAACCTGGTCCGAGCCACACAAGTCACCCCATCTTGGATTCCCCTAGGTCTCTAGTTTTCAGAAATGCACAGGTTTGGTAGGTTTCCCTAGGTGGAGGCTGAGCTACAGGCCAAAATCTACAGGTAAGCACTTTGCAAAAAACACCTCTGTTTTCCTTCATCAATTTGGCTGTGTCCACGTTGCGCTTTGGGGCATTTCCTGTCACGGGGCGCTAGGCCTACCCACACAAGTGAGGTATAATTTTTATCGGGAGACGTGGGGGAACGCTGGGTGGAAGGAAATTCGTGGCTCCTCTCAGATTCCAGAACTTTCTGCCACAGAAATGTGAGGAACATGTGTTTTTTTTGCCAAATTTTGAGGTTTGCAAAGGATTCTGGGTAACAGAACCTGGTCCGAGCCACACAAGTCACCCCATCTTGGATTCCCCTAGGTCTCTAGTTTTCAGAAATGCACAGGTTTGGTAGGTTTCCCTAGGTGGCGGCTGAGCTACAGGCCAAAATCTACAGGTAGGCACTTTGCAAAAAACACCTCTGTTTTCCTTCACCAATTTGGCTGTGTCCACGTTGCGCTTTGGGGCATTTCCTGTCACGGGCGCTAGGCCTACCCACACAAGTGAGGTATCATTTTTATCGGGAGACGTGGAGGAACGCTGAGTTGAAGGAAATTCGTGGCTCCTCTCAGATTCCAGAACTTTCTGCCACAGAAATGTGAGGAACATGTGTTTTTTTAGCCAAATTTTGAGGTTTGCAAAGGATTCTGGGTAACAGAACCTGGTCCGAGCCACACAAGTCACCCCATCTTGGATTCCCCTAGGTCTCTAGTTTTCAGAAATGCACAGGTTTGGTAGGTTTCCCTAGGTGGCGGCTGAGCTACAGGCCAAAATCTACAGGTAGGCACTTTGCAAAAAACACCTCTGTTTTCCTTCACCAATTTGGCTGTGTCCACGTTGCACTTTGGGGCATTTCCTGTCACGGGCGCTAGGCCTACCCACACAAGTGAGGTATCATTTTTATCAGGAGACGTGGGGGAACGCTGGGTGGAAGGAAATTCGTGGCTCCTCTCAGATTCCAGAACTTTCTGCCACAGAAATGTGAGGAACATGTGTTTTTTTTGCCAAATTTTGAGGTTTGCAAAGGATTCTGGGTAACAGAACCTGGTCCGAGCCACACAAGTCACCCCTTCTTGGATTCCCCTAGGTCTCTAGTTTTCAGAAATGCACAGGTTTGGTAGGTTTCCTTAGGTGGCGGCTGAGCTACAAGCCAAAATCTACAGGTAGGCACTTTCCAAAAAACACCTCTGTTTTCCTTCACCAATTTGGCTGTGTCCACGTTGCGCTTTGGGGCATTTCCTGTCACGGGCACTAGGCCTACCCACACAAGTGAGGTATCATTTTTATCGGGAGACGTGGGGGAACGCTGGGTGGAAGGAAATTCGTGGCTCCTCTCAGATTCCAGAACTTTCTGCCACAGAAATGTGAGGAACATGTGTTTTTTTAGCCAAATTTTGAGGTTTGCAAAGGATTATGGGTAACAGAACCTGGTCCGAGCCACACAAGTCACCCCATCTTGGATTCCCCTAGGTCTCTAGTTTTCAGAAATGCACAGGTTTGGTAGGTTTCCCTAGGTGGTGGCTGAGCTACAGGCCAAAATCTACAGGTAGGCACTTTGCAAAAAACACCTCTTTTCCTTCACCAATTTGGCTGTGTTCACGTTGCGCTTTGGGGCATTTCCTGTCACGGGCGCTAGGCCTACCCACACAAGTGAGGTATCATTTTTATCGGGAGACGTGGGGGAACGCTGGGTGGAAGGAAATTTGTGCCGCCTCTCAGATTCCAAAACTTTCTGCCACAGAAATGTGAGGAACATGTGTTTTTTTAGCCAAATTTTGAGGTTTGCAAAGGATTCTGGGTAACAGAACCTGGTCCGAGCCACACAAGTCACCCCATCTTGGATTCCCCTAGGTCTCTAGTTTTCAGAAATGCACAGGTTTGGTAGGTTTCCCTAGGTGGCGGCTGAGCTACAGGCCAAAATCTACAGGTAGGCACTTTGCAAAAAACACCTCTTTTCCTTCACCAATTTGGCTGTGTTCACGTTGCGCTTTGGGGCATTTCCTGTCACGGGCGCTAGGCCTACCCACACAAGTGAGGTATCATTTTTATCGGGAGACGTGGGGGAACGCTGGGTGGAAGGAAATTTGTGCCGCCTCTCAGATTCCAAAACTTTCTGCCACAGAAATGTGAGGAACATGTGTTTTTTTAGCCAAATTTTGAGGTTTGCAAAGGACCCAGAACCTGGTCCGAGCCACACAAGTCACCCCATCTTGGATTCCCCTAGGTCTCTAGCTTTCAGAAATGCACAGGTTTGGTAGGTTTCCCTAGGTGGCGGCTGAGCTACAGGCCAAAATCTACAGGTAGGCACTTTGCAAAAAACACCTCTGTTTTCCTTCACCAATTTGGCTGTGTCCACGTTGCGCTTTGGGGCATTTCCTGTCACGGGGCGCTAGGCCTACCCACACAAGTGAGGTATCATTTTTATCGGGAGACGTGGGGGAACGCTGGGTGGAAGGAAATTCGTGGCTCCTCTCAGATTCCAGAACTTTCTGCCACAGAAATGTGAGGAACATGTGTTTTTTTAGCCAAATTTTGAGGTTTGCAAAGGATTCTGGGTAACAGAACCTGGTCCGAGCCACACAAGTCACCCCATCTTGGATTCCCCTAGGTCTCTAGTTTTCAGAAATGCACAGGTTTGGTAGGTTTCCTTAGGTGGCGGCTGAGCTACAAGCCAAAATCTACAGGTAGGCACTTTCCAAAAAACACCTCTGTTTTCCTTCACCAATTTGGCTGTGTCCACGTTGCGCTTTGGGGCATTTCCTGTCACGGGCACTAGGCCTACCCACACAAGTGAGGTATCATTTTTATCGGGAGACGTGGGGGAACGCTGGGTGGAAGGAAATTCGTGGCTCCTCTCAGATTCCAGAACTTTCTGCCACAGAAATGTGAGGAACATGTGTTTTTTTAGCCAAATTTTGAGGTTTGCAAAGGATTATGGGTAACAGAACCTGGTCCGAGCCACACAAGTCACCCCATCTTGGATTCCCCTAGGTCTCTAGTTTTCAGAAATGCACAGGTTTGGTAGGTTTCCCTAGGTGGTGGCTGAGCTACAGGCCAAAATCTACAGGTAGGCACTTTGCAAAAAACACCTCTTTTCCTTCACCAATTTGGCTGTGTTCACGTTGCGCTTTGGGGCATTTCCTGTCACGGGCGCTAGGCCTACCCACACAAGTGAGGTATCATTTTTATCGGGAGACGTGGGGGAACGCTGGGTGGAAGGAAATTTGTGCCGCCTCTCAGATTCCAAAACTTTCTGCCACAGAAATGTGAGGAACATGTGTTTTTTTAGCCAAATTTTGAGGTTTGCAAAGGATTCTGGGTAACAGAACCTGGTCCGAGCCACACAAGTCACCCCATCTTGGATTCCCCTAGGTCTCTAGTTTTCAGAAATGCACAGGTTTGGTAGGTTTCCCTAGGTGGCGGCTGAGCTACAGGCCAAAATCTACAGGTAGGCACTTTGCAAAAAACACCTCTTTTCCTTCACCAATTTGGCTGTGTTCACGTTGCGCTTTGGGGCATTTCCTGTCACGGGCGCTAGGCCTACCCACACAAGTGAGGTATCATTTTTATCGGGAGACGTGGGGGAACGCTGGGTGGAAGGAAATTTGTGCCGCCTCTCAGATTCCAAAACTTTCTGCCACAGAAATGTGAGGAACATGTGTTTTTTTAGCCAAATTTTGAGGTTTGCAAAGGACCCAGAACCTGGTCCGAGCCACACAAGTCACCCCATCTTGGATTCCCCTAGGTCTCTAGTTTTCAGAAATGCACAGGTTTGGTAGGTTTCCCTAGGTGGTGGCTGAGCTACAGGCCAAAATCTACAGGTAGGCACTTTGCAAAAAACACCTCTTTTCCTTCACCAATTTGGCTGTGTTCACGTTGCGCTTTGGGGCATTTCCTGTCACGGGCGCTAGGCCTACCCACACAAGTGAGGTATCATTTTTATCGGGAGACGTGGGGGAACGCTGGGTGGAAGGAAATTTGTGCCGCCTCTCAGATTCCAAAACTTTCTGCCACAGAAATGTGAGGAACATGTGTTTTTTTAGCCAAATTTTGAGGTTTGCAAAGGATTCTGGGTAACAGAACCTGGTCCGAGCCACACAAGTCACCCCATCTTGGATTCCCCTAGGTCTCTAGTTTTCAGAAATGCACAGGTTTGGTAGGTTTCCCTAGGTGGCGGCTGAGCTACAGGCCAAAATCTACAGGTAGGCACTTTGCAAAAAACACCTCTTTTCCTTCACCAATTTGGCTGTGTTCACGTTGCGCTTTGGGGCATTTCCTGTCACGGGCGCTAGGCCTACCCACACAAGTGAGGTATCATTTTTATCGGGAGACGTGGGGGAACGCTGGGTGGAAGGAAATTTGTGCCGCCTCTCAGATTCCAAAACTTTCTGCCACAGAAATGTGAGGAACATGTGTTTTTTTAGCCAAATTTTGAGGTTTGCAAAGGACCCAGAACCTGGTCCGAGCCACACAAGTCACCCCATCTTGGATTCCCCTAGGTCTCTAGCTTTCAGAAATGCACAGGTTTGGTAGGTTTCCCTAGGTGGCGGCTGAGCTACAGGCCAAAATCTACAGGTAGGCACTTTGCAAAAAACACCTCTGTTTTCCTTCACCAATTTGGCTGTGTCCACGTTGCGCTTTGGGGCATTTCCTGTCACGGGGCGCTAGGCCTACCCACACAAGTGAGGTATCATTTTTATCGGGAGACGTGGGGGAACGCTGGGTGGAAGGAAATTCGTGGCTCCTCTCAGATTCCAGAACTTTCTGCCACAGAAATGTGAGGAACATGTGTTTTTTTAGCCAAATTTTGAGGTTTGCAAAGGATTCTGGGTAACAGAACCTGGTCCGAGCCACACAAGTCACCCCATCTTGGATTCCCCTAGGTCTCTAGTTTTCAGAAATGCACAGGTTTGGTAGGTTTCCTTAGGTGGCGGCTGAGCTACAAGCCAAAATCTACAGGTAGGCACTTTCCAAAAAACACCTCTGTTTTCCTTCACCAATTTGGCTGTGTCCACGTTGCGCTTTGGGGCATTTCCTGTCACGGGCACTAGGCCTACCCACACAAGTGAGGTATCATTTTTATCGGGAGACGTGGGGGAACGCTGGGTGGAAGGAAATTCGTGGCTCCTCTCAGATTCCAGAACTTTCTGCCACAGAAATGTGAGGAACATGTGTTTTTTTAGCCAAATTTTGAGGTTTGCAAAGGATTATGGGTAACAGAACCTGGTCCGAGCCACACAAGTCACCCCATCTTGGATTCCCCTAGGTCTCTAGTTTTCAGAAATGCACAGGTTTGGTAGGTTTCCCTAGGTGGTGGCTGAGCTACAGGCCAAAATCTACAGGTAGGCACTTTGCAAAAAACACCTCTTTTCCTTCACCAATTTGGCTGTGTTCACGTTGCGCTTTGGGGCATTTCCTGTCACGGGCGCTAGGCCTACCCACACAAGTGAGGTATCATTTTTATCGGGAGACGTGGGGGAACGCTGGGTGGAAGGAAATTTGTGCCGCCTCTCAGATTCCAAAACTTTCTGCCACAGAAATGTGAGGAACATGTGTTTTTTTAGCCAAATTTTGAGGTTTGCAAAGGATTCTGGGTAACAGAACCTGGTCCGAGCCACACAAGTCACCCCATCTTGGATTCCCCTAGGTCTCTAGTTTTCAGAAATGCACAGGTTTGGTAGGTTTCCCTAGGTGGCGGCTGAGCTACAGGCCAAAATCTACAGGTAGGCACTTTGCAAAAAACACCTCTTTTCCTTCACCAATTTGGCTGTGTTCACGTTGCGCTTTGGGGCATTTCCTGTCACGGGCGCTAGGCCTACCCACACAAGTGAGGTATCATTTTTATCGGGAGACGTGGGGGAACGCTGGGTGGAAGGAAATTTGTGCCGCCTCTCAGATTCCAAAACTTTCTGCCACAGAAATGTGAGGAACATGTGTTTTTTTAGCCAAATTTTGAGGTTTGCAAAGGACCCAGAACCTGGTCCGAGCCACACAAGTCACCCCATCTTGGATTCCCCTAGGTCTCTAGCTTTCAGAAATGCACAGGTTTGGTAGGTTTCCCTAGGTGGCGGCTGAGCTACAGGCCAAAATCTACAGGTAGGCACTTTGCAAAAAACACCTCTGTTTTCCTTCACCAATTTGGCTGTGTCCACGTTGCGCTTTGGGGCATTTCCTGTCACGGGGCGCTAGGCCTACCCACACAAGTGAGGTATCATTTTTATCGGGAGACGTGGGGGAACGCTGGGTGGAAGGAAATTCGTGGCTCCTCTCAGATTCCAGAACTTTCTGCCACAGAAATGTGAGGAACATGTGTTTTTTTAGCCAAATTTTGAGGTTTGCAAAGGATTCTGGGTAACAGAACCTGGTCCGAGCCACACAAGTCACCCCATCTTGGATTCCCCTAGGTCTCTAGTTTTCAGAAATGCACAGGTTTGGTAGGTTTCCCTAGGTGGCGGCTGAGCTACAGGCCAAAATCTACAGGTAGGCACTTTGCAAAAAACACCTCTTTTCCTTCACCAATTTGGCTGTGTTCACGTTGCGCTTTGGGGCATTTCCTGTCACGGGCGCTAGGCCTACCCACACAAGTGAGGTATCATTTTTATCGGGAGACGTGGGGGAACGCTGGGTGGAAGGAAATTTGTGCCGCCTCTCAGATTCCAAAACTTTCTGCCACAGAAATGTGAGGAACATGTGTTTTTTTAGCCAAATTTTGAGGTTTGCAAAGGACCCAGAACCTGGTCCGAGCCACACAAGTCACCCCATTTTGGATTCCCCTAGGTCTCTAGTTTTCAGAAATGCACAGGTTTGGTAGGTTTCCCTAGGTGGCGGCTGAGCTACAGGCCAAAATCTACAGGTAGGCACTTTGCAAAAAAACACCTCTGTTTTCCTTCACCAATTTGGCTGTGTCCACGTTGCGCTTTGGGGCATTTCCTGTCACGGGCGCTAGGCCTACCCACACAAGTGAGGTATCATTTTTATCGGGAGACGTGGGGGAACGCTGAGTGGAAGGAAATTCGTGGCTCCTCTCAGATTCCAGAACTTTCTGCCACAGAAATGTGAGGAACATGTGTTTTTTTTGCCAAATTTTGAGGTTTGCAAAGGATTCTGGGTAACAGAACCTGGTCCGAGCCACACAAGTCACCCCATCTTGGATTCCCCTAGGTCTCTAGTTTTCAGAAATGCACAGGTTTGGTAGGTTTCCCTAGGTGGCGGCTGAGCTACAGGCCAAAATCTACAGGTAGGCACTTTGCAAAAAACACCTCTGTTTTCCTTCACCAATTTGGCTGTGTCCACGTTGCACTTTGGGGCATTTCCTGTCACGGGCGCTAGGCCTACCCACACAAGTGAGGTATCATTTTTATCGGGAGACGTGGGGAAACGCTGGGTGGAAGGAAAGTCGTGGCTCCTCTCAGATTCCAGAACTTTCTGCCACAGAAATGTGAGGAACATGTGTTTTTTTAGCCAAATTTTGAGGTTTGCAAAGGATTCTGGGTAACAGAACCTGGTCCGAGCCACACAAGTCACCCCATCTTGGATTCCCCTAGGTCTCTAGTTTTCAGAAATGCACAGGTTTGGTAGGTTTCTCTAGGTGGCGGCTGAGCTACAGGCCAAAATCTACAGGTAGGCACTTTCCAAAAAACACCTATGTTTTCCTTCACCAATTTGGCTGTGTCCACGTTGCGCTTTGGGGCATTTCCTGTCACGGGCGCTAGGCCTACCCACACAAGTGAGGTATCATTTTTATCGGGAGACGTGGGGGAACGCTGGGTGGAAGGAAATTTGTGCCGCCTCTCAGATTCCAAAACTTTCTGCCACAGAAATGTGAGGAACATGTGTTTTTTTTGCCAAATTTTGAGGTTTGCAAAGGATTCTGGGTAACAGAACCTGGTCCGAGCCACACAAGTCACCCCATCTTGGATTCCCCTAGGTCTCTAGTTTTCAGAAATGCACAGGTTTGGTAGTTTTCCCCAGGTGGAGGCTGAGCTACAGGCCAAAATCTACAGGTAGGCACTTTGCAAAAAACACCTCTGTTTTCCTTCACCAATTTGGCTGTGTCCACGTTGCGCTTTGGGGCATTTCCTCTCACGGGCGCTAGGCCTACCCACACAAGTGAGGTATCATTTTTATCGGGAGACGTGGGGGAACGCTGGGTGGAAGGAAATTTGTGCCGCCTCTCAGATTCCAAAACTTTCTGCCACAGAAATGTGAGGAACATGTGTTTTTTTAGCCAAATTTTGAGGTTTGCAAAGGATTCTGGGTAACAGAACCTGGTCCGAGCCACACAAGTCACCCCATCTTGGATTCCCCTAGGTCTCTAGTTTTCAGAAATGCACAGGTTTGGTAGTTTTCCCCAGGTGGAGGCTGAGCTACAGGCCAAAATCTACAGGTAGGCACTTTGCAAAAAACACCTCTGTTTTCCTTCACCAATTTGGCTGTGTCCACGTTGCGCTTTGGGGCATTTCCTCTCACGGGCGCTAGGCCTACCCACACAAGTGAGGTATCATTTTTATCGGGAGACGTGGGGGAACGCTGGGTGGACGGAAATTCGTGGCTCCTCTCAGATTCCAGAACTTTCTGCCACAGAAATGTGAGGAACATGTGTTTTTTTAGCCAAATTTTGAGGTTTGCAAAGGATTCTGGGTAACAGAACCTGGTCCGAGCCACACAAGTCACCCCATCTTGGATTCCCCTAGGTCTCTAGTTTTCAAAAATGCACAGGTTTGGTAGGTTTCCCTAGGTGGCGGCTGAGCTACAGGCCAAAATCTACAGGTAGGCACTTTGCAAAAAACACCTCTGTTTTCCTTCACCAATTTGGATTTGTCCACGTTGCGCTTTGGGGCGTTTTCTGTCGCGATCGCTAGGCCTACCCACACAAGTGAGGTATCATTTTTATCGGGAGACGTGGGGGAACGCTGGGTGGAAGGAAATTCGTGGCTCCTCTCAGATTCCAGAACTTTCTGCCACAGAAAAGTGAGGAACATGTGTTTTTTTTAGCCAAATTTTGAGGTTTGCAAAGGATTCTGGGTAACAGAACCTGGTCCGAGCCACACAAGTCACCCCATCTTGGATTCCCCTAGGTCTCTAGTTTTCAGAAATGCACAGGTTTGGTAGGTTTCCCTAGGTGGCGGCTGAGCTACAGGCCAAAATCTACAGGTAGGCACTTTGCAAAAAACACCTCTGTTTTCCTTCACCAATTTGGCTTTGTCCACGTTGCGCTTTGGGGCATTTCCTGTCACGGGCGCTAGGCCTACCCACACAAGTGAGGTATCATTTTTATCGGGAGACGTGGAGGAACGCTGGGTGGAAGGAAATTCGTGGCTCCTCCCAGATTCCAGAACTTTCTGCCACAGAAATGTGAGGAACATGTGTTTTTTTAGCCAAATTTTGAGGTTTGCAAAGGATTCTGGGTAACAGAACCTGGTCCGAGCCACACAAGTCACCCCATCTTGGATTCCCCTAGGTCTCTAGTTTTCAGAAATGCACAGGTTTGGTAGGTTTCCCTAGGTGGAGGCTGAGCTACAGGCCAAAATCTACAGGTAAGCACTTTGCAAAAAACACCTCTGTTTTCCTTCATCAATTTGGCTGTGTCCACGTTGCGCTTTGGGGCATTTCCTGTCACGGGGCGCTAGGCCTACCCACACAAGTGAGGTATAATTTTTATCGGGAGACGTGGGGGAACGCTGGGTGGAAGGAAATTCGTGGCTCCTCTCAGATTCCAGAACTTTCTGCCACAGAAATGTGAGGAACATGTGTTTTTTTTGCCAAATTTTGAGGTTTGCAAAGGATTCTGGGTAACAGAACCTGGTCCGAGCCACACAAGTCACCCCATCTTGGATTCCCCTAGGTCTCTAGTTTTCAGAAATGCACAGGTTTGGTAGGTTTCCCTAGGTGGCGGCTGAGCTACAGGCCAAAATCTACAGGTAGGCACTTTGCAAAAAACACCTCTGTTTTCCTTCACCAATTTGGCTGTGTCCACGTTGCGCTTTGGGGCATTTCCTGTCACGGGCGCTAGGCCTACCCACACAAGTGAGGTATCATTTTTATCGGGAGACGTGGAGGAACGCTGAGTTGAAGGAAATTCGTGGCTCCTCTCAGATTCCAGAACTTTCTGCCACAGAAATGTGAGGAACATGTGTTTTTTTAGCCAAATTTTGAGGTTTGCAAAGGATTCTGGGTAACAGAACCTGGTCCGAGCCACACAAGTCACCCCATCTTGGATTCCCCTAGGTCTCTAGTTTTCAGAAATGCACAGGTTTGGTAGGTTTCCCTAGGTGGCGGCTGAGCTACAGGCCAAAATCTACAGGTAGGCACTTTGCAAAAAACACCTCTGTTTTCCTTCACCAATTTGGCTGTGTCCACGTTGCACTTTGGGGCATTTCCTGTCACGGGCGCTAGGCCTACCCACACAAGTGAGGTATCATTTTTATCAGGAGACGTGGGGGAACGCTGGGTGGAAGGAAATTCGTGGCTCCTCTCAGATTCCAGAACTTTCTGCCACAGAAATGTGAGGAACATGTGTTTTTTTTGCCAAATTTTGAGGTTTGCAAAGGATTCTGGGTAACAGAACCTGGTCCGAGCCACACAAGTCACCCCTTCTTGGATTCCCCTAGGTCTCTAGTTTTCAGAAATGCACAGGTTTGGTAGGTTTCCTTAGGTGGCGGCTGAGCTACAAGCCAAAATCTACAGGTAGGCACTTTCCAAAAAACACCTCTGTTTTCCTTCACCAATTTGGCTGTGTCCACGTTGCGCTTTGGGGCATTTCCTGTCACGGGCACTAGGCCTACCCACACAAGTGAGGTATCATTTTTATCGGGAGACGTGGGGGAACGCTGGGTGGAAGGAAATTCGTGGCTCCTCTCAGATTCCAGAACTTTCTGCCACAGAAATGTGAGGAACATGTGTTTTTTTAGCCAAATTTTGAGGTTTGCAAAGGATTATGGGTAACAGAACCTGGTCCGAGCCACACAAGTCACCCCATCTTGGATTCCCCTAGGTCTCTAGTTTTCAGAAATGCACAGGTTTGGTAGGTTTCCCTAGGTGGTGGCTGAGCTACAGGCCAAAATCTACAGGTAGGCACTTTGCAAAAAACACCTCTTTTCCTTCACCAATTTGGCTGTGTTCACGTTGCGCTTTGGGGCATTTCCTGTCACGGGCGCTAGGCCTACCCACACAAGTGAGGTATCATTTTTATCGGGAGACGTGGGGGAACGCTGGGTGGAAGGAAATTTGTGCCGCCTCTCAGATTCCAAAACTTTCTGCCACAGAAATGTGAGGAACATGTGTTTTTTTAGCCAAATTTTGAGGTTTGCAAAGGATTCTGGGTAACAGAACCTGGTCCGAGCCACACAAGTCACCCCATCTTGGATTCCCCTAGGTCTCTAGTTTTCAGAAATGCACAGGTTTGGTAGGTTTCCCTAGGTGGCGGCTGAGCTACAGGCCAAAATCTACAGGTAGGCACTTTGCAAAAAACACCTCTTTTCCTTCACCAATTTGGCTGTGTTCACGTTGCGCTTTGGGGCATTTCCTGTCACGGGCGCTAGGCCTACCCACACAAGTGAGGTATCATTTTTATCGGGAGACGTGGGGGAACGCTGGGTGGAAGGAAATTTGTGCCGCCTCTCAGATTCCAAAACTTTCTGCCACAGAAATGTGAGGAACATGTGTTTTTTTAGCCAAATTTTGAGGTTTGCAAAGGACCCAGAACCTGGTCCGAGCCACACAAGTCACCCCATCTTGGATTCCCCTAGGTCTCTAGCTTTCAGAAATGCACAGGTTTGGTAGGTTTCCCTAGGTGGCGGCTGAGCTACAGGCCAAAATCTACAGGTAGGCACTTTGCAAAAAACACCTCTGTTTTCCTTCACCAATTTGGCTGTGTCCACGTTGCGCTTTGGGGCATTTCCTGTCACGGGGCGCTAGGCCTACCCACACAAGTGAGGTATCATTTTTATCGGGAGACGTGGGGGAACGCTGGGTGGAAGGAAATTCGTGGCTCCTCTCAGATTCCAGAACTTTCTGCCACAGAAATGTGAGGAACATGTGTTTTTTTAGCCAAATTTTGAGGTTTGCAAAGGATTCTGGGTAACAGAACCTGGTCCGAGCCACACAAGTCACCCCATCTTGGATTCCCCTAGGTCTCTAGTTTTCAGAAATGCACAGGTTTGGTAGGTTTCCTTAGGTGGCGGCTGAGCTACAAGCCAAAATCTACAGGTAGGCACTTTCCAAAAAACACCTCTGTTTTCCTTCACCAATTTGGCTGTGTCCACGTTGCGCTTTGGGGCATTTCCTGTCACGGGCACTAGGCCTACCCACACAAGTGAGGTATCATTTTTATCGGGAGACGTGGGGGAACGCTGGGTGGAAGGAAATTCGTGGCTCCTCTCAGATTCCAGAACTTTCTGCCACAGAAATGTGAGGAACATGTGTTTTTTTAGCCAAATTTTGAGGTTTGCAAAGGATTATGGGTAACAGAACCTGGTCCGAGCCACACAAGTCACCCCATCTTGGATTCCCCTAGGTCTCTAGTTTTCAGAAATGCACAGGTTTGGTAGGTTTCCCTAGGTGGTGGCTGAGCTACAGGCCAAAATCTACAGGTAGGCACTTTGCAAAAAACACCTCTTTTCCTTCACCAATTTGGCTGTGTTCACGTTGCGCTTTGGGGCATTTCCTGTCACGGGCGCTAGGCCTACCCACACAAGTGAGGTATCATTTTTATCGGGAGACGTGGGGGAACGCTGGGTGGAAGGAAATTTGTGCCGCCTCTCAGATTCCAAAACTTTCTGCCACAGAAATGTGAGGAACATGTGTTTTTTTAGCCAAATTTTGAGGTTTGCAAAGGATTCTGGGTAACAGAACCTGGTCCGAGCCACACAAGTCACCCCATCTTGGATTCCCCTAGGTCTCTAGTTTTCAGAAATGCACAGGTTTGGTAGGTTTCCCTAGGTGGCGGCTGAGCTACAGGCCAAAATCTACAGGTAGGCACTTTGCAAAAAACACCTCTTTTCCTTCACCAATTTGGCTGTGTTCACGTTGCGCTTTGGGGCATTTCCTGTCACGGGCACTAGGCCTACCCACACAAGTGAGGTATCATTTTTATCGGGAGACGTGGGGGAACGCTGGGTGGAAGGAAATTTGTGCCGCCTCTCAGATTCCAAAACTTTCTGCCACAGAAATGTGAGGAACATGTGTTTTTTTAGCCAAATTTTGAGGTTTGCAAAGGACCCAGAACCTGGTCCGAGCCACACAAGTCACCCCATCTTGGATTCCCCTAGGTCTCTAGCTTTCAGAAATGCACAGGTTTGGTAGGTTTCCCTAGGTGGCGGCTGAGCTACAGGCCAAAATCTACAGGTAGGCACTTTGCAAAAAACACCTCTGTTTTCCTTCACCAATTTGGCTGTGTCCACGTTGCGCTTTGGGGCATTTCCTGTCACGGGGCGCTAGGCCTACCCACACAAGTGAGGTATCATTTTTATCGGGAGACGTGGGGGAACGCTGGGTGGAAGGAAATTCGTGGCTCCTCTCAGATTCCAGAACTTTCTGCCACAGAAATGTGAGGAACATGTGTTTTTTTAGCCAAATTTTGAGGTTTGCAAAGGATTCTGGGTAACAGAACCTGGTCCGAGCCACACAAGTCACCCCATCTTGGATTCCCCTAGGTCTCTAGTTTTCAGAAATGCACAGGTTTGGTAGGTTTCCCTAGGTGGCGGCTGAGCTACAGGCCAAAATCTACAGGTAGGCACTTTGCAAAAAACACCTCTTTTCCTTCACCAATTTGGCTGTGTTCACGTTGCGCTTTGGGGCATTTCCTGTCACGGGCGCTAGGCCTACCCACACAAGTGAGGTATCATTTTTATCGGGAGACGTGGGGGAACGCTGGGTGGAAGGAAATTTGTGCCGCCTCTCAGATTCCAAAACTTTCTGCCACAGAAATGTGAGGAACATGTGTTTTTTTAGCCAAATTTTGAGGTTTGCAAAGGACCCAGAACCTGGTCCGAGCCACACAAGTCACCCCATCTTGGATTCCCCTAGGTCTCTAGTTTTCAGAAATGCACAGGTTTGGTAGGTTTCCCTAGGTGGCGGCTGAGCTACAGGCCAAAATCTACAGGTAGGCACTTTGCAAAAAACACCTCTGTTTTCCTTCACCAATTTGGCTGTGTCCACGTTGCGCTTTGGGGCATTTCCTGTCACGGGCGCTAGGCCTACCCACACAAGTGAGGTATCATTTTTATCGGGAGACGTGGGGGAACGCTGAGTGGAAGGAAATTCGTGGCTCCTCTCAGATTCCAGAACTTTCTGCCACAGAAATGTGAGGAACATGTGTTTTTTTAGCCAAATTTTGAGGTTTGCAAAGGATTCTGGGTAACAGAACCTGGTCCGAGCCACACAAGTCACCCCATCTTGGATTCCCCTAGGTCTCTAGTTTTCAGAAATGCACAGGTTTGGTAGGTTTCCCTAGGTGGCGGCTGAGCTACAGGCCAAAATCTACAGGTAGGCACTTTGCAAAAAACACCTCTGTTTTCCTTCACCAATTTGGCTGTGTCCACGTTGCACTTTGGGGCATTTCCTGTCACGGGCGCTAGGCCTACCCACACAAGTGAGGTATCATTTTTATCGGGAGACGTGGGGAAACGCTGGGTGGAAGGAAAGTCGTGGCTCCTCTCAGATTCCAGAACTTTCTGCCACAGAAATGTGAGGAACATGTGTTTTTTTAGCCAAATTTTGAGGTTTGCAAAGGATTCTGGGTAACAGAACCTGGTCCGAGCCACACAAGTCACCCCATCTTGGATTCCCCTAGGTCTCTAGTTTTCAGAAATGCACAGGTTTGGTAGGTTTCTCTAGGTGGCGGCTGAGCTACAGGCCAAAATCTACAGGTAGGCACTTTCCAAAAAACACCTATGTTTTCCTTCACCAATTTGGCTGTGTCCACGTTGCGCTTTGGGGCATTTCCTGTCACGGGCGCTAGGCCTACCCACACAAGTGAGGTATCATTTTGATCGGGAGATGTGGGGGAACGCTGGGTGGAAGGAAATTCGTGGCTCCTCTCAGATTCTAGAACTTTCTGCCACAGAAATGTGAGGAACATGTGTTTTTTTAGCCAAATTTTGAGGTTTGCAAAGGATTCTGGGTAACAGAACCTGGTCCGAGCCACACAAGTCACCCCATCTTGGATTCCCCTAGGTCTCTAGTTTTCAGAAATGCACAGGTTTGGTAGGTTTCCCTAGGTGGTGGCTGAGCTACAGGCCAAAATCTACAGGTAGGCACTTTGCAAAAAACACCTCTTTTCCTTCACCAATTTGGCTGTGTTCACGTTGCGCTTTGGGGCATTTCCTGTCACGGGCGCTAGGCCTACTCACACAAGTGAGGTATCATTTTTATCAGGAGACGTGGGGGAACGCTGGGTGGAAGGAAATTTGTGCCGCCTCTCAGATTCCAGAACTTTCTGCCACAGAAATGTGAGGAACATGTGTTTTTTTAGCCAAATTTTGAGGTTTGCAAAGGATTCTGGGTAACAGAACCTGGTCCGAGCCACACAAGTCACCCCATCTTGGATTCCCCCAGGTCTCTAGTTTTCAGAAATGCACAGGTTTGGTAGGTTTCCCTAGGTGGCGGCTGAGCTACAGGCCAAAATCTACAGGTAGGCACTTTGCAAAAAACACCTCTGTTTTCCTTCACCAATTTGACTGTGTCCACGTTGCGCTTTGGGGCATTTCCTGTCACGGGCGCTAGGCCTACCCGTACAAGTGAGGTATCATTTTTATGGGGAGACATGGGGGAACGCTGGGTGGAAGGAAATTCGTGGCTCCTCCAAGATTCCAGAACTTTCTGCCACAGAAATGTGAGGAACATGTGTTTTTTTAGCCAAATTTTGAGGTTTGCAAAGGATTCTGGGTAACAGAACCTGGTCCGAGCCACACAAGTCACCCCATCTTGGATTCCCCTAGGTCTCTAGTTTTCAGAAATGCACAGGTTTGGTAGGTTTCCCTAGGTGGCGGCTGAGCTAGAGGCCAAAATCTACAGGTAGGCACTTTGCAAAAAACACCTCTGTTTTCCTTCACAAATTTGGATGTGTCCACGTTGCGCTTTGGGGCGTTTCCTGTCGCGGGCGCTAGGCCTACCCACACAAGTGAGGTATCATTTTTATCGGGAGACGTGGGGAAACGCTGGGTGGAAGGAAATTCGTGGCTCCTCTCAGATTCCAGAACTTTCTGCCACAGAAATGTGAGGAACATGTGTTTTTTTAGCCAAATTTTGAGGTTTGCAAAGGATTCTGGGTAACAGAACCTGGTCCGAGCCACACAAGTCACCCCATCTTGGATTCCCCTAGGTCTCTAGTTTTCAGAAATGCACAGGTTTGGTAGGTTTCCCTAGGTGGCGGCTGAGCTACAAGCCAAAATCTACAGGTAGGCACTTTCCAAAAAACACCTCTGTTTTCCTTCACCAATTTGGCTGTGTCCACGTTGCGCTTTGGGGCATTTCCTGTCACGGGCACTAGGCCTACCCACACAAGTGAGGTATCATTTTTATCGGGAGACGTGGGGGAAAGCTGGGTGGAAGGAAATTCGTGGCTCCTCTCAGATTCTAGAACTTTCTGCCACAGAAATGTGAGGAACATGTGTTTTTTTAGCCAAATTTTGAGGTTTGCAAAGGATTCTGGGTAACAGAACCTGGTCCGAGCCACACAAGTCACCCCATCTTGGATTCCCCTAGGTCTCTAGTTTTCAGAAATGCACAGGTTTGGTAGGTTTCCCTAGGTGGTGGCTGAGCTACAGGCCAAAATCTACAGGTAGGCACTTTGCAAAAAACACCTCTTTTCCTTCACCAATTTGGCTGTGTTCACGTTGCGCTTTGGGGCATTTCCTGTCACGGGCGCTAGGCCTACCCACACAAGTGAGGTATCATTTTTATCGGGAGACGTGGGGGAACGCTGGGTGGAAGGAAATTTGTGCCGCCTCTCAGATTCCAAAACTTTCTGCCACAGAAATGTGAGGAACATGTGTTTTTTTAGCCAAATTTTGAGGTTTGCAAAGGATTCTGGGTAACAGAACCTGGTCCGAGCCACACAAGTCACCCCATCTTGGATTCCCCTAGGTCTCTAGTTTTCAGAAATGCACAGGTTTGGTAGGTTTCCCTAGGTGGCGGCTGAGCTACAGGCCAAAATCTACAGGTAGGCACTTTGCAAAAAACACCTCTGTTTTCCTTCACAAATTTGGATGTGTCCACGTTGCGCTTTGGGGCGTTTCCTGTCGCGGGCGCTAGGCCTACCCACACAAGTGAGGTATCATTTTTATCGGGAGACGTGGGGAAACGCTGGGTGGAAGTAAATTCGTGGCTCCTCTCAGATTCCAGAACTTTCTGCCACAGAAATGTGAGGAACATGTGTTTTTTTAGCCAAATTTTGAGGTTTGCAAAGGATTCTGGGTAACAGAACCTGGTCCGAGCCACACAAGTCACCCCATCTTGGATTCCCCCAGGTCTCTAGTTTTCAGAAATGCACAGGTTTGGTAGGTTTCCCTAGGTGGCGGCTGAGCTACAGGCCAAAATCTACAGGTAGGCACTTTGCAAAAAACACCTCTGTTTTCCTTCACCAATTTGGCTGTGTCCATGTTGCGCTTTGGGGCATTTCCTGTCACGGGCGCTAGGCCTACCCACACAAGTGAGGTATCATTTTTATCGGGAGACGTGGGGGAACGCTGGGTGGAAGGAAATTTGTGCCGCCTCTCAGATTCCAAAACTTTCTGCCACAGAAATGTGAGGAACATGTGTTTTTTTAGCCAAATTTTGAGGTTTGCAAAGGATTCTGGGTAACAGAACCTGGTCCGAGCCACACAAGTCACCCCATCTTGGATTCCCCTAGGTCTCTAGTTTTCAGAAATGCACAGGTTTGGTAGGTTTCCCTAGGTGGCGGCTGAGCTACAGGCCAAAATCTACAGGTAGGCACTTTGCAAAAAACACCTCTGTTTTCCTTCACAAATTTGGATGTGTCCACATTGCGCTTTGGGGCGTTTCCTGTCGCGGACGCTAGGCCTACCCACACAAGTGAGGTATCATTTTTATCGGGAGACGTGAGGGAACGCTGGGTGGAAGGAAATTCGTGGCTCCTCTCAGATTCCAGAACTTTCTGCCACAGAAATGTGAGGAACATGTGTTTTTTTAGCCAAATTTTGAGGTTTGCAAAGGATTCTGGGTAACAGAACCTGGTCCGAGCCACACAAGTCACCCCATCTTGGATTCCCCTAGGTCTCTAGTTTTCAGAAATGCACAGGTTTGGTAGGTTTCCCTAGGTGGCGGCTGAGCTACAAGCCAAAATCTACAGGTAGGCACTTTCCAAAAAACACCTCTGTTTTCCTTCACCAATTTGGCTGTGTCCACGTTGCGCTTTGGGGCATTTCCTGTCACGGGCACTAGGCCTACCCACACAAGTGAGGTATCATTTTTATCGGGAGACGTGGGGGAACGCTGGGTGGAAGGAAATTCGTGGCTCCTCTCAGATTCTAGAACTTTCTGCCACAGAAATGTGAGGAACATGTGTTTTTTTAGCCAAATTTTGAGGTTTGCAAAGGATTCTGGGTAACAGAACCTGGTCCGAGCCACACAAGTCACCCCATCTTGGATTCCCCTAGGTCTCTAGTTTTCAGAAATGCACAGGTTTGGTAGGTTTCCCTAGGTGGTGGCTGAGCTACATGCCAAAATCTACAGGTAGGCACTTTGCAAAAAACACCTCTTTTCCTTCACCAATTTGGCTGTGTTCACGTTGCGCTTTGGGGCATTTCCTGTCACGGGCGCTAGGCCTACCCACACAAGTGAGGTATCATTTTTATCGGGAGACGTGGGGGAACGCTGGGTGGAAGGAAATTTGTGCCGCCTCTCAGATTCCAAAACTTTCTGCCACAGAAATGTGAGGAACATGTGTTTTTTTAGCCAAATTTTGAGGTTTGCAAAGGATTCTGGGTAACAGAACCTGGTCCGAGCCACACAAGTCACCCCATCTTGGATTCCCCTAGGTCTCTAGTTTTCAGAAATGCACAGGTTTGGTAGGTTTCCCTAGGTGGCGGCTGAGCTACAGGCCAAAATCTACAGGTAGGCACTTTGCAAAAAACACCTCTGTTTTCCTTCACCAATTTGGATTTGTCCACGTTGCGCTTTGGGGCGTTTTCTGTCGCGGGCGCTAGGCCTACCCACACAAGTGAGGTATCATTTTTATCGGGAGATGTGGGGGAACGCTGGGTGGAAGGAAATTCGTGGCTCCTCTCAGATTCCAGAACTTTCTGCCACAGAAATGTGAGGAACATGTGTTTTTTTTAGCCAAATTTAGAGGTTTGCAAAGGATTCTGGGTAACAGAACCTGGTCCGAGCCACACAAGTCACCCCATCTTGGATTCCCCTAGGTCTCTAGTTTTCAGAAATGCACAGGTTTGGTAGGTTTCCCTAGGTGGTGGCTGAGCTAGAGGCCAAAATCTACAGGTAGGCACTTTGCAAAAAACACCTTTGTTTTCCTTCACAAATTTGGATGTGTCCACGTTGCGCTTTGGGGCGTTTCCTGTCGCGGGTGCTAGGCCTACCCACACAAGTGAGGTATCATTTTTATCGGGAGACGTGGGGGAACGCTGGGTGGAAGGCAATTCGTGGCTCCTCTCAGATTCCAGAACTTTCTGCCACAGAAATGTGAGGAACATGTGTTTTTTTAGCCAAATTTTGAGGTTTGCAAAGGATTCTGGGTAACAGAACCTGGTCCGAGCCACACAAGTCACCCCATCTTGGATTCCCCTAGGTCTCTAGTTTTCAGAAATGCACAGGTTTGGTAGGTTTCCCTAGGTGGCGGCTGAGCTACAAGCCAAAATCTACAGGTAGGCACTTTCCAAAAAACACCTCTGTTTTCCTTCACAAATTTGGCTGTGTCCACGTTGCGCTTTGGGGCATTTCCTGTCACGGGCACTAGGCCTACCCACACAAGTGAGGTATCATTTTTATCGGGAGACGTGGGGGAACGCTGGGTGGAAGGAAATTCGTGGCTCCTCTCAGATTCTAGAACTTTCTGCCACAGAAATGTGAGGAACATGTGTTTTTTTAGCCAAATTTTGAGGTTTGCAAAGGATTCTGGGTAACAGAACCTGGTCCGAGCCACACAAGTCACCCCATCTTGGATTCCCCTAGGTCTCTAGTTTTCAGAAATGCACAGGTTTGGTAGGTTTCCCTAGGTGGTGGCTGAGCTACAGGCCAAAATCTACAGGTAGGCACTTTGCGAAAAACACCTCTTTTCCTTCACCAATTTGGCTGTGTTCACGTTGCGCTTTGGGGCATTTCCTGTCACGGGCGCTAGGCCTACCCACACAAGTGAGGTATCATTTTTATCGGGAGACGTGGGGGAACGCTGGGTGGAAGGAAATTTGTGCCGCCTCTCAGATTCCAAAACTTTCTGCCACAGAAATGTGAGGAACATGTGTTTTTTTAGCCAAATTTTGAGGTTTGCAAAGGATTCTGGGTAACAGAACCTGGTCCGAGCCACACAAGTCACCCCATCTTGGATTCCCCTAGGTCTCTAGTTTTCAGAAATGCACAGGTTTGGTAGGTTTCCCTAGGTGGCGGCTGAGCTACAGGCCAAAATCTACAGGTAGGCACTTTGCAAAAAACACCTCTGTTTTCCTTCACAAATTTGGATGTGTCCACGTTGCGCTTTGGGGCGTTTCCTGTCGCGGGCGCTAGGCCTACCCACACAAGTGAGGTATCATTTTTATCGGGAGACGTGAGGGAACGCTGGGTGGAAGGAAATTCGTGTCTCCTCTCAGATTCCAGAACTTTCTGCCACAGAAATGTGAGGAACATGTGTTTTTTTAGCCAAATTTTGAGGTTTGCAAAGGATTCTGGGTAACAGAACCTGGTCCGAGCCACACAAGTCACCCCATCTTGGATTCCCCTAGGTCTCTAGTTTTCAGAAATGCACAGGTTTGGTAGGTTTCCCTAGGTGGCGGCTGAGCTAGAGGCCAAAATCTACAGGTAGGCACTTTGCAAAAAACACCTCTGTTTTCCTTCACAAATTTGGATGTGTCCACGTTGCGCTTTGGGGCGTTTCCTGTCGCGGGTGCTAGGCCTACCCACACAAGTGAGGTATCATTTTTATCGGGAGACGTGGGGGAACGCTGGGTGGACGGAAATTCGTGGCTCCTCTCAGATTCCAGAACTTTCTGCCACAGAAATGTGAGGAACATGTGTTTTTTTAGCCAAATTTTGAGGTTTGCAAAGGATTCTGGGTAACAGAACCTGGTCCGAGCCACACAAGTCACCCCATCTTGGATTCCCCTAGGTCTCTAGTTTTCAGAAATGCACAGGTTTGGTAGGTTTCCCTAGGTGGCGGCTGAGCTACAAGCCAAAATCTACAGGTAGGCACTTTCCAAAAAACACCTCTGTTTTCCTTCACAAATTTGGCTGTGTCCACGTTGCGCTTTGGGGCATTTCCTGTCACGGGCACTAGGCCTACCCACACAAGTGAGGTATCATTTTTATCGGGAGACGTGGGGGAACGCTGGGTGGAAGGAAATTCGTGGCTCCTCTCAGATTCTAGAACTTTCTGCCACAGAAATGTGAGGAACATGTGTTTTTTTAGCCAAATTTTGAGGTTTGCAAAGGATTCTGGGTAACAGAACCTGGTCCGAGCCACACAAGTCACCCCATCTTGGATTCCCCTAGGTCTCTAGTTTTCAGAAATGCACAGGTTTGGTAGGTTTCCCTAGGTGGTGGCTGAGCTACAGGCCAAAATCTACAGGTAGGCACTTTGCAAAAAACACCTCTTTTCCTTCACCAATTTGGCTGTGTTCACGTTGCGCTTTGGGGCATTTCCTGTCACGGGCGCTAGGCCTACCCACACAAGTGAGGTATCATTTTTATCGGGAGACGTGGGGGAACGCTGGGTGGAAGGAAATTTGTGCCGCCTCTCAGATTCCAAAACTTTCTGCCACAGAAATGTGAGGAACATGTGTTTTTTTAGCCAAATTTTGAGGTTTGCAAAGGATTCTGGGTAACAGAACCTGGTCCGAGCCACACAAGTCACCCCATCTTGGATTCCCCTAGGTCTCTAGTTTTCAGAAATGCACAGGTTTGGTAGTTTTCCCCAGGTGGAGGCTGAGCTACAGGCCAAAATCTACAGGTAGGCACTTTGCAAAAAACACCTCTGTTTTCCTTCACCAATTTGGCTGTGTCCACGTTGCGCTTTGGGGCATATCCTCTCACGGGCGCTAGGCCTACCCACACAAGTGAGGTATCATTTTTATCGGGAGACGTGGGGGAACGCTGGGTGGAAGGAAATTTGTGCCGCCTCTCAGATTCCAAAACTTTCTGCCACAGAAATGTGAGGAACATGTGTTTTTTTAGCCAAATTTTGAGGTTTGCAAAGGATTCTGGGTAACAGAACCTGGTCCGAGCCACACAAGTCACCCCATCTTGGATTCCCCTAGGTCTCTAGTTTTCAGAAATGCACAGGTTTGGTAGGTTTCCCTAGGTGGTGGCTGAGCTACATGCCAAAATCTACAGGTAGGCACTTTGCAAAAAACACCTCTTTTCCTTCACCAATTTGGCTGTGTTAACGTTGCGCTTTGGGGCATTTCCTGTCACGGGCGCTAGGCCTACCCACACAAGTGAGGTATCATTTTTATCGGGAGACGTGGGGGAACGCTGGGTGGAAGGAAATTTGTGCCGCCTCTCAGATTCCAAAACTTTCTGCCACAGAAATGTGAGGAACATGTGTTTTTTTAGCCAAATTTTGAGGTTTGCAAAGGATTCTGGGTAACAGAACCTGGTCCGAGCCACACAAGTCACCCCATCTTGGATTCCCCTAGGTCTCTAGTTTTCAGAAATGCACAGGTTCGGTAGGTTTCCCTAGGTGGCGGCTGAGCTACAGGCCAAAATCTACAGGTAGGCACTTTGCAAAAAACACCTCTGTTTTCCTTCACCAATTTGGATTTGTCCACGTTGCGCTTTGGGGCGTTTTCTGTCGCGGGCGCTAGGCCTACCCACACAAGTGAGGTATCATTTTTATCGGGAGACGTGGGGGAACGCTGGGTGGAAGGAAATTCGTGGCTCCTCTCAGATTCCAGAACTTTCTGCCACAGAAATGTGAGGAACATGTGTTTTTTTTAGCTAAATTTTGAGGTTTGCAAAGGATTCTGGGTAACAGAACCTGGTCCGAGCCACACAAGTCACCCCATCTTGGATTCCCCTAGGTCTCTAGTTTTCAGAAATGCACAGGTTTGGTAGGTTTCCCTAGGTGGCGGCTGAGCTAGAGGCCAAAATCTACAGGTAGGCACTTTGCAAAAAACACCTCTGTTTTCCTTCACAAATTTGGATGTGTCCACGTTGCGCTTTGGGGCGTTTCCTGTCGCGGGTGCTAGGCCTACCCACACAAGTGAGGTATCATTTTTATCGGGAGACGTGGGGGAACGCTGGGTGGAAGGAAATTCGTGGCTCCTCTCAGATTCCAGAACTTTCTGCCACAGAAATGTGAGGAACATGTGTTTTTTTAGCCAAATTTTGAGGTTTGCAAAGGATTCTGGGTAACAGAACCTGGTCCGAGCCACACAAGTCACCCCATCTTGGATTCCCCTAGGTCTCTAGTTTTCAGAAATGCACAGGTTTGGTAGGTTTCCCTAGGTGGCGGCTGAGCTACAAGCCAAAATCTACAGGTAGGCACTTTCCAAAAAACACCTCTGTTTTCCTTCACAAATTTGGCTGTGTCCACGTTGCGCTTTGGGGCATTTCCTGTCACGGGCACTAGGCCTACCCACACAAGTGAGGTATCATTTTTATCGGGAGACGTGGGGGAACGCTGGGTGGAAGGAAATTCGTGGCTCCTCTCAGATTCTAGAACTTTCTGCCACAGAAATGTGAGGAACATGTGTTTTTTTAGCCAAATTTTGAGGTTTGCAAAGGATTCTGGGTAACAGAACCTGGTCCGAGCCACACAAGTCACCCCATCTTGGATTCCCCTAGGTCTCTAGTTTTCAGAAATGCACAGGTTTGGTAGGTTTCCCTAGGTGGTGGCTGAGCTACAGGCCAAAATCTACAGGTAGGCACTTTGCAAAAAACACCTCTTTTCCTTCACCAATTTGGCTGTGTTCACGTTGCGCTTTGGGGCATTTCCTGTCACGGGCGCTAGGCCTACCCACACAAGTGAGGTATCATTTTTATCGGGAGACGTGGGGGAACGCTGGGTGGAAGGAAATTTGTGCCGCCTCTCAGATTCCAAAACTTT
Organism: Pleurodeles waltl; assembly: GCF_031143425.1. Taxonomy (NCBI): domain Eukaryota; kingdom Metazoa; phylum Chordata; class Amphibia; order Caudata; family Salamandridae; genus Pleurodeles; species Pleurodeles waltl. The sequence continues at coordinate 188,424,670 of NC_090449.1, read as the reverse complement.
CTGCCACAGAAATGTGAGGAACATGTGTTTTTTTAGCCAAATTTTGAGGTTTGCAAAGGATTCTGGGTAACAGAACCTGGTCCGAGCCACACAAGTCACCCCATCTTGGATTCCCCTAGGTCTCTAGTTTTCAGAAATGCACAGGTTTGGTAGTTTTCCCCAGGTGGAGGCTGAGCTACAGGCCAAAATCTACAGGTAGGCACTTTGCAAAAAACACCTCTGTTTTCCTTCACCAATTTGGCTGTGTCCACGTTGCGCTTTGGGGCATTTCCTCTCACGGGCGCTAGGCCTACCCACACAAGTGAGGTATCATTTTTATCGGGAGACGTGGGGGAACGCTGGGTGGAAGGAAATTTGTGCCGCCTCTCAGATTCCAAAACTTTCTGCCACAGAAATGTGAGGAACATGTGTTTTTTTAGCCAAATTTTGAGGTTTGCAAAGGATTCTGGGTAACAGAACCTGGTCCGAGCCACACAAGTCACCCCATCTTGGATTCCCCTAGGTCTCTAGATTTCAGAAATGCACAGGTTTGGTAGTTTTCCCCAGGTGGAGGCTGAGCTACAGGCCAAAATCTACAGGTAGGCACTTTGCAAAAAACACCTCTGTTTTCCTTCACCAATTTGGCTGTGTCCACGTTGCGCTTTGGGGCATTTCCTCTCACGGGCGCTAGGCCTACCCACACAAGTGAGGTATCATTTTTATCGGGAGACGTGGGGGAACGCTGGGTGGACGGAAATTCGTGGCTCCTCTCAGATTCCAGAACTTTCTGCCACAGAAATGTGAGGAACATGTGTTTTTTTAGCCAAATTTTGAGGTTTGCAAAGGATTCTGGGTAACAGAACCTGGTCCGAGCCACACAAGTCACCCCATCTTGGATTCCCCTAGGTCTCTAGTTTTCAAAAATGCACAGGTTTGGTAGGTTTCCCTAGGTGGCGGCTGAGCTACAGGCCAAAATCTACAGGTAGGCACTTTGCAAAAAACACCTCTGTTTTCCTTCACCAATTTGGATTTGTCCACGTTGCGCTTTGGGGCGTTTTCTGTCGCGATCGCTAGGCCTACCCACACAAGTGAGGTATCATTTTTATCGGGAGACGTGGGGGAACGCTGGGTGGAAGGAAATTCGTGGCTCCTCTCAGATTCCAGAACTTTCTGCCACAGAAAAGTGAGGAACATGTGTTTTTTTTAGCCAAATTTTGAGGTTTGCAAAGGATTCTGGGTAACAGAACCTGGTCCGAGCCACACAAGTCCCCCCATCTTGGATTCCCCTAGGTCTCTAGTTTTCAGAAATGCACAGGTTTGGTAGGTTTCCCTAGGTGGAGGCTGAGCTAGAGGCCAAAATCTACAGGTAGGCACTTTGCAAAAAACACCTCTGTTTTCCTTCACAAATTTGGATGTGTCCACGTTGCGCTTTGGGGCGTTTCCTGTCGCGGGTGCTAGGCCTACCCACACAAGTGAGGTATCATTTTTATCGGGAGACGTGGGGGAACGCTGGGTGGAAGGAAATTCGTGGCTCCTCTCAGATTCCAGAACTTTCTGCCACAGAAATGTGAGGAACATGTGTTTTTTTAGCCAAATTTTGAGGTTTGCAAAGGATTCTTCGTAACAGAACCTGGTCCGAGCCACACAAGTCACCCCATCTTGGATTCCCCTAGGTCTCTAGTTTTCAGAAATGCACAGGTTTGGTAGGTTTCCCTAGGTGGTGGCTGAGCTACAGGCCAAAATCTACAGGTAGGCACTTTGCAAAAAACACCTCTTTTCCTTCACCAATTTGGCTGTGTTCACGTTGCGCTTTGGGGCATTTCCTGTCACGGGCGCTAGGCCTACCCACACAAGTGAGGTATCATTTTTATCGGGAGACGTGGGGGAACGCTGGGTTGAAGGAAATTTGTGCCGCCTCTCAGATTCCAAAACTTTCTGCCACAGAAATGTGAGGAACATGTGTTTTTTTAGCCAAATTTTGAGGTTTGCAAAGGATTCTGGGTAACAGAACCTGGTCCGAGCCACACAAGTCACCCCATCTTGGATTCCCCTAGGTCTCTAGTTTTCAGAAATGCACAGGTTTGGTAGGTTTCCCTAGGTGGCGGCTGAGCTACAGGCCAAAATCTACAGGTAGGCACTTTGCAAAAAACACCTCTGTTTTCCTTCACCAATTTGGATTTGTCCACGTTGCGCTTTGGGGCGTTTTCTGTCGCGGGCGCTAGGCCTACCCACACAAGTGAGGTATCATTTTTATCGGGAGACGTGGGGGAACGCTGCGTGGAAGGAAATTCGGGGCTCCTCTCAGATTCCAGAACTTTCTGCCACAGAAATGTGAGGAACAGGTGTTTTTTTTAGCCAAATTTTGAGGTTTGCAAAGGATTCTGGGTAACAGAACCTGGTCCGAGCCACACAAGTCACCCCATCTTGGATTCCCCTAGGTCTCTAGTTTTCAGAAATGCACAGGTTTGGTAGGTTTCCCTAGGTGGCGGCTGAGCTAGAGGCCAAAATCTACAGGTAGGCACTTTGCAAAAAACACCTCTGTTTTCCTTCACAAATTTTGATGTGTCCACGTTGCGCTTTGGGGCGTTTCCTGTCGCGGGCGCTAGGCCTACCCACACAAGTGAGGTATCATTTTTATCGGGAGACGAGGGGGAACGCTGGGTGGAAGGAAATTCGTGGCTCCTCTCAGATTCCAGAACTTTCTGCCACAGAAATGTGAGGAACATGTGTTTTTTTAGCCAAATTTTGAGGTTTGCAAAGGATTCTGGGTAACAGAACCTGGTCCGAGCCACACAAGTCACCCCATCTTGGATTCCCCTAGGTCTCTAGTTTTCAGAAATGCACAGGTTTGGTAGGTTTCCCTAGGTGGCGGCTGAGCTACAGGCCAAAATCTACAGGTAGGCACTTTGCAAAAAACACCTCTGTTTTCCTTCACAAATTTGGATGTGTCCACGTTGCGCTTTGGGGCGTTTCCTGTCGCGGGTGCTAGGCCTACCCACACAAGTGAGGTATCATTTTTATCGGGAGACGTGGGGGAACGCTGGGTGGAAGGAAATTCGTGGCTCCTCTCAGATTCCAGAACTTTCTGCCACAGAAATGTGAGGAACATGTGTTTTTTTTAGCCAAATTTTGAGGTTTGCAAAGGATTCTGGGTAACAGAACCTGGTCCGAGCCACACAAGTCACCCCATCTTGGATTCCCCTAGGTCTCTAGTTTTCAGAAATGCACAGGTTTGGTAGGTTTCCCTAGGTGGCGGCTGAGCTAGAGGCCAAAATCTACAGGTAGGCACTTTGCAAAAAACACCTCTGTTTTCCTTCACAAATTTGGATGTGTCCACGTTGCGCTTTGGGGCGTTTCCTGTCGCGGGTGCTAGGCCTACCCACACAAGTGAGGTATCATTTTTATCGGGAGACGTGGGGGAACGCTGGGTGGAAGGAAATTCGTGGCTCCTCTCAGATTCCAGAACTTTCTGCCACAGAAATGTGAGGAACATTTTTTTTTTTAGCCAAATTTTGAGGTTTGCAAAGGATTCTGGGTAACAGAACCTGGTCCGAGCCACACAAGTCACCCCATCTTGGATTCCCCTAGGTCTCTAGTTTTCAGAAATGCACAGGTTTGGTAGGTTTCCCTAGGTGGTGGCTGAGCTACAGGCCAAAATCTACAGGTAGGCACTTTGCAAAAAACACCTCTTTTCCTTCACCAATTTGGCTGTGTTCACGTTGCGCTTTGGGGCATTTCCTGTCACGGGCGCTAGGCCTACCCACACAAGTGAGGTATCGTTTTTATCGGGAGACGTGGGGGAACGCTGGGTTGAAGGAAATTTGTGCCGCCTCTCAGATTCCAAAACTTTCTGCCACAGAAATGTGAGGAATGTGTTTTTTTAGCCAAATTTTGAGGTTTGCAAAGGATTCTGGGTAACAGAACCTGGTCCGAGCCACACAAGTCACCCCATCTTGGATTCCCCTAGGTCTCTAGTTTTCAGAAATGCACAGGTTTGGTAGGTTTCCCTAGGTGGCGGCTGAGCTACAGGCCAAAATCTACAGGTAGGCACTTTGGAAAAAACACCTCTGTTTTCCTTCACCAATTTGGATTTGTCCACGTTGCGCTTTGGGGCGTTTTCTGTCGCGGGCGCTAGGCCTACCCACACAAGTGAGGTATCATTTTTATCGGGAGACGTGGGGGAACGCTGGGTGGAAGGAAATTCGTGGCTCCTCTCAGATTCCAGAACTTTCTGCCACAGAAATGTGAGGAACATGTGTTTTTTTTAGCCACATTTTGAGGTTTGCAAAGGATTCTGGGTAACAGAACCTGGTCCGAGCCACACAAGTCACCCCATCTTGGATTCCCCTAGGTCTCTAGTTTTCAGAAATGCACAGGTTTGGTAGGTTTCCCTAGGTGGCGGCTGAGCTAGAGGCCAAAATCTACAGGTAGGCACTTTGCAAAAAACACCTCTGTTTTCCTTCACAAATTTTGATGTGTCCACGTTGCGCTTTGGGGCGTTTCCTGTCGCGGGCGCTAGGCCTACCCACACAAGTGAGGTATCATTTTTATCGGGAGACGTGGGGGAACGCTGGGTGGAAGGAAATTCGTGGCTCCTCTCAGATTCCAGAACTTTCTGCCACAGAAATGTGAGGAACATGTGTTTTTTTAGCCAAATTTTGAGGTTTGCAAAGGATTCTGGGTAACAGAACCTGGTCCGAGCCACACAAGTCACCCCATCTTGGATTCCCCTAGGTCTCTAGTTTTCAGAAATGCACAGGTTTGGTAGGTTTCCCTAGGTGGCGGCTGAGCTACAAGCCAAAATCTACAGGTAGGCACTTTCCAAAAAACACCTCTGTTTTCCTTCACCAATTTGGCTGTGTCCACGTTGCGCTTTGGGGCATTTCCTGTCACGGGCACTAGGCCTACCCACACAAGTGAGGTATCATTTTTATCGGGAGACGTGGGGGAACGCTGGGTGGAAGGAAATTCGTGGCTCCTCTCAGATTCTAGAACTTTCTGCCACAGAAATGTGAGGAACATGTGTTTTTTTTGCCAAATTTTGAGGTTTGCAAAGGATTCTGGGTAACAGAACCTGGTCCGAGCCACACAAGTCACCCCATCTTGGATTCCCCTAGGTCTCTAGTTTTCAGAAATGCACAGGTTTGGTAGGTTTCACTAGGTGGTGGCTGAGCTACAGGCCAAAATCTACAGGTAGGCACTTTGCAAAAAACACCTCTTTTCCTTCACCAATTTGGCTGTGTTCACGTTGCGCTTTGGGGCATTTCCTGTCACGGGCGCTAGGCCTACCCACACAAGTGAGGTATCATTTTTATCAGGAAACATGGGGGAACGCTGGGTGGAAGGAAATTTGTGCCGCCTCTCAGATTCCAAAACTTTCTGCCACAGAAATGTGAGGAACATGTGTTTTTTTAGCCAAATTTTGAGGTTTGCAAAGGATTCTGGGTAACAGAACCTGGTCCGAGCCACACAAGTCACCCCATCTTGGATTCCCCTAGGTCTCTAGTTTTCAGAAATGCACAGGTTTGGTAGGTTTCCCTAGGTGGCGGCTGAGCTACAGGCCAAAATCTACAGGTAGGCACTTTGCAAAAAACACCTCTGTTTTCCTTCACCAATTTGGATTTGTCCACGTTGCGCTTTTGGCGTTTTCTGTCGCGGGCGCTAGGCCTACCCACACAAGTGAGGTATCATTTTTATCGGGAGATGTGGGGGAACGCTGGGTGGAAGGAAATTCGTGGCTCCTCTCAGATTCCAGAACTTTCTGCCACAGAAATGTGAGGAACATGTGTTTTTTTTAGCCAAATTTTGAGGTTTGCAAAGGATTCTGGGTAACAGAACCTGGTCCGAGCCACACAAGTCACCCCATCTTGGATTCCCCTAGGTCTCTAGTTTTCAGAAATGCACAGGTTTGGTAGGTTTCCCTAGGTGGTGGCTGAGCTAGAGGCCAAAATCTACAGGTAGGCACTTTGCAAAAAACACCTCTGTTTTCCTTCACAAATTTGGATGTGTCCACGTTGCGCTTTGGGGCGTTTCCTGTCGCGGGTGCTAGGCCTACCCACACAAGTGAGGTATCATTTTTATCGGGAGACGTGGGGGAACGCTGGGTGGAAGGAAATTCGTGGCTCCTCTCAGATTCCAGAACTTTCTGCCACAGAAATGTGAGGAACATGAGTTTTTTTAGCCAAATTTTGAGGTTTGCAAAGGATTCTGGGTAACAGAACCTGGTCCGAGCCACACAAGTCACCCCATCTTGGATTCCCCTAGGTCTCTAGTTTTCAGAAATGCACAGGTTTGGTAGGTTTCCCTAGGTGGTGGCTGAGCTACAGGCCAAAATCTACAGGTAGGCACTTTGCAAAAAACACCTCTTTTCCTTCACCAATTTGGCTGTGTTCACGTTGCGCTTTGGGGAATTTCCTGTCACGGGCGCTAGGCCTACCCACACAAGTGAGGTATCATTTTTATCGGGAGACGTGGGGGAACGCTGGGTTGAAGGAAATTTGTGCCGCCTCTCAGATTCCAAAACTTTCTGCCACAGAAATGTGAGGAACATGTGTTTTTTTAGCCAAATTTTGAGGTTTGCAAAGGATTCTGGGTAACAGAACCTGGTCCGAGCCACACAAGTCACCCCATCTTGGATTCCCCTAGGTCTCTAGTTTTCAGAAATGCACAGGTTTGGTAGTTTTCCCTAGGTGGAGGCTGAGCTACAGGCCAAAATCTACAGGTAGGCACTTTGCAAAAAACACCTCTGTTTTCCTTCACCAATTTGGCTGTGTCCACGTTGCGCTTTGGGGCATTTCCTCTCACGGGCGCTAGGCCTACCCACACAAGTGAGGTATCATTTTTATCGGGAGACGTGGGGGAACGCTGGGTGGACAGAAATTCGTGGCTCCTCTCAGATTCCAGAACTTTCTGCCACAGAAATGTGAGGAACATGTGTTTATTTAGCCAAATTTTGAGGTTTGCAAAGGATTCTGGGTAACAGAACCTGGTCCGAGCCACACAAGTCACCCCATATTAGATTCCCCTAGGTCTCTAGTTTTCAGAAATGCACAGGTTTGGTAGGTTTCCCTAGGTGGCGGCTGAGCTACAGGCCAAAATCTACAGGTAGGCACTTTGCAAAAAACACCTCTGTTTTCCTTCACCAATTTGGCTGTGTCCACGTTGCGCTTTGGGGCATTTCCTCTCACGGGCGCTAGGCCTACCCACACAAGTGAGGTATCATTTTTATCGGGAGACGTGGGGGAACGCTGGGTGGACAGAAATTCGTGGCTCCTCTCAGATTCCAGAACTTTCTGCCACAGAAATGTGAGGAACATGTGTTTATTTAGCCAAATTTTGAGGTTTGCAAAGGATTCTGGGTAACAGAACCTGGTCCGAGCCACACAAGTCACCCCATATTAGATTCCCCTAGGTCTCTAGTTTTCAGAAATGCACAGGTTTGGTAGGTTTCCCTAGGTGGCGGCTGAGCTACAGGCCAAAATCTACAGGTAGGCACTTTGCAAAAAACACCTCTGTTTTCCTTCACCAATTTGGCTGTGTCCACGTTGCGCTTTGGGGCATTTCCTGTCACGGGCGCTAGGCCTACCCACACAAGTGAGGTATCATTTTTATCGGGAGACGTGGGGGAACGCTGGGTGGAAGGAAATTCGTGGCTCCTCTCAGATTCCAGAACTTTCTGCCACAGAAATGTGAGGAACATGTGTTTTTTTTGCCAAATTTTGAGGTTTGCAAAGGATTCTGGGTAACAGAACCTGGTCCGAGCCACACAAGTCACCCCATCTTGGATTCCCCTAGGTCTCTAGATTTCAGAAATGCACAGGTTTGGTAGGTTTCCCTAGGTGGCGGCTGAGCTACAAGCCAAAATCTACAGGTAGGCACTTTGCAAAAAACACCTCTGTTTTCCTTCACCAATTTGGATTTGTCCACGTTGCGCTTTGGGGCGTTTTCTGTCGCGGGCGCTAGGCCTACCCACACAAGTGAGGTATCATTTTTATCGGGAGACGTGGGGGAACGCTGGGTGGAAGGAAATTCGTGGCTCCTCTCAGATTCCAGAACTTTCTGCCACAGAAATGTGAGGAACATGTGTTTTTTTTAGCCAAATTTTGAGGTTTGCAAAGGATTCTGGGTAACAGAACCTGGTCCGAGCCACACAAGTCACCCCATCTTGGATTCCCCTAGGTCTCTAGTTTTCAGAAATGCACAGGTTTGGTAGGTTTCCCTAGGTGGTGGCTGAGCTACAGGCCAAAATCTACAGGTAGGCACTTTGCAAAAAACACCTCTTTTCCTTCACCAATTTGGCTGTGTTCACGTTGCGCTTTGGGGCATTTCCTGTCACGGGCACTAGGCCTACCCACACAAGTGAGGTATCATTTTTATCGGGAGACGTGGGGGAACGCTGGGTGGAAGGAAATTTGTGCCGCCTCTCAGATTCCAAAACTTTCTGCCACAGAAATGTGAGGAACCTGTGTTTTTTTAGCCAAATTTTGAGGTTTGCAAAGGATTCTGGGTAACAGAACCTGGTCCGAGCCACACAAGTCACCCCATCTTGGATTCCCCTAGGTCTCTAGTTTTCAGAAATGCACAGGTTTGGTAGTTTTCCCCAGGTGGAGGCTGAGCTACAGGCCAAAATCTACAGGTAGGCACTTTGCAAAAAACACCTCTGTTTTCCTTCACCAATTTGGCTGTGTCCACGTTGCGCTTTGGGGCATTTCCTCTCACGGGCGCTAGGCCTACCCACACAAGTGAGGTATCATTTTTATCGGGAGACGTGGGGGAACGCTGGGTGGACGGAAATTCGTGGCTCCTCTCAGATTCCAGAACTTTCTGCCACAGAAATGTGAGGAACATGTGTTTTTTTAGCCAAATTTTGAGGTTTGCAAAGGATTCTGGGTAACAGAACCTGGTCCGAGCCACACAAGTCACCCCATATTAGATTCCCCTAGGTCTCTAGTTTTCAGAAATGCACAGGTTTGGTAGGTTTCCCTAGGTGGAGGCTGAGCTACAGGCCAAAATCTACAGGTAGGCACTTTGCAAAAAACACCTCTGTTTTCCTTCACCAATTTGGCTGTGTCCACGTTGCGCTTTGGGGCATTTCCTCTCACGGGCGCTAGGCCTACCCACACAAGTGAGGTATCATTTTTATCTGGAGACGTGGGGGAACGCTGGGTGGAAGGAAATTCGTGGCTCCTCTCAGATTCCAGAACTTTCTGCCACAGAAATGTGAGGAACATGTGTTTTTTTTGCCAAATTTTGAGGTTTGCAAAGGATTCTGGGTAACAGAACCTGGTCCGAGCCACACAAGTCACCCCATCTTGGATTCCCCTAGGTCTCTAGTTTTAAAAAATGCACAGGTTTGGTAGGTTTCCCTAGGTGGCGGCTGAGCTACAGGCCAAAATCTACAGGTAGGCACTTTGCAAAAAACACCTCTGTTTTCCTTCACCAATTTGGCTGTGTCCACGTTGCGCTTTGGGGCATTTCCTGTCACGGGCGCTAGGCCTACCCACACAAGTGAGGTATCATTTTTATCGGGAGACGTGGGGGAACGCTGGGTGGAAGGAAATTCGTGGCTCCTCTCAGATTCCAGAACTTTCTGCCACAGAAATGTGAGGAAAATATGTTTTTTTAGCCAAATTTTGAGGTTTGCAAAGGATTCTGGGTAACAGAACCTGGTCCGAGCCACACAAGTCACCCCATCTTGGATTCCCCTAGGTCTCTAGATTTCAGAAATGCACAGGTTTGGTAGGTTTCCCTAGGTGGCGGCTGAGCTACAGGCCAAAATCTACAGGTAGGCACTTTGCAAAAAACACCTCTGTTTTCCTTCACCAATTTGGATTTGTCCACGTTGCGCTTTGGGGCGTTTTCTGTCGCGGGCGCTAGGCCTACCCACACAAGTGAGGTATCATTTTTATCGGGAGACGTGGGGGAACGCTGGGTGGAAGGAAATTCGTGGCTCCTCTCAGATTCCAGAACTTTCTGCCACAGAAATGTGAGGAACATGTGTTTTTTTTAGCCAAATTTTGAGGTTTGCAAAGGATTCTAGGTAACAGAACCTGGTCCGAGCCACACAAGTCACCCCATCTTGGATTCCCCTAGGTCTCTAGTTTTCAGAAATGCACAGGTTTGGTAGGTTTCCCTAGGTGGCGGCTGAGCTACAGGCCAAAATCTACAGGTAGGCACTTTGCAAAAAACACCTCTGTTTTCCTTCACCAATTTGGCTGTGTCCACGTTGCGCTTTGGGGCATTTCCTGTCACGGGCACTAGGCCTACCCACACAAGTGAGGTATCATTTTTATCGGGAGACGTGGGGGAACGCTGGGTGGAAGGAAATTCGTGGCTCCTCTCAGATTCTAGAACTTTCTGCCACAGAAATGTGAGGAACATGTGTTTTTTTAGCCAAATTTTGAGGTTTGCAAAGGATTCTGGGTAACAGAACCTGGTCCGAGCCACACAAGTCACCCCATCTTGGATTCCCCTAGGTCTCTAGTTTTCAGAAATGCACAGGTTTCGTAGGTTTCCCTAGGTGGTGGCTGAGCTACAGGTCAAAATCTACAGGTAGGCACTTTGCAAAAAACACCTCTTTTCCTTCACCAATTTGTCTGTGTTCACGTTGCGCTTTGGGGCATTTCCTGTCACGGGCGCTAGGCCTACCCACACAAGTGAGGTATCATTTTTATCGGGAGACGTGGGGGAACGCTGGGTGGAAGGAAATTTGTGCCGCCTCTCAGATTCCAAAACTTTCTGCCACTGAAATGTGAGGAACATGTGTTTTTTTAGCCAAATTTTGAGGTTTGCAAAGGATTCTGGGTAACAGAACCTGGTCCGAGCCACACAAGTCACCCCATCTTGGATTCCCCTAGGTCTCTAGTTTTCAGAAATGCACAGGTTTCGTAGGTTTCCCTAGGTGGTGGCTGAGCTACAGGTCAAAATCTACAGGTAGGCACTTTGCAAAAAACACCTCTTTTCCTTCACCAATTTGTCTGTGTTCACGTTGCGCTTTGGGGCATTTCCTGTCACGGGCGCTAGGCCTACCCACACAAGTGAGGTATCATTTTTATCGGGAGACGTGGGGGAACGCTGGGTGGAAGGAAATTTGTGCCGCCTCTCAGATTCCAAAACTTTCTGCCACAGAAATGTGAGGAACATGTGTTTTTTTAGCCAAATTTTGAGGTTTGCAAAGGATTCTGGGTAACAGAACCTGGTCCGAGCCACACACGTCACCCCATCTTGGATTCCCCTAGGTCTCTAGTTTTCAGAAATGCACAGGTTTGGTAGTTTTCTCTAGGTGGCGGCTCAGCTACAGGCCAAAATCTACAGGTAGGCACTTTGCAAAAAACACCTCTGTTTTCCTTCACCAATTTGGCTGTGTCCACGTTGCGCTTTGGGGCATTTCCTCTCATGGGCGCTAGGCCTACCCACACAAGTGAGGAGTCATTTTTATCGGGAGACGTGGGGGAACGCTGGGTGGAAGGAAATTCGTGGCTCCTCTCAGATTCCAGATCTTTCTGCCACAGAAATGTGAGGAACATGTGTTTTTTTTAGCCAAATTTTGAGGTTTGCAAAGGATTCTGGGTAACAGAACCTGGTCCGAGCCACACAAGTCACCCCATCTTGGATTCCCCTAGGTCTCTAGTTTTCAGAAATGCACAGGTTTGGTAGGTTTCCCTAGGTGGCGGCTGAGCTAGAGGCCAAAATCTACAGGTAGGCACTTTGCAAAAAACACCTCTGTTTTCCTTCACCAATTTGGCTGTGTCCACGTTGCGCTTTGGGGCATTTCCTGTCACGGGCACTAGGCCTACCCACACAAGTGAGGTATCATTTTTATCGGGAGACGTGGGGGAACGCTGGGTGGAAGGAAATTCGTGGCTCCTCTCAGATTCTAGAACTTTCTGCCACAGAAATGTGAGGAACATGTGTTTTTTTAGCCAAATTTTGAGGTTTGCAAAGGATTCTGGGTAACAGAACCTGGTCCGAGCCACACAAGTCACCCCATCTTGGATTCCCCTAGGTCTCTAGTTTTCAGAAATGCACAGGTTTGGTAGGTTTCCCTAGGTGGTGGCTGAGCTACAGGCCAAAATCTACAGGTAGGCACTTTGCAAAAAACACCTCTTTTCCTTCACCAATTTGGCTGTGTTCACGTTGCGCTTTGGGGCATTTCCTGTCACGGGCGCTAGGCCTACCCACACAAGTGAGGTATCATTTTTATCGGGAGACGTGGGGGAACGCTGGGTTGAAGGAAATTTGTGCCGCCTCTCAGATTCCAAAACTTTCTGCCACAGAAATGTGAGGAACATGTGTTTTTTTAGCCAAATTTTGAGGTTTGCAAAGGATTCTGGGTAACAGAACCTGGTCCGAGCCACACAAGTCACCCCATCTTGGATTCCCCTCGGTCTCTAGTTTTCAGAAATGCACAGGTTTGGTAGTTTTCCCCAGGTGGAGGCTGAGCTACAGGCCAAAATCTACAGGTAGGCACTTTGCTAAAAACACCTCTGTTTTCCTTCACCAATTTGGCTGTGTCCACGTTGCGCTTTGGGGCATTTCCTCTCACGGGCGCTAGGCCTACCCACACAAGTGAGGTATCATTTTTATCGGGAGACGTGGGGGAACGCTGGGTGGATGGAAATTCGTGGCTCCTCTCAGATTCCAGAACTTTCTGCCACAGAAATGTGAGGAACATGTGTTTATTTAGCCAAATTTTGAGGTTTGCAAAGGATTCTGGGTAACAGAACCTGGTCCGAGCCACACAAGTCACCCCATATTAGATTCCCCTAGGTCTCTAGTTTTCAGAAATGCACAGGTTTGGTAGGTTTCCCTAGGTGGCGGCTGAGCTACAGGCCAAAATCTACAGGTAGGCACTTTGCAAAAAACACCTCTGTTTTCCTTCACCAATTTGGCTGTGTCCACGTTGCGCTTTGGGGCATTTCCTGTCACGGGCGCTAGGCCTACCCACACAAGTGAGGTATCATTTTTATCGGGAGACGTGGGGGAACGCTGGGTGGAAGGAAATTCGTGGCTCCTCTCAGATTCCAGAACTTTCTGCCACAGAAATGTGAGGAACATGTGGTTTTTTTTGCCAAATTTTGAGGTTTGCAAAGGATTCTGGGTAACAGAACCTGGTCCGAGCCACACAAGTCACCCCATCTTGGATTCCCCTAGGTCTCTAGATTTCAGAAATGCACAGGTTTGGTAGGTTTCCCTAGGTGGCGGCTGAGCTACAGGCCAAAATCTACAGGTAGGCACTTTGCAAAAAACACCTCTGTTTTCCTTCACCAATTTGGATTTGTCCACGTTGCGCTTTGGGGCGTTTTCTGTCGCGGGCGCTAGGCCTACCCACACAAGTGAGTTATCATTTTTATCGGGAGACGTGGGGAACGCTGGGTGGAAGGAAATTCGAGGCTCCTCTCAGATTCCAGAACTTTCTGCCACAGAAATGTGAGGAACATGTGTTTTTTTTAGCCAAATTTTGAGGTTTGCAAAGGATTCTGGGTAACAGAACCTGGTCCGAGCCACACAAGTCACCCCATCTTGGATTCCCCTAGGTCTCTAGTTTTCAGAAATGCACAGGTTTGTTAGGTTTCCCTAGGTGGCGGCTGAGCTAGAGGCCAAAATCTACAGGTAGGCACTTTGCAAAAAACACCTCTGTTTTCCTTCACCAATTTGGCTGTGTCCACGTTGCGCTTTGGGGCATTTCCTGTCACGGGCACTAGGCCTACCCACACAAGTGAGGTATCATTTTTATCGGGAGACGTGGGGGAACGCTGGGTGGAAGGAAATTCGTGGCTCCTCTCAGATTCTAGAACTTTCTGCCACAGAAATGTGAGGAACATGTGTTTTTTTAGCCAAATTTTGAGGTTTGCAAAGGATTCTGGGAAACAGAACCTGGTCCGAGCCACACAAGTCACCCCATCTTGGATTCCCCTAGGTCTCTAGTTTTCAGAAATGCACAGGTTTGGTAGGTTTCCCTAGGTGGTGGCTGAGCTACAGGCCAAAATCTACAGGTAGGCACTTTGCAAAAAACACCTCTTTTCCTTCACCAATTTGGCTGTGTTCACGTTGCGCTTTGGGGCATTTCCTGTCACGGGCGCTAGGCCTACCCACACAAGTGAGGTATCATTTTTATCGGGAGACGTGGGGGAACGCTGGGTGGAAGGAAATTTGTGCCGCCTCTCAGATTCCAAAACTTTCTGCCACAGAAATGTGAGGAACCTGTGTTTTTTTAGACAAATTTTGAGGTTTGCAAAGGATTCTGGGTAACAGAACCTGGTCCGAGCCACACAAGTCACCCCATCTTGGATTCCCCTAGGTCTCTAGTTTTCAGAAATGCACAGGTTTGGTAGTTTTCCCCAGGTGGAGGCTGAGCTACAGGCCAAAATCTACAGGTAGGCACTTTGCAAAAAACACCTCTGTTTTCCTTCACCAATTTGGCTGTGTCCACGTTGCGCTTTGGGGCATTTCCTCTCACGGGCGCTAGGCCTACCCACACAAGTGAGGTATCATTTTTATCGGGAGACGTGGGGGAACGCTGGGTGGACGGAAATTCGTGGCTCCTTTCAGATTCCAGAACTTTCTGCCACAGAAATGTGAGGAACATGTGTTTATTTAGCCAAATTTTGAGGTTTGCAAAGGATTCTGGGTAACAGAACCTGGTCCGAGCCACACAAGTCACCCCATCTTGGATTCCCCTAGGTCTCTAGTTTTCAGAAATGCACAGGTTTGGTAGGTTTCCCTAGGTGGCGGCTGAGCTACAGGCCAAAATCTACAGGTAGGCACTTTGCAAAAAACACCTCTTTTCCTTCACCAATTTGGCTGTGTTCACGTTGCGCTTTGGGGCATTTCCTGTCACGGGCGCTAGGCCTACCCACACAAGTGAGGTATCATTTTTATCGGGAGACGTGGGGGAACGCTGGGTGGAAGGAAATTTGTGCCGCCTCTCAGATTCCAAAACTTTCTGCCACAGAAATGTGAGGAACCTGTGTTTTTTTAGACAAATTTTGAGGTTTGCAAAGGATTCTGGGTAACAGAACCTGGTCCGAGCCACACAAGTCACCCCATCTTGGATTCCCCTAGGTCTCTAGTTTTCAGAAATGCACAGGTTTGGTAGTTTTCCCCAGGTGGAGGCTGAGCTACAGGCCAAAATCTACAGGTAGGCACTTTGCAAAAAACACCTCTGTTTTCCTTCACCAATTTGGCTGTGTCCACGTTGCGCTTTGGGGCATTTCCTCTCACGGGCGCTAGGCCTACCCACACAAGTGAGGTATCATTTTTATCGGGAGACGTGGGGGAACGCTGGGTGGATGGAAATTCGTGGCTCCTCTCAGATTCCAGAACTTTCTGCCACAGAAATGTGAGGAACATGTGTTTATTTAGCCAAATTTTGAGGTTTGCAAAGGATTCTGGGTAACAGAACCTGGTCCGAGCCACACAAGTCACCCCATATTAGATTCCCCTAGGTCTCTAGTTTTCAGAAATGCACAGGTTTGGTAGGTTTCCCTAGGTGGCGGCTGAGCTACAGGCCAAAATCTACAGGTAGACACTTTGCAAAAAACACCTCTGTTTTCCTTCACCAATTTGGCTGTGTCCACGTTGCGCTTTGGGGCATTTCCTGTCACGGGCGCTAGGCCTACCCACACAAGTGAGGTATCATTTTTATCGGGAGACGTGGGGGAACGCTGGGTGGAAGGAAATTCGTGGCTCCTCTCAGATTCCAGAACTTTCTGCCACAGAAATGTGAGGAACATGTGTTTTTTTAGCCAAATTTTGAGGTTTGCAAAGGATTCTGGGTAACAGAACCTGGTCCGAGCCACACAAGTCACCCCATCTTGGATTCCCCTAGGTCTCTAGTTTTCAAAAATGCACAGGTTTGGTAGTTTTCCCTAGGTGGCGGCTGAGCTACAGGCCAAAATCTACAGGTAGGCACTTTGCAAAAAACACCTCTGTTTTCCTTCACCAATTTGGCTGTGTCCACGTTGCGCTTTGGGGCATTTCCTGTCACGGGCGCTAGGCCTACCCACACAAGTGAGGTATCATTTTTATCGGGAGACGTGGGGGAACGCTGGGTGGAAGGAAATTCGTGGCTCCTCTCAGATTCCAGAACTTTCTGCCACAGAAATGTGAGGAAAATGTGTTTTTTTAGCCAAATTTTGAGGTTTGCAAAGGATTCTGGGTAACAGAACCTGGTCCGAGCCACACAAGTCACCCCATCTTGGATTCCCCTAGGTCTCTAGATTTCAGAAATGCACAGGTTTGGTAGGTTTCCCTAGGTGGCGGCTGAGCTACAGGCCAAAATCTACAGGTAGGCACTTTGCAAAAAACACCTCTGTTTTCCTTCACCAATTTGGATTTGTCCACGTTGCGCTTTGGGGCGTTTTCTGTCGCGGGCGCTAGGCCTACCCACACAAGTGAGGTATCATTTTTATCGGGAGACGTGGGGGAACGCTGGGTGGAAGGAAATTCGTGGCTCCTTTCAGATTCCAGAACTTTCTGCCACAGAAATGTGAGGAACTTGTGTTTTTTTTAGCCAAATTTTGAGGTTTGCAAAGGATTCTGGGTAACAGAACCTGGTCCGAGCCACACAAGTCACCCCATCTTGGATTCCCCTAGGTCTCTAGTTTTCAGAAATGCACAGGTTTGGTAGGTTTCCCTAGGTGGCGGCTGAGCTAGAGGCCAAAATCTACAGGTAGGCACTTTGCAAAAAACACCTCTGTTTTCCTTCACCAATTTGGCTGCGTCCACGTTGCGCTTTGGGGCATTTCCTGTCACGGGCACTAGGCCTACCCACACAAGTGAGGTATCATTTTTATCGGGAGACGTGGGGGAACGCTGGGTGGAAGGAAATTCGTGGCTCCTCTCAGATTCTAGAACTTTCTGCCACAGAAATGTGAGGAACATGTGTTTTTTTAGCCAAATTTTGAGGTTTGCAAAGGATTCTGGGTAACAGAACCTGGTCCGAGCCACACAAGTCACCCCATCTTGGATTCCCCTAGGTCTCTAGTTTTCAGAAATGCACAGGTTTGGTAGGTTTCCCCAGGTGGCGGCTGAGCTACAGGCCAAAATCTACAGGTAGGCACTTTGCAAAAAACACCTCTTTTCCTTCACCAATTTGTCTGTGTTCACGTTGCGCTTTGGGGCATTTCCTGTCACGGGCGCTAGGCCTACCCACACAAGTGAGGTATCATTTTTATCGGGAGACGTGGGGGAACGCTGGGTGGAAGGAAATTTGTGCCGCCTCTCAGATTCCAAAACTTTCTGCCACAGAAATGTGAGGAACATGTGTTTTTTTAGCCAAATTTTGAGGTTTGCAAAGGATTCTGGGTAACAGAACCTGGTTCGAGCCACACAAGTCACCACATCTTGGATTCCCCTAGGTCTCTAGTTTTCAGAAATGCACAGGTTTGGTAGTTTTCCCTAGGTGGCGGCTCAGCTACAGGCCAAAATCTACAGGTAGGCACTTTGCAAAAAACACCTCTGTTTTCCTTCACCAATTTGGCTGTGTCCACGTTGCGCTTTGGGGCATTTCCTCTCATGGGCGCTAGGCCTACCCACACAAGTGAGGTATCATTTTTATCGGGAGACGTGGGGGAACGCTGGGTGGAAGGAAATTCGTGGCTCCTCTCAGATTCCAGAACTTTCTGCCACAGAAATGTGAGGAGCATGTGTTTTTTTTAGCCAAATTTTGAGGTTTGCAAAGGATTCTGGGTAACAGAACCTGGTCTGAGCCACACAAGTCACCCCATCTTGGATTCCCCTAGGTCTCTAGTTTTCAGAAATGCACAGGTTTGGTAGGTTTCCCTTGGTGGCGGCTGAGCTAGAGGCCAAAATCTACAGGTAGGCACTTTGCAAAAAACACCTCTGTTTTCCTTCACCAATTTGGCTGTGTCCACGTTGCGCTTTGGGGCATTTCCTGTCACGGGCACTAGGCCTACCCACACAAGTGAGGTATCATTTTTATCGGGAGATGTGGGGGAACGCTGGGTGGAAGGAAATTCGTGGCTCCTCTCAGATTCTAGAACTTTCTGCCACAGAAATGTGAGGAACATGTGTTTTTTTAGCCAAATTTTGAGGTTTGCAAAGGATTCTGGGTAACAGAACCTGGTCCGAGCCACACAAGTCACCCCATCTTGGATTCCCCTAGGTCTCTAGTTTTCAGAAATGCACAGGTTTGGTAGGTTTCCCTAGGTGGTGGCTGAGCTACAGGCCAAAATCTACAGGTAGGCACTTTGCAAAAAACACCTCTTTTCCTTCACCAATTTGGCTGTGTTCACGTTGCGCTTTGGGGCATTTCCTGTCACGGGCGCTAGGCCTACCCACACAAGTGAGGTATCATTTTTATCGGGAGACGTGGGGGAACGCTGGGTGGAAGGAAATTTGTGCCGCCTCTCAGATTCCAAAACTTTCTGCCACAGAAATGTGAGGAACATGTGTTTTTTTAGCCAAATTTTGAGGTTTGCAAAGGATTCTGGGTAACAGAACCTGGTCCGAGCCACACAAGTCACCCCATCTTGGATTCCCCTAGGTCTCTAGTTTTCAGAAATGCACAGGTTTGGTAGGTTTCCCTAGGTGGCGGCTGAGCTACAGGCCAAAATCTACAGGTAGGCACTTTGCAAAAAACACCTCTGTTTTCCTTCACCAATTTGGCTGTGTCCACGTTGCGCTTTGAGGCATTTCCTGTCACGGGCGCTAGGCCTACCCACACAAGTGAGGTATCATTTTTATCGGGAGACGTGGGGGAACGCTGGGTGGAAGGAAATTTCTGGCTCCTCCCAGATTCCAGAACTTTCTGCCACAGAAATGTGAGGAACATGTGTTTTTTTAGCCAAATTTTGAGGTTTGCAAAGGATTCTGGGTAACAGAACCTGGTCCGAGCCACACAAGTCACCCCATCTTGGATTCCCCTAGGTCTCTAGTTTTCAGAAATGCACAGGTTTGGTAGTTTTCCCTAGGTGGCGGCTCAGCTACAGGCCAAAATCTACAGGTAGGCACTTTGCAAAAAACACCTCTGTTTTCCTTCACCAATTTGGCTGTGTCCACGTTGCGCTTTGGGGCATTTCCTCTCATGGGCGCTAGGCCTACCCACACAAGTGAGGTATCATTTTTATCGGGAGACGTGGGGGAACGCTGGGTGGATGGAAATTCGTGGCTCCTCTCAGATTCCAGAACTTTCTGCCACAGAAATGTGAGGAACATGTGTTTATTTAGCCAAATTTTGAGGTTTGCAAAGGATTCTGGGTAACAGAACCTGGTCCGAGCCACACAAGTCACCCCATATTAGATTCCCCTAGGTCTCTAGTTTTCAGAAATGCACAGGTTTGGTAGGTTTCCCTAGGTGGCGGCTGAGCTACAGGCCAAAATCTACAGGTAGGCACTTTGCAAAAAACACCTCTGTTTTCCTTCACCAATTTGGCTGTGTCCACGTTGCGCTTTGGGGCATTTCCTGTCACGGGCGCTAGGCCTACCCACACAAGTGAGGTATCATTTTTATCGGGAGACGTGGGGGAACGCTGGGTGGAAGGAAATTCGTGGCTCCTCTCAAATTCCAGATCTTTCTGCCACAGAAATGTGAGGAACATGTGTTTTTTTTGCCAAATTTTGAGGTTTGCAAAGGATTCTGGGTAACAGAACCTGGTCCGAGCCACACAAGTCACCCCATCTTGGATTCCCCTAGGTCTCTAGTTTTAAAAAATGCACAGGTTTGGTAGGTTTCCCTAGGTGGCGGCTGAGCTACAGGCCAAAATCTACAGGTAGGCACTTTGCAAAAAACACCTCTGTTTCCCTTCACCAATTTGGCTGTGTCCACGTTGCGCTTTGGGGCATTTCCTGTCACGGGCGCTAGGCCTACCCACACAAGTGAGGTATCATTTTTATCGGGAGATGTGGGGGAACGCTGGGTGGAAGGAAATTCGTGGCTCCTCTCAGATTCCAGAACTTTCTGCCACAGAAATGTGAGGAAAATGTGTTTTTTTAGCCAAATTTTGAGGTTTGCAAAGGATTCTGGGTAACAGAACCTGGTCCGAGCCACACAAGTATCCCCATCTTGGATTCCCCTAGGTCTCTAGATTTCAGAAATGCACGGGTTTGGTAGGTTTCCCTAGGTGGCGGCTGAGCTACAGGCCAAATATACAGGTAGGCACTTTGCAAAAAACACCTCTGTTTTCCTTCACCAATTTGGATTTGTCCACGTTGCGCTTTGGGGCGTTTTCTGTCGCGGGCGCTAGGCCTACCCACACAAGTGAGGTATCATTTTTATCAGGAGACGTGGGGGAACGCTGGGTGGAAGGAAATTCGTGGCTCCTCTCAGATTCCAGAACTTTCTGCCACAGAAATGTGAGGAACATGTGTTTATTTTAGCCAAATTTTGAGGTTTGCAAAGGATTCTGGGTAACAGAACCTGGTCCGAGCCACACAAGTCACCCCATCTTGGATTCCCCTAGGTCTCTAGTTTTCAGAAATGCACAGGTTTGGTAGGTTTCCCTAGGTGGCGGCTGAGCTAGAGGCCAAAATCTACAGGTAGGCACTTTGCAAAAAACACCTCTGTTTTCCTTCACAAATTTGGATGTGTCCACATTGCGCTTTGGGGCGTTTCCTGTCGCGGGCGCTAGGCCTACCCACACAAGTGAGGTATCATTTTTATCGGGAGCCGTGGGGGAACGCTGGGTGGAAGGAAATTCGTGGCTCCTCTCAGATTCCAGAACTTTCTGCCACAGAAAGGTGAGGAACATGTGTTTATTTAGCCAAATTTTGAGGTTTGCAAAGGATTCTGGGTAACAGAACCTGGTCCGAGCCACACAAGTCACCCCATCTTGGATTCCCCTAGGTCTCTAGTTTTCAGAAATGCACAGGTTTGGTAGGTTTCCCTAGGTGGCGGCTGAGCTAGAGGCCAAAATCTACAGGTAGGCACTTTGCAAAAAACACCTCTGTTTTCCTTCACCAATTTGGCTGCGTCCACGTTGCGCTTTGGGGCATTTCCTGTCACGGGCACTAGGCCTACCCACACAAGTGAGGTATCATTTTTATCGGGAGACGTGGGGGAACGCTGGGTGGAAGGAAATTCGTGGCTCCTCTCAGATTCTAGAACTTTCTGCCACAGAAATGTGAGGAACATGTGTTTTTTTAGCCAAATTTTGAGGTTTGCAAAGGATTCTGGGTAACAGAACCTGGTCCGAGCCACACAAGTCACCCCATCTTGGATTCCCCTAGGTCTCTAGTTTTCAGAAATGCACAGGTTTCGTAGGTTTCCCTAGGTGGTGGCTGAGCTACAGGTCAAAATCTACAGGTAGGCACTTTGCAAAAAACACCTCTTTTCCTTCACCAATTTGTCTGTGTTCACGTTGCGCTTTGGGGCATTTCCTGTCACGGGCGCTAGGCCTACCCACACAAGTGAGGTATCATTTTTATCGGGAGACGTGGGGGAACGCTGGGTGGAAGGAAATTTGTGCCGCCTCTCAGATTCCAAAACTTTCTGCCACAGAAATGTGAGGAACATGTGTTTTTTTAGCCAAATTTTGAGGTTTGCAATGGATTCTGGGTAACAGAACCTGGTTCGAGCCACACAAGTCACCACATCTTGGATTCCCCTAGGTCTCTAGTTTTCAGAAATGCACAGGTTTGGTAGTTTTCCCTAGGTGGCGGCTCAGCTACAGGCCAAAATCTACAGGTAGGCACTTTGCAAAAAACACCTCTGTTTTCCTTCACCAATTTGGCTGTGTCCACGTTGCGCTTTGGGGCATTTCCTCTCATGGGCGCTAGGCCTACCCACACAAGTGAGGTATCATTTTTATCGGGAGACGTGGGGGAACGCTGGGTGGAAGGAAATTCGTGGCTCCTCTCAGATTCCAGAACTTTCTGCCACAGAAATGTGAGGAGCATGTGTTTTTTTTAGCCAAATTTTGAGGTTTGCAAAGGATTCTGGGTAACAGAACCTGGTCTGAGCCACACAAGTCACCCCATCTTGGATTCCCCTAGGTCTCTAGTTTTCAGAAATGCACAGGTTTGGTAGGTTTCCCTTGGTGGCGGCTGAGCTAGAGGCCAAAATCTACAGGTAGGCACTTTGCAAAAAACACCTCTGTTTTCCTTCACCAATTTGGCTGTGTCCACGTTGCGCTTTGGGGCATTTCCTGTCACGGGCACTAGGCCTACCCACACAAGTGAGGTATCATTTTTATCGGGAGATGTGGGGGAACGCTGGGTGGAAGGAAATTCGTGGCTCCTCTCAGATTCTAGAACTTTCTGCCACAGAAATGTGAGGAACATGTGTTTTTTTAGCCAAATTTTGAGGTTTGCAAAGGATTCTGGGTAACAGAACCTGGTCCGAGCCACACAAGTCACCCCATCTTGGATTCCCCTAGGTCTCTAGTTTTCAGAAATGCACAGGTTTGGTAGGTTTCCCTAGGTGGTGGCTGAGCTACAGGCCAAAATCTACAGGTAGGCACTTTGCAAAAAACACCTCTTTTCCTTCACCAATTTGGCTGTGTTCACGTTGCGCTTTGGGGCATTTCCTGTCACGGGCGCTAGGCCTACCCACACAAGTGAGGTATCTTTTTTATCGGGAGACGTGGGGGAACGCTGGGTGGAAGGAAATTTGTGCCGCCTCTCAGATTCCAAAACTTTCTGCCACAGAAATGTGAGGAACATGTGTTTTTTTAGCCAAATTTTGAGGTTTGCAAAGGATTCTGGGTAACAGAACCTGGTCCGAGCCACACAAGTCACCCCATCTTGGATTCCCCTAGGTCTCTAGTTTTCAGAAATGCACAGGTTTGGTAGGTTTCCCTAGGTGGCGGCTGAGCTACAGGCCAAAATCTACAGGTAGGCACTTTGCAAAAAACACCTCTGTTTTCCTTCACCAATTTGGCTGTGTCCACGTTGCGCTTTGAGGCATTTCCTGTCACGGGCGCTAGGCCTACCCACACAAGTGAGGTATCATTTTTATCGGGAGACGTGGGGGAACGCTGGGTGGAAGGAAATTTCTGGCTCCTCCCAGATTCCAGAACTTTCTGCCACAGAAATGTGAGGAACATGTGTTTTTTTAGCCAAATTTTGAGGTTTGCAAAGGATTCTGGGTAACAGAACCTGGTCCGAGCCACACAAGTCACCCCATCTTGGATTCCCCTAGGTCTCTAGTTTTCAGAAATGCACAGGTTTGGTAGTTTTCCCTAGGTGGTGGCTCAGCTACAGGCCAAAAGCTACAGGTAGGCTCTTTGCAAAAAACACCTCTGTTTTCCTTCACCAATTTGGCTGTGTCCACGTTGCGCTTTGGGGCATTTCCTCTCATGGGCGCTAGGCCTACCCACACAAGTGAGGTATCATTTTTATCGGGAGACGTGGGGGAACGCTGGGTGGATGGAAATTCGTGGCTCCTCTCAGATTCCAGAACTTTCTGCCACAGAAATGTGAGGAACATGTGTTTATTTAGCCAAATTTTGAGGTTTGCAAAGGATTCTGGGTAACAGAACCTGGTCCGAGCCACTCAAGTCACCCCATATTAGATTCCCCTAGGTCTCTAGTTTTCAGAAATGCACAGGTTTGGTAGGTTTCCCTAGGTGGCGGCTGAGCTACAGGCCAAAATCTACAGGTAGGCACTTTGCAAAAAACACCTCTGTTTTCCTTCACCAATTTGGCTGTGTCCACGTTGCGCTTTGGGGCATTTCCTGTCACGGGCGCTAGGCCTACCCACACAAGTGAGGTATCATTTTTATCGGGAGACGTGGGGGAACGCTGGGTGGAAGGAAATTCGTGACTCCTCTCAGATTCCAGATCTTTCTGCCACAGAAATGTGAGGAACATGTGTTTTTTTTGCCAAATTTTGAGGTTTGCAAAGGATTCTGGGTAACAGAACCTGGTCCGAGCCACACAAGTCACCCCATCTTGGATTCCCCTAGGTCTCTAGTTTTCAAAAATGCACAGGTTTGGTAGGTTTCCCTAGGTGGCGGCTGAGCTACAGGCCAAAATCTACAGGTAGGCACTTTGCAAAAAACACCTCTGTTTCCCTTCACCAATTTGGCTGTGTCCACGTTGCGCTTTGGGGCATTTCCTGTCACGGGCGCTAGGCCTACCCACACAAGTGAGGTATCATTTTTATCGGGAGATGTGGGGGAACGCTGGGTGGAAGGAAATTCGTGGCTCCTCTCAGATTCCAGAACTTTCTGCCACAGAAATGTGAGGAAAATGTGTTTTTTTAGCCAAATTTTGAGGTTTGCAAAGGATTCTGGGTAACAGAACCTGGTCCGAGCCACACAAGTATCCCCATCTTGGATTCCCCTAGGTCTCTAGATTTCAGAAATGCACGGGTTTGGTAGGTTTCCCTAGGTGGCGGCTGAGCTACAGGCCAAAATCTACAGGTAGGCACTTTGCAAAAAACACCTCTGTTTTCCTTCACCAATTTGGATTTGTCCACGTTGCGCTTTGGGGCGTTTTCTGTCGCGGGCGCTAGGCCTACCCACACAAGTGAGGTATCATTTTTATCAGGAGACGTGGGGGAACGCTGGGTGGAAGGAAATTCGTGGCTCCTCTCAGATTCCAGAACTTTCTGCCACAGAAATGTGAGGAACATGTGTTTTTTTTAGCCAAATTTTGAGGTTTGCAAAGGATTCTGGGTAACAGAACCTGGTCCGAGCCACACAAGTCACCCCATCTTGGATTCCCCTAGGTCTCTAGTTTTCAGAAATGCACAGGTTTGGTAGGTTTCCCTAGGTGGCGGCTGAGCTAGAGGCCAAAATCTACAGGTAGGCACTTTGCAAAAAACACCTCTGTTTTCCTTCACCAATTTGGCTGTGTCCACGTTGCGCTTTGGGGCATTTCCTGTCACGGGCACTAGGCCTACCCACACAAGTGAGGTATCATTTTTATCGGGAGACGTGGGGGAACGCTTGGTGGAAGGAAATTCGTGGCTCCTCTCAGATTCTAGAACTTTCTGCCACAGAAATGTGAGGAACATGTGTTTTTTTAGCCAAATTTTGAGGTTTGCAAAGGATTCTGGGTAACAGAACCTGGTCCGAGCCACACAAGTCACCCCATCTTGGATTCCCCTAGGTCTCTAGTTTTCAGAAATGCACAGGTTTGGTAGGTTTCCCTAGGTGGTGGCTGAGCTACAGGCCAAAATCTACAGGTAGGCACTTTGCAAAAAACACCTCTTTTCCTTCACCAATTTGGCTGTGTTCACGTTGCGCTTTGGGGCATTTCCTGTCACGGGCGCTAGGCCTACCCACACAAGTGAGGTATCATTTTTATCGGGAGACGTGGGGGAACGCTGGGTGGAAGGAAATTTGTGCCGCCTCTCAGATTCCAAAACTTTCTGCCACAGAAATGTGAGGAACATGTGTTTTTTTAGCCAAATTTTGAGGTTTGCAAAGGATTCTGGGTAACAGAACCTGGTCCGAGCCACACAAGTCACTCCATCTTGGATTCCCCTAGGTCTCTAGTTTTCAGAAATGCACAGGTTTGGTAGGTTTCCCTAGGTGGCGGCTGAGCTACAGGCCAAAATCTACAGGTAGGCACTTTGCAAAAAACACCTCTGTTTTCCTTCACCAATTTGGCTGTGTCCACGTTGCGCTTTGAGGCATTTCCTGTCACGGGCGCTAGGCCTACCCACACAAGTGAGGTATCATTTTTATCGGGAGACGTGGGGGAACGCTGGGTGGAAGGAAATTTCTGGCTCCTCCCAGATTCCAGAACTTTCTGCCACAGAAATGTGAGGAACATGTGTTTTTTTAGCCAAATTTTGAGGTTTGCAAAGGATTCTGGGTAACAGAACCTGGTCCGAGCCACACAAGTCACCCCATCTTGGATTCCCCTAGGTCTCTAGTTTTCAGAAATGCACAGGTTTGGTAGTTTTCCCTAGGTGGCGGCTCAGCTACAGGCCAAAAT
The DNA here is from genome assembly GCF_031143425.1 of Pleurodeles waltl. Taxonomy (NCBI): domain Eukaryota; kingdom Metazoa; phylum Chordata; class Amphibia; order Caudata; family Salamandridae; genus Pleurodeles; species Pleurodeles waltl. The sequence goes on along the minus strand of NC_090449.1, from coordinate 188,398,840 downwards.
CTACAGGTAGGCACTTTGCAAAAAACACCTCTGTTTTCCTTCACCAATTTGGCTGTGTCCACGTTGCGCTTTGGGGCATTTCCTCTCATGGGCGCTAGGCCTACCCACACAAGTGAGGTATCATTTTTATCGGGAGACGTGGGGGAACGCTGGGTGGATGGAAATTCGTGGCTCCTCTCAGATTCCAGAACTTTCTGCCACAGAAATGTGAGGAACATGTGTTTATTTAGCCAAATTTTGAGGTTTGCAAAGGATTCTGGGTAACAGAACCTGGTCCGAGCCACACAAGTCACCCCATATTAGATTCCCCTAGGTCTCTAGTTTTCAGAAATGCACAGGTTTGGTAGGTTTCCCTAGGTGGCGGCTGAGCTACAGGCCAAAATCTACAGGTAGGCACTTTGCAAAAAACACCTCTGTTTTCCTTCACCAATTTGGCTGTGTCCACGTTGCGCTTTGGGGCATTTCCTGTCACGGGCGCTAGGCCTACCCACACAAGTGAGGTATCATTTTTATCGGGAGACGTGGGGGAACGCTGGGTGGAAGGAAATTCGTGGCTCCTCTCAGATTCCAGATCTTTCTGCCACAGAAATGTGAGGAACATGTGTTTTTTTTGCCAAATTTTGAGGTTTGCAAAGGATTCTGGGTAACAGAACCTGGTCCGAGCCACACAAGTCACCCCATCTTGGATTCCCCTAGGTCTCTAGTTTTCAAAAATGCACAGGTTTGGTAGGTTTCCCTAGGTGGCGGCTGAGCTACAGGCCAAAATCTACAGGTAGGCACTTTGCAAAAAACACCTCTGTTTCCCTTCACCAATTTGGCTGTGTCCACGTTGCGCTTTGGGGCATTTCCTGTCACGGGCGCTAGGCCTACCCACACAAGTGAGGTATCATTTTTATCGGGAGATGTGGGGGAACGCTAGGTGGAAGGAAATTCGTGGCTCCTCTCAGATTCCAGAACTTTCTGCCACAGAAATGTGAGGAAAATGTGTTTTTTTAGCCAAATTTTGAGGTTTGCAAAGGATTCTGGGTAACAGAACCTGGTCCGAGCCACACAAGTATCCCCATCTTGGATTCCCCTAGGTCTCTAGATTTCAGAAATGCACGGGTTTGGTAGGTTTCCCTAGGTGGCGGCTGAGCTACAGGCCAAATATACAGGTAGGCACTTTGCAAAAAACACCTCTGTTTTCCTTCACCAATTTGGCTGTGTCCACGTTGCGCTTTGAGGCATTTCCTGTCACGGGCGCTAGGCCTACCCACACAAGTGAGGTATCATTTTTATCGGGAGACGTGGGGGAACGCTGGGTGGAAGGAAATTTCTGGCTCCTCCCAGATTCCAGAACTTTCTGCCACAGAAATGTGAGGAACATGTGTTTTTTTTGCCAAATTTTGAGGTTTGCAAAGGATTCTGGGTAACAGAACCTGGTCCGAGCCACACAAGTCACCCCATCTTGGATTCCCCTAGGTCTCTAGTTTTCAAAAATGCACAGGTTTTATAGGTTTCCCCAGGTGGCGGCTGAGCTACAGGCCAAAATCTACAGGTAGGCACTTTGCAAAAAACACCTCTGTTTTCCTTCACCAATTTGGCTGTGTCCACGTTGCGCTTTGGGGCATTTCCTGTCACGGGCGCTAGGCCTACCCACACAAGTGAGGTATCATTTTTATCGGGAGACGTGGGGGAACGCTGGGTGGAAGGAAATTCGTGGCTCCTCTCAGATTCCAGAACTTTCTGCCACAGAAATGTGAGGAAAATGTATTTTTTTAGCCAAATTTTGAGGTTTGCAAAGGATTCTGGGTAACAGAACCTGGTCCGAGCCACACAAGTCACCCCATCTTGGATTCCCCTAGGTCTCTAGATTTCAGAAATGCACAGGTTTGGTAGGTTTCCCTAGGTGGCGGCTGAGCTACAGGCCAAAATCTACAGGTAGGCACTTTGCAAAATACACCTCTGTTTTCCTTCACCAATTTGGATTTGTCCACGTTGCGCTTTGGGGCGTTTTCTGTCGCGGGCGCTAGGCCTACCCACACAAGTGAGGTATCATTTTTATCGGGAGACGTGGGGGAACGCTGGGTGGAAGGAAATTTGTGGCTCCTCTTAGATTCCAGAACTTTCTGCCACAGAAATGTGAGGAGCATGTGTTTTTTTTAGCCAAATTTTGAGGTTTGCAAAGGATTCTGGGTAACAGAACCTGGTCTGAGCCACACAAGTCACCCCATCTTGGATTCCCCTAGGTCTCTAGTTTTCAGAAATGCACAGGTTTGGTAGGTTTCCCTTGGTGGCGGCTGAGCTAGAGGCCAAAATCTACAGGTAGGCACTTTGCAAAAAACACCTCTGTTTTCCTTCACCAATTTGGCTGTGTCCACGTTGCGCTTTGGGGCATTTCCTGTCACGGGCACTAGGCCTACCCACACAAGTGAGGTATCATTTTTATCGGGAGATGTGGGGGAACGCTGGGTGGAAGGAAATTCGTGGCTCCTCTCAGATTCTAGAACTTTCTGCCACAGAAATGTGAGGAACATGTGTTTTTTTAGCCAAATTTTGAGGTTTGCAAAGGATTCTGGGTAACAGAACCTGGTCCGAGCCACACAAGTCACCCCATCTTGGATTCCCCTAGGTCTCTAGTTTTCAGAAATGCACAGGTTTGGTAGGTTTCCCTAGGTGGTGGCTGAGCTACAGGCCAAAATCTACAGGTAGGCACTTTGCAAAAAACACCTCTTTTCCTTCACCAATTTGGCTGTGTTCACGTTGCGCTTTGGGGCATTTCCTGTCACGGGCGCTAGGCCTACCCACACAAGTGAGGTATCTTTTTTATCGGGAGACGTGGGGGAACGCTGGGTGGAAGGAAATTTGTGCCGCCTCTCAGATTCCAAAACTTTCTGCCACAGAAATGTGAGGAACATGTGTTTTTTTAGCCAAATTTTGAGGTTTGCAAAGGATTCTGGGTAACAGAACCTGGTCCGAGCCACACAAGTCACCCCATCTTGGATTCCCCTAGGTCTCTAGTTTTCAGAAATGCACAGGTTTGGTAGGTTTCCCTAGGTGGCGGCTGAGCTACAGGCCAAAATCTACAGGTAGGCACTTTGCAAAAAACACCTCTGTTTTCCTTCACCAATTTGGCTGTGTCCACGTTGCGCTTTGAGGCATTTCCTGTCACGGGCGCTAGGCCTACCCACACAAGTGAGGTATCATTTTTATCGGGAGACGTGGGGGAACGCTGGGTGGAAGGAAATTTCTGGCTCCTCCCAGATTCCAGAACTTTCTGCCACAGAAATGTGAGGAACATGTGTTTTTTTAGCCAAATTTTGAGGTTTGCAAAGGATTCTGGGTAACAGAACCTGGTCCGAGCCACACAAGTCACCCCATCTTGGATTCCCCTAGGTCTCTAGTTTTCAGAAATGCACAGGTTTGGTAGTTTTCCCTAGGTGGTGGCTCAGCTACAGGCCAAAATCTACAGGTAGGCTCTTTGCAAAAAACACCTCTGTTTTCCTTCACCAATTTGGCTGTGTCCACGTTGCGCTTTGGGGCATTTCCTCTCATGGGCGCTAGGCCTACCCACACAAGTGAGGTATCATTTTTATCGGGAGACGTGGGGGAACGCTGGGTGGATGGAAATTCGTGGCTCCTCTCAGATTCCAGAACTTTCTGCCACAGAAATGTGAGGAACATGTGTTTATTTAGCCAAATTTTGAGGTTTGCAAAGGATTCTGGGTAACAGAACCTGGTCCGAGCCACTCAAGTCACCCCATATTAGATTCCCCTAGGTCTCTAGTTTTCAGAAATGCACAGGTTTGGTAGGTTTCCCTAGGTGGCGGCTGAGCTACAGGCCAAAATCTACAGGTAGGCACTTTGCAAAAAACACCTCTGTTTTCCTTCACCAATTTGGCTGTGTCCACGTTGCGCTTTGGGGCATTTCCTGTCACGGGCGCTAGGCCTACCCACACAAGTGAGGTATCATTTTTATCGGGAGACGTGGGGGAACGCTGGGTGGAAGGAAATTCGTGACTCCTCTCAGATTCCAGATCTTTCTGCCACAGAAATGTGAGGAACATGTGTTTTTTTTGCCAAATTTTGAGGTTTGCAAAGGATTCTGGGTAACAGAACCTGGTCCGAGCCACACAAGTCACCCCATCTTGGATTCCCCTAGGTCTCTAGTTTTCAAAAATGCACAGGTTTGGTAGGTTTCCCTAGGTGGCGGCTGAGCTACAGGCCAAAATCTACAGGTAGGCACTTTGCAAAAAACACCTCTGTTTCCCTTCACCAATTTGGCTGTGTCCACGTTGCGCTTTGGGGCATTTCCTGTCACGGGCGCTAGGCCTACCCACACAAGTGAGGTATCATTTTTATCGGGAGATGTGGGGGAACGCTGGGTGGAAGGAAATTCGTGGCTCCTCTCAGATTCCAGAACTTTCTGCCACAGAAATGTGAGGAAAATGTGTTTTTTTAGCCAAATTTTGAGGTTTGCAAAGGATTCTGGGTAACAGAACCTGGTCCGAGCCACACAAGTATCCCCATCTTGGATTCCCCTAGGTCTCTAGATTTCAGAAATGCACGGGTTTGGTAGGTTTCCCTAGGTGGCGGCTGAGCTACAGGCCAAAATCTACAGGTAGGCACTTTGCAAAAAACACCTCTGTTTTCCTTCACCAATTTGGATTTGTCCACGTTGCGCTTTGGGGCGTTTTCTGTCGCGGGCGCTAGGCCTACCCACACAAGTGAGGTATCATTTTTATCAGGAGACGTGGGGGAACGCTGGGTGGAAGGAAATTCGTGGCTCCTCTCAGATTCCAGAACTTTCTGCCACAGAAATGTGAGGAACATGTGTTTTTTTTAGCCAAATTTTGAGGTTTGCAAAGGATTCTGGGTAACAGAACCTGGTCCGAGCCACACAAGTCACCCCATCTTGGATTCCCCTAGGTCTCTAGTTTTCAGAAATGCACAGGTTTGGTAGGTTTCCCTAGGTGGCGGCTGAGCTAGAGGCCAAAATCTACAGGTAGGCACTTTGCAAAAAACACCTCTGTTTTCCTTCACCAATTTGGCTGTGTCCACGTTGCGCTTTGGGGCATTTCCTGTCACGGGCACTAGGCCTACCCACACAAGTGAGGTATCATTTTTATCGGGAGACGTGGGGGAACGCTTGGTGGAAGGAAATTCGTGGCTCCTCTCAGATTCTAGAACTTTCTGCCACAGAAATGTGAGGAACATGTGTTTTTTTAGCCAAATTTTGAGGTTTGCAAAGGATTCTGGGTAACAGAACCTGGTCCGAGCCACACAAGTCACCCCATCTTGGATTCCCCTAGGTCTCTAGTTTTCAGAAATGCACAGGTTTGGTAGGTTTCCCTAGGTGGTGGCTGAGCTACAGGCCAAAATCTACAGGTAGGCACTTTGCAAAAAACACCTCTTTTCCTTCACCAATTTGGCTGTGTTCACGTTGCGCTTTGGGGCATTTCCTGTCACGGGCGCTAGGCCTACCCACACAAGTGAGGTATCATTTTTATCGGGAGACGTGGGGGAACGCTGGGTGGAAGGAAATTTGTGCCGCCTCTCAGATTCCAAAACTTTCTGCCACAGAAATGTGAGGAACATGTGTTTTTTTAGCCAAATTTTGAGGTTTGCAAAGGATTCTGGGTAACAGAACCTGGTCCGAGCCACACAAGTCACCCCATCTTGGATTCCCCTAGGTCTCTAGTTTTCAGAAATGCACAGGTTTGGTAGGTTTCCCTAGGTGGCGGCTGAGCTACAGGCCAAAATCTACAGGTAGGCACTTTGCAAAAAACACCTCTGTTTTCCTTCACCAATTTGGCTGTGTCCACGTTGCGCTTTGAGGCATTTCCTGTCACGGGCGCTAGGCCTACCCACACAAGTGAGGTATCATTTTTATCGGGAGACGTGGGGGAACGCTGGGTGGAAGGAAATTTCTGGCTCCTCCCAGATTCCAGAACTTTCTGCCACAGAAATGTGAGGAACATGTGTTTTTTTAGCCAAATTTTGAGGTTTGCAAAGGATTCTGGGTAACAGAACCTGGTCCGAGCCACACAAGTCACCCCATCTTGGATTCCCCTAGGTCTCTAGTTTTCAGAAATGCACAGGTTTGGTAGTTTTCCCTAGGTGGCGGCTCAGCTACAGGCCAAAATCTACAGGTAGGCACTTTGCAAAAAACACCTCTGTTTTCCTTCACCAATTTGGCTGTGTCCACGTTGCGCTTTGGGGCATTTCCTCTCATGGGCGCTAGGCCTACCCACACAAGTGAGGTATCATTTTTATCGGGAGACGTGGGGGAACGCTGGGTGGATGGAAATTCGTGGCTCCTCTCAGATTCCAGAACTTTCTGCCACAGAAATGTGAGGAACATGTGTTTATTTAGCCAAATTTTGAGGTTTGCAAAGGATTCTGGGTAACAGAACCTGGTCCGAGCCACACAAGTCACCCCATATTAGATTCCCCTAGGTCTCTAGTTTTCAGAAATGCACAGGTTTGGTAGGTTTCCCTAGGTGGCGGCTGAGCTACAGGCCAAAATCTACAGGTAGGCACTTTGCAAAAAACACCTCTGTTTTCCTTCACCAATTTGGCTGTGTCCACGTTGCGCTTTGGGGCATTTCCTGTCACGGGCGCTAGGCCTACCCACACAAGTGAGGTATCATTTTTATCGGGAGACGTGGGGGAACGCTGGGTGGAAGGAAATTCGTGGCTCCTCTCAGATTCCAGATCTTTCTGCCACAGAAATGTGAGGAACATGTGTTTTTTTTGCCAAATTTTGAGGTTTGCAAAGGATTCTGGGTAACAGAACCTGGTCCGAGCCACACAAGTCACCCCATCTTGGATTCCCCTAGGTCTCTAGTTTTCAAAAATGCACAGGTTTGGTAGGTTTCCCTAGGTGGCGGCTGAGCTACAGGCCAAAATCTACAGGTAGGCACTTTGCAAAAAACACCTCTGTTTCCCTTCACCAATTTGGCTGTGTCCACGTTGCGCTTTGGGGCATTTCCTGTCACGGGCGCTAGGCCTACCCACACAAGTGAGGTATCATTTTTATCGGGAGATGTGGGGGAACGCTAGGTGGAAGGAAATTCGTGGCTCCTCTCAGATTCCAGAACTTTCTGCCACAGAAATGTGAGGAAAATGTGTTTTTTTAGCCAAATTTTGAGGTTTGCAAAGGATTCTGGGTAACAGAACCTGGTCCGAGCCACACAAGTATCCCCATCTTGGATTCCCCTAGGTCTCTAGATTTCAGAAATGCACGGGTTTGGTAGGTTTCCCTAGGTGGCGGCTGAGCTACAGGCCAAATATACAGGTAGGCACTTTGCAAAAAACACCTCTGTTTTCCTTCACCAATTTGGCTGTGTCCACGTTGCGCTTTGAGGCATTTCCTGTCACGGGCGCTAGGCCTACCCACACAAGTGAGGTATCATTTTTATCGGGAGACGTGGGGGAACGCTGGGTGGAAGGAAATTTCTGGCTCCTCCCAGATTCCAGAACTTTCTGCCACAGAAATGTGAGGAACATGTGTTTTTTTTGCCAAATTTTGAGGTTTGCAAAGGATTCTGGGTAACAGAACCTGGTCCGAGCCACACAAGTCACCCCATCTTGGATTCCCCTAGGTCTCTAGTTTTCAAAAATGCACAGGTTTTATAGGTTTCCCCAGGTGGCGGCTGAGCTACAGGCCAAAATCTACAGGTAGGCACTTTGCAAAAAACACCTCTGTTTTCCTTCACCAATTTGGCTGTGTCCACGTTGCGCTTTGGGGCATTTCCTGTCACGGGCGCTAGGCCTACCCACACAAGTGAGGTATCATTTTTATCGGGAGACGTGGGGGAACGCTGGGTGGAAGGAAATTCGTGGCTCCTCTCAGATTCCAGAACTTTCTGCCACAGAAATGTGAGGAAAATGTATTTTTTTAGCCAAATTTTGAGGTTTGCAAAGGATTCTGGGTAACAGAACCTGGTCCGAGCCACACAAGTCACCCCATCTTGGATTCCCCTAGGTCTCTAGATTTCAGAAATGCACAGGTTTGGTAGGTTTCCCTAGGTGGCGGCTGAGCTACAGGCCAAAATCTACAGGTAGGCACTTTGCAAAATACACCTCTGTTTTCCTTCACCAATTTGGATTTGTCCACGTTGCGCTTTGGGGCGTTTTCTGTCGCGGGCGCTAGGCCTACCCACACAAGTGAGGTATCATTTTTATCGGGAGACGTGGGGGAACGCTGGGTGGAAGGAAATTTGTGGCTCCTCTTAGATTCCAGAACTTTCTGCCACAGAAATGTGAGGAACATGTGTTTTTTTTAGCCAAATTTTGAGGTTTGCAAAGGATTCTGGGTAACAGAACCTGGTCCGAGCCACACAAGTCACCCCATCTTGGATTCCCCTAGGTCTCTAGTTTTCAGAAATGCACAGGTTTGGTAGGTTTCCCTAGGTGGCGGCTGAGCTAGAGGCCAAAATCTACAGGTAGGCACTTTGCAAAAAACACCTCTGTTTTCCTTCACCAATTTGGCTGTGTCCACGTTGCGCTTTGGGGCATTTCCTGTCACGGGAGCTAGGCCTACCCACACAAGTGAGGTATCATTTTTATCGGGAGACGTGGGGGAACGCTGGGTGGAAGGAAATTTGTGCCGCCTCTCAGATTCCAAAACTTTCTGCCACAGAAATGTGAGGAACATGTGTTTTTTTAGCCAAATTTTGAGGTTTGCAAAGGATTCTGGGTAACAGAACCTGGTCCGAGCCACACAAGTCACCCCATCTTGGATTCCCCTAGGTCTCTAGTTTTCAGAAATGCACAGGTTTGGTAGGTTTCCCTAGGTGGCGGCTGAGCTACAGGCCAAAATCTACAGGTAGGCACTTTGCAAAAAACACCTCTGTTTTCCTTCACCAATTTGGCTGTGTCCACGTTGCGCTTTGAGGCATTTCCTGTCACGGGCGCTAGGCCTACCCACACAAGTGAGGTATCATTTTTATCGGGAGACGTGGGGGAACGCTGGGTGGAAGGAAATTCGTGGCTCCTCCCAGATTCCAGAACTTTCTGCCACAGAAATGTGAGGAACATGTGTTTTATTAGCCAAATTTTGAGGTTTGAAAGGATTCTGGGTAACAGAACCTGGTCAGAGCCACACAAGTCACCCCATCTTGGATTCCCCTAGGTCTCTAGTTTTCAGAAATGCACAGGTTTGGTAGTTTTCCATAGGTGGCGGCTCAGCTACAGGCCAAAATCTACAGGTAGGCACTTTGCAAAAAACACCTCTGTTTTCCTTCACCAATTTGGCTGTGTCCACGTTGCGCTTTGGGGCATTTCCTCTCACGGGCTCTAGGCCTACCCACACAAGTGAGGTATCATTTTTATCGGGAGACGTGGGGGAATGCTGGGTGGATGGAAATTCGTGGCTCCTCTCAGATTCCAGAACTTTCTGCCACAGAAATGTGAGGAACATGTGTTTATTTAGCCAAATTTTGAGGTTTGCAAAGGATTCTGGGTAACAGAACCTGGTCCGAGCCACACAAGTCACCCCATATTAGATTCCCCTAGGTCTCTAGTTTTCAGAAATGCACAGGTTTGGTAGTTTTCCCTAGGTGGCGGCTGAGCTACAGGCCAAAATCTACAGGTAGGCACTTTGCAAAAAACACCTCTGTTTCCTTCACCAATTTGGCTGTGTCCACGTTGAGCTTTGGGGCATTTCCTGTCACGGGCGCTATGCCTACCCACACAAGTGAGGTATCATTTTTATCGGGAGACGTAGGGGAACGCTGGGTGGAAGGAAATTCGTGGCTCCTCTCAGATTCCAGAACTTTCTGCCACAGAAATGTGAGGAAAATGTGTTTTTTTTGCCAAATTTTGAGGTTTGCAAAGGATTCTGGGTAACAGAACCTGGTCCGAGCCACACAAGTCACCCCATCTTGGATTCCCCTAGGTCTCTAGATTTCAGAAATGCATGGGTTTGGTAGGTTTCCCTAGGTGGCGGCTGAGCTACAGGCCAAAATCTACAGGTAGGCACTTTGCAAAAAACACCTCTGTTTTCCTTCACCAATTTGGATTTGTCCACGTTGCGCTTTGGGGCGTTTTCTGTCGCGGGCGCTAGGCCTACCCACACAAGTGAGGTATCATTTTTATCGGGAGACGTGGGGGAACGCTGGGTGGAAGGAAATTCGTGGCTCCTCTCAGATTCCAGAACTTTCTGCCACAGAAATGTGAGGAACATGTGTTTTTTTTAGCCAAATTTTGAGGTTTGCAAAGGATTCTGGGTAACAGAACCTGGTCCGAGCCACACAAGTCACCCCATCTTGGATTCCCCTAGGTCTCTAGTTTTCAGAAATGCACAGGTTTGGTAGGTTTCCCTAGGTGGTGGCTGAGCTAGAGGCCAAAATCTACAGGTAGGCACTTTGCAAAAAACACCTCTGTTTTCCTTCACAAATTTGGATGTGTCCACGTTGCGCTTTGGGGCGTTTCCTGTCGCGGGCGCTAGGCCTACCCACACAAGTGAGGTATCATTTTTATCGGGAGACGTGGGGGAACGCTGGGTGGAAGGAAATTCGTGGCTCCTCTCAGATTCCAGAACTTTCTGCCACAGAAATGTGAGGCACATGTGTTTTTTTATCCAAATTTTGAGGTTTGCAAAGGATTCTGGGTAACAGAACCTGGTCCGAGCCACACAAGTCAGCCCATCTTGGATTCCTCTAGGTCTCTAGTTTTCAGAAATGCACAGGTTTGGTAGGTTTCCCTAGGTGGCGGCTGAGCTACTAGCCAAAATCTACAGGTAGGCACTTTCCAAAAAACACCTCTGTTTTCCTTCACCAATTTGGCTGTGTCCACGTTGCGCTTTGGGGCATTTCCTGTCACGGGCACTAGGCCTACCCACACAAGTGAGGTATCATTTTTATCGGGAGACATGGGGGAACGCTGGGTGGGAGGAAATTCGTGGCTCCTCTCAGATTCTAGAACTTTCTGCCACAGAAATGTGAGGAAAATGTGTTTTTTTAGCCAAATTTTGAGGTTTGCAAAGGATTCTGGGTAACAGAACCTGGTCCGAGCCACACAAGTCACCCCATCTTGGATTCCCCTAGGTCTCTAGTTTTCAGAAATGCACAGGTTTGGTAGGTTTCCCTAGGTGGCGGCTGAGCTACAGGCCAAAATCTACAGGTAGGCACTTTGCAAAAAACACCTCTGTTTTCCTTCACCAATTTGGATTTGTCCACGTTGCGCTTTGGGGCGTTTTCTGTGGCGGGCGCTAGGCCTACCCACACAAGTGAGGTATCATTTTTATCGGGAGACGTGGGGGAACGCTGGGTGGAAGGAAATTCGTGGCTCCTCTCAGATTCCAGAACTTTCTGCCACAGAAATGAGAGGAACATGTGTTTTTTTAGCCAAATTTTGAGGTTTGCAAAGGATTCTGGGTAACAGAACCTGGTCCGAGCCACACAAGTCACCCCATCTTGGATTCCCCTAGGTCTCTAGTTTTCAGAAATGCACAGGTTTGGTAGGTTTCCCTAGATGGCGGCTGAGCTAGAGGCCAAAATCTACAGGTAGGCACTTTGCAAAAAACACCTCTGTTTTCCTTCACCAATTTGGCTGTGTCCACGTTGCGCTTTGGGGCATTTCCTGTCACGGGCACTAGGCCTACCCACACAAGTGAGGTATCATTTTTATCGGGAGACGTGGGGGAACGCTGGGCGGAAGGAAATTCGTGGCTCCTCTCAGATTCTAGAACTTTCTGCCACAGAAAAGTGAGGAACATGTGTTTTTTTAGCCAAATTTTGAGGTTTGCAAAGGATTCTGGGTAACAGAACCTGGTCCGAGCCACACAAGTCACCCCATCTTGGATTCCCCTAGGTCTCTAGTTTTCAGAAATGCACAGGTTTGGTAGGTTTCCCTAGGTGGTGGCTGAGCTACAGGCCAAAATCTACAGGTAGGCACTTTGCAAAAAACACCTCTTTTCCTTCACCAATTTGGCTGTGTTCACGTTGCGCTTTGGGGCATTTCCTGTCACGGGCGCTAGGCCTCCCACACAAGTGAGGTATCATTTTTATCGGGAGACGTGGGGGAACGCTGGGTGGAAGGAAATTTGTGCCGCCTCTCAGATTCCAAAACTTTCTGCCACAGAAATGTGAGGAACATGTTTTTTTTAGCCAAATTTTGAGGTTTGCAAAGGATTCTGGGTAACAGAACCTGGTCCGAGCCACACAAGTCACCCCATCTTGGATTCCCCTAGGTCTCTAGTTTTCAGAAATGCACAGGTTTGGTAGGTTTCCCTAGGTGGCGGCTGAGCTACAGGCCAAAATCTACAGGTAGGCACTTTGCAAAAAACACCTCTGTTTTCCTTCACCAATTTGGCTGTGTCCACGTTGCGCTTTGGGGCATTTCCTGTCACGGGCGCTAGGCCTACCCACACAAGTGAGGTATCATTTTTATCGGGAGACGTGGGGGAACGCTGGGTGGAAGGAAATTCGTGGCTCCTCCCAGATTCCAGAACTTTCTGCCACAGAAATGTGAGGAACATGTGTTTTTTTAGCCAAATTTTGAGGTTTGCAAAGGATTCTGGGTAACAGAACCTGGTCTGAGCCACACAAGTCACCCCATCTTGGATTCCCCTAGGTCTCTAGTTTTCAGAAATGCACAGGTTTGGTAGTTTTCCCTAGGTGGCGGCTGAGCTACAGGCCAAAATCTACAGGTAGGCACTTTGCAAAAAACACCTCTGTTTTCCTTCACCAATTTGGCTGTGTCCACGTTGCGCTTTGGGGCATTTCCTGTCACGGGCGCTAGGCCTACCCACACAAGTGAGGTATCATTTTTATCGGGAGACGTGGGGGAACGCTGGGTGGAAGGAAATTCGTGGCTCCTCCCAGATTCCAGAACTTTCTGCCACAGAAATGTGAGGAACATGTGTTTATTTAGCCAAATTTTGAGGTTTGCAAAGGATTCTGGGTAACAGAACCTGGTCCGAGCCACACAAGTTACCCCATATTAGATTCCCCTAGTTCTCTAGTTTTCAGAAATGCACAGGTTTGGTAGGTTTCCCTAGGTGGCGGCTGAGCTACAGGCCAAAATCTACAGGTAGGCACTTTGCAAAAAACACCTCTGTTTTCCTTCACCAATTTGGCTGTGTCCACGTTGCGCTTTGGGGCATTTCCTGTCACGGGCGCTAGGCCTACCCACACAAGTGAGGTATAATTTTTATCGGGAGACGTGGGGGAACGCTGGGTGGAAGGAAATTCGTGGCTCCTCTCAGATTCCAGATCTTTCTGCCACAGAAATGTGAGGAACATGTGTTTTTTTTGCCAAATTTTGAGGTTTGCAAAGGATTCTGGGTAACAGAACCTGGTCCGAGCCACACAAGTCACCCCATCTTGGATTCCCCTAGGTCTCTAGTTTTCAAAAATGCACAGGTTTGGTAGGTTTCCCTAGGTGGCGGCTGAGCTACAGGCCAAAATCTACAGGTAGGCACTTTGCAAAAAACACCTCTGTTTCCCTTCACCAATTTGGCTGTGTCCACGTTGCGCTTTGGGGCATTTTCTGTCACGGGCGCTAGGCCTACCCACACAAGTGAGGTATCATTTTTATCGGGAGACGTGGGGGAACGCTGGGTGGAAGGAAATTCGTGGCTCCTCCCAGATTCCAGAACTTTCTGCCACAGAAATGTGAGGAACATGTGTTTTTTTTAGCCAAATTTTGAGGTTTGCAAAGGATTCTGGGTAACAGAACCTGGTCCGAGCCACACAAGTCACCCCATCTTGGATTCCCCTAGGTCTCTAGTTTTCAGAAATGCAGAGGTTTGGTAGGTTTCCCTAGGTGGCGGCTGAGCTAGAGGCCAAAATCTACAGGTAGGCACTTTGCAAAAAACACCTCTGTTTTCCTTCACAAATTTGGATGTGTCCACGTTGCGCTTTGGGGCGTTTCCTGTCGCGGGCGCTAGGCCTACCCACACAAGTGAGGTATCATTTTTATCGGGAGACGTGGGGGAACGCTGGGTGGAAGGAAATTCGTGGCTCCTCTCAGATTCCAGAACTTTCTGCCACAGAAATGTGAGGAACATGTGTTTTTTTAGCCAAATTTTGAGGTTTGAAAAGGATTCTGGGTAACAGAACCTGGTCCGAACCACACAAGTCACCCCATCTTGGATTCCCCTAGGTCTCTAGTTTTCAGAAATGCACAGGTTTGGTAGGTTTCCCTAGGTGGCGGCTGAGCTACAAGCCAAAATCTACAGGTAGGCACTTTGCAAAAAACACCTCTTTTCCTTCACCAATTTGGCTGTGTTCACGTTGCGCTTTGGGGCATTTCCTGTCACGGGCGCTAGGCCTACCCACACAAGTGAGGTATCATTTTTATCGGTAGACATGGGGGAACGCTGGGTGGAAGGAAATTCGTGGCTCCTCTCAGATTCTAGAACTTTCTGCCACAGAAATGTGAGGAACATGTGTTTTTTTAGCCAAATTTTGAGGTTTGCAAAGGATTCTGGGTAACAGAACCTGGTCCGAGCCACACAAGTCACCCCATCTTGGATTCCCCTAGGTCTCTAGTTTTCAGAAATGCACAGGTTTGGTAGGTTTCCCTAGGTGGTGGCTGAGCTACAGGCCAAAATCTACAGGTAGGTACTTTGCAAAAAACACCTCTTTTCCTTCACCAATTTGGCTGTGTTCACGTTGCGCTTTGGGGCATTTCCTGTCACGGGCGCTAGGCCTCCCACACAAGTGAGGTATCATTTTTATTGGGAGACGTGGGGGAACGCTGGGTGGAAGGAAATTTGTGCCGCCTCTCAGATTCCAAAACTTTCTGCCACAGAAATGTGAGGAACATGTGTTTTTTTAGCCAAATTTTGAGGTTTGCAAAGGATTCTGGGTAACAAAACCTGGTCCGAGCCACACAAGTCACCCCATCTTGGATTCCCCTAGGTCTCTAGTTTTCAGAAATGCACAGGTTTGGTAGGTTTCAATAGGTGGCGGCTGAGCTACAGGCCAAAATCTACAGGTAGGCACTTTGCAAAAAACACCTCTGTTTTCCTTCACCAATTTGGATTTGTCCACGTTGCGCTTTGGGGCGTTTTCTGTGGCGGGCGCTAGGCCTACCCACACAAGTGAGGTATCATTTTTATCGGGAGACGTGGGGGAACGCTGGGTGGAAGGAAATTCGTGGCTCCTCTCAGATTCCAGAACTTTCTGCCACAGAAATGTGAGGAACATGTGTTTTTTTAGCCAAATTTTGAGGTTTGCAAAGGATTCTGGGTAACAGAACCTGGTCCGAGCCACACAAGTCACCCCATCTTGGATTCCCCTAGGTCTCTAGTTTTCAGAAATGCACAGGTTTGGTAGGTTTCCCTAGGTGGTGGCTGAGCTACAGGCCAAAATCTACAGGTAGGCACTTTGCAAAAAACACCTCTTTTCCTTCACCAATTTGGCTGTGTTCACGTTGCGCTTTGGGGCATTTCCTGTCACGGGCGCTAGGCCTCCCACACAAGTGAGGTATCATTTTTATCGGGAGACGTGGGGGAACGCTGGGTGGAAGGAAATTTGTGCCGCCTCTCAGATTCCAAAACTTTCTGCCACAGAAATGTGAGGAACATGTGTTTTTTTAGCCAAATTTTGAGGTTTGCAAAGGATTCTGGGTAACAGAACCTGGTCCGAGCGACACAAGTCACCCCATCTTGGATTCCCCTAGGTCTCTAGTTTTCAGAAATGCACAGGTTTGGTAGGTTTCCCTAGGTGGCGGCTGAGCTACAGGCCAAAATCTACAGGTAGGCACTTTGCAAAAAACACCTCTGTTTTCCTTCACCAATTTGGATGTGTCCACGTTGCGCTTTGGGGCATTTCCTGTCACGGGCGCTAGGCCTACCCACACAAGTGAGGTATCATTTTTATCGGGAGACGTGGGGGAACGCTGGGTGGAAGGAAATTCGTGGCTCCTCCCAGATTCCAGAACTTTCTGCCACAGAAATGTGAGGAACATGTGTTTTTTTAGCCAAATTTTGAGGTTTGCAAAGGATTCTGGGTAACAGAACCTGGTCCGAGCCACACAAGTCACCCCATCTTGGATTCCCCTAGGTCTCTAGTTTTCAGAAATGCACAGGTTTGGTAGGTTTCCCTAGGTGGCGGCTGAGCTACAGGCCAAAATCTACAGGTAGGCACTTTGCAAAAAACACCTCTGTTTTCCTTCACCAATTTGGATTTGTCCACGTTGCGCTTTGGGGCGTTTTCTGTCGCGGGCGCTAGGCCTAACCACACAAGTGAGGTATCATTTTTATCGGGAGACGTGGGGGAACGCTGGGTGGAAGGAAATTCGTGGCTCCTCTCAGATTTCAGAACTTTCTGCCACAGAAATGTGAGGAACATGTGTTTTTTTTAGCCAAATTTTGAGGTTTGCAAAGGATTCTGGGTAACAGAACCTGGTCCGAGCCACACAAGTCACCCCATCTTGGATTCCCCTAGGTCTCTAGTTTTCAGAAATGCACAGGTTTGGTAGGTTTCCCTAGGTGGCGGCTGAGCTAGAGGCCAAAATCTACAGGTAGGCACTTTGCAAAAAACACCTCTGTTTTCCTTCACAAATTTGGATGTGTCCACGTTGCGCTTTGGGGCGTTTCCTGTCGCGGGCGCTAGGCCTACCCACACAAGTGAGGTATCATTTTTATCAGGAGACATGGGGGAACGCTGGGTGGAAGGAAATTCGTGGCTCCTCTCAGATTCCAGAACTTTCTGCCACAGAAATGTGAGGAACATGTGTTTTTTTAGCCAAATTTTGAGGTTTGCAAAGGATTCTGGGTAACAGAACCTGGTCCGAGCCACACAAGTCACCCCATCTTGGATTCCCCTAGGTCTCTAGTTTTCAGAAATGCACAGGTTTGGTAGGTTTCTCTAGGTGGCGGCTGAGCTACAAGCCAAAATCTACAGGTAGGCACTTTCCAAAAAACACCTCTGTTTTCCTTCACCAATTTGGCTGTGTCCACGTTGCGCTTTGGGGCATTTCCTGTCACGGGCACTAGGCCTACCCACACAAGTGAGGTACCATTTTTATCGGGAGACGTGGGGGAACGCTGGGTGGAAGGAAATTCGTGGCTCCTCTCAGATTCTAGAACTTTCTGCCACAGAAATGTGAGGAACATGTGTTTTTTTAGCCAAATTTTGAGGTTTGCAAAGGATTCTGGGTAACAGAACCTGGTCCGAGCCACACAAGTCACCCCATCTTGGATTCCCCTAGGTCTCTAGTTTTCAGAAATGCACAGGTTTGGTAGGTTTCCCTAGGTGGTGGCTGAGCTACAGGCCAAAATCTACAGGTAGGCACTTTGCAAAAAACACCTCTTTTCCTTCACCAATTTGGCTATGTTCACGTTGCGCTTTGGGGCATTTCCTGTCACGGGTGCTAGGCCTCCCACACAAGTGAGGTATCATTTTTATCGGGAGACGTGGGGGAACGCTGGGTGGAAGGAAATTTGTGCCGCCTCTCAGATTCCAAAACTTTCTGCCACAGAAATGTGAGGAACATGTGTTTTTTTTGCCAAATTTTGAGGTTTGCAAAGGATTCTGGGTAACAGAACCTGGTCCGAGCCACACAAGTCACCCCATCTTGGATTCCCCTAGGTCTCTAGTTTTCAAAAATGCACAGGTTTGGTAGGTTTCCCTAGGTGGCGGCTGAGCTACAGGCCAAAATCTACAGGTAGGCACTTTGCAAAAAACACCTCTGTTTTCCTTCACCAATTTGGCTGTGTCCACGTTGCGCTTTGGGGCATTTCCTGTCACGGGCGCTAGGCCTACCCACACAAGTGAGGTATCATTTTTATCGGGAGACGTGGGGGAACGCTGGGTGGAAGGAAATTCGTGGCTCCTCTCAGATTCCAGAGTTTTCTGCCACAGAAATGTGAGGAAAATGTGTTTTTTTAGCCAAATTTTGAGGTTTGCAAAGGATTCTGGGTAACAGAACCTGGTCCGAGCCACACAAGTCACCCCATCTTGGATTCCCCTAGGTCTCTAGATTTCAGAAATGCACAGGTTTGGTAGGTTTCCCTAGGTGGCGGCTGAGCTACAGGCCAAAATCTACAGGTAGGCACTTTGCAAAAAACACCTCTGTTTTCCTTCACCAATTTGGATTTGTCCACGTTGCGCTTTGGGGCGTTTTCTGTCGCGGGCGCTAGGCCTACCCACACAAGTGAGGTATCATTTTTATCGGGAGACGTGGGGGAACGCTGGGTGGAAGGAAATTCGTGGCTCCTCTCAGATTCCAGAACTTTCTGCCACAGTAATGTGAGGAACATGTGTTTTTTTTAGCCAAATTTTGAGGTTTGCAAAGGATTCTGGGTAACAGAACCTGGTCCGAGCCACACAAGTCACCCCATCTTGGATTCCCCTAGGTCTCTAGTTTTCAGAAATGCACAGATTTGGTAGGTTTCCCTAGGTGGCGGCTGAGCTAGAGGCCAAAATCTACAGGTAGGCACTTTGCAAAAAACACCTCTGTTTTCCTTCACCAATTTGGCTGTGTCCACGTTGCGCTTTGGGGCATTTCCTGTCACGGGCACTACGCCTACCCACACAAGTGAGGTATCATTTTTATCGGGAGACGTGGGGGAACGCTGGGTGGAAGGAAATTCGTGGCTCCTCTCAGATTCTAGAATTTTCTGCCACAGAAATGTGAGGAACATGTGTTTTTTTAGCCAAATTTTGAGGTTTGCAAAGGATTTTGGGTAACAGAACCTGGTCCGAGCCACACAAGTCACCCCATCTTGGATTCCCCTAGGTCTCTAGTTTTCAGAAATGCACAGGTTTGGTAGGTTTCCCTAGGTGGTGGCTGAGCTACAGGCCAAAATCTACAGGTAGGCACTTTGCAAAAAACACCTCTGTTTTCCTTCACCAATTTGGCTGTGTTCACGTTGCGCTTTGGGGCATTTCCTGTCACGGGCGCTAGGCCTACCCACACAAGTGAGGTATCATTTTTATCGGGAGACGTGGGGGAACGCTGGGTGGAAGGACATTTGTGCCGCCTCTCAGATTCCAAAACTTTCTGCCACAGAAATGTGAGGAACATGTGTTTTTTTAGCCAAATTTTGAGGTTTGCAAAGGATTCTGGGTAACAGAACCTGGTCCGAGCCACACAAGTCACCCCATCTTGGATTCCCCTAGGTCTCTAGTTTTCGGAAATGCACAGGTTTGGTAGGTTTCCCTAGGTGGCGGCTGAGCTACAGGCCAAAATCTACAGGTAGGCACTTTGCAAAAAACACCTCTGTTTTCCTTCACCAATTTGGCTGTGTCCATGTTGCGCTTTGAGGCATTTCCTGTCACGGGCGCTAGGCCTACCCACACAAGTGAGGTATCATTTTTATCGGGAGACGTGGGGGAACGCTGGGTGGAAGGAAATTCGTGGCTCCTCCCAGATTCCAGAACTTTCTGCCACAGAAATGTGAGGAACATGTGTTTTTTTAGCCAAATTTTGAGGTTTGCAAAGGATTCTGGGTAACAGAACCTGGTCCGAGCCACACAAGTCACCCCATCTTGGATTCCCCTAGGTCTCTAGTTTTCAGAAATGCACAGGTTTGGTAGTTTTCCCTAGGTGGCGGCTCAGCTACAGGCCAAAATCTACAGGTAGGCACTTTGCAAAAAACACCTCTGTTTTCCTTCACCAATTTGGCTGTGTTCACGTTGCGCTTTGGGGCATTTCCTCTCACGGGCTCTAGGCCTACCCACACAAGTGAGGTATCATTTTTATCGGGAGACGTGGGGGAACGCTGGGTGGATGGAAATTCGTGGCTCCTCTCAGATTCCAGAACTTTCTGCCACAGAAATGTGAGGAACATGTGTTTATTTAGCCAAATTTTGAGGTTTGCAAAGGATTCTGGGTAACAGAACCTGGTCCGAGCCACACAAGTCACCCCATATTAGATTCCCCTAGGTCTCTAGTTTTCAGAAATGCACAGGTTTGGTAGGTTTCCCTAGGTGGCGGCTGAGCTACAGGCCAAAATCTACAGGTAGGCACTTTGCAAAAAACACCTCTGTTTTCCTTCACCAATTTGGCTGTGTCCACGTTGCGCTTTGGGGCATTTCCTGTCACGGGCGCTAGGCCTACCCACACAAGTGAGGTATCATTTTTATCGGGAGACGTGGGGGAACGCTGGGTGGAAGGAAATTCGTGGCTCCTCTCAGATTCCAGATCTTTCTGCCACAGAAATGTGAGGAACATGTGTTTTTTTTGCCAAATTTTGAGGTTTGCAAAGGATTCTGGGTAACAGAACCTGGTCCGAGCCACACAAGTCACCCCATCTTGGATTCCCCTAGGTCTCTAGTTTTCAAAAATGCACAGGTTTGGTAGGTTTCCCTAGGTGGCGGCTGAGCTACAGGCCAAAATCTACAGGTAGGCACTTTGCAAAAAACACCTCTGTTTTCCTTCACCAATTTGGATTTGTCCACGTTGCGCTTTGGGGCGTTTTCTGTCGCGGGCGCTAGGCCTACCCACACAAGTGAGGTATCATTTTTATCGGGAGACGTGGGGGAACGCTGGGTGGAAGGAAATTCGTGGCTCCTCTCAGATTCCAGAACTTTCTGCCACAGAAATGTGAGGATTATGTGTTTTTTTTAGCCAAATTTTGAGGTTTGCAAAGGATTCTGGGAAACAGAACCTGGTCCGAGCCACACAAGTCACCCCATCTTGGATTCCCCTAGGTCTCTAGTTTTCAGAAATGCACAGGTTTGGTAGCTTTCCCTAGGTGGCGGCTGAGCTACAGGCCAAAATCTACAGGTAGGCACTTTGCAAAAAACACCTCTGTTTTCCTTCACCAATTTGGCTGTGTCCACGTTGCGCTTTGGGGCATTTCCTGTCACGGGCACTACGCCTACCCACACAAGTGAGGTATCATTTTTATCGGGAGACGTGGGGGAACGCTGGGTGGAAGGAAATTCGTGGCTCCTCTCAGATTCTAGAACTTTCTGCCACAGAAATGTGAGGAACATGTGTTTTTTTAGCCAAATTTTGAGGTTTGCAAAGGATTTTGGGTAACAGAACCTGGTCCGAGCCACACAAGTCACCCCATCTTGGATTCCCCTAGGTCTCTAGTTTTCAGAAATGCACAGGTTTGCTAGGTTTCCCTAGGTGGTGGCTGAGCTACAGGCCAAAATCTACAGGTAGGCACTTTGCAAAAAACACCTCTTTTCCTTCACCAATTTGGCTGTGTTCACGTTGCGCTTTGGGGCATTTCCTGTCACGGGCGCTAGGCCTACCCACACAAGTGAGGTATCATTTTTATCGGGAGACGTGGGGGAACGCTGGGTGGAAGGAAATTTGTGCCGCCTCTCAGATTCCAAAACTTTCTGCCACAGAAATGTGAAGAACATGTGTTTTTTTAGCCAAATTTTGAGGTTTGCAAAGGATTCTGGGTAACAGAACCTGGTCCGAGCCACACAAGTCACCCCATCTTGGATTCCCCTAGGTCTCTAGTTTTCAGAAATGCACAGGTTTGGTAGGTTTCCCTAGGTGGCGGCTGAGCTACAGGCCAAAATCTACAGGTAGGCACTTTGCAAAAAACACCTCTGTTTTCCTTCACCAATTTGGCTGTGTCCACGTTGCGCTTTGAGGCATTTCCTGTCACGGGCGCTAGGCCTACCCACACAAGTGAGGTATCATTTTTATCGGGAGACGTGGGGGAACGCTGGGTGGAAGGAAATTCGTGGCTCCTCCCAGATTCCAGAACTTTCTGCCACAGAAATGTGAGGAACATGTGTTTTTTTAGCCAAATTTTGAGGTTTGCAAAGGATTCTGGGTAACAGAACCTGGTCCGAGCCACACAAGTCACCCCATCTTGGATTCCCCTAGGTCTCTAGTTTTCAGAAATGCACAGGTTTGGTAGTTTTCCCTAGGTGGCGGCTCAGCTACAGGCCAAAATCTACAGGTAGGCACTTTGCAAAAAACACCTCTGTTTTCCTTCACCAATTTGGCTGTGTCCACGTTGCGCTTTGGGGCATTTCCTGTCACGGGCGCTAGGCCTACCCACACAAGTGAGGTATCATTTTTATCGGGAGACGTGGGGGAACGCTGGGTGGAAGGAAATTCGTGGCTCCTCTCAGATTCCAGATCTTTCTGCCACAGAAATGTGAGGAACATGTGTTTTTTTTGCCAAATTTTGAGGTTTGCAAAGGATTCTGGGTAACAGAACCTGGTCCGAGCCACACAAGTCACCCCATCTTGGATTCCCCTAGGTCTCTAGTTTTCAAAAATGCACAGGTTTGGTAGGTTTCCCTAGGTGGCGGCTGAGCTACAGGCCAAAATCTACAGGTAGGCACTTTGCAAAAAACACCTCTGTTTCCCTTCACCAATTTGGCTGTGTCCACGTTCCGCTTTGGGGCATTTCCAGTCACGGGCGCTAGGCCTACCCACACAAGTGAGGTATCATTTTTATCGGGAGACGTGGGGGAACGCTGGGTGGAAGGAAATTCGTGGCTCCTCCCAGATTCCAGAACTTTCTGCCACAGAAATGTGAGGAAAATGTGTTTTTTTAGCCAAATTTTGAGGTTTGCAAAGGATTCTGGGTAACAGAACCTGGTCCGAGCCACACAAGTCACCCCATCTTGGATTCCCCTAGGTCTCTAGATTTCAGAAATGCACGGGTTTGGTAGGTTTCCCTAGGTGGCGGCTGAGCTACAGGCCAAAATCTACAGGTAGGCACTTTGCAAAAAACACCTCTGTTTTCCTTCACCAATTTGGATTTGTCCACGTTGCGCTTTGGGGCGTTTTCTGTCGCGGGCGCTAGGCCTACCCACACAAGTGAGGTATCATTTTTATCGGGAGACGTGGGGGAACGCTGGGTGGAAGGAAATTCGTGGCTCCTCTCAGATTCCAGAACTTTCTGCCACAGAAATGTGAGGAACATGTGTTTTTTTTAGACAAATTTTGAGGTTTGCAAAGGATTCTGGGTAACAGAACCTGGTCCGAGCCACACAAGTCACCCCATCTTGGATTCCCCTAGGTCTCTAGTTTTCAGAAATGCACAGGTTTGGTAGGTTTCCCTAGGTGGCGGCTGAGCTAGAGGCCAAAATCTACAGGTAGGCACTTTGCAAAAAACACCTCTGTTTTCCTTCACAAATTTGGATGTGTCCACGTTGCGCTTTGGGGCGTTTCCTGTCGCGGGCGCTAGGCCTACCCACACAAGTGAGGTATCATTTTTATCGGGAGACGTGGGGGAACGCTGGGTGGAAGGAAATTCGTGGCTCCTCTCAGATTCCAGAACTTTCTGCCACAGAAATGTGAGGAACATGTGTTTTTTTAGCCAAATTTTGAGGTTTGCAAAGGATTCTGGGTAACAGAACCTGGTCCGAGCCACACAAGTCAGCCCATCTTGGATTCCTCTAGGTCTCTAGTTTTCAGAAATGCACAGGTTTGGTAGGTTTCCCTAGGTGGCGGCTGAGCTACAAGCCAAAATCTACAGGTAGGCACTTTCCAAAAAACACCTCTGTTTTCCTTCACCAATTTGGCTGTGTCCACGTTGCGCTTTGGGGCATTTCCTGTCACGGGCACTAGGCCTACCCACACAAGTGAGGTATCATTTTTATCGGGAGACGTGGGGGAACGCTGGGTGGAAGGAAATTCGTGGCTCCTCTCAGATTCTAGAACTTTCTGCCACAGAAATGTGAGGAACATGTGTTTTTTTAGCCAAATTTTGAGGTTTGCAAAGGATTCTGGGTAACAGAACCTGGTCCGAGCCACACAAGTCACCCCATCTTGGATTCCCCTAGGTCTCTAGTTTTCAGAAATGCACAGGTTTGGTAGGTTTCCCTAGGTGGTGGCTGAGCTACAGGCCAAAATCTACAGGTAGGCACTTTGCAAAAAACACCTCTTTTCCTTCACCAATTTGGCTGTGTTCACGTTGCGCTTTGGGGCATTTCCTGTCACGGGCGCTAGGCCTCCCACACAAGTGAGGTATCATTTTTATCGGGAGACGTGGGGGAACGCTGGGTGGAAGGAAATTTGTGCCGCCTCTCAGATTCCAAAACTTTCTGCCACAGAAATGTGAGGAACATGTGTTTTTTTAGCCAAATTTTGAGGTTTGCAAAGGATTCTGGGTAACAGAACCTGGTCCGAGCCACACAAGTCACCCCATCTTGGATTCCCCTAGGTCTCTAGTTTTCAGAAATGCACAGGTTTGGTAGGTTTCCCTAGGTGGCGGCTGAGCTACAGGCCAAAATCTACAGGTAGGCACTTTGCAAAAAACACCTCTGTTTTCCTTCACCAATTTGGATTTGTCCACGTTGCGCTTTGGGGCGTTTTCTGTGGCGGGCGCTAGGCCTACCCACACAAGTGAGGTATCATTTTTATCGGGAGACGTGGGGGAACGCTGGGTGGAAGGAAATTCGTGGCTCCTCTCAGATTCCAGAACTTTCTGCCACAGAAATGTGAGGAACATGTGTTTTTTTAGCCAAATTTTGAGGTTTGCAAAGGATTCTGGGTAACAGAACCTGGTCCGAGCCACACAAGTCACCCCATCTTGGATTCCCCTAGGTCTCTAGTTTTCAGAAATGCACAGGTTTGGTAGGTTTCCCTAGGTGGCGGCTGAGCTAGAGGCCAAAATCTACAGGTAGGCACTTTGCAAAAAACACCTCTGTTTTCCTTCACAAATTTGGATGTGTCCACGTTGCGCTTTGGGGCATTTCCTGTCACGGGCACTAGGCCTACCCACACAAGTGAGGTATCATTTTTATCGGGAGACGTGGGGGAACGCTGGGTGGAAGGAAATTCGTGGGTCCTCTCAGATTCTAGAACTTTCTGCCACAGAAATGTGAGGAACATGTGTTTTTTTAGCCAAATTTTGAGGTTTGCAAAGGATTCTGGGTAACAGAACCTGGTCCGAGCCACACAAGTCACCCCATCTTGGATTCCCCTAGGTCTCTAGTTTTCAGAAATGCACAGGTTTGGTAGGTTTCCCTAGGTGGTGGCTGAGCTACAGGCCAAAATCTACAGGTAGGCACTTTGCAAAAAACACCTCTTTTCCTTCACCAATTTGGCTGTGTTCACGTTGCGCTTTGGGGCATTTCCTGTCACGGGCGCTAGGCCTCCCACACAAGTGAGGTATCATTTTTATCGGGAGACGTGGGGGAACGCTGGGTGGAAGGAAATTTGTGCCGCCTCTCAGATTCCAAAACTTTCTGCCACAGAAATGTGAGGAACATGTGTTTTTTTAGCCAAATTTTGAGGTTTGCAAAGGATTCTGGGTAACAGAACCTGGTCCGAGCCACACAAGTCACCCCATCTTGGATTCCCCTAGGTCTCTAGTTTTCAGAAATGCACAGGTTTGGTAGGTTTCCCTAGGTGGCGGCTGAGCTAGAGGCCAAAATCTACAGGTAGGCACTTTGCAAAAAACACCTCTGTTTTCCTTCACAAATTTGGATGTGTCCACGTTGCGCTTTGGGGCATTTCCTGTCACGGGCACTAGGCCTACCCACACAAGTGAGGTATCATTTTTATCGGGAGACGTGGGGGAACGCTGGGTGGAAGGAAATTCGTGGGTCCTCTCAGATTCTAGAACTTTCTGCCACAGAAATGTGAGGAACATGTGTTTTTTTAGCCAAATTTTGAGGTTTGCAAAGGATTCTGGGTAACAGAACCTGGTCCGAGCCACACAAGTCACCCCATCTTGGATTCCCCTAGGTCTCTAGTTTTCAGAAATGCACAGGTTTGGTAGGTTTCCCTAGGTGGTGGCTGAGCTACAGGCCAAAATCTACAGGTAGGCACTTTGCAAAAAACACCTCTTTTCCTTCACCAATTTGGCTGTGTTCACGTTGCGCTTTGGGGCATTTCCTGTCACGGGCGCTAGGCCTCCCACACAAGTGAGGTATCATTTTTATCGGGAGACGTGGGGGAACGCTGGGTGGAAGGAAATTTGTGCCGCCTCTCAGATTCCAAAACTTTCTGCCACAGAAATGTGAGGAACATGTGTTTTTTTAGCCAAATTTTGAGGTTTGCAAAGGATTCTGGGTAACAGAACCTGGTCCGAGCCACACAAGTCACCCCATCTTGGATTCCCCTAGGTCTCTAGTTTTCAGAAATGCACAGGTTTGGTAGGTTTCCCTAGGTGGCGGCTGAGCTACAGGCCAAAATCTACAGGTAGGCACTTTGCAAAAAACACCTCTGTTTTCCTTCACCAATTTGGCTGTGTCCACGTTGCGCTTTGGGGCATTTCCTGTCACGGGCGCTAGGCCTACCCACACAAGTGAGGTATCATTTTTATCGGGAGACGTGGGGGAACGCTGGGTGGAAGGAAATTCGTGGCTCCTCTCAGATTCCAGATCTTTCTGCCACAGAAATGTGAGGAACATGTGTTTTTTTTGCCAAATTTTGAGGTTTGCAAAGGATTCTGGGTAACAGAACCTGGTCCGAGCCACACAAGTCACCCCATCTTGGATTCCCCTAGGTCTCTAGTTTTCAAAAATGCACAGGTTTGGTAGGTTTCCCTAGGTGGCGGCTGAGCTACAGGCCAAAATCTACAGGTAGGCACTTTGCAAAAAACACCTCTGTTTCCCTTCACCAATTTGGCTGTGTCCACGTTCCGCTTTGGGGCATTTCCAGTCACGGGCGCTAGGCCTACCCACACAAGTGAGGTATCATTTTTATCGGGAGACGTGGGGGAACGCTGGGTGGAAGGAAATTCGTGGCTCCTCCCAGATTCCAGAACTTTCTGCCACAGAAATGTGAGGAACATGTGTTTTTTTAGCCAAATTTTGAGGTTTGCAAAGGATTCTGGGTAACAGAACCTGGTCCGAGCCACACAAGTCACCCCATCTTGGATTCCACTAGGTCTCTAGTTTTCAGAAATGCACAGGTTTGGTAGTTTTCCCTAGGTGGCGGCTGAGCTACAGGCCAAAATCTACAGGTAGGCACTTTGCAAAAAACACCTCTGTTTTCCTTCACCAATTTGGCTGTGTCCACGTTGCGCTTTGGGGCATTTCCTCTCACGGGCGCTAGGCCTACCCACACAAGTGAGGTATCATTTTTAACGGGAGACGTGGGGGAACGCTGGGTGGACGGAAATTCGTGGCTCCTCTCAGATTCTAGAACTTTCTGCCACAGAAATGTGAGGAACATGTGTTTATTTAGCCAAATTTTGAGGTTTGCAAAGGATTCTGGGTAACAGAACCTGGTCCGAGCCACACAAGTTACCCCATATTAGATTCCACTAGGTCTCTAGTTTTCAAAAATGCACAGGTTTGGTAGGTTTCCCTAGGTGGCGGCTGAGCTACAAGCCAAAATCTACAGGTAGGCACTTTGCAAAAAACACCTCTGTTTTCCTTCACAAATTTGGATGTGTCCACGTTGCGCTTTGGGGCGTTTCCTGTCGCGGGCGCTAGGCCTACCCACACAAGTGAGGTATCATTTTTATCGGGAGACGTTGGGAAACGCTGGGTGGAAGGAAATTCGTGGCTCCTCTCAGATTCCAGAACTTTCTGCCACAGAAATGTGAGGAACATGTGTTTTTTTAGCCAAATTTTGAGGTTTGCAAAGGATTCTGGGTAACAGAACCTGGTCCGAGCCACACAAGTCACCCCATCTTGGATTCCCCTAGGTCTCTAGTTTTCAGAAATGCACAGGTTTGGTAGGTTTCCCTAGGTGGCGGCTGAGCCACAGGCCAAAATCTACAGGTAGGCACTTTGCAAAAAACACCTCTGTTTTCCTTCACCAATTTGGCTGTGTCCACGTTGCGCTTTGGGGCATTTCCTGTCACGGGCGCTAGGCCTACCCACACAAGTGAGGTATCATTTTTATCGGGAGACGTGGGGGAACGCTGGGTGGAAGGAAATTCATGGCTCCTCTCAGATTCCAGAACTTTCTGCCACAGAAATGTGAGGAACATGTGTTTTTTTAGCCAAATTTTGAGGTTTGCAAAGGATTCTGGGTAACAGAACCTGGTCCGAGCCACGCAAGTCACCCCATCTTGGATTCCCCTAGGTCTCTAGTTTTCAGAAATGCACAGGTTTGGTAGGTTTCTCTAGGTGGCGGCTGAGCTACAGTCCAAAATCTACAGGTAGGCACTTTCCAAAAAATACCTCTCTTTTCCTTCACCAATTTGGCTGTGTCCACTTTGCGCTTTGGGGCATTTCCTGTCACGGGCACTAGGCCTACCCACACAAGTGAGGTATCATTTTTATCGGGAGACGTGGGGGAACGCTGGGTGGAAGGAAATTCGTGGCTCCTCTCAGATTCCAGAACTTTCTGCCACAGAAATGTGAGGAACATGTGTTTTTTTAGCCAAATTTTGAGGTTTGCAAAGGATTCTGGGTAACAGAACCTGGTCCGAGCCACACAAGTCACCCCATCTTGGATTCCCCTAGGTCTCTAGTTTTCAGAAATGCACAGGTTTGGTAGGTTTTCCTTGGTGGTGGCTGAGCTACAGGCCAAAATCTACAGGTAGGCACTTTGCAAAAAACACCTCTGTTTTCCTTCACCAATTTGGCTGTGTTCACGTTGCGCTTTGGGGCATTTCCTGTCACGGGCGCTAGGCCTACCCACACAAGTGAGGTATCATTTTTATCGGGAGACGAGGGGGAACGCTGGGTGGAAGGAAATTCGTGGCTCCTCTCAGATTCCAGAACTTTCTGCCACAGAAATGTGAGGAACATGTGTTTTTTTAGCCAAATTTTGAGGTTTGCAAAGGATTCTGGGTAACAGAACCTGGTCCGAGCCACGCAAGTCACCCCATCTTGGATTCCCCTAGGTCTCTAGTTTTCAGAAATGCACAGGTTTGGTAGGTTTCTCTAGGTGGCGGCTGAGCTACAGGCCAAAATCTACAGGTAGGCACTTTCCAAAAAACACCTCTGTTGTCCTTCACCAATTTGGCTGTGTCCACGTTGCGCTTTGGGGCATTTCCTGTCACGGGCACTAGGCCTACCCACACAAGTGAGGTATCATTTTTATCCGGAGACGTGGGGGAACGCTGGGTGGAAGGAAATTCGTGGCTCCTCTCAGATTCCAGAACTTTCTGCCACAGAAATGTGAGGAACATGTGTTTTTTTAGCCAAATTTTGAGGTTTGCAAAGGATTCTGGGTAACAGAACCTGGTCCGAGCCACACAAGTCACCCCATCTTGGATTCCCCTAGGTCTCTAGTTTTCAGAAATGCACAGGTTTGGTAGGTTTCCCTAGGTGGTGGCTGAGCTACAGGCCAAAATCTACAGGTAGGCACTTTGCAAAAAACACCTCTGTTTTCCTTCACCAATTTGGCTGTGTTCACGTTGCGCTTTGGGGCATTTCCTGTCACGGGCGCTAGGCCTACCCATACAAGTGAGGTATCATTTTTATCGGGAGACGTGGGGGAACACTGGGTGGAAGGAAATTTGTGCCGCCTCTCAGATTCCAGAACTTTCTGCCACAGAAATGTGAGGAACATGTGTTTTTTTAGCCAAATGTTGAGGTTTGCAAAGGATTCTGGGTAACAGAACCTGGTCCGAGCCACACAAGTCACCCCATCTTGGATTCCCCTAGGTCTCTAGTTTTCAGAAATGCACAGGTTTGGTAGGTTTCCCTAGGTGGCGGCTGAGCTACAGGCCAAAATCTACAGGTAGGCACTTTGCAAAAAACACCTCTGTTTTCCTTCACCAATTTGGCTGTGTCCACGTTGCGCTTTGGGGCATTTTCTGTCACGGGCGCTAGGCCTACCCACACAAGTGAGGTATCATTTTTATCGGGAGACGTGGGGGAACGCTGGGTGGAAGGAAATTCGTGGCTCCTCTCAGATTCCAGAACTTTCTGCCACAGAAATGTGAGGAAAATGTGTTTTTTTAGCCAAATTTTGAGGTTTGCAAAGGATTCTGGGTAACAGAACCTGGTCCGAGCCACACAAGTCACCCCATCTTGGATTCCCCTAGGTCTCTAGATTTCAGAAATGCACAGGTTTGGTAGGTTTCCCTAGGTGGCGGCTGAGCTACAGGCCAAAATCTACAGGTAGGCACTTTGCAAAAAACACCTCTGTTTTCCTTCACCAATTTGGATTTGTCCACGTTGCGCTTTGGGGCGTTTTCTGTCGCGGGCGCTAGGCCTACCCACACAAGTGAGGTATCATTTTTATCGGGAGACGTGGGGGAACGCTGGGTGGAAGGAAATTCGTGGCTCCTCCCAGATTCCAGAACTTTCTGCCACAGAAATGTGAGGAACATGTGTTTTTTTTAGCCAAATTTTGAGGTTTGCAAAGGATTCTGGGTAACAGAACCTGGTCCGAGCCACACAAGTCACCCCATCTTGGATTCCCCTAGGTCTCTAGTTTTCAGAAATGCACAGGTTTGGTAGGTTTCCCTAGGTGGCGGCTGAGCTAGAGGCCAAAATCTACAGATAGGCACTTTGCAAAAAACACCTCTGTTTTCCTTCACAAATTTGGATGTGTCCACGTTGCGCTTTGGGGCGTTTCCTGTCGCGGGCGCTAGGCCTACCCACACAAGTGAGGTATCATTTTTATCGGGAGACGTGGGGGAACGCTGGGTGGAAGGAAATTTGTGCCGCCTCTCAGATTCCAAAACTTTCTGCCACAGAAATGTGAGGAACATGTGTTTTTTTAGCCAAATTTTGAGGTTTGCAAAGGATTCTGGGTAACAGAACCTGGTCCGAGCCACACAAGTCACCCCATCTTGGATTCCCCTAGGTCTCTAGTTTTCAGAAATGCACAGGTTTGGTAGGTTTCCCTAGGTGGCGGCTGAGCTACAGGCCAAAATCTACAGGTAGGCACTTTGCAAAAAACACCTCTGTTTTCCTTCACCAATTTGGATTTGTCCACGTTGCGCTTTGGGGCGTTTTCTGTCACGGGCGCTAGGCCTACCCACACAAGTGAGGTATCATTTTTATCGGGAGACGTGGGGGAACGCTGGGTGGAAGGAAATTCGTGGCTCCTCTCAGATTCCAGAACTTTCTGCCACAGAAATGTGAGGAACATGTGTTTTTTTTAGCCAAATTTTGAGGTTTGCAAAGGATTCTGGGTAACAGAACCTGGTCCGAGCCACACAAGTCACCCCATCTTGGATTCCCCTAGGTCTCTAGTTTTCAGAAATGCACAGGTTTGGTAGGTTTCCCTAGGTGGCGGCTGAGCTAGAGGCCAAAATCTACAGGTAGGCACTTTGCAAAAAACACCTCTGTTTTCCTTCACAAATTTGGATGTGTCCACGTTGCGCTTTGGGGCGTTTCCTGTCGCGGGCGCTAGGCCTACCCACACAAGTGAGGTATCATTTTTATCGGGAGACATGGGGGAACGCTGGGTGGAAGGAAATTCGTGGCTCCTCTCAGATTCCAGAACTTTCTGCCACAGAAATGTGAGGAACATGTGTTTTTTTAGCCAAATTTTGAGGTTTGCAAAGGATTCTGGGTAACAGAACCTGGTCCGAGCCACACAAGTCACCCCATCTTGGATTCCCCTAGGTCTCTAGTTTTCAGAAATGCACAGGTTTGGTAGGTTTCCCTAGGTGGTGGCTGAGCTACAGGCCAAAATCTACAGGTAGGCACTTTGCAAAAAACACCTCTTTTCCTTCACCAATTTGGCTGTGTTCACGTTGCGCTTTGGGGCATTTCCTGTCACGGGCGCTAGGCCTCCCACACAAGTGAGGTATCATTTTTATCGGGAGACGTGGGGGAACGCTGGGTGGAAGGAAATTTGTGCCGCCTCTCAGATTCCAAAACTTTCTGCCACAGAAATGTGAGGAACATGTGTTTTTTTAGCCAAATTTTGAGGTTTGCAAAGGATTCTGGGTAACAGAACCTGGTCCGAGCACACAAGTCACCCCATCTTGGATTCCCCTAGGTCTCTAGTTTTCAGAAATGCACAGGTTTGGTAGGTTTCCCTAGGTGGCGGCTGAGCTACAGGCCAAAATCTACAGGTAGGCACTTTGCAAAAAACACCTCTGTTTTCCTTCACCAATTTGGCTGTGTCCACGTTGCGCTTTGGGGCATTTCCTGTCACGGGCGCTAGGCCTACCCACACAAGTGAGGTATCATTTTTATCGGGAGACGTGGGGGAACGCTGGGTGGAAGGAAATTCGTGGCTCCTCCCAGATTCCAGAACTTTCTGCCACAGAAATGTGAGGAACATGTGTTTTTTTAGCCAAATTTTGAGGTTTGCAAAGGATTCTGGGTAACAGAACCTGGTCCGATCCACACAAGTCACCCCATCTTGGATTCCCCTAGGTCTCTAGTTTTCAGAAATGCACAGGTTTGGTAGTTTTCCCTAGGTGGCGGCTGAGCTACAGGCCAAAATCTACAGGTAGGCACTTTGCAAAAAACACCTCTGTTTTCCTTCACCAATTTGGCTGTGTCCACGTTGCGCTTTGGGGCATTTCCTCTCACGGGCGCTAGGCCTACCCACACAAGTGAGGTATCATTTTTATCGGGGGACGTGGGGGAACGCTGGGTGGACGGAAATTCGTGGCTCCTCTCAGATTCCAGAACTTTCTGCCACAGAAATGTGAGGAACATGTGTTTATTTAGCCAAATTTTGAGGTATGCAAAGGATTCTGGGTAACAGAACCTGGTCCGAGCCACACAAGTCACCCCATATTAGATTCCCCTAGGTCTCTAGTTTTCAGAAATGCACAGGTTTGGTAGGTTTCCCTAGGTGGCGGCTGAGCTACAGGCCAAAATCTACAGGTAGGCACTTTGCAAAAAACACCTCTGTTTTCCTTCACCAATTTGGCTGTGTCCACGTTGCACTTTGGGGCATTTCCTGTCACGGGCGCTAGGCCTACCCACACAAGTGAGGTATCATTTTCATCGGGAGACGTGGGGGAACGCTGGGTGGAAGGAAATTCGTGGCTCCTCTCAGATTCCAGATCTTTCTGCCACAGAAATGTGAGGAACATGTGTTTTTTTTGCCAAATTTTGAGGTTTGCAAAGGATTCTGGGTAACAGAACCTGGTCCGAGCCACACAAGTCACCCCATCTTGGATTCCCCTAGGTCTCTAGTTTTCAAAAATGCACAGGTTTGGTAGGTTTCCCTAGGTGGCGGCTGAGCTACAGGCCAAAATCTACAGGTAGGCACTTTGCAAAAAACACCTCTGTTTCCCTTCACCAATTTGGCTGTGTCCACGTTGCGCTTTGGGGCATTTTCTGTCACGGGCGCTAGGCCTACCCACACAAGTGAGGTATCATTTTTATCGGGAGACGTGGGGGAACGCTGGGTGGAAGGAAATTCGTGGCTCCTCTCAGTTTCCAGAACTTTCTGCCACAGAAATGTGAGGAAAATGTGTTTTTTTAGCCAAATTTTGAGGTTTGCAAAGGATTCTGGGTAACAGAACCTGGTCCGAGCCACACAAGTCACCCCATCTTGGATTCCCCTAGGTCTCTAGATTTCAGAAATGCACAGGTTTGGTAGGTTTCCCTAGGTGGCGGCTGAGCTACAGGCCAAAATCTACAGGTAGGCACTTTGCAAAAAACACCTCTGTTTTCCTTCACCAATTTGGATTTGTCCACGTTGCGCTTTGGGGCGTTTTCTGTCGCGGGCGCTAGGCCTACCCACACAAGTGAGGTATCATTTTTATCGGGAGATGTGGGGGAACGCTGGGTGGAAGGAAATTCGTGGCTCCTCTCAGATTCCAGAACTTTCTGCCACAGAAATGTGAGGAACATGTGGTTTTTTTAGCCAAATTTTGAGGTTTGCAAAGGATTCTGGGTAACAGAACCTGGTCCGAGCCACACAAGTCACCCCATCTTGGATTCCCCTAGGTATCTAGTTTTCAGAAATGCACAGGTTTGGTAGGTTTCCCTAGGTGGCGGCTGAGCTACAGGCCAAAATCTACAGGTAGGCACTTTGCAAAAAACACCTCTGTTTTCCTTCACAAATTTGGATGTGTCCACGTTGCGCTTTGGGGCGTTTCCTGTCGCGGGCGCTAGGCCTACCCACACAAGTGAGGTATAATTTTTATCGGGAGACGTGGGGGAACGCTGGGTGGAAGGAAATTCGTGGCTCCTCTCAGATTCCAGAACTTTCTGCCACAGAAATGTGAGGAACATGTGTTTTTTTAGCCAAATTTTGAAGTTTGCAAAGGATTCTGGGTAACAGAACCTGGTCCGAGCCACACAAGTCACCCCATCTTGGATTCCCCTAGGTCTCTAGTTTTCAGAAATGCACAGGTTTGGTAGGTTTCCCTAGGTGGCGGCTGAGCTACAAGCCAAAATCTACAGGTAGGCACTTTGCAAAAAACACCTCTTTTCCTTCACCAATTTGGCTGTGTTCACGTTGCGCTTTGGGGCATTTCCTGTCACGGGCGCTAGGCCTCCCACACAAGTGAGGTATCATTTTTATCGGGAGACGTGGGGGAACGCTGGGTGGAAGGAAATTTGTGCCGCCTCTCAGATTCCAAAACTTTCTGCCACAGAAATGTGAGGAACATGTGTTTTTTTAGCCAAATTTTGAGGTTTGCAAAGGATTCTGGGTAACAGAACCTGGTCCGAGCCACACAAGTCACCCCATCTTGGATTCCCCTAGGTCTCTAGTTTTCAGAAATGCACAGGTTTGGTAGGTTTCCCTAGGTGGCGGCTGAGCTACAGGCCAAAATCTACAGGTAGGCACTTTGCAAAAAACACCTCTGTTTTCCTTCACCAATTTGGCTGTGTCCACGTTGCGCTTTGGGGCATTTCCTGTCACGGGCGCTAGCCCTACCCACACAAGTGAGGTATCATTTTTATCGGGAGACGTGGGGGAACGCTGGGTGGAAGGAAATTCGTGGCTCCTCCCAGATTCCAGAACTTTCTGCCACAGAAATGTGAGGAACATGTGTTTTTTTAGCCAAATTTTGAGGTTTGCAAAGGATTCTGGGTAACAGAACCTGGTCCGAGCCACACAAGTCACCCCATCTTGGATTCCCCTAGGTCTCTAGTTTTCAGAAATGCACAGGTTTGGTAGTTTTCCCTAGGTGGCGGCTGAGCTACAGGCCAAAATCTACAGGTAGGCACTTTGCAAAAAACACCTCTGTTTTCCTTCACCAATTTGGCTGTGTCCACGTTGCGCTTTGGGGCATTTCCTCTCACGGGCGCTAGGCCTACCCACACAAGTGAGGTATCATTTTTATCGGGAGACGTGGGGGAACGCTGGGTGGACGGAAATTCGTGGCTCCTCTCAGATTCCAGAACTTTCTGCCACAGAAATGTGAGGAACATGTGTTTATTTAGCCAAATTTTGAGGTTTGCAAAGGATTCTGGGTAACAGAACCTGGTCCGAGCCACACAAGTCACCCCATATTAGATTCCCCTAGGTCTCTAGTTTTCAGAAATGCACAGGTTTGGTAGGTTTCCCTAGGTGGCGGCTGAGCTACAGGCCAAAATCTACAGGTAGGCACTTTGCAAAAAACACCTCTGTTTTCCTTCACCAATTTGGCTGTGTCCACGTTGCACTTTGGGGCATTTCCTGTCACGGGCGCTAGGCCTACCCACACAAGTGAGGTATCATTTTTATCGGGAGACGTGGGGGAACGCTGGGTGGAAGGAAATTCGTGGCTCCTCTCAGATTCCAGATCTTTCTGCCACAGAAAATTGAGGAACATGTGTTTTTTTTTGCCAAATTTTGAGGTTTGCAAAGGATTCTGGGTAACAGAACCTGGTCCGAGCCACACAAGTCACCCCATCTTGGATTCCCCTAGGTCTCTAGTTTTCAAAAATGCACAGGTTTGGTAGGTTTCCCTAGGTGGCGGCTGAGCTACAGGCCAAAATCTACAGGTAGGCACTTTGCAAAAAACACCTCTGTTTCCCTTCACCAATTTGGCTGTGTCCACGTTGCGCTTTGGGGCATTTTCTGTCACGGGCGCTAGGCCTACCCACACAAGTGAGGTATCATTTTTATCGGGAGACGTGGGGGAACGCTGGGTGGAAGGAAATTCGTGGCTCCTCTCAGTTTCCAGAACTTTCTGCCACAGAAATGTGAGGAAAATGTGTTTTTTTAGCCAAATTTTGAGGTTTGCAAAGGATTCTGGGTAACAGAACCTGGTCCGAGCCACACAAGTCACCCCATCTTGGATTCCCCTAGGTCTCTAGATTTCAGAAATGCACAGGTTTGGTAGGTTTCCCTAGGTGGCGGCTGAGCTACAGGCCAAAATCTACAGGTAGGCACTTTGCAAAAAACACCTCTGTTTTCCTTCACCAATTTGGATTTGTCCACGTTGCGCTTTGGGGCGTTTTCTGTCGCGGGCGCTAGGCCTACCCACACAAGTGAGGTATCATTTTTATCGGGAGACGTGGGGGAACGCTGGGTGGAAGGAAATTCGTGGCTCCTCTCAGATTCCAGAACTTTCTGCCACAGAAATGTGAGGAACATGTGGTTTTTTTAGCCAAATTTTGAGGTTTGCAAAGGATTCTGGGTAACAGAACCTGGTCCGAGCCACACAAGTCACCCCATCTTGGATTCCCCTAGGTATCTAGTTTTCAGAAATGCACAGGTTTGGTAGGTTTCCCTAGGTGGCGGCTGAGCTAGAGGCCAAAATCTACAGGTAGGCACTTTGCTAAAAACACCTCTGTTTTCTTTCACAAATTTGGATGTGTCCACGTTGCGCTTTGGGGCGTTTCCTGTCGCGGGCGCTAGGCCTACCCACACAAGTGAGGTATAATTTTTATCGGGAGACGTGGGGGAACGCTGGGTGGAAGGAAATTCGTGGCTCCTCTCAGATTCCAGAACTTTCTGCCACAGAAATGTGAGGAACATGTGTTTTTTTAGCCAAATTTTGAGGTTTGCAAAGGATTCTGGGTAACAGAACCTGGTCCGAGCCACACAAGTCACCCCATCTTGGATTCCCCTAGGTCTCTAGTTTTCAGAAATGCACAGGTTTGGTAGGTTTCCCTAGGTGGCGGCTGAGCTACAAGCCAAAATCTACAGGTAGGCACTTTGCAAAAAACACCTCTTTTCCTTCACCAATTTGGCTGTGTTCACGTTGCGCTTTGGGGCATTTCCTGTCACGGGCGCTAGGCCTACCCACACAAGTGAGGTATCATTTTTATCGGGAGACGTGGGGGAACGCTGGGTGGAAGGAAATTTGTGCCGCCTCTCAGATTCCAAAACTTTCTGCCACAGAAATGTGAGGAACATGTGTTTTTTTAGGCAAATTTTGAGGTTTGCAAAGGATTCTGGGTAACAGAACCTGGTCCGAGCCACACAAGTCACCCCATCTTGGATTCCCCTAGGTCTCTAGTTTTCAGAAATGCACAGGTTTGGTAGGTTTCCCTAGGTGGCGGCTGAGCTACAGGCCAAAATCTACAGGTAGGCACTTTGCAAAAAACACCTCTGTTTTCCTTCACCAATTTGGATTTGTCCACGTTGCGCTTTGGGGCATTTTCTGTCGCGGGCGCTAGGCCTACCCACACAAGTGAGGTATCATTTTTATCGGGAGATGTGGGGGAACGCTGGGTGGAAGGAAATTCGTGGCTCCTCTCAGATTCCAGAACTTTCTGCCACAGAAATGTGAGGAACATGTGGTTTTTTTAGCCAAATTTTGAGGTTTGCAAAGGATTCTGGGTAACAGAACCTGGTCCGAGCCACACAAGTCACCCCATCTTGGATTCCCCTAGGTCTCTAGTTTTCAGAAATGCACAGGTTTGGTAGGTTTCCCTAGGTGGCGGCTGAGCTAGAGGCCAAAATCTACAGGTAGGCACTTTGCAAAAAACACCTCTGTTTTCCTTCACAAATTTGGATGTGTCCACGTTGCGCTTTGGGGCTTTTCCTGTCGCGGGCGCTAGGCCTACCCACACAAGTGAGGTATCATTTTTATCGGGAGACGTGGGGGAACGCTGGGTGGAAGGAAATTCGTGGCTCCTCTCAGATTCTAGAACTTTCTGCCACAGAAATGTGAGGAACATGTGTTTTTTTAGCCAAATTTTGAGGTTTGCAAAGGATTCTGGGTAACAGAACCTGGTCCGAGCCACACAAGTCACCCCATCTTGGATTCCCCTAGGTCTCTAGATTTCAGAAATGCACAGGTTTGGTAGGTTTCCCTAGGTGGCGGCTGAGCTACAGGCCAAAATCTACAGGTAGGCACTTTGCAAAAAACACCTCTGTTTTCCTTCACCAATTTGGATTTGTCCACGTTGTGCTTTGGGGCGTT
Source organism: Pleurodeles waltl (assembly GCF_031143425.1). Lineage (NCBI taxonomy): Eukaryota > Metazoa > Chordata > Amphibia > Caudata > Salamandridae > Pleurodeles > Pleurodeles waltl. The sequence goes on along the minus strand of NC_090449.1, from coordinate 188,360,871 downwards.
TTCTGTCGCGGGCGCTAGGCCTACCCACACAAGTGAGGTATCATTTTTATCGGGAGACGTGGGGGAACGCTGGGTGGAAGGAAATTCATGGCTCCTCTCAGATTCCAGAACTTTCTGCCACAGAAATGTGAGGAACATGTGTTTTTTTTAGCCAAATTTTGAGGTTTGCAAAGGATTCTGGGTAACAGAACCTGGTCCGAGCCACACAAGTCACCCCCTCTTGGATTCCCCTAGGTCTCTAGTTTTCAGAAATGCACAGGTTTGGTAGGTTTCCCTAGGTGGCGGCTGAGCTAGAGGCCAAAATCTACAGGTAGGCACTTTGCAAAAAACACCTCTGTTTTCCTTCACAAATTTGGATGTGTCCACGTTGCGCTTTGGGGCGTTTCCTGTCGCGGGCGCTAGGCCTACCCACACAAGTGAGGTATCATTTTTATCGGGAGACGTGGGGGAACGCTGGGTGGAAGGAAATTTGTGGCTCCTCTCAGATTCCAGAACTTTCTGCCACAGAAATGTGAGGAACATGTGTTTTTTTAGCCAAATTTTGAGGTTTGCAAAGGATTCTGGGTAACAGAACCTGGTCCGAGCCACACAAGTCACCCCATCTTGGATTCCCCTAGGTCTCTAGTTTTCAGAAATGCACAGGTTTGGTAGGTTTCCCTAGGTGGCGGCTGAGCTACAAGCCAAAATCTACAGGTAGGCACTTTCCAAAAAACACCTCTGTTTTCCTTCACCAATTTGGCTGTGTCCACGTTGCGCTTTGGGGCATTTCCTGTCACGGGCACTAGGCCTACCCACACAAGTGAGGTATCATTTTTATCGGGAGATGTGGGGGAACGCTGGGTGGAAGGAAATTCGTGGCTCCTCTCAGATTCTAGAACTTTCTGCCACAGAAATGTGAGGAACATGTGTTTTTTTAGCCAAATTTTGAGGTTTGCAAAGGATTCTGGGTAACAGAACCTGGTCCGAGCCACACAAGTCACCCCATCTTGGATTCCCCTAGGTCTCTAGTTTTCAGAAATGCACAGGTTTGGTAGGTTTCCCTAGGTGGTGGCTGAGCTACAGGCCAAAATCTACAGGTAGGCACTTTGCAAAAAACACCTCTTTTGCTTCACCAATTTGGCTGTGTTCACGTTGCGCTTTGGGGCATTTCCTGTCACGGGCGCTAGGCCTACCCACACAAGTGAGGTATCATTTTTATCGGGAGACGTGGGGGAACGCTGGGTGGAAGGAAATTTGTGCCGCCTCTCAGATTCCAAAACTTTCTGCCACAGAAATGTGAGGAACATGTGTTTTTTTAGCCATATTTTGAGGTTTGCAAAGGATTCTGGGTAACAGAACCTGGTCCGAGCCACACAAGTCACCCCATCTTGGATTCCCCTAGGTCTCTAGTTTTCAGAAATGCACAGGTTTGGTAGGTTTCCCTAGGTGGCGGCTGAGCTACAGGCCAAAATCTACAGGTAGGCACTTTGCAAAAAACACCTCTGTTTTCCTTCACCAATTTGGATTTGTCCACGTTGCGCTTTGGGGCGTTTTCTGTCGCGGGCACTAGGCCTTCCCACACAAGTGAGGTATCATTTTTATCGGGAGACGTGGGGGAACGCTGGGTGGAAGGAAATTCGTGGCTCCTCTCAGATTCCAGAACTTTCTGCCACAGAAATGTGAGGAACATGTGGTTTTTTTAGCCAAATTTTGAGGTTTGCAAAGGATTCTGGGTAACAGAACCTGGTCCGAGCCACACAAGTCACCCCATCTTGGATTCCCCTAGGTCTCTAGTTTTCAGAAATGCACAGGTTTGGTAGGTTTCCCTAGGTGGCGGCTGAGCTAGAGGCCAAAATCTACAGGTAGGCACTTTGCAAAAAACACCTCTGTTTTCCTTCACAAATTTGGATGTGTCCACGTTGCGCTTTGGGGCGTTTCCTGTCGCGGGCGCTAGGCCTACCCACACAAGTGAGGTATCATTTTTATCGGGAGACGTGGGGGAACGCTGGGTGGAAGGAAATTCGTGGCTCCTCTCAGATTCCAGAACTTTCTGCCACAGAAATGTGAGGAACATGTGTTTTTTTAGCCAAATTTTGAGGTTTGCAAAGGATTCTGGGTAACAGAACCTGGTCCGAGCCACACAAGTCACCCCATCTTGGATTCCCCTAGGTCTCTAGTTTTCAGAAATGCACAGGTTTTGTAGTTTTCCCTAGGTGGCGGCTGAGCTACAGGCCAAAATCTACAGGTAGGCACTTTGCAAAAAACACCTCTGTTTTCCTTCACCAATTTGGCTGTGTCCACGTTGCGCTTTGGGGCATTTCCTCTCACGGGCGCTAGGCCTACCCACACAAGTGAGGTATCATTTTTATCGGGAGACGTGGGGAACGCTGGGTGGATGGAAATTCGTGGCTCCTCTCATATTCCAGAACTTTCTGCCACAGAAATGTGAGGAACATGTGTTTATTTAGCCAAATTTTGAGGTTTGCAAAGGATTCTGGGTAACAGAACCTGGTCCGAGCCACACAAGTCACCCCATCTTGGATTCCCCTAGGTCTCTAGTTTTCAGAAATGCACAGGTTTGGTAGGTTTCCCTAGGTGGCGGCTGAGCTACAGGCCAAAATCTACAGGTAGGCACTTTGCAAAAAACACCTCTGTTTTCCTTCACCAATTTGGCTGTGTCCACGTTGCGCTTTGGGGCATTTCCTGTCACGGGAGCTAGGCCTACCAACACAAGTGAGGTATAATTTTTATCGGGAGACGTGGGGGAACGCTGGGTGGAAGGAAATTCGAGGCTCCTCTCAGATTCCAGAACTTTCTGCCACAGAAATGTGAGGAACATGTGTTTTTTTTGCCAAATTTTGAGGTTTGCAAAGGATTCTGGGTAACAGAACCTGGTCCGAGCCACACAAGTCACCCCATCTTGGATTCCCCTAGGTCTCTAGTTTTCAAAAATGCACAGGTTTGGTAGGTTTCCCTAGGTGGCGGCTGAGCTACAGGCCAAAATCTACAGGTAGACACTTTGCAAAAAACTCCTCTGTTTTCCTTCACCAATTTGGCTGTGTCCACGTTGCGCTTTGGGGCATTTCCTGTCACGGGCGCTAGGCCTACCCACACAAGTGAGGTATCATTTTTATCGGGAGACGTGGGGGAACGCTGGGTGGAAGGAAATTCGTGGCTCCTCTCAGATTCCAGAACTTTCTGCCACAGAAATGTGAGGAACATGTGTTTTTTTAGCCAAATTTTGAGGTTTGCAAAGGATTCTGGGTAACAGAACCTGGTCCGAGCCACACAAGTCACCCCATCTTGGATTCCCCTAGGTCTCTAGTTTTCAGAAATGCACAGGTTTGGTAGGTTTCCCTAGGTGGCGGCTGAGCTACAAGCCAAAATCTACAGGTAGGCACTTTCCAAAAAACACCTCTGTTTTCCTTCACCAATTTGGCTGTGTCCACGTTGCGCTTTGGGGCATTTCCTGTCACGGGCACTAGGCCTACCCACACAAGTGAGGTATCATTTTTATCGGGAGATGTGGGGGAACGCTGGGTGGAAGGAAATTCGTGGCTCCTCTCAGATTCTAGAACTTTCTGCCACAGAAATGTGTGGAACATGCGTTTTTTTAGCCAAATTTTGAGGTTTGCAAAGGATTCTGGGTAACAGAACCTGGTCCGAGCCACACAAGTCACCCCATCTTGGATTCCCCTAGGTCTCTAGTTTTCAGAAATGCACAGGTTTGGTAGGTTTCCCTAGGTGGTGGCTGAGCTACAGGCCAAAATCTACAGGTAGGCACTTTGCAAAAAACACCTCTTTTGCTTCACCAATTTGGCTGTGTTCACGTTGCGCTTTGGGGCATTTCCTGTCACGGGCGCTAGGCCTACCCACACAAGTGAGGTATCATTTTTATCGGGAGACGTGGGGGAACGCTGGGTGGAAGGAAATTCGTGGCTCCTCTCAGATTCCAGAACTTTCTGCCACAGAAATGTGAGGAACATGTGTTTTTTTTGCCAAATTTTGAGGTTTGCAAAGGATTCTGGGTAACAGAACCTGGTCCGAGCCACACAAGTCACCCCATCTTGGATTCCCCTAGGTCTCTAGTTTTCAGAAATGCACAGGTTTGGTAGGTTTCCCTAGGTGGTGGCTGAGCTACAGGCCAAAATCTACAGGTAGGCACTTTGCAAAAAACACCTCTGTTTCCCTTCACCAATTTGGCTGTGTCCACGTTGCGCTTTGGGGCATTTCCTGTCACGGGCGCTAGGCCTACCCACACAAGTGAGGTATCATTTTTATCGGGAGACGTGGGGGAACGCTGGGTGGAAGGAAATTCGTGGCTCCTCTCAGATTCCAGAACTTTCTGCCACAGAAATGTGAGGAAAATGTGTTTTTTTAGCCAAATTTTGAGGTTTGCAAAGGATTCTGGGTAACAGAACCTGGTCCGAGCCACACAAGTCACCCCATCTTGGATTCCCCTAGGTCACTAGATTTCAGAAATGCACAGGTTTGGTAGGTTTCCCTAGGTGGCGGCTGAGCTACAGGCCAAAATCTACAGGTAGGCACTTTGCAAAAAACACCTCTGTTTTCCTTCACAAATTTGGATGTGTCCACGTTGCGCTTTGGGGCGTTTCCTGTCGCGGGCGCTAGGCCTACCCACACAAGTGAGGTATCATTTTTATCGGGAGACGTGGGGGAACGCTGGGTGGAAGGAAATTCGTGGCTCCTCTCAGATTCCAGAACTTTCTGCCACAGAAATGTGAGGAACATGTGTTTTTTTAGCCAAATTTTGAGGTTTGCAAAGGATTCTGGGTAACAGAACCTGGTCCGAGCCACACAAGTCACCCCATCTTGGATTCCCCTAGGTCTCTAGTTTTCAGAAATGCACAGGTTTGGTAGGTTTCCCTAGGTGGCGGCTGAGCTACAAGCCAAAATCTACAGGTAGGCACTTTCCAAAAAACACCTCTGTTTTCCTTCACCAATTTGGCTGTGTACACGTTGCGCTTTGGGGCATTTCCTGTCACGGGCACTAGGCCTACCCACACAAGTGAGGTATCATTTTTATCGGGAGATGTGGGGGAACGCTGGGTGGAAGGAAATTCGTGGCTCCTCTCAGATTCTAGAACTTTCTGCCACAGAAATGTGAGGAACATGTGTTTTTTTAGCCAAATTTTGAGGTTTGCAAAGGATTCTGGGTAACAGAACCTGGTCCGAGCCACACAAGTCACCCCATCTTGGATTCCCCTAGGTCTCTAGTTTTCAGAAATGCACAGGTTTGGTAGGTTTCCCTAGGTGGTGGCTGAGCTACAGGCCAAAATCTACAGGTAGGCACTTTGCAAAAAACACCTCTTTTGCTTCACCAATTTGGCTGTGTTCACGTTGCGCTTTGGGGCATTTCCTGTCACGGGCGCTAGGCCTACCCACACAAGTGAGGTATCATTTTTATCGGGAGACGTGGGGGAACGCTGGGTGGAAGGAAATTTGTGCCGCCTCTCAGATTCCAAAACTTTCTGCCACAGAAATGTGAGGAACATGTGTTTTTTTAGCCAAATTTTGAGGTTTGCAAAGGATTCTGGGTAACAGAACCTGGTCCGAGCCACACAAGTCACCCCATCTTGGATTCCCCTAGGTCTCTAGTTTTCAGAAATGCACAGGTTTGGTAGGTTTCCCTAGGTGGCGGCTGAGCTACAGGCCAAAATCTACAGGTAGGCACTTTGCAAAAAACTCCTCTGTTTTCCTTCACCAATTTGGATTTGTCCACGTTGCGCTTTGGGGCGTTTTCTGTCGCGGGCGCTAGGCCTACCCACACAAGTGAGGTATCATTTTGATCGGGAGATGTGGGGGAACGATGGGTGGAAGGAAATTAGTGGCTCCTCTCAGATTCCAGAACTTTCTGCCACAGAAATGTGAGGAACATGTGTTTTTTTTAGCCAAATTTTGAGGTTTGCAAAGGATTCTGGGTAACAGAACCTGGTCCGAGCCACACAAGTCACCCCATCTTGGATTCCCCTAGGTCTCTAGTTTTCAGAAATGCACAGGTTTGGTAGGTTTCCCTAGGTGGCGGCTGAGCTAGAGGCCAAAATCTACAGGTAGGCACTTTGCAAAAAACACCTCTGTTTTCCTTCACAAATTTGGATGTGTCCACGTTGCGCTTTGGGGCGTTTCCTGTCGCGGGCGCTAGGCCTACCCACACAAGTGAGGTATCATTTTTATCGGGAGACGTGGGGGAACGCTGGGTGGAAGGAAATTCGTGGCTCCTCTCAGATTCCAGAACTTTCTGCCACAGAAATGTGAGGAACATGTGTTTTTTTAGCCAAATTTTGAGGTTTGCAAAGGATTCTGGGTAACAGAATCTGGTCCGAGCCACACAAGTCACCCCATCTTGGATTCCCCTAGGTCTCTAGTTTTCAGAAATGCACAGGTTTGGTAGGTTTCCCTAGGTGGCGGCTGAGCTACAAGCCAAAATCTACAGGTAGGCACTTTCCAAAAAACACCTCTGTTTTCCTTCACCAATTTGGCTGCGTCCACGTTGCGCTTTGGGGCATTTCCTGTCACGGGCACTAGGCCTACCCACACAAGTGAGGTATCATTTTTATCGGGAGACGTGGGGGAACGCTGGGTGGAAGGAAATTCGTGGCTCCTCTCAGATTCTAGAACTTTCTGCCACAGAAATGTGAGGAACATGTGTTTTTTTAGCCAAATTTTGAGGTTTGCAAAGGATTCTGGGTAACAGAACCTGGTCCGAGCCACACAAGTCACCCCATCTTGGATTCCCCTAGGTCTCTAGTTTTCAGAAATGCACAGGTTTGGTAGGTTTCCCTGGGTGGTGGCTGAGCTACAGGCCAAAATCTACAGGTAGGCACTTTGCAAAAAACACCTCTTTTCCTTCACCAATTTGGCTGTGTTCACGTTGCGCTTTGGGGCATTTCCTGTCACGGGCGCTAAGCCTACCCACACAAGTGAGGTATCATTTTTATCGGGAGACGTGGGTGAACGCTGGGTGGAAGGAAATTCGTGGCTCCTCTCAGATTCCAGAACTTTCTGCCACAGAAATGTGAGGAACATGTGTTTTTTTAGCCAAATTTTGAGGTTTGCAAAGGATTCTGGGTAACAGAACCTGGTCCGAGCCACACAAGTCACCCCATCTTGGATTCCCCTAGGTCTCTAGTTTTCAGAAATGCACAGGTTTGGTAGGTTTCCCTAGGTGGCGGCTGAGCTACAAGCCAAAATCTACAGGTAGGCACTTTCCAAAAAACACCTCTGTTTTCCTTCACCAATTTGGCTGTGTCCACGTTGCGCTTTGGGGCATTTCCTGTCACGGGCACTAGGCCTACCCACACACGTGAGGTATCATTTTTATCGGGAGACGTGGGGGAACGCTGGGTGGAAGGAAATTCGTGGCTCCTCTCAGATTCTTGAACTTTCTGCCACAGAAATGTGAGGAACATGTGTTTTTTTAGCCAAATTTTGAGGTTTGCAAAGGATTCTGGGTAACAGAACCTGGTCCGAGCCACACAAGTCACCCCATCTTGGATTCCCCTAGGTCTCTAGTTTTCAGAAATGCACAGGTTTGGTAGGTTTCCCTAGGTGGTGGCTGAGCTACAGGCCAAAATCTACAGGTAGGCACTTTGCAAAAAACACCTCTTTTCCTTCACCAATTTGGCTGTGTTCACGTTGCGCTTTGGGGCATTTCCTGTCACGGGCGTTAGGCCTCCCACACAAGTGAGGTATCATTTTTATCGGGAGACGTGGGGGAACGCTGGGTGGAAGGAAATTTGTGCCGCCTCTCAGATTCCAAAACTTTCTGCCACAGAAATGTGAGGAACATGTATTTTTTTTAGCCAAATTTTGAGGTTTGCAAAGGATTCTGGGTAACAGAACCTGGTCCGAGCCACACAAGTCACCCCATCTTGGATTCCCCTAGGTCTCTAGTTTTCAGAAATGCACAGGTTTGGTAGGTTTCCCTAGGTGGCGGCTGAGCTACAAGCCAAAATCTACAGGTAGGCACTTTCCAAAAAACACCTCTGTTTTCCTTCACAAATTTGGCTGTGTCCACGTTGCGCTTTGGGGCATTTCCTGTCACGGGCGCTAGGCCTACCCACACAAGTGAGGTATCATTTTTATCGGGAGACGTGGGGGAACGCTGGGTGGAAGGAAATTCGTGGCTCCTCCCAGATTCCAGAACTTTCTGCCACAGAAATTTGAGGAACATATGTTTTTTTAGCCAAATTTTGAGGTTTGCAAAGGATTCTGGGTAACAGAACCTGGTCCGAGCCACACAAGTCACCCCATCTTGGATTCCCCTAGGTCTCCAGTTTTCAGAAATGCACAGGTTTGGTAGGTTTCCCTAGGTGGTGGCTGAGCTACAGGCCAAAATCTACAGGTAGGCACTTTGCAAAAAACACCTCTTTTGCTTCACCAATTTGGCTGTGTTCACGTTGCGCTTTGGGGCATTTCCTGTCACGGGCGCTAGGCCTACCCACACAAGTGAGGTATCATTTTTATCGGGAGACGTGGGGGAACGCTGGGTGGAAGGAAATTTGTGCCGCCTCTCAGATTCCAAAACTTTCTGCCACAGAAATGTGAGGAACATGTGTTTTTTTAGCCATATTTTGAGGTTTGCAAAGGATTCTGGGTAACAGAACCTGGTCCGAGCCACACAAGTCACCCCATCTTGGATTCCCCTAGGTCTCTAGTTTTCAGAAATGCACAGGTTTGGTAGGTTTCCCTAGGTGGCGGCTGAGCTACAGGCCAAAATCTACAGGTAGGCACTTTGCAAAAAACACCTCTGTTTTCCTTCACCAATTTGGATTTGTCCACGTTGCGCTTTGGGGCGTTTTCTGTCGCGGGCGCTAGGCCTACCCACACAAGTGAGGTATCATTTTTATCGGGAGACGTGGGGGAACGCTGGGTGGAAGGAAATTCGTGGCTCCTCTCAGATTCCAGAACTTTCTGCCACAGAAATGTGAGGAACATGTGTTTTTTTTAGCCAAATTTTGAGGTTTGCAAAGGATTCTGGGTAACAGAACCTGGTCCGAGCCACACAAGTCACCCCATCTTGGATTCCCCTAGGTCTCTAGTTTTCAGAAATGCACAGGTTTGGTAGGTTTCCCTAGGTGGCGGCTGAGCTAGAGGCCAAAATCTACAGGTAGGCACTTTGCAAAAAACACCTCTGTTTTCCTTCACAAATTTGGATGTGTCCACGTTGCGCTTTGGGGCGTTTCCTGTCGCGGGCGCTAGGCCTACCCACACAAGTGAGGTATCATTTTTATCGGGAGACGTGGGGGAGCGCTGGGTGGAAGGAAATTCGTGGCTCCTCTCAGATTCCAGAACTTTCTGCCACAGAAATGTGAGGAACATGTGTTTTTTTAGCCAAATTTTGAGGTTTGCAAAGGATTCTGGGTAACAGAACCTGGTCCGAGCCACACAAGTCACCCCATCTTGGATTCCCCTAGGTCTCTAGTTTTCAGAAATGCACAGGTTTTGTAGTTTTCCCTAGGTGGCGGCTGAGCTACAGGCCAAAATCTACAGGTAGGCACTTTGCAAAAAACACCTCTGTTTTCCTTCACCAATTTGGCTGTGTCCACGTTGCGCTTTGGGGCATTTCCTCTCACGGGCGCTAGGCCTACCCACACAAGTGAGGTATCATTTTTATCGGGAGACGTGGGGAACGCTGGGTGGATGGAAATTCATGGCTCCTCTCAGATTCCAGAACTTTCTGCCACAGAAATGTGAGGAACATGTGTTTATTTAGCCAAATTTTGAGGTTTGCAAAGGATTCTGGGTAACAGAACCTGGTCCGAGCCACACAAGTCACCCCATCTTGGATTCCCCTAGGTCTCTAGTTTTCAGAAATGCACAGGTTTGGTAGGTTTCCCTAGGTGGCGGCTGAGCTACAGGCCAAAATCTACAGGTAGGCACTTTGCAAAAAACACCTCTGTTTTCCTTCACCAATTTGGCTGTGTCCACGTTGCGCTTTGGGGCATTTCCTGTCACGGGCGCTAGGCCTACCCACACAAGTGAGGTATCATTTTTATCGGGAGACGTGGGGGAACGCTGGGTGGAAGGAAATTCGTGGCTCCTCTCAGATTCCAGAACTTTCTGCCACAGAAATGTGAGGAACATGTGTTTTTTTTGCCAAATTTTGAGGTTTGCAAAGGATTCTGGGTAACAGAACCTGGTCCGAGCCACACAAGTCACCCCATCTTGGATTCCCCTAGGTCTCTAGTTTTCAAAAATGCACAGGTTTGGTAGGTTTCCCTATGTGGCGGCTGAGCTACAGGCCAAAATCTACAGGTAGGCACTTTGCAAAAAACTCCTCTGTTTTCCTTCACCAATTTGGCTGTGTCCACGTTGCGCTTTGGGGCATTTCCTGTCACGGGCGCTAGGCCTACCCACACAAGTGAGGTATCATTTTTATTGGGAGACCTTGGGGAACGCTGGGTGGAAGGAAATTCGTGGCTCCTCTCAGATTCCAGAACTTTCTGCCACAGAAATGTGAGGAACATGTGTTTTTTTAGCCAAATTTTGAGGTTTGCAAAGGATTCTGGGTAACAGAACCTGGTCCGAGCCACACAAGTCACCCCATCTTGGATTCCCCTAGGTCTCTAGTTTTCAGAAATGCACAGGTTTGGTAGGTTTCCCTAGGTGGCGGCTGAGCTACAAGCCAAAATCTACAGGTAGGCACTTTCCAAAAAACACCTCTGTTTTCCTTCACCAATTTGGCTGTGTCCACGTTGCGCTTTGGGGCATTTCCTGTCACGGGCACTAGGCCTACCCACACAAGTGAGGTATCATTTTTATCAGGAGATGTGGGGGAACGCTGGGTGGAAGGAAATTCGTGGCTCCTCTCAGATTCTAGAACTTTCTGCCACAGAAATGAGAGGAACATGTGTTTTTTTAGCCAAATTTTGAGGTTTGCAAAGGATTCTGGGTAACAGAACCTGGTCCGAGCCACACAAGTCACCCCATCTTGGATTCCCCTAGGTCTCTAGTTTTCAGAAATGCACAGGTTTGGTAGGTTTCCCTAGGTGGTGGCTGAGCTACAGGCCAAAATCTACAGGTAGGCACTTTGCAAAAAACACCTCTTTTGCTTCACCAATTTGGCTGTGTTCACGTTGCGCTTTGGGGCATTTCCTGTCACGGGCGCTAGGCCTACCCACACAAGTGAGGTATCATTTTTATCGGGAGACGTGGGGGAACGCTGGGTGGAAGGAAATTCGTGGCTCCTCTCAGATTCCAGAACTTTCTGCCACAGAAATGTGAGGAACATGTGTTTTTTTTGCCAAATTTTGAGGTTTGCAAAGGATTCTGGGTAACAGAACCTGGTCCGAGCCACACAAGTCACCCCATCTTGGATTCCCCTAGGTCTCTAGTTTTCAGAAATGCACAGGTTTGGTAGGTTTCCCTAGGTGGTGGCTGAGCTACAGGCCAAAATCTACAGGTAGGCACTTTGCAAAAAACACCTCTGTTTCCCTTCACCAATTTGGCTGTGTCCACGTTGCGCTTTGGGGCATTTCCTGTCACGGGCGCTAGGCCTACCCACACAAGTGAAGTATCATTTTTATCGGGAGACGTGGGGGAACGCTGGGTGGAAGGAAATTCGTGGCTCCTCTCAGATTACAGAACTTTCTGCCACAGAAATGTGAGGAAAATGTGTTTTTTTAGCCAAATTTTGAGGTTTGCAAAGGATTCTGGGTAACAGAACCTGGTCCGAGCCACACAAGTCACCCCATCTTGGATTCCCCTAGGTCTCTAGATTTCAGAAATGCACAGGTTTGGTAGGTTTCCCTAGGTGGCGGCTGAGCTACAGGCCAAAATCTACAGGTAGGCACTTTGCAAAAAACACCTCTGTTTTCCTTCACCAATTTGGATTTGTCCACGTTGCGCTTTGGGGCGTTTTCTGTCGCGGGCGCTAGGCCTACCCACACAAGTGAGGTATCATTTTTATCGGGAGACGTGGGGGAACGCTGGGTGGAAGGAAATTCGTGGCTCCTCTCAGATTCCAGAACTTTCTGCCACAGAAATGTGAGGAACATGTGTTTTTTTTAGCCAAATTTTGAGGTTTGCAAAGGATTCTGGGTAACAGAACCTGGTCCGAGCCACACAAGTCACCCCATCTTGGATTCCCCTAGGTCTCTAGTTTTCAGAAATGCACAGGTTTGGTAGGTTTCCCTAGGTGGCGGCTGAGCTAGAGGCCAAAATCTACAGGTAGGCACTTTGCAAAAAACACCTCTGTTTTCCTTCACAAATTTGGATGTGTCCACGTTGCGCTTTGGGGCGTTTCCTGTCGCGGGCGCTAGGCCTACCCACACAAGTGAGGTATCATTTTTATCGGGAGACGTGGGGGAACGCTGGGTGGAAGGAAATTCGTGGCTCCTCTCAGATTCCAGAACTTTCTGCCACAGAAATGTGAGGAACATGTGTTTTTTTAGCCAAATTTTGAGGTTTGCAAAGGATTCTGGGTAACAGAACCTGGTCCGAGCCACACAAGTCACCCCATCTTGGATTCCCCTAGGTCTCTAGTTTTCAGAAATGCACAGGTTTGGTAGGTTTCCCTAGGTGGCGGCTGAGCTACAAGCCAAAATCTACAGGTAGGCACTTTCCAAAAAACACCTCTGTTTTCCTTCACCAATTTGGCTGTGTCCACGTTGCGCTTTGGGGCATTTCCTGTCACGGGCACTAGGCCTACCCACACAAGTGAGGTATCATTTTTATCGGGAGATGTGGGGGAACGCTGGGTGGAAGGAAATTCGTGGCTCCTCTCAGATTCTAGAACTTTCTGCCACAGAAATGTGAGGAACATGTGTTTTTTTAGCCAAATTTTGAGGTTTGCAAAGGATTCTGGGTAACAGAACCTGGTCCGAGCCACACAAGTCACCCCATCTTGGATTCCCCTAGGTCTCTAGTTTTCAGAAATGCACAGGTTTGGTAGGTTTCCCTAGGTGGTGGCTGAGCTACAGGCCAAAATCTACAGGTAGGCACTTTGCAAAAAACACCTCTTTTGCTTCACCAATTTGGCTGTGTTCACGTTGCGCTTTGGGGCATTTCCTGTCACGGGCGCTAGGCCTATCCACACAAGTGAGGTATCATTTTTATCGGGAGACGTGGGGGAACGCTGGGTGGAAGGAAATTTGTGCCGCCTCTCAGATTCCAAAACTTTCTGCCACAGAAATGTGAGGAACATGTGTTTTTTTAGCCAAATTTTGAGGTTTGCAAAGGATTCTGGGTTACAGAACCTGGTCCGAGCCACACAAGTCACCCCATCTTGGATTCCCCTAGGTCTCTAGTTTTCAGAAATGCACAGGTTTGGTAGGTTTCCCTAGGTGGCGGCTGAGCTACAGGCCAAAATCTACAGGTAGGCACTTTGCAAAAAACACCTCTGTTTTCCTTCACCAATTTGGATTTGTCCACGTTGCGCTTTGGGGCGTTTTCTGTCGCGGGCGCTAGGCCTACCCACACAAGTGAGGTATCATTTTTATCGGGAGACGTGGGGGAACGATGGGTGGAAGGAAATTCGTGGCTCCTCTCAGATTCCAGAACTTTCTGCCACAGAAATGTGAGGAACATGTGTTTTTTTTAGCCAAATTTTGAGGTTTGCAAAGGATTCTGGGTAACAGAACCTGGTCCGAGCCACACAAGTCACCCCATCTTGGATTCCCCTAGGTCTCTAGTTTTCAGAAATGCACAGGTTTGGTAGGTTTCCCTAGGTGGCGGCTGAGCTACAAGCCAAAATCTACAGGTAGGCACTTTCCAAAAAACACCTCTGTTTTCCTTCACCAATTTGGCTGTGTCCACGTTGCGCTTTGGGGCATTTCCTGTCACGGGCACTAGGCCTACCCACACAAGTGAGGTATCATTTTTATCGGGAGACGTGGGGGAACGCTGGGTGGAAGGAAATTCGTGGCTCCTCTCAGATTCTAGAACTTTCTGCCACAGAAATGAGAGGAACATGTGTTTTTTTAGCCAAATTTTGAGGTTTGCATAGGATTCTGGGTAACAGAACCTTGTCCGAGCCACACAAGTCACCCCATCTTGGATTCCCCTAGGTCTCTAGTTTTCAGAAATGCACAGGTTTGGTAGGTTTCCCTGCGTGGTGGCTGAGCTACAGGCCAAAATCTACAGGTAGGCACTTTGCAAAAAACACCTCTTTTCCTTCACCAATTTGGCTGTGTTCACGTTGCGCTTTGGGGCATTTCCTGTCACGGGCGCTAAGCCTACCCACACAAGTGAGGTATCATTTTTATCGGGAGACGTGGGGGAACGCTGGGTGGAAGGAAATTCGTGGCTCCTCTCAGATTCCAGAACTTTCTGCCACAGAAATGTGAGGAACATGTGTTTTTTTAGCCAAATTTTGAGGTTTGCAAAGGATTCTGGGTAACAGAACCTGGTCCGAGCCACACAAGTCACCCCATCTTGGATTCCCCTAGGTCTCTAGTTTTCAGAAATGCACAGGTTTGGTAGGTTTCCCTAGGTGGCGGCTGAGCTACAAGCCAAAATCTACAGGTAGGCACTTTCAAAAAAACACCTCTGTTTTCCTTCACCAATTTGGCTGTGTCCACGTTGCGCTTTGGGGCATTTCCTGTCACGGGCACTAGGCCTACCCACACACGTGAGGTATCATTTTTATCGGGAGACGTGGGGGAACGCTGGGTGGAAGGAAATTCGTGGCTCCTCTCAGATTCTAGAACTTTCTGCCACAGAAATGTGAGGAACATGTGTTTTTTTAGCCAAATTTTGAGGTTTGCAAAGGATTCTGGGTAACAGAACCTGGTCCGAGCCACACAAGTCACCCCATCTTGGATTCCCCTAGGTCTCTAGTTTTCACAAATGCACAGGTTTGGTAGGTTTCCCTAGGTGGTGGCTGAGCTACAGGCCAAAATCTACAGGTAGGCACTTTGCAAAAAACACCTCTTTTCCTTCACCAATTTGGCTGTGTTCACGTTGCGCTTTGGGGCATTTCCTGTCACGGGCGCTAGGCCTCCCACACAAGTGAGGTATCATTTTTATCGGGAGACGTGGGGGAACGCTGGGTGGAAGGAAATTTGTGCCGCCTCTCAGATTCCAAAACTTTCTGCCACAGAAATGTGAGGAACATGTATTTTTTTAGCCAAATTTTGAGGTTTGCAAAGGATTCTGGGTAACAGAACCTGGTCCGAGCCACACAAGTCACCCCATCTTAGATTCCCCTAGGTCTCTAGTTTTCAGAAATGCACAGGTTTGGTAGGTTTCCCTAGGTGGCGGCTGAGCTACAAGCCAAAATCTACAGGTAGGCACTTTCCAAAAAACACCTCTGTTTTCCTTCACAAATTTGGCTGTGTCCACGTTGCGCTTTGGGGCATTTCCTGTCACGGGCGCTAGGCCTACCCACACAAGTGAGGTATCATTTTTATCGGGAGACGTGGGGGAACGCTGGGTGGAAGGAAATTCGTGGCTCCTCCCTGATTCCAGAACTTTCTGCCACAGAAATTTGAGGAACATGTGTTTTTTTAGCCAAATTTTGAGGTTTGCAAAGGATTCTGGGTAACAGAACCTGGTCCGAGCCACACAAGTCACCCCATCTTGGATTCCCCTAGGTCTCTAGTTTTCAGAAATGCACAGGTTTTGTAGTTTTCCCTAGGTGGCGGCTGAGCTACAGGCCAAAATCTACAGGTAGGCACTTTGCAAAAAACACCTCTGTTTTCCTTCACCAATTTGGCTGTGTCCACGTTGCGCTTTGGGGCATTTCCTCTCACGGGCGCTAGGCCTACCCACACAAGTGAGGTATCATTTTTATCGGGAGACGTGGGGGAACGCTGGGTGGATGGAAATTCGTGGCTCCTCTCAGATTCCAGAACTTTCTGCCACAGAAATATGAGGAACATGTGTTTATTTAGTCAAATTTTGAGGTTTGCAAAGGATTCTGGGTAACAGAACCTGGTCCGAGCCACACAAGTCACCCCATCTTGGATTCCCCTAGGTCTCTAGTTTTTAGAAATGCACAGGTTTGGTAGGTTTCCCTAGGTGGCAGCTGAGCTACAGGCCAAAATCTACAGGTAGGCACTTTGCAAAAAACACCTCTGTTTTCCTTCTCCAATTTGGCTGTGTCCACGTTGCGCTTTGGGGCATTTCCTGTCACGGGCGCTAGGCCTACCCACACAAGTGAGGTATCATTTTTATCGGGAGACGTGGGGGAACGCTGGGTGGAAGGAAATTCTTGGCTCCTCTCAGATTCCAGAACTTTCTGCCACAGAAATGTGAGGAACATGTGTTTTTTTTGCCAAATTTTGAGGTTTGCAAAGGATTCTGGGTAACAGAACCTGGTCCGAGCCACACAAGTCACCCCATCTTGGATTCCCCTAGGTCTCTAGTTTTCAGAAATGCACAGGTTTGGTAGGTTTCCCTAGGTGGTGGCTGAGCTACAGGCCAAAATCTACAGGTAGGCACTTTGCAAAAAACACCTCTTTTCCTTCACCAATTTGGCTGTGTTCACGTTGCGCTTTGGGGCATTTCCTGTCACGGGCGCTAGGCCTCCCACACAAGTGAGGTATCATTTTTATCGGGAGACGTGGGGGAACGCTGGGTGGAAGGAAATTTGTGGCTCCTCTCAGATTCCAGAACTTTCTGCCACAGAAATGTGAGGAACATGTGTTTTTTTTGCCAAATTTTGAGGTTTGCAAAGGATTCTGGGTAACAGAACCTGGTCCGAGCCACACAAGTCACCCCATCTTGGATTCCCCTAGGTCTCTAGTTTTCAGAAATGCACAGGTTTGGTAGGTTTTCCTAGGTGGCGGCTGAGCTACAAGCCAAAATCTACAGGTAGGCACTTTCCAAAAAATACCTCTGTTTTCCTTCACCAATTTGGCTGTGTCCACGTTGCGCTTTGGGGCATTTCCTGTCACGGGCGCTAGGCCTACCCACACAAGTGAGGTATCATTTTTATCGGGAGACGTGGGGGAACGCTGGGTGGAAGGAAATTCGTGGCTCCTCTCAGATTCCAGAACTTTCTGCCACAGAAATGTGAGGAACATGTGTTTTTTTTGCCAAATTTTGAGGTTTGCAAAGGATTCTGGGTAACAGAACCTGGTCCAAGCCACACAAGTCACCCCATCTTGGATTCCCCTAGGTCTCTAGTTTTCAGAAATGCACAGGTTTGGTAGGTTTCCCTAGGTGGTGGCTGAGCTACAGGCCAAAATCTACAGGTAGGCACTTTGCAAAAAACACCTCTTTTCCTTCACCAATTTGGCTGTGTTCACGTTGCGCTTTGGGGCATTTCCTGTCACGGGCGCTAGGCCTCCCACACAAGTGAGGTATCATTTTTATCGGGAGACGTGGGGGAACGCTGGGTGGAAGGAAATTTGTGCCGCCTCTCAGATTCCAAAACTTTCTGCCACAGAAATGTGAGGAACATGTGTTTTTTTTAGCCAAATTTTGAGGTTTGCAAAGGATTCTGGGTAACAGAACCTGGTCCGAGCCACACAAGTCACCCCATCTTGGATTCCCCTAGGTCTCTAGTTTTCAGAAATGCACAGGTTTGGTAGGTTTCCCTAGGTGGCGGCTGAGCTAGAGACCAAAATCTACAGGTAGGCACTTTGCAAAAAACACCTCTGTTTTCCTTCACAAATTTGGATGTGTCCACGTTGCGCTTTGGGGCGTTTCCTGTCGCGGGCGCTAGTCCTACCCACAAGTGAGGTATCATTTTTATCGGGAGACGTGGGGGAACGCTGGGTGGAAGGAAATTCGTGGCTCCTCTCAGATTCCAGAACTTTCTGCCACAGAAATGTGAGGAACATGTGTTTTTTTAGCCAAATTTTGAGGTTTGCAAAGGATTCTGGGTAACAGAACCTGGTCCGAGCCACACAAGTCACCCCATCTTGGATTCCCCTAGGTCTCTAGTTTTCAGAAATGCACAGGTTTGGTAGGTTTCCCTAGGTGGCGGCTGAGCTACAAGCCAAAATCTACAGTTAGGCACTTTCCATAAAACACCTCTGTTTTCCTTCACCAATTTGGCTGTGTCCACGTTGCGCTTTGGGGCATTTCCTGTCACGGGCACTAGGCCTACCCACACACGTGAGGTATCATTTTTATCGGGAGACGTGGGGGAACGCTGGGTGGAAGGAAATTCGTGGCTCCTCTCAGATTCTAGAACTTTCTGCCACAGAAATGTGAGGAACATGTGTTTTTTTTAGCCAAATTTTGAGGTTTGCAAAGGATTCTGGGTAACAGAACCTGGTCCGAGCCACACAAGTCACCCCATCTTGGATTCCCCTAGGTCTCTAGTTTTCAGAAATGCACAGGTTTGGTAGGTTTCCCTAGGTGGTGGCTGAGCTACAGGCCAAAATCTACAGGTAAGCACTTTGCAAAAAACACCTCTTTTCCTTCACCAATTTGGCTGTGTTCACGTTGCGCTTTGGGGCATTTCCTGTCACGGGCGCTAGGCCTCCCACACAAGTGAGGTATCATTTTTATCGGGAGACGTGGGGGAACGCTGGGTGGAAGGAAATTTGTGCCGCCTCTCAGATTCCAAAACTTTCTGCCACAGAAATGTGAGGAACATGTGTTTTTTTTAGCCAAATTTTGAGGTTTGCAAAGGATTCTGGGTAACAGAACCTGGTCCGAGCCACACAAGTCACCCCATCTTGGATTCCCCTAGGTCTCTAGTTTTCAGAAATGCACAGGTTTGGTAGGTTTCCCTAGGTGGCGGCTGAGCTACAAGCCAAAATCTACAGGTAGGCACTTTGCAAAAAACACCTCTTTTCCTTCACCAATTTGGCTGTGTTCACGTTGCGCTTTGGGGCATTTCCTGTCACGGGCGCTAGGCCTCCCACACAAGTGAGGTATCATTTTTATCGGGAGACGTGGGGGAACGCTGGGTGGAAGGAAATTTGTGCCGCCTCTCAGATTCCAAAACTTTCTGCCACAGAAATGTGAGGAACATGTGTTTTTTTTAGCCAAATTTTGAGGTTTGCAAAGGATTCTGGGTAACAGAACCTGGTCCGAGCCACACAAGTCACCCCATCTTGGATTCCCCTAGGTCTCTCGTTTTCAGAAATGCACAGGTTTGGTAGGTTTCCCTAGGTGGCGGCTGAGCTAGAGGCCAAAATCTACAGGTAGGCACTTTGCAAAAAACACCTCTGTTTTCCTTCACAAATTTGGATGTGTCCACGTTGCGCTTTGGGGAGTTTCCTGTCGCGGGCGCTAGACCTACCCACAAGTGAGGTATCATTTTTATCGGGAGATGTGGGGGAACGCTGGGTGGAAGGAAATTCGTGGCTCCTCTCAGATTCCAGAACTTTCTGCCACAGAAATGTGAGGAACATGTGTTTTTTTAGCCAAATTTTGAGGTTTGCAAAGGATTCTGGGTAACAGAACCTGGTCCGAGCCACACAAGTCACCCCATCTTGGATTCCCCTAGGTCTCTAGTTTTCAGAAATGCACAGGTTTGGTAGGTTTCCGTAGGTGGCGGCTGAGCTACAAGCCAAAATCTACAGGTAGGCACTTTCCAAAAAACACCTCTGTTTTCCTTCACCAATTTGGCTGTGTCCACGTTGCGCTTTGGGGCATTTCCTGTCACGGGCACTAGGCCTACCCACACACGTGAGGTATCATTTTTATCGGGAGACGTGGGGGAACGCTGGGTGGAAGGAAATTCGTGGCTCCTCTCAGATTCTAGAACTTTCTGCCACAGAAATGTGAGGAACATGTGTTTTTTTTAGCCAAATTTTGAGGTTTGCAAAGGATTCTGGGTAACAGAACCTGGTCCGAGCCACACAAGTCACCCCATCTTGGATTCCCCTAGGTCTCTAGTTTTCAGAAATGCACAGGTTTGGTAGGTTTCCCTAGGTGGTGGCTGAGCTACAGGCCAAAATCTACAGGTAGGCACTTTGCAAAAAACACCTCTTTTCCTTCACCAATTTGGCTGTGTTCACGTTGCGCTTTGGGGCATTTCCTGTCACGGGCGCTAGGCCTCCCACACAAGTGAGGTATCATTTTTATCGGGAGACGTGGGGGAACGCTGGGTGGAAGGAAATTTGTGCCGCCTCTCAGATTCCAAAACTTTCTGCCACAGAAATGTGAGGAAAATGTGTTTTTTTTTAGCCAAATTTTGAGGTTTGCAAAGGATTCTGGGTAACAGAACCTGGTCCGAGCCACACAAGTCACCCCATCTTGGATTCCCCTAGGTCTCTAGTTTTCAGAAATGCACAGGTTTGGTAGGTTTCCCTAGGTGGCGGCTGAGCTACAAGCCAAAATCTACAGGTAGGCACTTTCCAAATAACACCTCTGTTTTCCTTCACCAATTTGGCTGTGTCCACGTTGCGCTTTGGGGCATTTCCTGTCACGGGCGCTAGGCCTACCCACACAAGTGAGGTATCATTTTTATCGGGAGACGTGGGGGAACGCTGGGTGGAAGGAAATTCGTGGCTCCTCCCAGATTCCAGAACTTTCTGCCACAGAAATTTGAGGAACATGTGTTTTTTTAGCCAAATTTTGAGGTTTGCAAAGGATTCTGGGTAACAGAACCTGGTCCGAGCCACACAAGTCACCCCATCTTGGATTCCCCTAGGTCTCTAGTTTTCAGAAATGCACAGGTTTTGTAGTTTTCCCTAGGTGGCGGCTGAGCTACAGGCCAAAATCTACAGGTAGGCACTTTGCAAAAAACACCTCTGTTTTCCTTCACCAATTTGGCTGTGTCTACGTTGCGCTTTGGGGCATTTCTTCTCACGGGCGCTAGGCCTACCCACACAAGTGAGGTATCATTTTTATCGGGAGACGTGGGGGAACGCTGGGTGGATGGAAATCCGTGGCTCCTCTCAGATTCCAGAACTTTCTGCCACAGAAATGTGAGGAACATGTGTTTATTTAGCCAAATTTTGAGGTTTGCAAAGGATTCTGGGTAACAGAACCTGGTCCGAGCCACACAAGTCACCCCATCTTGGATTCCCCTAGGTCTCTAGTTTTCAGAAATGCACAGGTTTGGTAGGTTTCCCTAGGTGGCGGCTGAGCTACAGGCCAAAATCTACAGGTAGGCACTTTGCAAAAAACACCTCTATTTTCCTTCACCAATTTGGCTGTGTCCACGTTGCCCTTTGGGGCATTTCCTGTCACGGGCACTAGGCCTACCCACACAAGTGAGGTATCATTTTTATCGGGAGACGTGGGGGAACGCTGGGTGGAAGGAAAGTCGTGGCTCCTCTCAGATTCTAGAACTTTCTGCCACAGAAATGTGAGGAACATGTGTTTTTTTTTGCCAAATTTTGAGGTTTGCAAAGGATTCTGGGTAACAGAACCTGGTCCGAGCCACACAAGTCACCCCATCTTGGATTCCCCTAGGTCTCTAGTTTTCAGAAATGCACAGGTTTGGTAGGTTTCCCTAGGTGGTGGCTGAGCTACAGGCCAAAATCTACAGGTAGGCACTTTGCAAAAAACACCTCTTTTCCTTCACCAATTTGGCTGTGTTCACGTTGCGCTTTGGGGCATTTCCTGTCACGGGCGCTAGGCCTACCCACACAAGTGAGGTATCATTTTTATCGGGAGACGTGGGGGAACGCTGGGTGGAAGGAAATTCGTGGCTCCTCCAAGATTCCAGAACTTTCTGCCACAGAAATGTGAGGAACATGTGTTTTTTTAGCCAAATTTTGAGGTTTGCAAAGGATTCTGGGTAGCAGAACCTGGTCCGAGCCACACAAGTCACCCCATCTTGGATTCCCCTAGGTCTCTAGTTTTCAGAAATGCACAGGTTTGGTAGGTTTCCCTAGGTGGCGGCTGAGCTAGAGGCCAAAATCTACAGGTAGGCACTTTGCAAAAAACACCTCTGTTTTCCTTCACCAATTTGGCTGTGTCCACGTTGCGCTTTGGGGCATTTCCTGTCACGGGCGCTAGGCCTCCCACACAAGTGAGGTATCATTTTTATCGGGAGACGTGGGGGAACGCTGGGTGGAAGGAAATTTGTGCCGCCTCTCAGATTCCAAAACTTTCTGCCACAGAAATGTGAGGAACATGTGTTTTTTTTAGCCAAATTTTGAGGTTTGCAAAGGATTCTGGGTAACAGAACCTGGTCCGAGCCACACAAGTCACCCCATCTTGGATTCCCCTAGGTCTCTAGTTTTCAGAAATGCACAGGTTTGGTAGGTTTCCCTAGGTGGCGGCTGAGCTACAAGCCAAAATCTACAGGTAGGCACTTTGCAAAAAACACCTCTTTTCCTTCACCAATTTGGCTGTGTTCACGTTGCGCTTTGGGGCATTTCCTGTCACGGGCGCTAGGCCTCCCACACAAGTGAGGTATCATTTTTATCGGGAGACGTGGGGGAACGCTGGGTGGAAGGAAATTTGTGCCGCCTCTCAGATTCCAAAACTTTCTGCCACAGAAATGTGAGGAACATGTGTTTTTTTTAGCCAAATTTTGAGGTTTGCAAAGGATTCTGGGTAACAGAACCTGGTCCGAGCCACACAAGTCACCCCATCTTCGATTCCCCTAGGTCTCTAGTTTTCAGAAATGCACAGGTTTGGTAGGTTTCCCTAGGTGGCGGCTGAGCTAGAGGCCAAAATCTACAGGTAGGCACTTTGCAAAAAACACCTCTGTTTTCCTTCACAAATTTGGATGTGTCCACGTTGCGCTTTGGGGAGTTTCCTGTCGCGGGCGCTAGACCTACCCACAAGTGAGGTATCATTTTTATCGGGAGACGTGGGGGAACGCTGGGTGGAAGGAAATTCGTGGCTCCTCTCAGATTCCAGAACTTTCTGCCACAGAAATGTGAGGAACATGTGTTTTTTTTAGCCAAATTTTGAGGTTTGCAAAGGATTCTGGGTAACAGAACCTGGTCCGAGCCACACAAGTCACCCCATCTTGGATTCCCCTAGGTCTCTAGTTTTCAGAAATGCACAGGTTTGGTAGGTTTCCGTAGGTGGCGGCTGAGCTACAAGCCAAAATCTACAGGTAGGCACTTTCCAAAAAACACCTCTGTTTTCCTTCACCAATTTGGCTGTGTCCACGTTGCGCTTTGGGGCATTTCCTGTCACGGGCACTAGGCCTACCCACACACGTGAGGTATCATTTTTATCGGGAGACGTGGGGGAACGCTGGGTGGAAGGAAATTCGTGGCTCCTCTCAGATTCTAGAACTTTCTGCCACAGAAATGTGAGGAACATGTGTTTTTTTAGCCAAATTTTGAGGTTTGCAAAGGATTCTGGGTAACAGAACCTGGTCCGAGCCACACAAGTCACCCCATCTTGGATTCCCCTAGGTCTCTAGTTTTCAGAAATGCACAGGTTTGGTAGGTTTCCCTAGGTGGCGGCTGAGCTACAGGCCAAAATCTACAGGTAGGCACTTTGCAAAAAACATCTCTGTTTTCCTTCACCAATTTGGCTGTGTTCACGTTGCGCTTTGGGGCATTTCCTGTCACGGGCGCTAGGCCTCCCACACAAGTGAGGTATCATTTTTATCGGGAGACGTGGGGGAACGCTGGGTGGAAGGAAATTTGTGCCGCCTCTCAGATTCCAAAACTTTCTGCCACAGAAATGTGAGGAAAATGTGTTTTTTTTAGCCAAATTTTGAGGTTTGCAAAGGATTCTGGGTAACAGAACCTGGTCCGAGCCACACAAGTCACCCCATCTTGGATTCCCCTAGGTCTCTAGTTTTCAGAAATGCACAGGTTTGGTAGGTTTCCCTAGGTGGCGGCTGAGCTACAAGCCAAAATCTACAGGTAGGCACTTTCCAAAAAACACCTCTGTTTTCCTTCACCAATTTGGCTGTGTCCACGTGGCGCTTTGGGGCATTTCCTGTCACGGGCGCTAGGCCTACCCACACAAGTGAGGTATCATTTTTATCGGGAGACGTGGGGGAACGCTGGGTGGAAGGAAATTCGTGGCTCCTCCCAGATTCCAGAACTTTCTGCCACAGAAATTTGAGGAACATGTGTTTTTTTAGCCAAATTTTGAGGTTTGCAAAGGATTCTGGGTAACAGAACCTGGTCCGAGCCACACAAGTCACCCCATATTGGATTCCCCTAGGTCTCTAGTTTTCAGAAATGCACAGGTTTTGTAGTTTTCCCTAGGTGGCGGCTGAGCTACAGGCCAAAATCTACAGGTAGGCACTTTGCAAAAAACACCTCTGTTTTCCTTCACCAATTTGGCTGTGTCTACGTTGCGCTTTGGGGCATTTCTTCTCACGGGCGCTAGGCCTACCCACACAAGTGAGGTATCATTTTTATCGGGAGACGTGGGGGAACGCTGGGTGGATGGAAATCCGTGGCTCCTCTCAGATTCCAGAACTTTCTGCCACAGAAATGTGAGGAACATGTGTTTATTTAGCCAAATTTTGAGGTTTGCAAAGGATTCTGGGTAACAGAACCTGGTCCGAGCCACACAAGTCACCCCATCTTGGATTCCCCTAGGTCTCTAGTTTTCAGAAATGCACAGGTTTGGTAGGTTTCTCTAGGTGGCGGCTGAGCTACAGGCCAAAATCTACAGGTAGGCACTTTGCAAAAAACACCTCTATTTTCCTTCACCAATTTGGCTGTGTCCACGTTGCGCTTTGGGGCATTTCCTGTCACGGGCACTAGGCCTACCCACACAAGTGAGGTATCATTTTTATCGGGAGATGTGGGGGAACGCTGGGTGGAAGGAAAGTCGTGGCTCCTCTCAGATTCTAGAACTTTCTGCCACAGAAATGTGAGGAACATGTGTTTTTTTTGCCAAATTTTGAGGTTTGCAAAGGATTCTAGGTAACAGAACCTGGTCCGAGCCACACAAGTCACCCCATCTTGGATTCCCCTAGGTCTCTAGTTTTCAGAAATGCACAGGTTTGGTAGGTTTCCCTAGGTGGTGGCTGAGCTACAGGCCAAAATCTACAGGTAGGCACTTTGCAAAAAACACCTCTGTTTTCCTTCTCCTATTTGGCTGTGTCCACGTTGCGCTTTGGGGCATTTCCTCTCACGGGCGCTAGGCCTACCCACACAAGTGAGGTATCATTTTTATCGGGAGACGTGGGGGAACGCTGGGTGGAAGGAAATTCATGCCGCCTCTCAGATTCCAGAACTTTCTGCCACAGAAATTTGAGGAACATGTGTTTTTTTAGCCAAATTTTGAGGTTTGCAAAGGATTCTGGGTAACAGAACCTGGTCCGAGCCACACAAGTCACCCCATCTTGGATTCCCCTAGGTCTCTAGTTTTCAGAAATGCACAGGTTTGGTAGGTTTCTCTAGGTGGCGGCTGAGCTACAGGCCAAAATCTACAGGTAGGCACTTTCCAAAAAACACCTCTGTTTTCCTTCACCAATTTGGCTGTGTCCACGTTGCGCTTTGGGGCATTTCCTGTCACGGGCACTAGGCCTACCCACACAAGTGAGGTATCATTTTTATCGGGAGACGTGGGGGAACGCTGGGTGGAAGGAAAGTCGTGGCTCCTCTCAGATTCTAGAACTTTCTGCCACAGAAATGTGAGGAACATGTGTTTTTTCAGCCAAATTTTGAGGTTTGCAAAGGATTCTGGGTAACAGAACCTGGTCCGAGCCACACAAGTCACCCCATCTTGGATTCCCCTAGGTCTCTAGTTTTCAGAAATGCACAGGTTTGGTAGGTTTCCCTAGGTGGTGGCTGAGCTACAGGCCAAAATCTACAGGTAGGCACTTTGCAAAAAACACCTCTTTTCCTTCACCAATTTGGCTGTGTTCACGTTGCGCTTTGGGTCATTTCCTTTCACGGGCGCTAGGCCTACCCACACAAGTGAGGTATCATTTTTATCGGGAGACGTGGGGGAACGCTGGGTGGAAGGAAATTCGTGGCTCCTCCAAGATTCCAGAACTTTCTGCCACAGAAATGTGAGGAACATGTGTTTTTTTAGCCAAATTTTGAGGTTTGCAAAGGATTCTGGGTAACAGAACCTGGTCCGAGCCACACAAGTCACCCCATCTTGGATTCCCCTAGGTCTCTAGTTTTCAGAAATGCACAGGTTTGGTAGGTTTCCCTAGGTGGCGGCTGAGCTACAAGCCAAAATCTACAGGTAGGCACTTTGCAAAAAACACCTCTGTTTTCCTTCACCAATTTGGATTTGTCCACGTTGCGCTTTGGGGCGTTTTCTGTCGCGGGCGCTAGGCCTACCCACACAAGTGAGGTATCATTTTTATCGGGAGATGTGGGGGAACGCTGGGTGGACGGAAATTCGTGGCTCCTCTCAGATTCCAGAACTTTCTGCCACAGAAATGTGAGGAACATGTGTTTTTTTTAGCCAAATTTTGAGGTTTGCAAAGGATTCTGGGTAACAGAACCTGGTCCGAGCCACACAAGTCACCCCATCTTGGATTCCCCTAGGTCTCTAGTTTTCAGAAATGCACAGGTTTGGTAGGTTTCCCTAGGTGGCGGCTGAGCTAGAGGCCAAAATCTACAGGTAGGCACTTTCCAAAAAACACCTCTGTTTTCCTTCACCAATTTGGCTGTGTCCACGTTGCGCTTTGGGGCATTTCCTGTCACGGGCACTAGGCCTACCCACACAAGTGAGGTATCATTTTTATCGGGAGACGTGGGGGAACGCTGGGTGGAAGGAAATTCGTGGCTCCTCTCAGATTCTAGAACTTTCTGCCACAGAAATGTGAGGAACATGTGTTTTTTTAGCCAAATTTTGAGGTTTGCAAAGAATTCTGGGTAACAGAACCTGGTCCGAGCCACACAAGTCACCCCATCTTGGATTCCCCTAGGTCTCTAGTTTTCAGAAATGCACAGGTTTGGTAGCTTTCCCTAGGTGGCGGCTGAGCTACAGGCCAAAATCTACAGGTAGGCACTTTGCAAAAAACACCTCTGTTTTCCTTCTCCTATTTGGCTGTGTCCACGTTGCGCTTTGGGGCATTTCCTCTCACGGGCGCTAGGCCTACCCACACAAGTGAGGTATCATTTTTATCGGGAGACGTGGGGGAACGCTGGGTGGAAAGAAATTCATGCCGCCTCTCAGATTCCAGAACTTTCTGCCACAGAAATTTGAGGAACATGTGTTTTTTTAGCCAAATTTTGAGGTTTGCAAAGGATTCTGGGTAACAGATCCTGGTCCGAGCCACACAAGTCACCCCATCTTGGATTCCCCTAGGTCTCTAGTTTTCAGAAATGCACAGGTTTGGTAGGTTTCTCTAGGTGGCGGCTGAGCTACAGGCCAAAATCTACAGGTAGGCACTTTCCAAAAAACACCTCTGTTTTCCTTCACCAATTTGGCTGTGTCCACGTTGCGCTTTGGGGCATTTCCTGTCACGGGCACTAGGCCTACCCACACAAGTGAGGTATCATTTTTATCGGGAGACGTGGGGGAACGCTGGGTGGAAGGAAAGTCGTGGCTCCTCTCAGATTCTAGAACTTTCTGCCACAGAAATGTGAGGAACATGTGTTTTTTTAGCCAAATTTTGAGGTTTGCAAAGGATTCTGGGTAACAGAACCTGGTCCGAGCCACACAAGTCACCCCATCTTGGATTCCCCTAGGTCTCTAGTTTTCAGAAATGCACAGGTTTGGTAGGTTTCCCTAGGTGGTGGCTGAGCTACAGGCCAAAATCTACAGGTAGGCACTTTGCAAAAAACACCTCTTTTCCTTCAGCAATTTGGCTGTGTTCACGTTGCGCTTTGGGGCATTTCCTGTCACGGGCGCTAGGCCTACCCACACAAGTGAGGTATCATTTTTATCGGGAGACGTGGGGGAACGCTGGGTGGAAGGAAATTTGTGCCGCCTCTCAGATTCCAGAACTTTCTGCCACAGAAATGTGAGGAACATGTGTTTTTTTAGCCAAATTTTGAGGTTTGCAAAGGATTCTGGGTAACAGAACCTGGTCCGAGCCACACAAGTCACCCCATCTTGGATTCCCCTAGGTCTCTAGTTTTCAGAAATGCACAGGTTTGGTAGGTTTCCCTAGGTGGCGGCTGAGCTACAGGCCAAAATCTACAGGTAGGCACTTTGCAAAAAACACCTCTGTTTTCCTTCACCAATTTGGCTGCGTCCACGTTGCGCTTTGGGGCATTTCCTGTCACGGGCGCTAGGCCTACCCACACAAGTGAGGTATCATTTTTATCGGGAGACGTGGGGGAACGCTGGGTGGAAGGAAATTCGTGGCTCCTCCAAGATTCCAGAACTTTCTGCCACAGAAATGTGAGGAACATGTGTTTTTTTAGCCAAATTTTGAGGTTTGCAAAGGATTCTGGGTAACAGAACCTGGTCCGAGCCACACAAGTCACCCCATCTTGGATTCCCCTAGGTCTCTAGTTTTCAGAAATGCACAGGTTTGGTAGGTTTCCCTAGGTGGCGGCTGAACTACAAGCCAAAATCTACAGGTAGGCACTTTGCAAAAAACACCTCTGTTTTCCTTCACCAATTTGGATTTGTCCACGTTGCGCTTTGGGGCGTTTTCTGTCGCGGGCGCTAGGCCTACCCACACAAGTGAGGTATCATTTTTATCGGGAGATGTGGGGGAACGCTGGGTGGAAGGAAATTCGTGGCTCCTCTCAGATTCCAGAACTTTCTGCCACAGAAATGTGAGGAACATGTGTTTTTTTTAGCCAAATTTTGAGGTTTGCAAAGGATTCTGGGTAACAGAACCTGGTCCGAGCCACACAAGTCACCCCATCTTGGATTCCCCTAGGTCTCTAGTTTTCAGAAATGCACAGGTTTGGTAGGTTTCCCTAGGTGGCGGCTGAGCTAGAGGCCAAAATCTACAGGTAGGCACTTTCCAAAAAACACCTCTGTTTTCCTTCACCAATTTGGCTGTGTCCACGTTGCGCTTTGGGGCATTTCCTGTCACGGGCACTAGGCCTACCCACACAAGTGAGGTATCATTTTTATCGGGATACGTGGGGGAACGCTGGGTGGAAGGAAATTCGTGGCTCCTCTCAGATTCTAGAACTTTCTGCCACAGAAATGTGAGGAACATGTGTTTTTTTTAGCCAAATTTTGAGGTTTGCAAAGAATTCTGGGTAACAGAACCTGGTCCGAGCCACACAAGTCACCCCATCTTGGATTCCCCTAGGTCTCTAGTTTTCAGAAATGCACAGGTTTGGTAGCTTTCCCTAGGTGGCGGCTGAGCTACAGGCCAAAATCTACAGGTAGGCACTTTGCAAAAAACACCTCTGTTTTCCTTCTCCTATTTGGCTGTGTCCACGTTGCGCTTTGGGGCATTTCCTCTCACGGGCGCTAGGCCTACCCACACAAGTGAGGTATCATTTTTATCGGGAGACGTGGGGGAACGCTGGGTGGAAGGAAATTCGTGACTCCTCTCAGATTCCAGAACTTTCTGCCACAGAAATGTGAGGAACATGTGTTTATTTAGACAAATTTTGAGGTTTGCAAAGGATTCTGGGTAACAGAACCTGGTCCGAGCCACACAAGTCACCCCATCTTGGATTCCCCTAGGTCTCTAGTTTTCAGAAATGCACAGGTTTGGTAGGTTTCCCTAGGTGGCGGCTGAGCTTCAGGCCAAAATCTACAGGTAGGCACTTTGCAAAAAACACCTCTGTTTTCCTTCACCAATTTGGCTGTGTCCACGTTGCGCTTTGGGGCATTTCCTGTCACGGGCGCTAGGCCTACCCACACAAGTGAGGTATCATTTTTATCGGGAGACGTGGGGGAACGCTGGGTGGAAGTAAATTCGTGGCTCCTCTCAGATTCCAGAACTTTCTGCCACAGAAATGTGAGGAACATGTGTTTTTTTTGCCAAATTTTGAGGTTTGCAAAGGATTCTGGGTAACAGAACCTGGTCCGAGCCACACAAGTCACCCCATCTTGGATTCCCCTAGGTCTCTAGTTTTCAGAAATGCACAGGTTTGGTAGGTTTCCCTAGGTGGCGGCTGAGCTACAGGCCAAAATCTACAGGTAGGCACTTTGCAAAAAACTCCTCTGTTTTCCTTCACCAATTTGGCTGTGTCCACGTTGCACTTTGGGGCATTTCCTGTCACGGGCGCTAGGCCTACCCACACAAGTGAGGTATCATTTTTATCGGGAGACGTGGGGGAACGCTGGGTGGAAGGAAATTCATGCCGCCTCTCAGATTCCAGAACTTTCTGCCACAGAAATGTGAGGAACATGTGTTTTTTTAGCCAAATTTTGAGGTTTGCAAAGGATTCTGGGTAACAGAACCTGGTCCGAGCCACACAAGTCACCCCATCTTGGATTCCCCTAGGTCTCTAGTTTTCAGAAATGCACAGGTTTGGTAGGTTTCCCTAGGTGGCGGCTGAGCTACAAGCCAAAATCTACAGGTAGGCACTTTCTAAAAAACACCTCTGTTTTCCTTCACCAATATGGCTGTGTCCACGTTGCGCTTTGGGGCATTTCCTGTCACGGGCGCTAGGCCTACCCACACAAGTGAGGTATCATTTTTATCGGGAGACGTGGGGGAACGCTGGGTGGAAGGAAATTCGTGGCTCCTCCCAGATTCCAGAACTTTCTGCCACAGAAATTTGAGGAACATGTGTTTTTTTAGCCAAATTTTGAGGTTTGCAAAGGATTCTGAGTAACAGAACCTGGTCCGAGCCACACAAGTCACCCCATCTTGGATTCCCCTAGGTCTCTAGTTTTTAGAAATGCACAGGTTTGGTAGTTTTCCCTAGGTGGCGGCTGAGCTACAGGCCAAAATCTACAGGTAGGCACTTTGCAAAAAACACCTCTGTTTTCCTTCACCAATTTGGCTGTGTCCACGTGGCGCTTTGGGGCATTTCCTCTCACGGGCGCTAGGCCTACCCACACAAGTGAGGTATCATTTTTATCGGGAGACGTGGGGGAACGCTGGGTGGACGGAAATTCGTGGCTCCTCTCAGATTCCAGAACTTTCTGCCACAGAAATGTGAGGAACATGTGTTTTTTTTGCCAAATTTTGAGGTTTGCAAAGGATTCTGGGTAACAGAACCTGGTCCGAGCCACACAAGTCACCCCATCTTGGATTCCCCTAGGTCTCTAGTTTTCAAAAATGCACAGGTTTGGTAGGTTTCCCTAGGTGGCGGCTGAGCTACAGGCCAAAATCTACAGGTAGGCACTTTGCAAAAAACTCCTCTGTTTTCCTTCACCAATTTGGCTGTGTCCACGTTGCACTTTGGGGCATTTCCTGTCACGGGCGCTAGGCCTACCCACACAAGTGAGGTATCATTTTTATCGGGAGACGTGGGGGAACGCTGGGTGGAAGGAAATTCATGCCGCCTCTCAGATTCCAGAACTTTCTGCCACAGAAATTTGAGGAACATGTGTTTTTTTAGCCAAATTTTGAGGTTTGCAAAGGATTCTGGGTAACAGAACCTGGTCCGAGCCACACAAGTCACCCCATCTTGGATTTCCCTAGGTCTCTAGTTTTCAGAAATGCACAGGTTTGGTAGGTTTCTCTAGGTGGCGGCTGAGCTACAGGCCAAAATCTACAGGTAGGCACTTTCCAAAAAACACCTCTGTTTTCCTTCACCAATTTGGCTGTGTCCACGTTGCGCTTTGGGGCATTTCCTGTCACGGGCACTAGGCCTACCCACACAAGTGAGGTATCATTTTTATCGGGAGACGTGGGGGAACGCTGGGTGGAAGGAAAGTCGTGGCTCCTCTCAGATTCTAGAACTTTCTGCCACAGAAATGTGAGGAACATGTGTTTTTTTAGCCAAATTTTGAGGTTTGCAAAGGATTCTGGGTAACAGAACCTGGTCCGAGCCACACAAGTCACCCCATCTTGGATTCCCCTAGGTCTCTAGTTTTCAGAAATGCACAGGTTTGGTAGGTTTCCCTAGGTGGTGGCTGAGCTACAGGCCAAAATCTACAGGTAGGCACTTTGCAAAAAACACCTCTTTTCCTTCACCAATTTGGCTGTGTTCACGTTGCGCTTTGGGGCATTTCCTGTCACGGGAGCTAGGCCTACCCACACAAGTGAGGTATCATTTTTATCGGGAGACGTGGGGGAACGCTGGGTGGAAGGAAATTTGTGCCGCCTCTCAGATTCCAGAACTTTCTGCCACAGAAATGTGAGGAACATGTGTTTTTTTAGCCAAATTTTGAGGTTTGCAAAGGATTCTGGGTAACAGAACCTGGTCCGAGCCACACAAGTCACCCCATCTTGGATTCCCCTAGGTCTCTAGTTTTCAGAAATGCACAGGTTTGGTAGCTTTCCCTAGGTGGCGGCTGAGCTACAGGCCAAAATCTACAGGTAGGCACTTTGCAAAAAACACCTCTGTTTTCCTTCTCCTATTTGGCTGTGTCCACGTTGCGCTTTGGGGCATTTCCTCTCACGGGCGCTAGGCCTACCCACACAAGTGAGGTATCATTTTTATCGGGAGACGTGGGGGAACGCTGGGTGGAAGGAAATTCGTGACTCCTCTCAGATTCCAGAACTTTCTGCCACAGAAATGTGAGGAACATGTGTTTATTTAGACAAATTTTGAGGTTTGCAAAGGATTCTGGGTAACAGAACCTGGTCCGAGCCACACAAGTCACCCCATCTTGGATTCCCCTAGGTCTCTAGTTTTCAGAAATGCACAGGTTTGGTAGGTTTCCCTAGGTGGCGGCTGAGCTACAGGCCAAAATCTACAGGTAGGCACTTTGCAAAAAACACCTCTGTTTTCCTTCACCAATTTGGCTGTGTCCACGTTGCGCTTTGGGGCATTTCCTGTCACGGGCGCTAGGCCTACCCACACAAGTGAGGTATCATTTTTATCGGGAGACGTGGGGGAACGCTGGGTGGAAGGAAATTCGTGGCTCCTCTCAGATTCCAGAACTTTCTGCCACAGAAATGTGAGGAACATGTGTTTTTTTTTGCCAAATTTTGAGGTTTGCAAAGGATTCTGGGTAACAGAACCTGGTCCGAGCCACACAAGTCACCCCATCTTGGATTCCCCTAGGTCTCTAGTTTTCAGAAATGCACAGGTTTGGTAGGTTTCCCTAGGTGGCGGCTGAGCTACAGGCCAAAATCTACAGGTAGGCACTTTGCAAAAAACTCCTCTGTTTTCCTTCACCAATTTGGCTGTGTCCACGTTGCACTTTGGGGCATTTCCTGTCACGGGCGCTAGGCCTACCCACACAAGTGAGGTATCATTTTTATCGGGAGACGTGGGGGAACGCTGGGTGGAAGGAAATTCATGCCGCCTCTCAGATTCCAGAACTTTCTGCCACAGAAATGTGAGGAACATGTGTTTTTTTAGCCAAATTTTGAGGTTTGCAAAGGATTCTGGGTAACAGAACCTGGTCCGAGCCACACAAGTCACCCCATATTAGATTCCCCTAGGTCTCTAGTTTTCAGAAATGCACAGGTTTGGTAGGTTTCCCTAGGTGGCGGCTGAGCTACAGGCCAAAATCTACAGGTAGGCACTTTGCAAAAAACACCTCTGTTTTCCCTCACCAATTTGGCTGTGTCCACGTTGCGCTTTGGGGCATTTCCTGTCACGGGCGCTAGGCCTACCCACACAAGTGAGGTACCATTTTTATCGGGAGACGTGGGGGAACGCTGGGTGGAAGGAAATTCGTGGCTCCTCTCAGATTCCAGAACTTTCTGCCACAGAAATGTGAGGAAAATGTGTTTTTTTAGCCAAATTTTGAGGTTTGCAAAGGATTCTGGGTAACAGAACCTGGTCCGAGCCACACAAGTCACCCCATCTTGGATTCCCCTAGGTCTCTAGATTTCAGAAATGCACAAGTTTGGTAGGTTTCCCTAGGTGGCGGCTGAGCTAAAGGCCAAAATCTACAGGTAGGCACTTTGCAAAAAACACCTCTGTTTTCCTTCACCAATTTGGATTTGTCCACGTTGCGCTTTGGGGCGTTTTCTGTCGCGGGCGCTAGGCCTACCCACACAAGTGAGGTATCATTTTTATCGGGAGACGTGGGGGAACGCTGGGTGGAAGGAAATTCGTGGCTCCTCTCAGATTCCAGAACTTTCTGCCACAGAAATGTGAGGAACATGTGTTTTTTTAGCCAAATTTTGAGGTTTGCAAAGGTTTCTGGGTAACAGAACCTGGTCCGAGCCACACAAGTCACCCCATCTTGGATTCCCCTAGGTCTCTAGTTTTCAGAAATGCACAGGTTTGGTAGGTTTCCCTAGGTGGCGGCTGAGCTACAAGCCAAAATCTACAGGTAGGCACTTTGCAAAAAACACCTCTGTTTTCCTTCACAAATTTGGATGTGTCCACGTTGCGCTTTGGGGCGTTTACTGTCGCGGGGGCTAGGCCTACCCACACAAGTGAGGTATCATTTTTATCGGGAGACGTGGGGGAACGTGTGGTGGAAGGAAATTCGTGGCTCCTCTCAGATTCCAGAACTTTCTGCCACAGAAATGTGAGGAACATGTGTTTTTTTTAGCCAAATTTTGAGGTTTGCAAAGGATTCTGGGTAACAGAACCTGGTCCGAGCCACACAAGTCACCCCATCTTGGATTCCCCTAGGTCTCTAGTTTTCAGAAATGCACAGGTTTGGTAGGTTTCCCTAGGTGGCGGCTGAGCTACAGGCCAAAATCTACAGGTAGGCACTTTGCAAAAAACACCTCTGTTTTCCTTCACCAATTTGGCTGTGTCCACGTTGCGCTTTGGGGCATTTCCTGTCACGGGCGCTAGGCCTACCCACACAAGTGAGGTATCATTTTTATCGGGAGACGTGGGGGAACGCTGGGTGGAAGGAAATTCGTGGCTCCTCTCAGATTCCAGAACTTTCTGCCACAGAAATGTGAGGAAAATGTGTTTTTTTAGCCAAATTTTGAGGTTTGCAAAGGATTCTGGGTAACACAACCTGGTCCGAGCAACACAAGTCACCCCATCTTGAATTCCCCTAGGTCTCTAGTTTTCAGAAATGCACAGGTTTGGTAGGTTTCCCTAGGTGGCGGCTGAGCTAGAGGCCAAAATCTACAGGTAGGCACTTTGAAAAAAACACCTCTATTTTCCTTCACAAATTTGGATGTGTCCACGTTGCGCTTTGGGGCGTTTACTGTCTCGGGCGCTAGGCCTACCCACACAAGTGAGGTATCATTTTTATCGGGAGACGTGGGGGAACGCTGGGTGGAACGAAATTCGTGGCTCCTCTCAGATTCCAGAACTTTCTGCCACAGAAATGTGAGGAACATGTGTTTTTTTAGCCAAATCTTGAGGTTTGCAAAGGATTCTGGGTAACAGAACCTGGTCCGAGCCACACAAGTCACCCCATCTTGGATTCCCCTAGGTCTCTAGTTTTCAGAAATGCACAGGTTTGGTAGGTTTCCCTAGGTGGCGGCTGAGCTACAAGCCAAAATCTACAGGTAGGCACTCTGCAAAAAACACCTCTGTTTTCCTTCACAAATTTGGATGTGTCCAAGTTGCGCTTTGGGGCGTTTTCTGTCGCAGGCGCTAGGCCTACCCACACAAGTGAGGTATCATTTTTATCGGGAGACGTGGGGGAACGCTGGGTGGAAGGAACTTCGTGGCTCCTCTCAGATTCCAGAACTTTCTGCCACAGAAATGTGAGGAACATGTGTTTTTTTAGCCAAATTTTGAGGTTTGCAAAGGATTCTGGGTAACAGAACCTGGTCCGAGCCACACAAGTCCCCCCATCTTGGATTCACCTAGGTCTCTAGTTTTCAGAAATGCACAGGTTTGGTAGGTTTCCCTAGGTGGCGGCTGAGCTACAAGCCAAAATCTACAGGTAGGCACTTTGCAAAAAACACCTCTGTTTTCCTTCACAAATTTGGATGTGTCCACGTTGCGCTTTGGGGCGTTTACTGTCGCGGGGGCTAGGCCTACCCACACAAGTGAGGTATCATTTTTATCGGGAGACGTGGGGGAACGTGTGGTGGAAGGAAATTCGTGGCTCCTCTCAGATTCCAGAACTTTCTGCCACAGAAATGTGAGGAACATGTGTTTTTTTTAGCCAAATTTTGAGGTTTGCAAAGGATTCTGGGTAACAGAACCTGGTCCGAGCCACACAAGTCACCCCATCTTGGATTCCCCTAGGTCTCTAGTTTTCAGAAATGCACAGGTTTGGTAGGTTTCCCTAGGTGGCGGCTGAGCTACAGGCCAAAATCTACAGGTAGGCACTTTGCAAAAAACACCTCTGTTTTCCTTCACCAATTTGGCTGTGTCCACGTTGCGCTTTGGGGCATTTCCTCTCACGGGCGCTAGGCCTACCCACACAAGTGAGGTATCATTTTTATCGGGAGACGTGGGGGAACGCTGGGTGGAAGGAAATTCGTGGCTCCTCTCAGATTCCAGAACTTTCTGCCACAGAAATGTGAGGAAAATGTGTTTTTTTAGCCAAATTTTGAGGTTTGCAAAGGATTCTGGGTAACACAACCTGGTCCGAGCAACACAAGTCACCCCATCTTGAATTCCCCTAGGTCTCTAGATTTCAGAAATGCACAGGTTTGGTAGGTTTCCCTAGGTGGCGGCTGAGCTACAGGCCAAAATCTACAGGTAGGCACTTTGCAAAAAACTCCTCTGTTTTCCTTCACCAATTTGGCTGTGTCCACGTTGCACTTTGGGGCATTTCCTGTCACGGGCGCTAGGCCTACCCACACAAGTGAGGTATCATTTTTATCGGGAGACGTGGGGGAACGCTGGGTGGAAGGAAATTCATGGCGCCTCTCAGATTCCAGAACTTTCTGCCACAGAAATGTGAGGAACATGTGTTTTTTTAGCCAAATTTTGAGGTTTGCAAAGGATTCTGGGTAACAGAACCTGGTCCGAGCAACACAAGTCACCCCATCTTGAATTCCCCTAGGTCTCTAGTTTTCAGAAATGCACAGGTTTGGTAGGTTTCCCTAGGTGGCGGCTGAGCTAGAGGCCAAAATCTACAGGTAGGCACTTTGCAAAAAACACCTCTATTTTCCTTCACCAATTTGGCTGTGTGCACGTTGCGCTTTGGGGCATTTCCTGTCACGGGCGCTAGGCCTACCCACACAAGTGAGGTATCATTTTTATCAGGAGACGTGGGGGAACGCTGGGTGGAAGGAAATTCGTGCCGCCTCTCAGATTCCAGAACTTTCTGCCACAGAAATGTGAGGAACATGTGTTTTTTTAGCCAAATTTTGAGGTTTGCAAAGGATTCTGGGTAACAGAACCTGGTCCGAGCCACACAAGTCACCCCATCTTGGATTCCCCTAGGTCTCTAGTTTTCAGAAATGCACAGGTTTGGTAGGTTTCCCTAGGTGGCGGCTGAGCTACAGGCCAAAATCTACAGGCAGGCACTTTGCAAAAAACACCTTTGTTTTCCTTCACCAATTTGGCTGTGTCCACGTTGCGCTTTGGGGCATTTCCTGTCACGGGCGCTAGGCCTACCCAAACAAGTGAGGTATCATTTTTATCGGGAGACGTGGGGGAACGCTGGGTGGAAGGAAATTCACGGCTCCTCTCAGATTCCATAACTTTCTGCCACAGAAATGTGAGGAACATGTGTTTTTTTTGCCAAATTTTGAGGTTTGCAAAGGATTCTGGGTAACAGAACCTGGTCCGAGCCACACAAGTCCCCCCATCTTGGATTCCCCTAGGTCTCTAGTTTTCAGAAATGCACAGGTTTGGTAGGTTTCCCTAGGTGGCGGCTGAGCTACAAGCCAAAATCTACAGGTAGGCACTTTGCAAAAAACACCTCTGTTTTCCTTCACAAATTTGGATGTGTCCACGCTGCGCTTTGGGGCGTTTCCTGTCGCGGGCGCTAGGCCTACCCACACAAGTGAGGTATCATTTTTATCGGGAGACGTGGGGGAACGCTGGGTGGAAGGAAATTCGTGGCTCCTCTCAGATTCCAGAACTTTCTGCCACAGAAATGTGAGGAACATGTGTTTTTTTAGCCAAATTTTGAGGTTTGCAAAGGATTCTGGGTAACAGAACCTGGTCCGAGCC
Source organism: Pleurodeles waltl (assembly GCF_031143425.1). Classification (NCBI taxonomy): domain Eukaryota; kingdom Metazoa; phylum Chordata; class Amphibia; order Caudata; family Salamandridae; genus Pleurodeles; species Pleurodeles waltl. The sequence continues at coordinate 188,323,168 of NC_090449.1, read as the reverse complement.
ACACAAGTCTCCCCATCTTGGATTCCCCTAGGTCTCTAGTTTTCAGAAATGCACAGGTTTGGTAGGTTTCCCTAGGTGGCGGCTGAGCTACAGGCCAAAATCTACAGGTAGGCACTTTGCAAAAAACACCTCTGTTTTCCTTCACCAATTTGGCTGTGTCCACGTTGCGCTTTGGGGCATTTCCTGTCACGGGCGCTAGGCCTACCCACACAAGTGAGGTATCATTTTTATCGGGAGACGTGGGGGAACGCTGGGTGGAAGGAAATTCGTGGCTCCTCTCAGATTCCAGAACTTTCTGCCACAGAAATGTGAGGAACATGTGTTTTTTTAGCCAAATTTTGAGGTTTGCAAAGGATTCTGGGTAACAGAACCTGGTCAAAACCACACAAGTCACCCCATCTTGGATTCCCCTAGGTCTCTAGTTTTCAGAAATGCACAGGTTTGGTAGGTTTCCCTAGGTGGTGGCTGAGCTACAGGCCAAAATCTACAGGTAGGCACTTTGCAAAAAACACCTCTGTTTTCCTTCACCAATTTGGCTGTGTCCACGTTGCGCTATGGGGCATTTCCTGTCACGGGCGCTAGGCCTACCCACACAAGTGAGGTATCATTTTTATCAGGAGACGTGGGGGAACACTGGGTGGAAGGAAATTCGTGCCGTCTCTCAGATTCCAGAACTTTCTGCCACAGAAATGTGAGGAACATGTGTTTTTTAGCCAAATTTTGAGGTTTGCAAAGGATTCTGGGTAACAGAACCTGGTCCGAGCCACACAAGTCACCCCATCTTGGATTCCCCTAGGTCTCTAGTTTTCAGAAATGCACAGGTTTGGTAGGTTTCCCTAGGTGGCGGCTGAGCTACAGGCCAAAATCTACAGGTAGGCACTTTGCAAAAAACACCTCTGTTTTCCTTCTCCTATTTGGCTGTGTCCACGTTGCGCTTTGGGGCATTTCCTCTCACGGGCGCTAGGCCTACCCACACAAGTGAGGTATCATTTTTATCGGGAGACGTGGGGGAACGCTGGGTGGAAGGAAATTCGTGGCTCCTCTCAGATTCCAGAACTTTCTGCCACAGAAATGTGAGGAACATGTGTTTATTTAGACAAATTTTGAGGTTTGCAAAGGATTCTGGGTAACAGAACCTGGTCCGAGCCACACAAGTCACCCCATCTTGGATTCCCCTAGGTCTCTAGTTTTCAGAAATGCACAGGTTTGGTAGGTTTCCCTAGGTGGCGGCTGAGCTACAGGCCAAAATCTACAGGTAGGCACTTTGCAAAAAACTCCTCTGTTTTCCTTCACCAATTTGGCTGTGTCCACGTTGCACTTTGGGGCATTTCCTGTCACGGGCGCTAGGCCTACCCACACAAGTGAGGTATCATTTTTATCGGGAGACATGGGGGAACGCTGGGTGGAAGGAAATTCATGCCGCCTCTCAGATTCCAGAACTTTCTGCCACAGAAATGTGAGGAACATGTGTTTTTTTAGCCAAATTTTGAGGTTTGCAAAGGATTCTGGGTAACAGAACCTGGTCCGAGCCACACAAGTCACCCCATATTAGATTCCCCTAGGTCTCTAGTTTTCAGAAATGCCCAGGTTTGGTAGGTTTCCCTAGGTGGCGGCTGAGCTACAGGCCAAAATCTACAGGTAGGCACTTTGCAAAAAACACCTCTGTTTTCCCCACTAATTTGGCTGTGTCCATGTTGCGCTTTGGGGCATTTCCTGTCACGGGCGCTAGGCCTACCCACACAAGTGAGGTATCATTTTTATCGGGAGACGTGGGGGAACGCTGGGTGGAAGGAAATTCGTGGCTCCTCTCAGATTCTAGAACTTTCTGCCACAGAAATGTGAGGAAAATGTGTTTTTTTAGCCAAATTTTGAGGTTTGCAAAGGATTCTGGGTAACAGAACCTGGTCCGAGCCACACAAGTCACCCCATCTTGGATTCCCCTAGGTCTCTAGATTTCAGAAATGCACAGGTTTGGTAGGTTTCCCTAGGTGGCGGCTGAGCTACAGGCCAAAATCTACAGGTAGGCACTTTGCAAAAAACACCTCTGTTTTCCTTCACCAATTTGGATTTGTCCACGTTGCGCTTTGGGGCGTTTTCTGTCGCGGGCGCTAGGCCTACCCACACAAGTGAGGTATCATTTTTATCGGGAGACGTGGGGGAACGCTGGGTGGAAGGAAATTCGTGGCTCCTCTCAGATTCCAGAACTTTCTGCCACAGAAATGTGAGGAACATGTGTTTTTTTTAGCCAAATTTTGAGGTTTGCAAAGGATTCTGGGTAACAGAACCTGGCCCGAGCCACACAAGTCACCCCATCTTGGATTCCCCTAGGTCTCTAGTTTTCAGAAATACACAGGTTTGGTAGCTTTCCCTAGGTGGCGGCTGAGCTACAGGCCAAAATCTACAGGTAGGCACTTTGCAAAAAACACCTCTGTTTTCCTTCACCAATTTGGCTGTGTCCACGTTGCGCTTTGGGGCATTTCCTCTCACGGGCGCTAGGCCTACCCACACAAGTGAGGTATCATTTTTATCGGGAGACGTGGGGGAACGCTGGGTGGAAGGAAATTCGTGGCTCCTCTCAGATTCCAGAACTTTCTGCCACAGAAATGTGAGGAACATGTGTTTATTTAGCCAAATTTTGAGGTTTGCAAAGGATTCTGGGTAACAGAACCTGGTCCGAGCCACATGAGTCACCCCATCTTGGATTCCCCTAGGTCTCTAGTTTTCAGAAATGCACAGGTTTGGTAGGTTTCCCTAGGTGGCGGCTGAGCTACAGGCCAAAATCTACAGGTAGGCACTTTGCAAAAAACACCTCTGTTTTCCTTCACCTATTTGGTTGTGTCCACGTTGCACTTTGGGGCATTTTCTGTCACGGGCGCTAGGCCTACCCACACAAGTGAGGTATCATTTTTATCGGGAGACGTGGGGGAACGCTGGGTGGAAGGAAATTCGTGGCTCCTCTCAGATTCCAGAACTTTCTGCCACAGAAATGTGAGGAACATGTGTTTTTTTTTGCCAAATTTTGAGGTTTGCAAAGGATTCTGGGTAACAGAACCTGGTCCGAGCCACACAAGTCACCCCATCTTGGATTCCCCTAGGTCACTAGTTTTCAGAAATGCACAGGTTTGGTAGGTTTCCCTAGGTGGCGGCTGAGCTACAGGCCAAAATCTACAGGTAGGCACTTTGCAAAAAACTCCTCTGTTTTCCTTCACCAATTTGGCTGTGTCCACGTTGCACTTTGGGGCATTTCCTGTCACGGGCGCTAGGCCTACCCACACAAGTGAGGTATCATTTTTATCGGGAGACATGGGGGAACGCTGGGTGGAAGGAAATTCATGCCGCCTCTCAGATTCCAGAACTTTCTGCCACAGAAATGTAAGGAACATGTGTTTTTTTAGCCAAATTTTGAGGTTTGCAAAGGATTCTGGGTAACAGAACCTGGTCCGAGCCACACAAGTCACCCCATATTAGATTCCCCTAGGTCTCTAGTTTTCAGAAATGCACAGGTTTGGTAGGTTTCCCTAGGTGGCGGCTGAGCTACAGGCCAAAATCTACAGGTAGGCACTTTGCAAAAAACACCTCTGTTTTCCCTCACCAATTTGGCTGTGTCCACGTTGCGCTTTGGGGCATTTCCTGTCACGGGCGCTAGGCCTACCCACACAAGTGAGGTATCATTTTTATCGGGAGACGTGGGGGAACGCTGGGTGGAAGGAAATTCGTGGCTCCTCTCAGATTCCAGAACTTTCTGCCACAGAAATGTGAGGAAAATGTGTTTTTTTAGCCAAATTTTGAGGTTTGCAAAGGATTCTGGGTAACAGAACCTGGTCCGAGCCACACAAGTCACCCCATCTTGGATTGCCCTAGGTCTCTAGATTTCAGAAATGCACAGGTTTGGTAGGTTTCCCTAGGTGGCGGCTGAGCTACAGGCCAAAATCTACAGGTAGGCACTTTGCAAAAAACACCTCTGTTTTCCTTCACTAATTTGGCTGTGTCCACGTTGCGCTTTGGGGCATTTCCTGTCACGGGCGCTAGGCCTACCCACACAAGTGAGGTATCATTTTTATCGGGAGACGTGGGGGAACGCTGGGTGGAAGGAAATTCGTGGCTCCTCTCAGATTCCAGAACTTTCTGCCACGGAAATGTGAGGAAAATGTGTTTTTTTAGCCAAATTTTGAGGTTTGCAAAGGATTCTGGGTAACAGAACCTGGTCCGAGCCACACAAGTCACCCCATCTTGGATTCCCCTAGGTCTCTAGATTTCAGAAATGCACAGGTTTGGTAGGTTTCCCTAGGTGGCGGCTGAGCTACAGGCCAAAATCTACAGGTAGGCACTTTGCAAAAAACACCTCTGTTTTCCTTCACCAATTTGGATTTGTCCACGTTGCGCTTTGGGGCGTTTTCTGTCGCGGGCGCTAGGCCTACCCACACAAGTGAGGTATCATTTTTATCGGGAGACGTGGGGGAACGCTGGGTGGAAGGAAATTCGTGGCTCCTCTCAGATTCCAGAACTTTCTGCCACAGAAATGTGAGGAACATGTGTTTTTTTTAGCCAAATTTTGAGGTTTGCAAAGGATTCTGGGTAACAGAACCTGGTCCGAGCCACACAAGTCACCCCATCTTGGATTCCCCTAGGTCTCTAGTTTTCAGAAATGCACAGGTTTGGTAGGTTTCCCTAGGTGGCGGCTGAGCTACAGGCCAAAATCTACAGGTAGGCACTTTGCAAAAAACACCTCTGTTTTCCTTCACCAATTTGGCTGTGTCCACGTTGCGCTTTGGGGCATTTCCTCTCACGGGCGCTAGGCCTACCCACACAAGTGAGGTATCATTTTTATCGGGAGACGTGGGGGAACGCTGGGTGGAAGGAAATTCGTGGCTCCTCTCAGATTCCAGAACTTTCTGCCACAGAAATGTGAGGAACATGTGTTTATTTAGCCAAATTTTGAGGTTTGCAAAGGATTCTGGGTAACAGAACCTGGTCCGAGCCACACAAGTCACCCCATTTTGGATTCCCATAGGTCTCTAGTTTTCAGAAATGCACAGGTTTGGTAGGTTTCCCTAGGTGGCGGCTGAGCTACAGGCCAAAATCTACAGGTAGGCACTTTGCAAAAAACACCTCTGTTTTCCTTCACCTATTTGGTTGTGTCCACGTTGCGCTTTGGGGCATTTTCTGTCACGGGCGCTATGCCTACCCACACAAGTGAGGTATCATTTTTATCGGGAGACGTGGGGGAACGCTGGGTGGAAGGAAATTCGTGGCTCCTCTCAGATTCCAGAACTTTCTGCCACAGAAATGTGAGGAACATGTGTTTTTTTTGCCAAATTTTGAGGTTTGCAAAGGATTCTGGGTAACAGAACCTGGTCCGAGCCACACAAGTCACCCCATCTTGGATTCCCCTAGGTCTCTAGTTTTCAGAAATGCACAGGTTTGGTAGGTTTCCCTAGGTGGCGGCTGAGCTACAGGCCAAAATCTACAGGTAGGCACTTTGCAAAAAACTCCTCTGTTTTCCTTCACCAATTTGGCTGTGTCCACGTTGCACTTTGGGGCATTTCCTGTCACGGGCGCTAGGCCTACCCACACAAGTGAGGTATCATTTTTATCGGGAGACGTGGGGGAACGCTGGGTGGAAGGAAATTCATGCCGCCTCTCAGATTCCAGAACTTTCTGCCACAGAAATGTGAGGAACATGTGTTTTTTTAGCCAAATTTTGAGGTTTGCAAAGGATTCTGGGTAACAGAACCTGGTCCGAGCCACACAAGTCACCCCATATTAGATTCCCCTAGGTCTCTAGTTTTCAGAAATGCACAGGTTTGGTAGCTTTCCCTAGGTGGCGGCTGAGCTACAGGCCAAAATCTACAGGTAGGCACTTTGCATAAAACACCTCTGTTTTCCCTCACCAATTTGGCTGTGTCCACGTTGCGCTTTGGGGCATTTCCTGTCACGGGCGCTAGGCCTACCCACACAAGTGAGGTATCATTTTTATCGGGAGACGTGGGGGAACGCTGGGTGGAAGGAAATTCGTGGCTCCTCTCAGATTCCAGAACTTTCTGCCACAGAAATGTGAGGAAAATGTGTTTTTTTAGCCAAATGTTGAGGTTTGCAAAGGATTCTGGGTAACAGAACCTGGTCCGAGCCACACAAGTCACCCCATCTTGGATTCCCCTAGGTCTCTAGATTTCAGAAATGCACAGGTTTGGTAGGTTTCCCTAGGTGGCGGCTGAGCTACAGGCCAAAATCTACAGGTAGGCACTTTGCAAAAAACACCTCTGTTTTCCTTCACCAATTTGGATTTGTCCACGTTGCGCTTTGGGGCGTTTTCTGTCGCGGGCGCTAGGCCTACCCACACAAGTGAGGTATCATATTTATCGGGAGACGTGGGGGAACGCTGGGTGGAAGGAAATTCGTGGCTCCTCTCAGATTCCAGAACTTTCTGCCAAAGAAATGTGAGGAACATGTGTTTTTTTAAGCCAAATTTTGAGGTTTGCAAAGGATTCTGGGTAACAGAACCTGGTCCGAGCCACACAAGTCACCCCATCTTGGATTCCCCTAGGTCTCTAGTTTTCAGAAATGCACAGGTTTGGTAGGTTTCCCTAGGTGGCGGCTGAGCTAGAGGCCAAAATCTACAGGTAGGCACTTTGCAAAAAACACCTCTATTTTCCTTCACAAATTTGGATGTGTCCACGTTGCGCTTTGGGGCGTTTCCTGTCTCGGGCGCTAGGCCTACCCACACAAGTGAGGTATCATTTTTATCGGGAGACGTGGGGGAACGCTGGGTGGAAGGAAATTCGTGGCTCCTCTCAGATTCCAGAACTTTCTGCCACAGAAATGTGAGGAACATGTGTTTTTTTTAGCCAAATTTTGAGGTTTGCAAAGGATTCTGGGTAACAGAACCTGGTCCGAGCCACACAAGTCACCCCATCTTGGATTCCCCTAGGTCTCTAGTTTTCAGAAATGCACAGGTTTGGTAGGTTTCCCTAGGTGGCGGCTGAGCTACAAGCCAAAATCTACAGGTAGGCACTTTGCAAAAAACACCTCTGTTTTCCTTCACAAATTTGGATGTGTCCAAGTTGCGCTTTGGGGCGTTTTCTGTCACGGGCGCTAGGCCTACCCACACAAGTGAGGTATCATTTTTATCGGGAGACGTTTGGGAACGCTGGGTGGAAGGAACTTCGTGGCTCCTCTCAGATTCCAGAACTTTCTGCCACAGAAATGTGAGGAACATGTGTTATTTTTGCCAAATTTTGAGGTTTGCAAAGGATTCTGGGTAACAGAACCTGGTCCGAGCCACACAAGTCCCCCCATCTTGGATTCACCTAGGTCTCTAGTTTTCAGAAATACACAGGTTTGGTAGGTTTCCCTAAGTGGCGGCTGAGCTACAAGCCAAAATCTGCAGGTAGGCACTTTGCAAAAAACACCTCTGTTTTCCTTCACAAATTTGGATGTGTCCACGTTGCGCTTTGGGGCGTTTCCTGTCGCGGGGGCTAGGCCTACCCACACAAGTGAGGTATCATTTATATCGGGAGACGTGGGGGAACGTGTGGTGGAAGGAAATTCGTAGCTCCTCTCAGATTCCAGAACTTTCTGCCACAGAAATGTGAGGAACATGTGTTTTTTTTAGCCAAATTTTGAGGTTTGCAAAGGATTCTGGGTAACAGAACCTGGTCCGAGCCACACAAGTCACCCCATCTTATATTCCCCTAGGTCTCTAGTTTTCAGAAATGCACAGGTTTGGTAGGTTTCCCTAGGTGGCGGCTGAGCTACAGGCCAAAATCTACAGGTAGGCACTTTGCAAAAAACACCTCTGTTTTCCTTCACCAATTTGGCTGTGTCCACGTTGCGCTTTGGGGCATTTCCTGTCACGGGCGCTAGGCCTACCCACACAAGTGAGGTATCATTTTTATCGGGAGACGTGGGGGAACGCTGGGTGGAAGGAAATTCGTGGCTCCTCTCAGATTCCAGAACTTTCTGCCACAGAAATGTGTGGAAAATGTGTTTTTTTAGCCAAATTTTGAGGTTTGCAAAGGATTCTGGGTAACACAACCTGGTCCGAGCAACACAAGTCACCCCATCTTGAATTCCCCTAGGTCTCTAGATTTCAGAAATGCACAGGTTTGGTAGGTTTCCCTAGGTGGGGGCTGAGCTACAGGCCAAAATCTACAGGTAGGCACTTTGCAAAAAACACCTCTGTTTTCCTTCACCAATTTGGATTTGTCCACGTTGCGCTTTGGGGCGTTTTCTGTCGTGGGCGCTAGGCCTACCCACACAAGTGAGGTATCATATTTATCGGGAGACGTGGGGGAACGGTGGGTGGAAGGAAATTCGTGGCTCCTCTCTGATTCCAGAACTTTCTGCCACAGAAATGTGAGGAACATGTGTTTTTTTTAGCCAAATTTTGAGGTTTGCAAAGGATTCTGGGTAACAGAACCTGGTCCGAGCCACACAAGTCACCCCATCTTGGATTCCCCTAGGTCTCTAGTTTTCAGAAATGCACAGGTTTGGTAGGTTTCCCTAGGTGGCGGCTGAGCTACAGGCCAAAATCTACAGGTAGGCACTTTGCAAAAAACACCTCTGTTTTCCTTCACCAATTTGGCTGTGTCCACGTTGCGCTTTGGGGCATTTCCTGTCACGGGCGCTAGGCCTACCCACACAAGTGAGGTATCATTTTTATCAGGAGACGTGGGGGAACGCTGGGTGGAAGGAAATTCGTGCCGCCTCTCAGATTCCAGAACTTTCTTCCACAGAAATGTGAGGAACATGTGTTTTTTTAGCCAAATTTTGAGGTTTGCAAAGGATTCTGGGTAACAGAACCTGGTCCGAGCCGCACAAGTCACCCCATCTTGGATTCCCCTAGGTCTCTAGTTTTCAGAAATGCACAGGTTTGGTAGGTTTCCCTAGGTGGCGGCTGAGCTACAGGCCAAAATCTACAGGCAGGCACTTTGCAAAAAACACCTTTGTTTTCCTTCACCAATTTGGCTGTGTCCACGTTGCGCTTTGGGGCATTTCCTGTCACGGGCGCTAGGCCTACCCACACAAGTGAGGTATCATTTTTATCGGGAGACGTGGGGGAACGCTGGGTGGAAGGAAATTCGTGGCTCCTCTCAGATTCCAGAACTTTCTGCCACAGAAATGTGAGGAACATGTGTTTTTTTTGCCAAATTTTGAGGTTTGCAAAGGATTCTGGGTAACAGAACCTGGTCCGAGCCACACAAGTCCCCCCATCTTGGATTCCCCTAGGTCTCTAGTTTTCAGAAATGCACAGGTTTGGTAGGTTTCCCTAGGTGGCGGCTGAGCTACAAGCCAAAATCTACAGGTAGGCACTTTGCAAAAAACACCTCTGTTTTCCTTCACAAATTTGGATGTGTCCACGCTGCGCTTTGGGGCGTTTCCTGTCGCGGGCGCTAGGCCTACCCACACAAGTGAGGTATCATTTTTATCGGGAGACGTGGGGGAACGCTGGGTGGAAGGAAATTCGTGGCTCCTCTCAGATTCCAGAACTTTCTGCCACTGAAATGTGAGGAACATGTGTTTTTTTAGCCAAATTTTGAGGTTTGCAAAGGATTCTGGGTAACAGAACCTGGTCCGAGCCACACAAGTCACCCCATCTTGGATTCCCCTAGGTCTCTAGTTTTCAGAAATGCACAGGTTTGGTAGGTTTCCCTAGGTGGCGGCTGAGCTACAGGCCAAAATCTACAGGTAGGCACTTTGCAAAAAACACCTCTGTTTTCCTTCACCAATTTGGCTGTGTCCACGTTGCGCTTTGGGGCATTTCCTGTCACGGGCGCTAGGCCTACCCACACAAGTGAGGTATCATTTTTATCGGGAGACGTGGGGGAACGCTGGGTGGAAGGAAATTCGTGGCTCCTCTCCTCAGATTCCAGAACTTTCTGCCACAGAAATATGAGGAACATGTGCTTTTTTAGCCAAATTTTGAGGTTTGCAAAGGATTCTGGGTAACAGAACCTGGTCCGAGCCACACAAGTCACCCCATCTTGGATTCCCCTAGGTCTCTAGTTTTCAGAAATGCACAGGTTTGGTAGGTTTCCCTAGGTGGCGGCTGAGCTACAGGCCAAAATCTACAGGTAGGCACTTTGCAAAAAACACCTCTGTTTTCCTTCACCAATTTGGATTTGTCCACGTTGCGCTTTGGGGCATTTCCTGTCACGGGCGCTAGGCCTACCCACACAAGTGAGGTATCATTTTTATCAGGAGACGTGGGGGAACACTGGGTGGAAGGAAATTCGTGCCGCCTCTCAGATTCCAGAACTTTCTGCCACAGAAATGTGAGGAACATGTGTTTTTTTAGCCAAATTTTGAGGTTTGCAAAGGATTCTGGGTAACAGAACCTGGTCCGAGCCACACAAGTCACCCCATCTTGGATTCCCCTAGGTCTCTAGTTTTTAGAAATGCACAGGTTTGGTAGGTTTCCCTAGGTGGCGGCTGAGCTACAGGCCAAAATCTACAGGCAGGCACTTTGCAAAAAACACCTTTGTTTTCCTTCACCAATTTGGCTCTGTCCACGTTGCGCTTTGGGGCATTTCCTGTCACGGGCGCTAGGCCTACCCACACAAGTGAGGTATCATTTTTATCGGGAGATGTGGGGGAACGCTGGGTGGAAGGAAATTAACGGCTCCTCTCAGATTCCAGAACTTTCTGCCACAGAAATGTGAGGAACATGTGTTTTTTTAGCCAAATTTTGAGGTTTGCAAAGGATTCTGGGTAACAGAACCTGGTCCGAGCCACACAAGTCCCCCCATCTTGGATTCCCCTAGGTCTCTAGTTTTCAGAAATGCACAGGTTTGGTAGGTTTCCCTAGGTGGCGGCTGAGCTACAAGCCAAAATCTACAGGTAGGCACTTTGCAAAAAACACCTCTGTTTTCCTTCACAAATTTGGATGTGTCCACGCTGCGCTTTGGGGCGTTTCCTGTCACGGGCGCTAGGCCTACCCACACAAGTGAGGTATCATTTTTATCGGGAGACGTGGGGGAACGCTGGGTGGAAGGAAATTCGTGGCTCCTCTCAGATTCCAGAACTTTCTGCCACAGAAATGTGAGGAACATGGGTTTTTTTAGCCAAATTTTGAGGTTTGCAAAGGATTCTGGGTAACAGAACCTGGTCCGAGCCACACAAGTCACCCCATCTTGGATTCCCCTAGGTCTCTAGTTTTCAGAAATGCACAGGTTTGGTAGGTTTCCCTAGGTGGCGGCTGAGCTACAGGCCAAAATCTACAGGTAGGCACTTTGCAAAAAACACCTCTGTTTTCCTTAACCAATTTGGCTGTGTCCACGTTGCGCTTTGGGGCATTTCCTGTCACGGGCGCTAGGCCTACCTACACAAGTGAGGTATCATATTTATCGGGAGACGTGGGGGAACGCTGGGTGGAAGGAAATTCGTGGCTCCTCTCAGATTCCAGAACTTTCTGCCACAGAAATGTGAGGAACATGTGTTTTTTTTAGCCAAATTTTGAGGTTTGCAAAGGATTCTGGGTAACAGAACCTGGTCCGAGCCACACAAGTCACCCCATCTTGGATTCCCCTAGGTCTCTAGTTTTCAGAAATGCACAGGTTTGGTAGGTTTCCCTAGGTGGCGGCTGAGCTAGAGGCCAAAATCTACAAGTAGGCACTTTGCAAAAAACACCTCTATTTTCCTTCACAAATTTGGATGTGTCCACGTTGCGCTTTGGGGCGTTTCCTGTCTCGGGCGCTAGGCCTACCCACACAAGTGAGGTATCATTTTTATCGGGAGACGTGGGGGAAGGCTGGGTGGAAGGAAATTCGTGGCTCCTCTCAGATTCCAGAACTTTCTGCCACAGAAATGTGAGGAACATGTGTTTTTTTAGCCAAATTTTGAGGTTTGCAAAGGATTCTGGGTAACAGAACCTGGTCCGAGCCACACAAGTCACCCCATCTTGGATTCCCCTAGGTCTCTAGTTTTCAGAAATGCACAGGTTTGGTAGGTTTCCCTAGGTGGCGGCTGAGCTACAAGCCAAAATCTACAGGTAGGCACTCTGCAAAAAACACCTCTGTTTTCCTTCACAAATTTGGATGTGTCCAAGTTGCGCTTTGGGGCGTTTTCTGTCGCGGGCGCTATGCCTACCCACACAAGTGAGGTATCATTTTTATCGGGAGACGTGGGGGAACGCTGGGTGGAAGGAACTTCGTGGCTCCTCTCAGATTCCAGAACTTTCTGCCACAGAAATGTGAGGAACGTGTGTTTTTTTAGCCAAATTTTGAGGTTTGCAAAGGATTCTGGGTAACAGAACCTGGTGCGAGCCACACAAGTCCCCCCATCTTGGATTCACCTAGGTCTCTAGTTTTCAGAAATGCACCGGTTTGGTAGGTTTCCCTAGGTGGCGGCTGAGCTACAAGCCAAAATCTACAGGTAGGCACTTTGCAAAAAACACCTCTGTTTTCCTTCACAAATTTGGATGTGTCCACGTTGCGCTTTGGGGCGTTTCCTGTCGCGGGGGCTAGGCCTACCCACACAAGTGAGGTATCATTTTTATCGGGAGACGTGGGGGAACGTGTGGTGGAAGGAAATTCGTGGCTCCTCTCAGATTCCAGAACTTTCTGCCACAGAAATGTGAGGAACATGTGTTTTTTTTAGCCAAATTTTGAGGTTTGCAAAGGATTCTGGGTAACAGAACCTGGTCCGAGCCACACAAGTCACCCCATATTAGATTCCCCTAGGTCTCTAGTTTTCAGAAATGCCCAGGTTTGGTAGGTTTCCCTAGGTGGCGGCTGAGCTACAGGCCAAAATCTACAGGTAGGCACTTTGCAAAAAACACCTCTGTTTTCCCCACTAATTTGGCTGTGTCCATGTTGCGCTTTGGGGCATTTCCTGTCACGGGCGCTAGGCCTACCCACACAAGTGAGGTATCATTTTTATCGGGAGACGTGGGGGAACGCTGGGTGGAAGGAAATTCGTGGCTCCTCTCAGATTCCAGAACTTTCTGCCACAGAAATGTGAGGAAAATGTGTTTTTTTAGCCAAATTTTGAGGTTTGCAAAGGATTCTGGGTAACAGAACCTGGTCCGAGCCACACAAGTCACCCCATCTTGGATTCCCCTAGGTCTCTAGATTTCAGAAATGCACAGGTTTGGTAGGTTTCCCTAGGTGGCGGCTGAGCTACAGGCCAAAATCTACAGGTAGGCACTTTGCAAAAAACACCTCTGTTTTCCTTCACCAATTTGGATTTGTCCACGTTGCGCTTTGGGGCGTTTTCTGTCGCGGGCGCTAGGCCTACCCACACAAGTGAGGTATCATTTTTATCGGGAGACGTGGGGGAACGCTGGGTGGAAGGAAATTCGTGGCTCCTCTCAGATTCCAGAACTTTCTGCCACAGAAATGTGAGGAACATGTGTTTTTTTTAGCCAAATTTTGAGGTTTGCAAAGGATTCTGGGTAACAGAACCTGGCCCGAGCCACACAAGTCACCCCATCTTGGATTCCCCTAGGTCTCTAGTTTTCAGAAATACACAGGTTTGGTAGCTTTCCCTAGGTGGCGGCTGAGCTACAGGCCAAAATCTACAGGTAGGCACTTTGCAAAAAACACCTCTGTTTTCCTTCACCAATTTGGCTGTGTCCACGTTGCGCTTTGGGGCATTTCCTCTCACGGGCGCTAGGCCTACCCACACAAGTGAGGTATCATTTTTATCGGGAGACGTGGGGGAACGCTGGGTGGAAGGAAATTCGTGGCTCCTCTCAGATTCCAGAACTTTCTGCCACAGAAATGTGAGGAACATGTGTTTATTTAGCCAAATTTTGAGGTTTGCAAAGGATTCTGGGTAACAGAACCTGGTCCGAGCCACATGAGTCACCCCATCTTGGATTCCCCTAGGTCTCTAGTTTTCAGAAATGCACAGGTTTGGTAGGTTTCCCTAGGTGGCGGCTGAGCTACAGGCCAAAATCTACAGGTAGGCACTTTGCAAAAAACACCTCTGTTTTCCTTCACCTATTTGGTTGTGTCCACGTTGCGCTTTGGGGCATTTTCTGTCACGGGCGCTAGGCCTACCCACACAAGTGAGGTATCATTTTTATCGGGAGACGTGGGGGAACGCTGGGTGGAAGGAAATTCGTGGCTCCTCTCAGATTCCAGAACTTTCTGCCACAGAAATGTGAGGAACATGTGTTTTTTTTGCCAAATTTTGAGGTTTGCAAAGGATTCTGGGTAACAGAACCTGGTCCGAGCCACACAAGTCACCCCATCTTGGATTCCCCTAGGTCACTAGTTTTCAGAAATGCACAGGTTTGGTAGGTTTCCCTAGGTGGCGGCTGAGCTACAGGCCAAAATCTACAGGTAGGCACTTTGCAAAAAACTCCTCTGTTTTCCTTCACCAATTTGGCTGTGTCCACGTTGCACTTTGGGGCATTTCCTGTCACGGGCGCTAGGCCTACCCACACAAGTGAGGTATCATTTTTATCGGGAGACATGGGGGAACGCTGGGTGGAAGGAAATTCATGCCGCCTCTCAGATTCCAGAACTTTCTGCCACAGAAATGTGAGGAACATGTGTTTTTTTAGCCAAATTTTGAGGTTTGCAAAGGATTCTGGGTAACAGAACCTGGTCCGAGCCACACAAGTCACCCCATATTAGATTCCCCTAGGTCTCTAGTTTTCAGAAATGCACAGGTTTGGTAGGTTTCCCTAGGTGGCGGCTGAGCTACAGGCCAAAATCTACAGGTAGGCACTTTGCAAAAAACACCTCTGTTTTCCCTCACCAATTTGGCTGTGTCCACGTTGCGCTTTGGGGCATTTCCTGTCACGGGCGCTAGGCCTACCCACACAAGTGAGGTATCATTTTTATCGGGAGACGTGGGGGAACGCTGGGTGGAAGGAAATTCGTGGCTCCTCTCAGATTCCAGAACTTTCTGCCACAGAAATGTGAGGAAAATGTGTTTTTTTAGCCAAATTTTGAGGTTTGCAAAGGATTCTGGGTAACAGAACCTGGTCCGAGCCACACAAGTCACCCCATCTTGGATTGCCCTAGGTCTCTAGATTTCAGAAATGCACAGGTTTGGTAGGTTTCCCTAGGTGGCGGCTGAGCTACAGGCCAAAATCTACAGGTAGGCACTTTGCAAAAAACACCTCTGTTTTCCTTCACTAATTTGGCTGTGTCCACGTTGCGCTTTGGGGCATTTCCTGTCACGGGCGCTAGGCCTACCCACACAAGTGAGGTATCATTTTTATCGGGAGACGTGGGGGAACGCTGGGTGGAAGGAAATTCGTGGCTCCTCTCAGATTCCAGAACTTTCTGCCACGGAAATGTGAGGAAAATGTGTTTTTTTAGCCAAATTTTGAGGTTTGCAAAGGATTCTGGGTAACAGAACCTGGTCCGAGCCACACAAGTCACCCCATCTTGGATTCCCCTAGGTCTCTAGATTTCAGAAATGCACAGGTTTGGTAGGTTTCCCTAGGTGGCGGCTGAGCTACAGGCCAAAATCTACAGGTAGGCACTTTGCAAAAAACACCTCTGTTTTCCTTCACCAATTTGGATTTGTCCACGTTGCGCTTTGGGGCGTTTTCTGTCGCGGGCGCTAGGCCTACCCACACAAGTGAGGTATCATTTTTATCGGGAGACGTGGGGGAACGCTGGGTGGAAGGAAATTCGTGGCTCCTCTCAGATTCCAGAACTTTCTGCCACAGAAATGTGAGGAACATGTGTTTTTTTTAGCCAAATTTTGAGGTTTGCAAAGGATTCTGGGTAACAGAACCTGGTCCGAGCCACACAAGTCACCCCATCTTGGATTCCCCTAGGTCTCTAGTTTTCAGAAATGCACAGGTTTGGTAGGTTTCCCTAGGTGGCGGCTGAGCTACAGGCCAAAATCTACAGGTAGGCACTTTGCAAAAAACACCTCTGTTTTCCTTCACCAATTTGGCTGTGTCCACGTTGCGCTTTGGGGCATTTCCTCTCACGGGCGCTAGGCCTACCCACACAAGTGAGGTATCATTTTTATCGGGAGACGTGGGGGAACGCTGGGTGGAAGGAAATTCGTGGCTCCTCTCAGATTCCAGAACTTTCTGCCACAGAAATGTGAGGAACATGTGTTTATTTAGCCAAATTTTGAGGTTTGCAAAGGATTCTGGGTAACAGAACCTGGTCCGAGCCACACAAGTCACCCCATTTTGGATTCCCATAGGTCTCTAGTTTTCAGAAATGCACAGGTTTGGTAGGTTTCCCTAGGTGGCGGCTGAGCTACAGGCCAAAATCTACAGGTAGGCACTTTGCAAAAAACACCTCTGTTTTCCTTCACCTATTTGGTTGTGTCCACGTTGCGCTTTGGGGCATTTTCTGTCACGGGCGCTAGGCCTACCCACACAAGTGAGGTATCATTTTTATCGGGAGACGTGGGGGAACGCTGGGTGGAAGGAAATTCGTGGCTCCTCTCAGATTCCAGAACTTTCTGCCACAGAAATGTGAGGAACATGTGTTTTTTTTGCCAAATTTTGAGGTTTGCAAAGGATTCTGGGTAACAGAACCTGGTCCGAGCCACACAAGTCACCCCATCTTGGATTCCCCTAGGTCTCTAGTTTTCAGAAATGCACAGGTTTGGTAGGTTTCCCTAGGTGGCGGCTGAGCTACAGGCCAAAATCTACAGGTAGGCACTTTGCAAAAAACTCCTCTGTTTTCCTTCACCAATTTGGCTGTGTCCACGTTGCACTTTGGGGCATTTCCTGTCACGGGCGCTAGGCCTACCCACACAAGTGAGGTATCATTTTTATCGGGAGACGTGGGGGAACGCTGGGTGGAAGGAAATTCATGCCGCCTCTCAGATTCCAGAACTTTCTGCCACAGAAATGTGAGGAACATGTGTTTTTTTAGCCAAATTTTGAGGTTTGCAAAGGATTCTGGGTAACAGAACCTGGTCCGAGCCACACAAGTCACCCCATATTAGATTCCCCTAGGTCTCTAGTTTTCAGAAATGCACAGGTTTGGTAGCTTTCCCTAGGTGGCGGCTGAGCTACAGGCCAAAATCTACAGGTAGGCACTTTGCATAAAACACCTCTGTTTTCCCTCACCAATTTGGCTGTGTCCACGTTGCGCTTTGGGGCATTTCCTGTCACGGGCGCTAGGCCTACCCACACAAGTGAGGTATCATTTTTATCGGGAGACGTGGGGGAACGCTGGGTGGAAGGAAATTCGTGGCTCCTCTCAGATTCCAGAACTTTCTGCCACAGAAATGTGAGGAAAATGTGTTTTTTTAGCCAAATGTTGAGGTTTGCAAAGGATTCTGGGTAACAGAACCTGGTCCGAGCCACACAAGTCACCCCATCTTGGATTCCCCTAGGTCTCTAGATTTCAGAAATGCACAGGTTTGGTAGGTTTCCCCAGGTGGCGGCTGAGCGAGAGGCCAAAATCTACAGGGAGGCACTTTGCAAAAAACACCTCTGTTTTCCTTCACCTATTTGGTTGTGTCCACGTTGCGCTTTGGGGCATTTTCTGTCACGGGCGCTAGGCCTACCCACACAAGTGAGGTATCATTTTTATCGGGAGACGTGGGGGAACGCTGGGTGGAAGGAAATTCGTGGCTCCTCTCAGATTCCAGAACTTTCTGCCACAGAAATGTGAGGAACATGTGTTTTTTTTGCCAAATTTTGAGGTTTGCAAAGGATTCTGGGTAACAGAACCTGGTCCGAGCCACACAAGTCACCCCATCTTGGATTCCCCTAGGTCACTAGTTTTCAGAAATGCACAGGTTTGGTAGGTTTCCCTAGGTGGCGGCTGAGCTACAGGCCAAAATCTACAGGTAGGCACTTTGCAAAAAACTCCTCTGTTTTCCTTCACCAATTTGGCTGTGTCCACGTTGCACTTTGGGGCATTTCCTGTCACGGGCGCTAGGCCTACCCACACAAGTGAGGTATCATTTTTATCGGGAGACATGGGGGAACGCTGGGTGGAAGGAAATTCATGCCGCCTCTCAGATTCCAGAACTTTCTGCCACAGAAATGTGAGGAACATGTGTTTTTTTAGCCAAATTTTGAGGTTTGCAAAGGATTCTGGGTAACAGAACCTGGTCCGAGCCACACAAGTCACCCCATATTAGATTCCCCTAGGTCTCTAGTTTTCAGAAATGCACAGGTTTGGTAGGTTTCCCTAGGTGGCGGCTGAGCTACAGGCCAAAATCTACAGGTAGGCACTTTGCAAAAAACACCTCTGTTTTCCCTCACCAATTTGGCTGTGTCCACGTTGCGCTTTGGGGCATTTCCTGTCACGGGCGCTAGGCCTACCCACACAAGTGAGGTATCATTTTTATCGGGAGACGTGGGGGAACGCTGGGTGGAAGGAAATTCGTGGCTCCTCTCAGATTCCAGAACTTTCTGCCACAGAAATGTGAGGAAAATGTGTTTTTTTAGCCAAATTTTGAGGTTTGCAAAGGATTCTGGGTAACAGAACCTGGTCCGAGCCACACAAGTCACCCCATCTTGGATTGCCCTAGGTCTCTAGATTTCAGAAATGCACAGGTTTGGTAGGTTTCCCTAGGTGGCGGCTGAGCTACAGGCCAAAATCTACAGGTAGGCACTTTGCAAAAAACACCTCTGTTTTCCTTCACTAATTTGGCTGTGTCCACGTTGCGCTTTGGGGCATTTCCTGTCACGGGCGCTAGGCCTACCCACACAAGTGAGGTATCATTTTTATCGGGAGACGTGGGGGAACGCTGGGTGGAAGGAAATTCGTGGCTCCTCTCAGATTCCAGAACTTTCTGCCACGGAAATGTGAGGAAAATGTGTTTTTTTAGCCAAATTTTGAGGTTTGCAAAGGATTCTGGGTAACAGAACCTGGTCCGAGCCACACAAGTCACCCCATCTTGGATTCCCCTAGGTCTCTAGATTTCAGAAATGCACAGGTTTGGTAGGTTTCCCTAGGTGGCGGCTGAGCTACAGGCCAAAATCTACAGGTAGGCACTTTGCAAAAAACACCTCTGTTTTCCTTCACCAATTTGGATTTGTCCACGTTGCGCTTTGGGGCGTTTTCTGTCGCGGGCGCTAGGCCTACCCACACAAGTGAGGTATCATTTTTATCGGGAGACGTGGGGGAACGCTGGGTGGAAGGAAATTCGTGGCTCCTCTCAGATTCCAGAACTTTCTGCCACAGAAATGTGAGGAACATGTGTTTTTTTTAGCCAAATTTTGAGGTTTGCAAAGGATTCTGGGTAACAGAACCTGGTCCGAGCCACACAAGTCACCCCATCTTGGATTCCCCTAGGTCTCTAGTTTTCAGAAATGCACAGGTTTGGTAGGTTTCCCTAGGTGGCGGCTGAGCTACAGGCCAAAATCTACAGGTAGGCACTTTGCAAAAAACACCTCTGTTTTCCTTCACCAATTTGGCTGTGTCCACGTTGCGCTTTGGGGCATTTCCTCTCACGGGCGCTAGGCCTACCCACACAAGTGAGGTATCATTTTTATCGGGAGACGTGGGGGAACGCTGGGTGGAAGGAAATTCGTGGCTCCTCTCAGATTCCAGAACTTTCTGCCACAGAAATGTGAGGAACATGTGTTTATTTAGCCAAATTTTGAGGTTTGCAAAGGATTCTGGGTAACAGAACCTGGTCCGAGCCACACAAGTCACCCCATTTTGGATTCCCATAGGTCTCTAGTTTTCAGAAATGCACAGGTTTGGTAGGTTTCCCTAGGTGGCGGCTGAGCTACAGGCCAAAATCTACAGGTAGGCACTTTGCAAAAAACACCTCTGTTTTCCTTCACCTATTTGGTTGTGTCCACGTTGCGCTTTGGGGCATTTTCTGTCACGGGCGCTAGGCCTACCCACACAAGTGAGGTATCATTTTTATCGGGAGACGTGGGGGAACGCTGGGTGGAAGGAAATTCGTGGCTCCTCTCAGATTCCAGAACTTTCTGCCACAGAAATGTGAGGAACATGTGTTTTTTTTGCCAAATTTTGAGGTTTGCAAAGGATTCTGGGTAACAGAACCTGGTCCGAGCCACACAAGTCACCCCATCTTGGATTCCCCTAGGTCTCTAGTTTTCAGAAATGCACAGGTTTGGTAGGTTTCCCTAGGTGGCGGCTGAGCTACAGGCCAAAATCTACAGGTAGGCACTTTGCAAAAAACTCCTCTGTTTTCCTTCACCAATTTGGCTGTGTCCACGTTGCACTTTGGGGCATTTCCTGTCACGGGCGCTAGGCCTACCCACACAAGTGAGGTATCATTTTTATCGGGAGACGTGGGGGAACGCTGGGTGGAAGGAAATTCATGCCGCCTCTCAGATTCCAGAACTTTCTGCCACAGAAATGTGAGGAACATGTGTTTTTTTAGCCAAATTTTGAGGTTTGCAAAGGATTCTGGGTAACAGAACCTGGTCCGAGCCACACAAGTCACCCCATATTAGATTCCCCTAGGTCTCTAGTTTTCAGAAATGCACAGGTTTGGTAGCTTTCCCTAGGTGGCGGCTGAGCTACAGGCCAAAATCTACAGGTAGGCACTTTGCATAAAACACCTCTGTTTTCCCTCACCAATTTGGCTGTGTCCACGTTGCGCTTTGGGGCATTTCCTGTCACGGGCGCTAGGCCTACCCACACAAGTGAGGTATCATTTTTATCGGGAGACGTGGGGGAACGCTGGGTGGAAGGAAATTCGTGGCTCCTCTCAGATTCCAGAACTTTCTGCCACAGAAATGTGAGGAAAATGTGTTTTTTTAGCCAAATGTTGAGGTTTGCAAAGGATTCTGGGTAACAGAACCTGGTCCGAGCCACACAAGTCACCCCATCTTGGATTCCCCTAGGTCTCTAGATTTCAGAAATGCACAGGTTTGGTAGGTTTCCCTAGGTGGCGGCTGAGCTACAGGCCAAAATCTACAGGTAGGCACTTTGCAAAAAACACCTCTGTTTTCCTTCACCAATTTGGATTTGTCCACGTTGCGCTTTGGGGCGTTTTCTGTCGCGGGCGCTAGGCCTACCCACACAAGTGAGGTATCATGTTTATCGGGAGACGTGGGGGAACGCTGGGTGGAAGGAAATTCGTGGCTCCTCTCAGATTCCAGAACTTTCTGCCAAAGAAATGTGAGGAACATGTGTTTTTTTAAGCCAAATTTTGAGGTTTGCAAAGGATTCTGGGTAACAGAACCTGGTCCGAGCCACACAAGTCACCCCATCTTGGATTCCCCTAGGTCTCTAGTTTTCAGAAATGCACAGGTTTGGTAGGTTTCCCTAGGTGGCGGCTGAGCTAGAGGCCAAAATCTACAGGTAGGCACTTTGCAAAAAACACCTCTATTTTCCTTCACAAATTTGGATGTGTCCACGTTGCGCTTTGGGGCGTTTCCTGTCTCGGGCGCTAGGCCTACCCACACAAGTGAGGTATCATTTTTATCGGGAGACGTGGGGGAACGCTGGGTGGAAGGAAATTCGTGGCTCCTCTCAGATTCCAGAACTTTCTGCCACAGAAATGTGAGGAACATGTGTTTTTTTAGCCAAATTTTGAGGTTTGCAAAGGATTCTGGGTAACAGAACCTGGTCCGAGCCACACAAGTCACCCCATCTTGGATTCCCCTAGGTCTCTAGTTTTCAGAAATGCACAGGTTTGGTAGGTTTCCCTAGGTGGCGGCTGAGCTACAAGCCAAAATCTACAGGTAGGCACTTTGCAAAAAACACCTCTGTTTTCCTTCACAAATTTGGATGTGTCCAAGTTGCGCTTTGGGGCGTTTTCTGTCACGGGCGCTAGGCCTACCCACACAAGTGAGGTATCATTTTTATCGGGAGACGTTTGGGAACGCTGGGTGGAAGGAACTTCGTGGCTCCTCTCAGATTCCAGAACTTTCTGCCACAGAAATGTGAGGAACATGTGTTATTTTTGCCAAATTTTGAGGTTTGCAAAGGATTCTGGGTAACAGAACCTGGTCCGAGCCACACAAGTCCCCCCATCTTGGATTCACCTAGGTCTCTAGTTTTCAGAAATACACAGGTTTGGTAGGTTTCCCTAAGTGGCGGCTGAGCTACAAGCCAAAATCTGCAGGTAGGCACTTTGCAAAAAACACCTCTGTTTTCCTTCACAAATTTGGATGTGTCCACGTTGCGCTTTGGGGCGTTTCCTGTCGCGGGGGCTAGGCCTACCCACACAAGTGAGGTATCATTTTTATCGGGAGACGTGGGGGAACGTGTGGTGGAAGGAAATTCGTGGCTCCTCTCAGATTCCAGAACTTTCTGCCACAGAAATGTGAGGAACATGTGTTTTTTTTAGCCAAATTTTGAGGTTTGCAAAGGATTCTGGGTAACAGAACCTGGTCCGAGCCACACAAGTCACCCCATCTTGGATTCCCCTAGGTCTCTAGTTTTCAGAAATGCACAGGTTTGGTAGGTTTCCCTAGGTGGCGGCTGAGCTACAGGCCAAAATCTACAGGTAGGCACTTTGCAAAAAACACCTCTGTTTTCCTTCACCAATTTGGCTGTGTCCACGTTGCGCTTTGGGGCATTTCCTGTCACGGGCGCTAGGCCTACCCACACAAGTGAGGTATCATTTTTATCGGGAGACGTGGGGGAACGCTGGGTGGAAGGAAATTCGTGGCTCCTCTCAGATTCCAGAACTTTCTGCCACAGAAATGTGTGGAAAATGTGTTTTTTTAGCCAAATTTTGAGGTTTGCAAAGGATTCTGGGTAACACAACCTGGTCCGAGCAACACAAGTCACCCCATCTTGAATTCCCCTAGGTCTCTAGATTTCAGAAATGCACAGGTTTGGTAGGTTTCCCTAGGTGGGGGCTGAGCTACAGGCCAAAATCTACAGGTAGGCACTTTGCAAAAAACACCTCTGTTTTCCTTCACCAATTTGGATTTGTCCACGTTGCGCTTTGGGGCGTTTTCTGTCGTGGGCGCTAGGCCTACCCACACAAGTGAGGTATCATATTTATCGGGAGACGTGGGGGAACGCTGGGTGGAAGGAAATTCGTGGCTCCTCTCAGATTCCAGAACTTTCTGCCACAGAAATGTGAGGAACATGTGTTTTTTTTAGCCAAATTTTGAGGTTTGCAAAGGATTCTGGGTAACAGAACCTGGTCCGAGCCACACAAGTCACCCCATCTTGGATTCCCCTAGGTCTCTAGTTTTCAGAAATGCACAGGTTTGGTAAGTTTCCCTAGGTGGCGGCTGAGCTACAGGCCAAAATCTACAGGTAGGCACTTTGCAAAAAACACCTCTGTTTTCCTTCACCAATTTGGCTGTGTCCACGTTGCGCTTTGGGGCATTTCCTGTCACGGGCGCTAGGCCTACCCACACAAGTGAGGTATCATTTTTATCAGGAGACGTGGGGGAACGCTGGGTGGAAGGAAATTCGTGCCGCCTCTCAGATTCCAGAACTTTCTTCCACAGAAATGTGAGGAACATGTGTTTTTTTAGCCAAATTTTGAGGTTTGCAAAGGATTCTGGGTAACAGAACCTGGTCCGAGCCGCACAAGTCACCCCATCTTGGATTCCCCTAGGTCTCTAGTTTTCAGAAATGCACAGGTTTGGTAGGTTTCCCTAGGTGGCGGCTGAGCTACAGGCCAAAATCTACAGGCAGGCACTTTGCAAAAAACACCTTTGTTTTCCTTCACCAATTTGGCTGTGTCCACGTTGCGCTTTGGGGCATTTCCTGTCACGGGCGCTAGGCCTACCCACACAAGTGAGGTATCATTTTTATCGGGAGACGTGGGGGAACGCTGGGTGGAAGGAAATTCGTGGCTCCTCTCAGATTCCAGAACTTTCTGCCACAGAAATGTGAGGAACATGTGTTTTTTTTGCCAAATTTTGAGGTTTGCAAAGGATTCTGGGTAACAGAACCTGGTCCGAGCCACACAAGTCCCCCCATCTTGGATTCCCCTAGGTCTCTAGTTTTCAGAAATGCACAGGTTTGGTAGGTTTCCCTAGGTGGCGGCTGAGCTACAAGCCAAAATCTACAGGTAGGCACTTTGCAAAAAACACCTCTGTTTTCCTTCACAAATTTGGATGTGTCCACGCTGCGCTTTGGGGCGTTTCCTGTCGCGGGCGCTAGGCCTACCCACACAAGTGAGGTATCATTTTTATCGGGAGACGTGGGGGAACGCTGGGTGGAAGGAAATTCGTGGCTCCTCTCAGATTCCAGAACTTTCTGCCACTGAAATGTGAGGAACATGTGTTTTTTAAGCCAAATTTTGAGGTTTGCAAAGGATTCTGGGTAACAGAACCTGGTCCGAGCCACACAAGTCACCCCATCTTGGATTCCCCTAGGTCTCTAGTTTTCAGAAATGCACAGGTTTGGTAGCTTTCCCTAGGTGGCGGCTGAGCTACAGGCCAAAATCTACAGGTAGGCACTTTGCAAAAAACACCTCTGTTTTCCTTCACCAATTTGGCTGTGTCCACGTTGCGCTTTGGGGCATTTCCTGTCACGGGCGCTAGGCCTACCCACACAAGTGAGGTATCATTTTTATCGGGAGACGTGGGGGAACGCTGGGTGGAAGGAAATTCGTGGCTCCTCTCCTCAGATTCCAGAACTTTCTGCCACAGAAATATGAGGAACATGTGCTTTTTTAGCCAAATTTTGAGGTTTGCAAAGGATTCTGGGTAACAGAACCTGGTCCGAGCCACACAAGTCACCCCATCTTGGATTCCCCTAGGTCTCTAGTTTTCAGAAATGCACAGGTTTGGTAGGTTTCCCTAGGTGGCGGCTGAGCTACAGGCCAAAATCTACAGGTAGGCACTTTGCAAAAAACACCTCTGTTTTCCTTCACCAATTTGGATTTGTCCACGTTGCGCTTTGGGGCATTTCCTGTCACGGGCGCTAGGCCTACCCACACAAGTGAGGTATCATTTTTATCAGGAGACGTGGGGGAACACTGGGTGGAAGGAAATTCGTGCCGCCTCTCAGATTCCAGAACTTTCTGCCACAGAAATGTGAGGAACATGTGTTTTTTTAGCCAAATTTTGAGGTTTGCAAAGGATTCTGGGTAACAGAACCTGGTCCGAGCCACACAAGTCACCCCATCTTGGATTCCCCTAGGTCTCTAGTTTTTAGAAATGCACAGGTTTGGTAGGTTTCCCTAGGTGGCGGCTGAGCTACAGGCCAAAATCTACAGGCAGGCACTTTGCAAAAAACACCTTTGTTTTCCTTCACCAATTTGGCTCTGTCCACGTTGCGCTTTGGGGCATTTCCTGTCACGGGCGCTAGGCCTACCCACACAAGTGAGGTATCATTTTTATCGGGAGATGTGGGGGAACGCTGGGTGGAAGGAAATTCACGGCTCCTCTCAGATTCCAGAACTTTCTGCCACAGAAATGTGAGGAACATGTGTTTTTTTAGCCAAATTTTGAGGTTTGCAAAGGATTCTGGGTAACAGAACCTGGTCCGAGCCACACAAGTCCCCCCATCTTGGATTCCCCTAGGTCTCTAGTTTTCAGAAATGCACAGGTTTGGTAGGTTTCCCTAGGTGGCGGCTGAGCTACAAGCCAAAATCTACAGGTAGGCACTTTGCAAAAAACACCTCTGTTTTCCTTCACAAATTTGGATGTGTCCACGCTGCGCTTTGGGGCGTTTCCTGTCACGGGCGCTAGGCCTACCCACACAAGTGAGGTATCATTTTTATCGGGAGACGTGGGGGAACGCTGGGTGGAAGGAAATTCGTGGCTCCTCTCAGATTCCAGAACTTTCTGCCACAGAAATGTGAGGAACATGGGTTTTTTTAGCCAAATTTTGAGGTTTGCAAAGGATTCTGGGTAACAGAACCTGGTCCGAGCCACACAAGTCACCCCATCTTGGATTCCCCTAGGTCTCTAGTTTTCAGAAATGCACAGGTTTGGTAGGTTTCCCTAGGTGGCGGCTGAGCTACAGGCCAAAATCTACAGGTAGGCACTTTGCAAAAAACACCTCTGTTTTCCTTAACCAATTTGGCTGTGTCCACGTTGCGCTTTGGGGCATTTCCTGTCACGGGCGCTAGGCCTACCTACACAAGTGAGGTATCATATTTATCGGGAGACGTGGGGGAACGCTGGGTGGAAGGAAATTCGTGGCTCCTCTCAGATTCCAGAACTTTCTGCCACAGAAATGTGAGGAACATGTGTTTTTTTTAGCCAAATTTTGAGGTTTGCAAAGGATTCTGGGTAACAGAACCTGGTCCGAGCCACACAAGTCACCCCATCTTGGATTCCCCTAGGTCTCTAGTTTTCAGAAATGCACAGGTTTGGTAGGTTTCCCTAGGTGGCGGCTGAGCTAGAGGCCAAAATCTACAAGTAGGCACTTTGCAAAAAACACCTCTATTTTCCTTCACAAATTTGGATGTGTCCACGTTGCGCTTTGGGGCGTTTCCTGTCTCGGGCGCTAGGCCTACCCACACAAGTGAGGTATCATTTTTATCGGGAGACGTGGGGGAACGCTGGGTGGAAGGAAATTCGTGGCTCCTCTCAGATTCCAGAACTTTCTGCCACAGAAATGTGAGGAACATGTGTTTTTTTAGCCAAATTTTGAGGTTTGCAAAGGATTCTGGGTAACAGAACCTGGTCCGAGCCACACAAGTCACCCCATCTTGGATTCCCCTAGGTCTCTAGTTTTCAGAAATGCACAGGTTTGGTAGGTTTCCCTAGGTGGCGGCTGAGCTACAAGCCAAAATCTACAGGTAGGCACTCTGCAAAAAACACCTCTGTTTTCCTTCACAAATTTGGATGTGTCCAAGTTGCGCTTTGGGGCGTTTTCTGTCGCGGGCGCTATGCCTACCCACACAAGTGAGGTATCATTTTTATCGGGAGACGTGGGGGAACGCTGGGTGGAAGGAACTTCGTGGCTCCTCTCAGATTCCAGAACTTTCTGCCACAGAAATATGAGGAACATATATTTTTTTAGCCAAATTTTGAGGTTTGCAAAGGATTCTGGGTAACAGAACCTGGTGCGAGCCACACAAGTCCCCCCATCTTGGATTCACCTAGGTCTCTAGTTTTCAGAAATGCACCGGTTTGGTAGGTTTCCCTAGGTGGCGGCTGAGCTACAAGCCAAAATCTACAGGTAGGCACTTTGCAAAAAACACCTCTGTTTTCCTTCACAAATTTGGATGTGTCCACGTTGCGCTTTGGGGCGTTTCCTGTCGCGGGGGCTAGGCCTACCCACACAAGTGAGGTATCATTTTTATCGGGAGACGTGGGGGAACGTGTGGTGGAAGGAAATTCGTGGCTCCTCTCAGATTCCAGAACTTTCTGCCACAGAAATGTGAGGAACATGTGTTTTTTTTTAGCCAAATTTTGAGGTTTGCAAAGGATTCTGGGTAACAGAACCTGGTCCGAGCCACACAAGTCACCCCATCTTGGATTCCCCTAGGTCTCTAGTTTTCAGAAATGCACAGGTTTGGTAGGTTTCCCTAGGTGGCGGCTGAGCTACAGGCCAAAATCTACAGGTAGGCACTTTGCAAAAAACACCTCTGTTTTCCTTCACCAATTTGGCTGTGTCCACGTTGCGCTTTGGGGCATTTCCTGTCACGGGCGCTAGGCCTACCCACACAAGTGAGGTATCATTTTTATCGGGAGACGTGGGGGAACGCTGGGTGGAAGGAAATTCGTGGCTCCTCTCAGATTCCAGAACTTTCTGCCACAGAAATGTGAGGAAAATGTGTTTTTTTAGCCAAATTTTGAGGTTTGCAAAGGATTCTGGGTAACACAACCTGGTCCGAGCAACACAAGTCACCCCATCTTGAATTCCCCTAGGTCTCTAGATTTCAGAAATGCACAGGTTTGGTAGGTTTCCCTAGGTGGGGGCTGAGCTACAGGCCAAAATCTACAGGTAGGCACTTTGCAAAAAACACCTCTGTTTTCCTTCACCAATTTGGATTTGTCCACGTTGCGCTTTGGGGCGTTTTCTGTCGCGGGCGCTAGGCCTACCCACACAAGTGAGGTATCATATTTATCGGGAGACGTGGGGGAACGCTGGGTGGAAGGAAATTCGTGGCTCCTCTCAGATTCCAGAACATTCTGCCACAGAAATGTGAGGAACATGTGTTTTTTTTAGCCAAATTTTGAGGTTTGCAAAGGATTCTGGGTAACAGAACCTGGTCCGAGCCACACAAGTCACCCCATCTTGGATTCCCCTAGGTCTCTAGTTTTCAGAAATGCACAGGTTTGGTAGGTTTCCCTAGGTGGCGGCTGAGCTACAGGCCAAAATCTACAGGTAGGCACTTTGCAAAAAACACCTCTGTTTTCCTTCACCAATTTGGCTGTGTCCACGTTGCGCTTTGGGGCATTTCCTGTCACGGGCGCTAGGCCTACCCACACAAGTGAGGTATCATTTTTATCAGGAGACGTGGGGGAACGCTGGGTGGAAGGAAATTCGTGCCGCCTCTCAGATTCCAGAACTTTCTGCCACAGAAATGTGAGGAACATGTGTTTTTTTAGCCAAATTTTGAGGTTTGCAAAGGATTCTGGGTAACAGAACCTGGTCCGAGCCACACAAGTCACCCCATCTTGGATTCCCCTAGGTCTCTAGTTTTCAGAAATGCACAGGTTTGGTAGGTTTCCCTAGGTGGCGGCTGAGCTACAGGCCAAAATCTACAGGCAGGCACTTTGCAAAAAACACCGTTGTTTTCCTTCACCAATTTGGCTGTGTCCACGTTGCGCTTTGGGGCATTTCCTGTCACGGGCGCTAGGCCTACCCACACAAGTGAGGTATCATTTTTATCGGGAGACGTGGGGGAACGCTGGGTGGAAGGAAATTCACGGCTCCTCTCAGATTCCAGAACTTTCTGCCACAGAAATGTGAGGAACATGTGTTTTTTTAGCCAAATTTTGAGGTTTGCAAAGGATTCTGGGTAACAGAACCTGGTCCGAGCCACACAAGTCCCCCCATCTTGGATTCCCCTAGGTCTCTAGTTTTCAGAAATGCACAGGTTTGGTAGGTTTCCCTAGGTGGCGGCTGAGCTACAAGCCAAAATCTACAGGTAGGCACTTTGCAAAAAACACCTCTGTTTTCCTTCACAAATTTGGATGTGTCCACGCTGCGCTTTGGGGCGTTTCCTGTCGCGGGCGCTAGGCCTACCCACACAAGTGAGGTATCATTTTTATCGGAAGACGTGGGGGAACGCTGGGTGGAAGGAAATTCGTGGCTCCTCTCAGATTCCAGAACTTTCTGCCACAGAAATGTGAGGAACATGTGTTTTTTTAGCCAAATTTTGAGGTTTGCAAAGGATTCTGGGTAACAGAACCTGGTCCGACCCACACAAGTCACCCCATCTTGGATTCCCCTAGGTCTCTAGTTTTCAGAAATGCACAGGTTTGGTAGGTTTCCCTAGGTGGCGGCTGAGCTACAGGCCAAAATCTACAGGTAGGCACTTTGCAAAAAACACCTCTGTTTTCCTTCACCAATTTGGTTGTGTCCACGTTGCGCTTTGGGGCATTTCCTGTCACGGGCGCTAGGCCTACCCACACAAGTGAGGTATCATTTTTATCGGGAGACGTGGGGGAACGCTGGGTGGAAGGAAATTCGTGGCTCCTCTCAGATTCCAGAACTTTCTGCCACAGAAATGTGAGGAAAATGTGTTTTTTTAGCCAAATTTTGAGGTTTGCAAAGGATTCTGGGTAACACAACCTGGTCCGAGCAACACAAGTCACCCCATCTTGAATTCCCCTAGGTCTCTAGATTTCAGAAATGCACAGGTTTGGTAGGTTTCCCTAGGTGGCGGCTGAGCTACAGGCCAAAATCTACAGGTAGGCACTTTGCAAAAAACTCCTCTGTTTTCCTTCACCAATTTGGCTGTGTCCACGTTGCACTTTGGGGCATTTCCTGTCACGGGCGCTAGGCCTACCCACACAAGTGAGGTATCATTTTTATCGGGAGACGTGGGGGAACGCTGGGTGGAAGGAAATTCATGGCGCCTCTCAGATTCCAGAACTTTCTGCCACAGAAATGTGAGGAACATGTGTTTTTTTAGCCAAATTTTGAGGTTTGCAAAGGATTCTGGGTAACAGAACCTGGTCCGAGCAACACAAGTCACCCCATCTTGAATTCCCCTAGGTCTCTAGTTTTCAGAAATGCACAGGTTTGGTAGGTTTCCCTAGGTGGCGGCTGAGCTAGAGGCCAAAATCTACAGGTAGGCACTTTGCAAAAAACACCTCTATTTTCCTTCACCAATTTGGCTGTGTCCACGTTGCGCTTTGGGGCATTTCCTGTCACGGGCGCTAGGCCTACCCACACAAGTGAGGTATCATTTTTATCAGGAGACGGGGGGGAACGCTGGGTGGAAGGAAATTTGTGCCGCCTCTCAGATTCCAGAACTTTCTGCCACAGAAATGTGAGGAACATGTGTTTTTTTAGCCAAATTTTGAGGTTTGCAAAGGATTCTGGGTAACAGAACCTGGTCCGAGCCACACAAGTCACCCCATCTTGGATTCCCCTAGGTCTCTAGTTTTCAGAAATGCACAGGTTTGGTAGGTTTCCCTAGGTGGCGGCTGAGCTACAGGCCAAAATCTACAGGCAGGCACTTTGCAAAAAACACCTTTGTTTTCCTTCACCAATTTGGCTGTGTCCACGTTGCGCTTTGGGGCATTTCCTGTCACGGGCGCTAGGCCTACCCACACAAGTGAGGTATCATTTTTATCGGGAGACGTGGGGGAACGCTGGGTGGAAGGAAATTCACGGCTCCTCTCAGATTCCATAACTTTCTGCCACAGAAATGTGAGGAACATGTGGTTTTTTTGCCAAATTTTGAGGTTTGCAAAGGATTCTGGGTAACAGAACCTGGTCCGAGCCACACAAGTCCCCCCATCTTGGATTCCCCTAGGTCTCTAGTTTTCAGAAATGCACAGGTTTGGTAGGTTTCCCTAGGTGGCGGCTGAGCTACAAGCCAAAATCTACAGGTAGGCACTTTGCAAAAAACACCTCTGTTTTCCTTCACAAATTTGGATGTGTCCATGCTGCGCTTTGGGGCGTTTCCTGTCGCGGGCGCTAGGCCTACCCACACAAGTGAGGTATCATTTTTATCGGGAGACGTGGGGGAACGCTGGGTGGAAGGAAATTCGTGGCTCCTCTCAGATTCCAGAACTTTCTGCCACAGAAATGTGAGGAACATGTGTTTTTTTAGCCAAATTTTGAGGTTTGCAAAGGATTCTGGGTAACAGAACCTGGTCCGAGCCACACAAGTCTCCCCATCTTGGATTCCCCTAGGTCTCTAGTTTTCAGAAATGCACAGGTTTGGTAGGTTTCCCTAGGTGGCGGCTGAGCTACAGGCCAAAATCTACAGGTAGGCACTTTGCAAAAAACACCTCTGTTTTCCTTCACCAATTTGGCTGTGTCCACGTTGCGCTTTGGGGCATTTCCTGTCACGGGCGCTAGGCCTACCCACACAAGTGAGGTATCATTTTTATCGGGAGACGTGGGGGAACGCTGGGTGGAAGGAAATTCGTGGCTCCTCTCAGATTCCAGAACTTTCTGCCACAGAAATGTGAGGAACATGTGTTTTTTTAGCCAAATTTTGAGGTTTGCAAAGGATTCTGGGTAACAGAACCTGGTCCGAGCCACACAAGTCACCCCATCTTGGATTCCCCTAGGTCTCTAGTTTTCAGAAATGCACAGGTTTGGTAGGTTTCCCTAGGTGGTGGCTGAGCTACAGGCCAAAATCTACAGGTAGGCACTTTGCAAAAAACACCTCTGTTTTCCTTCACCAATTTGGCTGTGTCCACGTTGCGCTTTGGGGCATTTCCTGTCACGGGCGCTAGGTCTACCCACACAAGTGAGGTATCATTTTTATCGGGAGACGTGGGGGAACGCTGGGTGGAAGGAAATTCATGGCGCCTCTCAGATTCCAGAACTTTCTGCCACAGAAATGTGAGGAACATGTGTTTTTTTAGCCAAATTTTGAGGTTTGCAAAGGATTCTGGGTAACAGAACCTGGTCCGAGCAACACAAGTCACCCCATCTTGAATTCCCCTAGGTCTCTAGTTTTCAGAAATGCACAGGTTTGGTAGGTTTCCCTAGGTGGCGGCTGAGCTAGAGGCCAAAATCTACAGGTAGGCACTTTGCAAAAAACACCTCTATTTTCCTTCACCAATTTGGCTGTGTCCACGTTGCGCTTTGGGGCATTTCCTGTCACGGGCGCTAGGCCTACCCACACAAGTGAGGTATCATTTTTATCAGGAGACGTGGGGGAACGCTGGGTGGAAGGAAATTCGTGCCGCCTCTCAGATTCCAGAACTTTCTGCCACAGAAATGTGAGGAACATGTGTTTTTTTAGCCAAATTTTGAGGTTTGCAAAGGATTCTGGGTAACAGAACCTGGTCCGAGCCACACAAGTCACCCCATCTTGGATTCCCCTAGGTCTCTAGTTTTCAGAAATGCACAGGTTTGGTAGGTTTCCCTAGGTGGCGGCTGAGCTACAGGCCAAAATCTACAGGCAGGCACTTTGCAAAAAACACCTTTGTTTTCCTTCACCAATTTGGCTGTGTCCACGTTGCGCTTTGGGGCATTTCCTGTCACGGGCGCTAGGCCTACCCACACAAGTGAGGTATCATTTTTATCGGGAGACGTGGGGGAACGCTGGGTGGAAGGAAATTCACGGCTCCTCTCAGATTCCATAACTTTCTGCCACAGAAATGTGAGGAACATGTGTTTTTTTTGCCAAATTTTGAGGTTTGCAAAGGATTCTGGGTAACAGAACCTGGTCCGAGCCACACAAGTCCCCCCATCTTGGATTCCCCTAGGTCTCTAGTTTTCAGAAATGCACAGGTTTGGTAGGTTTCCCTAGGTGGCGGCTGAGCTACAAGCCAAAATCTACAGGTAGGCACTTTGCAAAAAACACCTCTGTTTTCCTTCACAAATTTGGATGTGTCCACGCTGCGCTTTGGGGCGTTTCCTGTCGCGGGCGCTAGGCCTACCCACACAAGTGAGGTATCATTTTTATCGGGAGACGTGGGGGAACGCTGGGTGGAAGGAAATTCGTGGCTCCTCTC
The DNA here is from genome assembly GCF_031143425.1 of Pleurodeles waltl. Taxonomy (NCBI): domain Eukaryota; kingdom Metazoa; phylum Chordata; class Amphibia; order Caudata; family Salamandridae; genus Pleurodeles; species Pleurodeles waltl. The sequence continues at coordinate 188,290,311 of NC_090449.1, read as the reverse complement.
AGATTCCAGAACTTTCTGCCACAGAAATGTGAGGAACATGTGTTTTTTTAGCCAAATTTTGAGGTTTGCAAAGGATTCTGGGTAACAGAACCTGGTCCGAGCCACACAAGTCTCCCCATCTTGGATTCCCCTAGGTCTCTAGTTTTCAGAAATGCACAGGTTTGGTAGGTTTCCCTAGGTGGCGGCTGAGCTACAGGCCAAAATCTACAGGTAGGCACTTTGCAAAAAACACCTCTGTTTTCCTTCACCAATTTGGCTGTGTCCACGTTGCGCTTTGGGGCATTTCCTGTCACGGGCGCTAGGCCTACCCACACAAGTGAGGTATCATTTTTATCGGGAGACGTGGGGGAACGCTGGGTGGAAGGAAATTCGTGGCTCCTCTCAGATTCCAGAACTTTCTGCCACAGAAATGTGAGGAACATGTGTTTTTTTAGCCAAATTTTGAGGTTTGCAAAGGATTCTGGGTAACAGAACCTGGTCCGAGCCACACAAGTCACCCCATCTTGGATTCCCCTAGGTCTCTAGTTTTCAGAAATGCACAGGTTTGGTAGGTTTCCCTAGGTGGTGGCTGAGCTACAGGCCAAAATCTACAGGTAGGCACTTTGCAAAAAACACCTCTGTTTTCCTTCACCAATTTGGCTGTGTCCACGTTGCGCTTTGGGGCATTTCCTGTCACGGGCGCTAGGCCTACCCACACAAGTGAGGTATCATTTTTATCAGGAGACGTGGGGGAACACTGGGTGGAAGGAAATTCGTGCCGTCTCTCAGATTCCAGAACTTTCTGCCACAGAAATGTGAGGAACATGTGTTTTTTAGCCAAATTTTGAGGTTTGCAAAGGATTCTGGGTAACAGAACCTGGACGGAGCCACACAAGTCACCCCATCTTGGATTCCCCTAGGTCTCTAGTTTTCAGAAATGCACAGGTTTGGTAGGTTTCCCTAGGTGGCGGCTGAGCTACAGGCCAAAATCTACAGGTAGGCACTTTGCAAAAAACACCTCTGTTTTCCTTCTCCTATTTGGCTGTGTCCACGTTGCGCTTTGGGGCATTTCCTCTCACGGGCGCTAGGCCTACCCACACAAGTGAGGTATCATTTTTATCGGGAGACGTGCGGGAACGCTGGGTGGAAGGAAATTTGTGGCTCCTCTCAGATTCCAGAACTTTCTGCCACAGAAATGTGAGGAACATGTGTTTTTTTAGCCAAATTTTGAGGTTTGCAAAGGATTCTGGGTAACAGAACCTGGTCCGAGCCACACAAGTCACCCCATCTTGGATTCCCCTAGGTCTCTAGTTTTCAGAAATGCACAGGTTTGGTAGGTTTCCCTAGGTGGCGGCTGAGCTACAGGCCAAAATCTACAGGTAGGCACTTTGCAAAAAACACCTCTGTTTTCCTTCACCAATTTGGCTGTGTCCACGTTGCGCTTTGGGGCATTTCCTGTCACGGGCGCTAGGCCTACCCACACAAGTGAGGTATCATTTTTATCGGGAGACGTGGGGGAACGCTGGGTGGAAGTAAATTCGTGGCTCCTCTCAGATTCCAGAACTTTCTGCCACAGAAATGTGAGGAACATGTGTTTTTTTTGCCAAATTTTGAGGTTTGCAAAGGATTCTGGGTAACAGAACCTGGTCCGAGCCACACAAGTCACCCCATCTTGGATTCCCCTAGGTCTCTAGTTTTCAGAAATGCACAGGTTTGGTAGGTTTCCCTAGGTGGCGGCTGAGCTACAGGCCAAAATCTACAGGTAGGCACTTTGCAAAAAACTCCTCTGTTTTCCTTCACCAATTTGGCTGTGTCCACGTTGCACTTTGGGGCATTTCCTGTCACGGGCGCTAGGCCTACCCACACAAGTGAGGTATCATTTTTATCGGGAGACATGGGGGAACGCTGGGTGGAAGGAAATTCATGCCGCCTCTCAGATTCCAGAACTTTCTGCCACAGAAATGTGAGGAACATGTGTTTTTTTAGCCAAATTTTGAGGTTTGCAAAGGATTCTGGGTAACAGAACCTGGTCCGAGCCACACAAGTCACCCCATATTAGATTCCCCTAGGTCTCTAGTTTTCAGAAATGCCCAGGTTTGGTAGGTTTCCCTAGGTGGCGGCTGAGCTACAGGCCAAAATCTACAGGTAGGCACTTTGCAAAAAACACCTCTGTTTTCCCTCACCAATTTGGCTGTGTCCACGTTGCGCTTTGGGGCATTTCCTGTCACGGGCGCTAGGCCTACCCACACAAGTGAGGTATCATTTTTATCGGGAGACGTGGGGGAACGCTGGGTGGAAGGAAATTCGTGGCTCCTCTCAGATTCCAGAACTTTCTGCCACAGAAATGTGAGGAAAATGTGTTTTTTTAGCCAAATTTTGAGGTTTGCAAAGGATTCTGGGTAACAGAACCTGGTCCGAGCCACACAAGTCACCCCATCTTGGATTCCCCTAGGTCTCTAGATTTCAGAAATGCACAGGATTGGTAGGTTTCCCTAGGTGGCGGCTGAGCTACAGGCCAAAATCTACAGGTAGGCACTTTGCAAAAAACACCTCTGTTTTCCCCACTAATTTGGCTGTGTCCATGTTGCGCTTTGGGGCATTTCCTGTCACGGGCGCTAGGCCTACCCACACAAGTGAGGTATCATTTTTATCGGGAGACGTGGGGGAACGCTGGGTGGAAGGAAATTCGTGGCTCCTCTCAGATTCCAGAACTTTCTGCCACAGAAATGTGAGGAAAATGTGTTTTTTTAGCCAAATTTTGAGGTTTGCAAAGGATTCTGGGTAACAGAACCTGGTCCGAGCCACACAAGTCACCCCATCTTGGATTCCCCTAGGTCTCTAGATTTCAGAAATGCACAGGTTTGGTAGGTTTCCCTAGGTGGCGGCTGAGCTACAGGCCAAAATCTACAGGTAGGCACTTTGCAAAAAACACCTCTGTTTTCCTTCACCAATTTGGATTTGTCCACGTTGCGCTTTGGGGCGTTTTCTGTCGCGGGCGCTAGGCCTACCCACACAAGTGAGGTATCATTTTTATCGGGAGACGTGGGGGAACGCTGGGTGGAAGGAAATTCGTGGCTCCTCTCAGATTCCAGAACTTTCTGCCACAGAAATGTGAGGAACATGTGTTTTTTTTAGCCAAATTTTGAGGTTTGCAAAGGATTCTGGGTAACAGAACCTGGCCCGAGCCACACAAGTCACCCCATCTTGGATTCCCCTAGGTCTCTAGTTTTCAGAAATGCACAGGTTTGGTAGCTTTCCCTAGGTGGCGGCTGAGCTACAGGCCAAAATCTACAGGTAGGCACTTTGCAAAAAACACCTCTGTTTTCCCCACTAATTTGGCTGTGTCCATGTTGCGCTTTGGGGCATTTCCTCTCACGGGCGCTAGGCCTACCCACACAAGTGAGGTATCATTTTTATCGGGAGACGTGGGGGAACGCTGGGTGGAAGGAAATTCGTGGCTCCTCTCAGATTCCAGAACTTTCTGCCACAGAAATGTGAGGAACATGTGTTTATTTAGCCAAATTTTGAGGTTTGCAAAGGATTCTGGGTAAAAGAACCTGGTCCGAGCCACACAAGTCACCCCATCTTGGATTCCCCTAGGTCTCTAGTTTTCAGAAATGCACAGGTTTGGTAGGTTTCCCTAGGTGGCGGCTGAGCTACAGGCCAAAATCTACAGGTAGGCACTTTGCAAAAAACACCTCTGTTTTCCTTCACCTATTTGGTTGTGTCCACGTTGCGCTTTGGGGCATTTTCTGTCACGGGCGCTAGGCCTACCCACACAAGTGAGGTATCATTTTTATCGGGAGACGTGGGGGAACGCTGGGTGGAAGGAAATTCGTGGCTCCTCTCAGATTCCAGAACTTTCTGCCACAGAAATGTGAGGAACATGTGTTTTTTTTGCCAAATTTTGAGGTTTGCAAAGGATTCTGGGTAACAGAACCTGGTCCGAGCCACACAAGTCACCCCATCTTGGATTCCCCTAGGTCACTAGTTTTCAGAAATGCACAGGTTTGGTAGGTTTCCCTAGGTGGCGGCTGAGCTACAGGCCAAAATCTACAGGTAGGCACTTTGCAAAAAACTCCTCTGTTTTCCTTCACCAATTTGGCTGTGTCCACGTTGCGCTTTGGGGCATTTCCTGTCACAGGCGCTAGGCCTACCCACACAAGTGAGGTATCATTTTTATCGGGAGACGTGGGGGAACGCTGGGTGGAAGGAAATTCGTGGCTCCTCTCAGATTCCAGAACTTTCTGCCACAGAAATGTGAGGAAAATGTGTTTTTTTAGCCAAATTTTGAGGTTTGCAAAGGATTCTGGGTAACAGAACCTGGTCCGAGCCACACAAGTCACCCCATCTTGGATTCCCCTAGGTCTCTAGATTTCAGAAATGCACAGGTTTGGTAGGTTTCCCTAGGTGGCGGCTGAGCTACAGGCCAAAATCTACAGGTAGGCACTTTGCAAAAAACACCTCTGTTTTCCTTCACTAATTTGGCTGTGTCCACGTTGCGCTTTGGGGCATTTCCTGTCACGGGCGCTAGGCCTACCCACACAAGTGAGGTATCATTTTTATCGGGAGACGTGGGGGAACGCTGGGTGGAAGGAAATTCGTGGCTCCTCTCAGATTCCAGAACTTTCTGCCACGGAAATGTGAGGAAAATGTGTTTTTTTAGCCAAATTTTGAGGTTTGCAAAGGATTCTGGGTAACAGAACCTGGTCCGAGCCACACAAGTCACCCCATCTTGGATTCCCCTAGGTCTCTAGATTTCAGAAATGCACAGGTTTGGTAGGTTTCCCTAGGTGGCGGCTGAGCTACAGGCCAAAATCTACAGGTAGGCACTTTGCAAAAAACACCTCTGTTTTCCTTCACCAATTTGGATTTGTCCACGTTGCGCTTTGGGGCGTTTTCTGTCGCGGGCGCTAGGCCTACCCACACAAGTGAGGTATCATTTTTATCGGGAGACGTGGGGGAACGCTGGGTGGAAGGAAATTCGTGGCTCCTCTCAGATTCCAGAACTTTCTGCCACAGAAATGTGAGGAACATGTGTTTTTTTTAGCCAAATTTTGAGGTTTGCAAAGGATTCTGGGTAACAGAACCTGGTCCGAGCCACACAAGTCACCCCATCTTGGATTCCCCTAGGTCTCTAGTTTTCAGAAATGCACAGGTTTGGTAGGTTTCCCTAGGTGGCGGCTGAGCTACAGGCCAAAATCTACAGGTAGGCACTTTGCAAAAAACACCTCTGTTTTCCTTCACCAATTTGGCTGTGTCCACGTTGCGCTTTGGGGCATTTCCTCTCACGGGCGCTAGGCCTACCCACACAAGTGAGGTATCATTTTTATCGGGAGACGTGGGGGAACGCTGGGTGGAAGGAAATTCGTGGCTCCTCTCAGATTCCAGAACTTTCTGCCACAGAAATGTGAGGAACATGTGTTTATTTAGCCAAATTTTGAGGTTTGCAAAGGATTCTGGGTAACAGAACCTGGTCCGAGCCACACAAGTCACCCCATTTTGGATTCCCATAGGTCTCTAGTTTTCAGAAATGCACAGGTTTGGTAGGTTTCCCTAGGTGGCGGCTGAGCTACAGGCCAAAATCTACAGGTAGGCACTTTGCAAAAAACACCTCTGTTTTCCTTCACCTATTTGGTTGTGTCCACGTTGCGCTTTGGGGCATTTTCTGTCATGGGCGCTAGGCCTACCCACACAAGTGAGGTATCATTTTTATCGGGAGACGTGGGGGAACGCTGGGTGGAAGGAAATTCGTGGCTCCTCTCAGATTCCAGAACTTTCTGCCACAGAAATGTGAGGAACATGTGTTTTTTTTGCCAAATTTTGAGGTTTGCAAAGGATTCTGGGTAACAGAACCTGGTCCGAGCCACACAAGTCACCCCATCTTGGATTCCCCTAGGTCTCTAGTTTTCAGAAATGCACAGGTTTGGTAGGTTTCCCTAGGTGGCGGCTGAGCTACAGGCCAAAATCTACAGGTAGGCACTTTGCAAAAAACTCCTCTGTTTTCCTTCACCAATTTGGCTGTGTCCACGTTGCACTTTGGGGCATTTCCTGTCACGGGCGCTAGGCCTACCCACACAAGTGAGGTATCATTTTTATCGGGAGACGTGGGGGAACGCTGGGTGGAAGGAAATTCATGCCGCCTCTCAGATTCCAGAACTTTCTGCCACAGAAATGTGAGGAACATGTGTTTTTTTAGCCAAATTTTGAGGTTTGCAAAGGATTCTGGGTAACAGAACCTGGTCCGAGCCACACAAGTCACCCCATATTAGATTCCCCTAGGTCTCTAGTTTTCAGAAATGCACAGGTTTGGTAGCTTTCCCTAGGTGGCGGCTGAGCTACAGGCCAAAATCTACAGGTAGGCACTTTGCATAAAACACCTCTGTTTTCCCTCACCAATTTGGCTGTGTCCACGTTGCGCTTTGGGGCATTTCCTGTCACGGGCGCTAGGCCTACCCACACAAGTGAGGTATCATTTTTATCGGGAGACGTGGGGGAACGCTGGGTGGAAGGAAATTCGTGGCTCCTCTCAGATTCCAGAACTTTCTGCCACAGAAATGTGAGGAAAATGTGTTTTTTTAGCCAAATGTTGAGGTTTGCAAAGGATTCTGGGTAACAGAACCTGGTCCGAGCCACACAAGTCACCCCATCTTGGATTCCCCTAGGTCTCTAGATTTCAGAAATGCACAGGTTTGGTAGGTTTCCCTAGGTGGCGGCTGAGCTACAGGCCAAAATCTACAGGTAGGCACTTTGCAAAAAACACCTCTGTTTTCCTTCACCAATTTGGATTTGTCCACGTTGCGCTTTGGGGCGTTTTCTGTCGCGGGCGCTAGGCCTACCCACACAAGTGAGGTATCATATTTATCGGGAGACGTGGGGGAACGCTGGGTGGAAGGAAATTCGTGGCTCCTCTCAGATTCCAGAACTTTCTGCCAAAGAAATGTGAGGAACATGTGTTTTTTTAAGCCAAATTTTGAGGTTTGCAAAGGATTCTGGGTAACAGAACCTGGTCCGAGCCACACAAGTCACCCCATCTTGGATTCCCCTAGGTCTCTAGTTTTCAGAAATGCACAGGTTTGGTAGGTTTCCCTAGGTGGCGGCTGAGCTAGAGGCCAAAATCTACAGGTAGGCACTTTGCAAAAAACACCTCTATTTTCCTTCACAAATTTGGATGTGTCCACGTTGCGCTTTGGGGCGTTTCCTGTCTCGGGCGCTAGGCCTACCCACACAAGTGAGGTATCATTTTTATCGGGAGACGTGGGGGAACGCTGGGTGGAAGGAAATTCGTGGCTCCTCTCAGATTCCAGAACTTTCTGCCACAGAAATGTGAGGAACATGTGTTTTTTTAGCCAAATTTTGAGGTTTGCAAAGGATTCTGGGTAACAGAACCTGGTCCGAGCCACACAAGTCACCCCATCTTGGATTCCCCTAGGTCTCTAGTTTTCAGAAATGCACAGGTTTGGTAGGTTTCCCTAGGTGGCGGCTGAGCTACAAGCCAAAATCTACAGGTAGGCAATTTGCAAAAAACACCTCTGTTTTCCTTCACAAATTTGGATGTGTCCAAGTTGCGCTTTGGGGCGTTTTCTGTCGCGGGCGCTAGGCCTACCCACACAAGTGAGGTATCATTTTTATCGGGAGACGTGGGGGAACGCTGGGTGGAAGGAACTTCGTGGCTCCTCTCAGATTCCAGAACTTTCTGCCACAGAAATGTGAGGAACATGTGTTATTTTTGCCAAATTTTGAGGTTTGCAAAGGATTCTGGGTAACAGAACCTGGTCCGAGCCACACAAGTCCCCCCATCTTGGATTCACCTAGGTCTCTAGTTTTCAGAAATACACAGGTTTGGTAGGTTTCCCTAAGTGGCGGCTGAGCTACAAGCCAAAATCTGCAGGTAGGCACTTTGCAAAAAACACCTCTGTTTTCCTTCACAAATTTGGATGTGTCCACGTTGCGCTTTGGGGTGTTTCCTGTCGCGGGGGCTAGGCCTACCCACACAAGTGAGGTATCATTTTTATCGGGAGACGTGGGGGAACGTGTGGTGGAAGGAAATTCGTGGCTCCTCTCAGATTCCAGAACGTTCTGCCACAGAAATGTGAGGAACATGTGTTTTTTTTAGCCAAATTTTGAGGTTTGCAAAGGATTCTGGGTAACAGAACCTGGTCCGAGCCACACAAGTCACCCCATCTTGGATTCCCCTAGGTCTCTAGTTTTCAGAAATGCACAGGTTTGGTAGGTTTCCCTAGGTGGCGGCTGAGCTACAGGCCAAAATCTACAGGTAGGCACTTTGCAAAAAACACCTCTGTTTTCCTTCACCAATTTGGCTGTGTCCACGTTGCGCTTTGGGGCATTTCCTGTCACGGGCGCTAGGCCTACCCACACAAGTGAGGTATCATTTTTATCGGGAGACGTGGGGGAACGCTGGGTGGAAGGAAATTCGTGGCTCCTCTCAGATTCCAGAACTTTCTGCCACAGAAATGTGTGGAAAATGTGTTTTTTTAGCCAAATTTTGAGGTTTGCAAAGGATTCTGGGTAACACAACCTGGTCCGAGCAACACAAGTCACCCCATCTTGAATTCCCCTAGGTCTCTAGATTTCAGAAATGCACAGGTTTGGTAGGTTTCCCTAGGTGGGGGCTGAGCTACAGGCCAAAATCTACAGGTAGGCACTTTGCAAAAAACACCTCTGTTTTCCTTCACCAATTTGGATTTGTCCACGTTGCGCTTTGGGGCGTTTTCTGTCGCGGGCGCTAGGCCTACCCACACAAGTGAGGTATCATATTTATCGGGAGACGTGGGGGAACGCTGGGTGGAAGGAAATTCGTGGCTCCTCTCAGATTCCAGAACTTTCTGCCACAGAAATGTGAGGAACATGTGTTTTTTTTAGCCAAATTTTGAAGTTTGCAAAGGATTCTGGGTAACAGAACCTGGTCCGAGCCACACAAGTCACCCCATCTTGGATTCCCCTAGGTCTCTAGTTTTCAGAAATGCACAGGTTTGGTAGGTTTCCTTAGGTGGCGGCTGAGCTACAGGCCAAAATCTACAGGTAGGCACTTTGCAAAAAACACCTCTGTTTTCCTTCACCAATTTGGCTGTGTCCACGTTGCGCTTTGGGGCATTTCCTGTCACGGGCGCTAGGCCTACCCACACAAGTGAGGTATCATTTTTATCAGGAGACGTGGGGGAACGCTGGGTGGAAGGAAATTCGTGCCGCCTCTCAGATTCCAGAACTGTCTTCCACAGAAATGTGAGGAACATGTGTTTTTTTAGCCAAATTTTGAGGTTTGCAAAGGATTCTGGGTAACAGAACCTGGTCCGAGCCGCACAAGTCACCCCATCTTGGATTCCCCTAGGTCTCTAGTTTTCAGAAATGCACAGGTTTGGTAGGTTTCCCTAGGTGGCGGCTGAGCTACAGGCCAAAATCTACAGGCAGGCACTTTGCAAAAAACACCTTTGTTTTCCTTCACCAATTTGGCTGTGTCCACGTTGCGCTTTGGGGCATTTCCTGTCACGGGCGCTAGGCCTACCCACACAAGTGAGGTATCATTTTTATCGGGAGACGTGGGGGAACGCTGGGTGGAAGGAAATTCACGGCTCCTCTCAGATTCCAGAACTTTCTGCCACAGAAATGTGAGGAACATGTGTTTTTTTGCCAAATTTTGAGGTTTGCAAAGGATTCTGGGTAACAGAACCTGGTCCGAGCCACACAAGTCCCCCCATCTTGGATTCCCCTAGGTCTCTAGTTTTCAGAAATGCACAGGTTTGGTAGGTTTCCCTAGGTGGCGGCTGAGCTACAAGCCAAAATCTACAGGTAGGCACTTTGCAAAAAACACCTCTGTTTTCCTTCACAAATTTGGATGTGTCCACGCTGCGCTTTGGGGCGTTTCCTGTCGCGGGCGCTAGGCCTACCCACACAAGTGAGGTATCATTTTTATCGGGAGACGTGGGGGAACGCTGGGTGGAAGGAAATTCGTGGCTCCTCTCAGATTCCAGAACTTTCTGCCACAGAAATATGAGGAACATGTGCTTTTTTAGCCAAATTTTGAGGTTTGCAAAGGATTCTGGGTAACAGAACCTGGTCCGAGCCACACAAGTCACCCCATCTTGGATTCCCCTAGGTCTCTAGTTTTCAGAAATGCACAGGTTTGGTAGGTTTCCCTAGGTGGCGGCTGAGCTACAGGCCAAAATCTACAGGTAGGCACTTTGCAAAAAACACCTCTGTTTTCCTTCACCAATTTGGATTTGTCCACGTTGCGCTTTGGGGCATTTCCTGTCACGAGCGCTAGGCCTACCCACACAAGTGAGGTATCATTTTTATCAGGAGACGTGGGGGAACACTGGGTGGAAGGAAATTCGTGCCGCCTCTCAGATTCCTGAACTTTCTGCCACAGAAATGTGAGGAACATGTGTTTTTTTAGCCAAATTTTGAGGTTTGCAAAGGATTCTGGGTAACAGAACCTGGTCCGAGCCACACAAGTCACCCCATCTTGGATTCCCCTAGGTCTCTAGTTTTTAGAAATGCACAGGTTTGGTAGGTTTCCCTAGGTGGCGGCTGAGCTACAGGCCAAAATCTACAGGCAGGCACTTTGCAAAAAACACCTTTGTTTTCCTTCACCAATTTGGCTCTGTCCACGTTGCGCTTTGGGGCATTTCCTGTCACGGGCGCTAGGCCTACCCACACAAGTGAGGTATCATTTTTATCGGGAGATGTGGGGGAACGCTGGGTGGAAGGAAATTCACGGCTCCTCTCAGATTCCAGAACTTTCTGCCACAGAAATGTGAGGAACATGTGTTTTTTTAGCCAAATTTTGAGGTTTGCAAAGGATTCTGGGTAACAGAACCTGGTCCGAGCCACACAAGTCCCCCCATCTTGGATTCCCCTAGGTCTCTAGTTTTCAGAAATGCACAGGTTTGGTAGGTTTCCCTAGGTGGCGGCTGAGCTACAAGCCAAAATCTACAGGTAGGCACTTTGCAAAAAACACCTCTGTTTTCCTTCACAAATTTGGATGTGTCCACGCTGCGCTTTGGGTCGTTTCCTGTCACGGGCGCTAGGCCTACCCACATAAGTGAGGTATCATTTTTATCGGGAGACGTGGGGGAACGCTGGGTGGAAGGAACTTCGTGGCTCCTCTCAGATTCCAGAACTTTCTGCCACAGAAATGTGAGGAACATGTGTTTTTTTAGCCAAATTTTGAGGTTTGCAAAGGATTCTGGGTAACAGAACCTGGTGCGAGCCACACAAGTCCCCCCATCTTGGATTCACCTAGGTCTCTAGTTTTCAGAAATGCACCGGTTTGGTAGGTTTCCCTAGGTGGCGGCTGAGCTACAAGCCAAAATCTACAGGTAGGCACTTTGCAAAAAACACCTCTGTTTTCCTTCACAAATTTGGATGTGTCCACGTTGCGCTTTGGGGCGTTTCCTGTCGCGGGGGCTAGTCCTACCCACACAAGTGAGGTATCATTTTTATCGGGAGACGTGGGGGAACGTGTGGTGGAAGGAAATTCGTGGCTCCTCTCAGATTCCAGAACTTTCTGCCACAGAAATGTGAGGAACATGTGTTTTTTTTAGCCAAATTTTGAGGTTTGCAAAGGATTCTGGGTAACAGAACCTGGTCCGAGCCACACAAGTCACCCCATCTTGGATTCCCCTAGGTCTCTAGTTTTCAGAAATGCACAGGTTTGGTAGGTTTCCCTAGGTGGCGGCTGAGCTACAGGCCAAAATCTACAGGTAGGCTCTTTGCAAAAAACACCTCTGTTTTCCTTCACCAATTTGGCTGTGTCCACGTTGCGCTTTGGGGCATTTCCTGTCACGGGCGCTAGGCCTACCCACACAAGTGAGGTATAATTTTTATCGGGAGACGTGGGGGAACGCTGGGTGGAAGGAAATTCGTGGCTCCTCTCAGATTCCAGAACTTTCTGCCACAGAAATGTGAGGAAAATGTGTTTTTTTAGCCAAATTTTGAGGTTTGCAAAGGATTCTGGGTAACACAACCTGGTCCGAGCAACACAAGTCACCCCATCTTGAATTCCCCTAGGTCTCTAGATTTCAGAAATGCACAGGTTTGGTAGGTTTCCCTAGGTGGGGGCTGAGCTACAGGCCAAAATCTACAGGTAGGCACTTTGCAAAAAACACCTCTGTTTTCGTTCACCAATTTGGATTTGTCCACGTTGCGCTTTGGGGCGTTTTCTGTCGCGGGCGCTAGGCCTACCCACACAAGTGAGGTATCATATTTATCGGGAGACGTGGGGGAATGCTGGGTAGAAGGAAATTCGTGGCTCCTCTCAGATTCCAGAACATTCTGCCACAGAAATGTGAGGAACATGTGTTTTTTTTAGCCAAATTTTGAGGTTTGCAAAGGATTCTGGGTAACAGAACCTGGTCCGAGCCACACAAGTCACCCCATCTTGGATTCCCCTAGGTCTCTAGTTTTCAGAAATGCACAGGTTTGGTAGGTTTCCCTAGGTGGCGGCTGAGCTACAGGCCAAAATCTACAGGTAGGCACTTTGCAAAAAACACCTCTGTTTTCCTTCACCAATTTGGCTGTGTCCACGTTGCGCTTTGGGGCATTTCCTGTCACGGGCGCTAGGCCTACCCACACAAGTGAGGTATCATTTTTATCAGGAGACGTGGGGGAACGCTGGGTGGAAGGAAATTCGTGCCGCCTCTCAGATTCCAGAACTTTCTGCCACAGAAATGTGAGGAACATGTGTTTTTTTAGCCAAATTTTGAGGTTTGCAAAGGATTCTGGGTAACAGAACCTGGTCCGAGCCACACAAGTCACCCCATCTTGGATTCCCCTAGGTCTCTAGTTTTCAGAAATGCACAGGTTTGGTAGGTTTCCCTAGGTGGCGGCTGAGCTACAGGCCAAAATCTACAGGCAGGCACTTTGCAAAAAACACCGTTGTTTTCCTTCACCAATTTGGCTGTGTCCACGTTGCGCTTTGGGGCATTTCCTGTCACGGGCGCTAGGCCTACCCACACAAGTGATGTATCATTTTTATCAGGAGACGTGGGGGAACGCTGGGTGGAAGGAAATTCACGGCTCCTCTCAGATTCCAGAACTTTCTGCCACAGAAATGTGAGGAACATGTGTTTTTTTAGCCAAATTTTGAGGTTTGCAAAGGATTCTGGGTAACAGAACCTGGTCCGAGCCACACAAGTCCCCCCATCTTGGATTCCCCTAGGTCTCTAGTTTTCAGAAATGCACAGGTTTGGTTGGTTTCCCTAGGTGGCGGCTGAGCTACAAGCCAAAATCTACAGGTAGGCACTTTGCAAAAAACACCTCTGTTTTCCTTCACAAATTTGGATGTGTCCACGCTGCGCTTTGGGGCGTTTCCTGTCGCGGGCGCTAGGCCTACCCACACAAGTGAGGTATCATTTTTATCGGGAGACGTGGGGGAACGCTGGGTGGAAGGAAATTCGTGGCTCCTCTCAGATTCCAGAACTTTCTGCCACAGAAATGTGAGGAACATGTGTTTTTTTAGCCAAATTTTGAGGTTTGCAAAGGATTCTGGGTAACAGAACCTGGTCCGACCCACACAAGTCACCCCATCTTGGATTCCCCTAGGTCTCTAGTTTTCAGAAATGCACAGGTTTGGTAGGTTTCCCTAGGTGGCGGCTGAGCTACAGGCCAAAATCTACAGGTAGGCACTTTTCAAAAAACACCTCTGTTTTCCTTCACCAATTTGGCTGTGTCCACGTTGCGCTTTGGGGCATTTCCTGTCACGGGCGCTAGGCCTACCCACACAAGTGAGGTATCATTTTTATCGGGAGACGTGGGGGAACGCTGGGTGGAAGGAAATTCGTGGCTCCTCTCAGATTCCAGAACTTTCTGCCACAGAAATGTGAGGAACATGTGTTTTTTTAGCCAAATTTTGAGGTTTGCAAAGGATTCTGGGTAACAGAACCTGGTCCGAGCCACACAAGTCACCCCATCTTGGATTCCCCTAGGTCTCTAGTTTTCAGAAAGGCACAGGTTTGGTAGGTTTCCCTAGGTGGCAGCTGAGCTACAGGCCAAAATCTACAGGTAGGCACTTTGCAAAAAACACCTCTGTTTTCCTTCACCAATTTGGCTGTGTCCACGTTGCGCTTTGGGGCATTTCCTGTCACGGGCGCTAGGCCTACCCACACAAGTGAGGTATCATTTTTATCAGGAGACGTGGGGGAACACTGGGTGGAAGGAAATTCGTGCCGCCTCTCAGATTCCAGAACTTTCTGCCACAGAAATGTGAGGAACATGTGTTTTTTTAGCCAAATTTTGAGGTTTGCAAAGGATTCTGGGTAACAGAACCTGGTCCGAGCCACACAAGTCACCCCATCTTGGATTCCCCTAGGTCTCTAGTTTTCAGAAATGCACAGGTTTGGTAGGTTTCCCTAGGTGGCGGCTGAGCTACAGGCCAAAATCTACAGGCAGGCACTTTGCAAAAAACACCTTTGTTTTCCTTCACCAATTTGGCTGTGTCCACGTTGCGCTTTGGGGCATTTCCTGTCACGGGCGCTAGGCCTACCCACACAAGTGAGGTATCATTTTTATCGGGAGATGTGGGGGAACGCTGGGTGGAAGGAAATTCACGGCTCCTCTCAGATTCCAGAACTTTCTGCCACAGAAATGTGAGGAACATGTGTTTTTTTAGCCAAATTTTGAGGTTTGCAAAGGATTCTGGGTAACAGAACCTGGTCCGAGCCACACAAGTCCCCCCATCTTGGATTCCCCTAGGTCTCTAGTTTTCAGAAATGCACAGGTTTGGTAGGTTTCCCTAGGTGGCGGCTGAGCTACAGGCCAAAATCTACAAGTAGGCACTTTGCAAAAAACACCTCTGTTTTCCTTCACCAATTTGGCTGTGTCCACGTTGCGCTTTGGGGCATTTCCTGTCACGGGCGCTAGGCCTACCCACACAAGTGAGGTATCATTTTTATCGGGAGACGTGGGGGAACGCTGGGTGGAAGGAAATTCGTGGCTCCTCTCAGATTCCAGAACTTTCTGCCACAGAAATGTGAGGAACATGTGTTTTATTAGCCAAATTTTGAGGTTTGCAAAGGATTCTGGGTAACAGAACCTGGTCCGAGCCACACAAGTCACCCCATCTTGGATTCCCCTAGGTCTCTAGTTTTCAGAAATGCACAGGTTTGGTAGGTTTCCCTAGGTGGCGGCTGAGCTAGAGGCCAAAATCTACAGGTAGGCACTTTGCAAAAAACACCTCTATTTTCCTTCACAAATTTGGATGTGTCCACGTTGCGCTTTGGGGCGTTTCCTGTCGCGGGCGCTAGGCCTACCCACACAAGTGAGGTATCATTTTTATCGGGAGACGTGGGGGAACGCTGGGTGGAAGGAAATTCGTGGCTCCTCTCAGATTCCAGAACTTTCTGCCACAGAAATGTGAGGAACATGTGTTTTTTTAGCCAAATTTTGAGGTTTGCAAAGGATTCTGGGTAACAGAACCTGGTCCGAGCCACACAAGTCACCCCATCTTGGATTCCAATAGGTCTCTACTGTAGTTTTCAGAAATGCACAGGTTTGGTAAGTTTCCCTAGGTGGCGGCTGAGCTACAAGCCAAAATCTACAGTTAGGCACTTTGCAAAAAACACCTCTGTTTTCCTTCACAAATTTGGATGTGTCCACGTTGCGCTTTGGGGCGTTTCCTGTCGCGGGGGCTAGGCCTACCCACACAAGTGAGGTATCATTTTTATCGGGAGACGTGGGGGAACGTGGGGTGGAAGGAAATTCGTGGCTCCTCTCAGATTCCAGAACTTTCTGCCACAGAAATGTGAGGAACATGTGTTTTTTTTAGCCAAATTTTGAGGTTTGCAAAGGATTCTGGGTAACAGAACCTGGTCCGAGCCACACAAGTCACCCCATCTTGGATTCCCCTAGGTCTCTAGTTTTCAGAAATGCACAGGTTTGGTAGGTTTCCCTAGGTGGCGGCTGAGCTACAGGCCAAAATCTACAGGTAGGCAATTTGCAAAAAACACCTCTGTTTTCCTTCACCAATTTGGCTGTGTCCACGTTGCGCTTTGGGGCATTTCCTGTCACGGGCGCTAGGCCTACCCACACAAGTGAGGTATAATTTTTATTGGGAGACGTGGGGGAACGCTGGGTGGAAGGAAATTCGTGGCTCCTCTCAGATTCCAGAACTTTCTGCCACAGAAATGTGAGGAAAATGTGTTTTTTTAGCCAAATTTTGAGGTTTGCAAAGGATTCTGGGTAACACAACCTGGTCCGAGCAACACAAGTCACCCCATCTTGAATTCCCCTACGTCTCTAGATTTCAGAAATGCACAGGTTTGGTAGGTTTCCCTAGGTGGGGGCTGAGCTACAGGCCAAAATCTACAGGTAGGCACTTTGCAAAAAACACCTCTGTTTTCCTTCACCAATTTGGATTTGTCCACGTTGCGCTTTGGGGCGTTTTCTGTCGCGGGCGCTAGGCCTACCCACACAAGTGAGGTATCATTTTTATCGGGAGACGTGGGGGAACGCTGGGTGGAAGGAAATTCGTGGCTCCTCTCAGATTCCAGAACTTTCTGCCACAGAAATGTGAGGAAAATGTGTTTTTTTAGCCAAATTTTGAGGTTTGCAAAGGATTCTGGGTAACAGAACCTCGTCCGAGCAACACAAGTCACCCCATCTTGGATTCCCCTAGGTCTCTAGTTTTCAGAAATGCACAGGTTTGGTAGGTTTCCCTAGGTGGCGGCTGAGCTACAAGCCAAAATCTACAGGTAGGCACTTTGCAAAAAACACCTCTGTTTTCCTTCACAAATTTGGATGTGTCCACGTTGCGCTTTGGGGCGTTTCCTGTCGCGGGGGCTAGGCCTACCCACACAAGTGAGGTATCATTTTTATCGGGAGACGTGGGGGAACGTGTGGTGGAAGGAAATTCGTGGCTCCTCTCAGATTCCAGAACTTTCTGCCACAGAAATGTGAGGAACATGTGTTTTTTTTAGCCAAATTTTGAGGTTTGCAAAGGATTCTGGGTAACAGAACCTGGTCCGAGCCACACAAGTCACCCCATCTTGGATTCCCCTAGGTCTCTAGTTTTCAGAAATGCACAGGTTTGGTAGGTTTCCCTAGGTGGCGGCTGAGCTACAGGCCAAAATCTACAGGTAGGCACTTTGCAAAAAACACCTCTGTTTTCCTTCACCAATTTGGCTGTGTCCACGTTGCGCTTTGGGGCATTTCCTGTCACGGGCGCTAGGCCTACCCACACAAGTGAGGTATCATTTTTATCGGGAGACGTGGGGGAACGCTGGGTGGAAGGAAATTCGTGGCTCCTCTCAGATTCCAGAACTTTCTGCCACAGAAATGTGTGGAAAATGTGTTTTTTTAGCCAAATTTGGAGGTTTGCAAAGGATTCTGGGTAACACAACCTGGTCCGAGCAACACAAGTCACCCCATCTTGAATTCCCCTAGGTCTCTAGATTTCAGAAATGCACAGGTTTGGTAGGTTTCCCTAGGTGGCGGCTGAGCTACAGGCCAAAATCTACAGGTAGGCACTTTGCAAAAAACACCTCTGTTTTCCTTCACCAATTTGGCTGTGTCCACGTTGCGCTTTGGGGCATTTCCTGTCACGGGCGCTAGGCCTACCCACACAAGTGAGGTATCATTTTTATCGGGAGACGTGGGGGAACGCTGGGTGGAAGGAAATTCGTGGCTCCTCTCAGATTCCAGAACTTTCTGCCACAGAAATGTGAGGAACATGTGTTTTTTTAGCCAAATTTTGAGGTTTGCAAAGGATTCTGGGTAACAGAACCTGGTCCGAGCCACACAAGTCACCCCATCTTGGATTCCCCTAGGTCTCTAGTTTTCAGAAATGCACAGGTTTGGTAGGTTTCCCTAGGTGGCGGCTGAGCTACAGGCCAAAATCTACAGGTAGGCACTTTGCAAAAAACACCTCTGTTTTCCTTCACCAATTTGGCTGTGTCCACGTTGCGCTTTGGGGCATTTCCTGTCACGGGCGCTAGGCCTACCCACACAAGTGAGGTATCATTTTTATCAGGAGACGTGGGGGAACACTGGGTGGAAGGAAATTCGTGCCGCCTCTCAGATTCCAGAACTTTCTGCCACAGAAATGTGAGGAACATGTGTTTTTTTAGCCAAATTTTGAGGTTTGCAAAGGATTCTGGGTAACAGAACCTGGTCCGAGCCACACAAGTCACCCCATCTTGGATTCCCCTAGGTCTCTAGTTTTCAGAAATGCACAGGTTTGGTAGGTTTCCCTAGGTGGCGGCTGAGCTACAGGCCAAAATCTACAGGCAGGCACTTTGCAAAAAACACCTTTGTTTTCCTTCACCAATTTGGCTGTGTCCACGTTGCGCTTTGGGGCATTTCCTGTCACGGGCGCTAGGCCTACCCACACAAGTGAGGTATCATTTTTATCGGGAGATGTGGGGGAACGCTGGGTGGAAGGAAATTCACGGCTCCTCTCAGATTCCAGAACTTTCTGCCACAGAAATGTGAGGAACATGTGTTTTTTTAGCCAAATTTTGAGGTTTGCAAAGGATTCTGGGTAACAGAACCTGGTCCGAGCCACACAAGTCCCCCCATCTTGGATTCCCCTAGGTCTCTAGTTTTCAGAAATGCACAGGTTTGGTAGGTTTCCCTAGGTGGCGGCTGAGCTACAGGCCAAAATCTACAGGTAGGCACTTTGCAAAAAACACCTCTGTTTTCCTTCACCAATTTGGCTGTGTCCACGTTGCGCTTTGGGGCATTTCCTGTCACGGGCGCTAGGCCTACCCACACAAGTGAGGTATCATTTTTATCGGGAGACGTGGGGGAACGCTGGGTGGAAGGAAATTCGTGGCTCCTCTCAGATTCCAGAACTTTCTGCCACAGAAATGTGAGGAACATGTGTTTTATTAGCCAAATTTTGAGGTTTGCAAAGGATTCTGGGTAACAGAACCTGGTCCGAGCCACACAAGTCACCCCATCTTGGATTCCCCTAGGTCTCTAGTTTTCAGAAATGCACAGGTTTGGTAGGTTTCCCTAGGTGGCGGCTGAGCTAGAGGCCAAAATCTACAGGTAGGCACTTTGCAAAAAACACCTCTATTTTCCTTCACAAATTTGGATGTGTCCACGTTGCGCTTTGGGGCGTTTCCTGTCGCGGGCGCTAGGCCTACCCACACAAGTGAGGTATCATTTTTATCGGGAGACGTGGGGGAACGCTGGGTGGAAGGAAATTCGTGGCTCCTCTCAGATTCCAGAACTTTCTGCCACAGAAATGTGAGGAACATGTGTTTTTTTAGCCAAATTTTGAGGTTTGCAAAGGATTCTGGGTAACAGAACCTGGTCCGAGCCACACAAGTCACCCCATCTTGGATTCCCCTAGGTCTCTAGTCTTCAGAAATGCACAGGTTTGGTAGGTTTCCCTAGGTGGCGGCTGAGCTACAGGCCAAAATCTACAAGTAGGCACTTTGCAAAAAACACCTCTGTTTTCCTTCACCAATTTGGCTGTGTCCACGTTGCGCTTTGGGGCATTTCCTGTCACGGGCGCTAGGCCTACCCACACAAGTGAGGTATCATTTTTATCGGGAGACGTGGGGGAACGCTGGGTGGAAGGAAATTCGTGGCTCCTCTCAGATTCCAGAACTTTCTGCCACAGAAATGTGAGGAACATGTGTTTTATTAGCCAAATTTTGAGGTTTGCAAAGGATTCTGGGTAACAGAACCTGGTCCGAGCCACACAAGTCACCCCATCTTGGATTCCCCTAGGTCTCTAGTTTTCAGAAATGCACAGGTTTGGTAGGTTTCCCTAGGTGGCGGCTGAGCTAGAGGCCAAAATCTACAGGTAGGCACTTTGCAAAAAACACCTCTATTTTCCTTCACAAATTTGGATGTGTCCACGTTGCGCTTTGGGGCGTTTCCTGTCGCGGGCGCTAGGCCTACCCACACAAGTGAGGTATCATTTTTATCGGGAGACGTGGGGGAACGCTGGGTGGAAGGAAATTCGTGGCTCCTCTCAGATTCCAGAACTTTCTGCCACAGAAATGTGAGGAACATGTGTTTTTTTAGCCAAATTTTGAGGTTTGCAAAGGATTCTGGGTAACAGAACCTGGTCCGAGCCACACAAGTCACCCCATCTTGGATTCCAATAGGTCTCTACTGTAGTTTTCAGAAATGCACAGGTTTGGTAGGTTTCCCTAGGTGGCGGCTGAGCTACAAGCTAAAATCTACAGGTAGGCACTTTGCAAAAAACACCTCTGTTTTCCTTCACAAATTTGGATGTGTCCAAGTTGCGCTTTGGGGCGTTTTCTGGCGCGGGCGCTAGGCCTACCCACACAAGTGAGGTATCATTTTTATCAGGAGACGTGGGGGAACGCTGGGTGGAAGGAACTTCGTGGCTCCTCTCAGATTCCAGAACTTTCTGCCACAGAAATGTGAGGAACATGTGTTTTTTTAGCCAAATTTTGAGGTTTGCAAAGGATTCTGGATAACAGAACCTGGTCCGAGCCACACAAGTCCCCCCATCTTGGATTCACCTAGGTCTCTAGTTTTCAGAAATGCACAGGTTTGGTAAGTTTCCCTAGGTGGCGGCTGAGCTACAAGCCAAAATCTACAGTTAGGCACTTTGCAAAAAACACTTCTGTTTTCCTTCACAAATTTGGATGTGTCCACGTTGCGCTTTGGGGCGTTTCCTGTCGCGGGGGCTAGGCCTACCCACACAAGTGAGGTATCATTTTTATCGGGAGACGTGGGGGAACGTGGGGTGGAAGGAAATTCGTGGCTCCTCTCAGATTCCAGAACTTTCTGCCACAGAAATGTGAGGAACATGTGTTTTTTTTAGCCAAATTTTGAGGTTTGCAAAGGATTCTGGGTAACAGAACCTGGTCCGAGCCACACAAGTCACCCCATCTTGGATTCCCCTAGGTCTCTAGTTTTCAGAAATGCACAGGTTTGGTAGGTTTCCCTAGGTGGCGGCTGAGCTACAGGCCAAAATCTACAGGTAGGCACTTTGCAAAAAACACCTCTGTTTTCCTTCACCAATTTGGCTGTGTCCACGTTGCGCTTTGGGGCATTTCCTGTCACGGGCGCTAGGCCTACCCACACAAGTGAGGTATAATTTTTATCGGGAGACGTGGGGGAACGCTGGGTGGAAGGAAATTCGTGGCTCCTCTCAGTTTCCAGAACTTTCTGCCACAGAAATGTGAGGAAAATGTGTTTTTTTAGCCAAATTTTGAGGTTTGCAAAGGATTCTGGGTAACACAACCTGGTCCGAGCAACACAAGTCACCCCATCTTGAATTCCCCTAGGTCTCTAGATTTCAGAAATGCACAGGTTTGGTAGGTTTCCCTAGGTGGGGGCTGAGCTACAGGCCAAAATCTACAGGTAGGCACTTTGCAAAAAACACCTCTGTTTTCCTTCACCAATTTGGATTTGTCCACGTTGCGCTTTGGGGCGTTTTCTGTCGCGGGCGCTAGGCCTACCCACACAAGTGAGGTATCATTTTTATCGGGAGACGTGGGGGAACGCTGGGTGGAAGGAAATTCGTGGCTCCTCTCAGATTCCAGAACTTTCTGCCACAGAAATGTGAGGAAAATGTGTTTTTTTAGCCAAATTTTGAGGTTTGCAAAGGATTCTGGGTAACAGAACCTCGTCCGAGCAACACAAGTCACCCCATCTTGGATTCCCCTAGGTCTCTAGTTTTCAGAAATGCACAGGTTTGGTAGGTTTCCCTAGGTGGCGGCTGAGCTACAAGCCAAAATCTACAGGTAGGCACTTTGCAAAAAACACCTCTGTTTTCCTTCACAAATTTGGATGTGTCCACGTTGCGCTTTGGGGCGTTTCCTGTCGCGGGGGCTAGGCCTACCCACACAAGTGAGGTATCATTTTTATCGGGAGACGTGGGGGAACGTGTGGTGGAAGGAAATTCGTGGCTCCTCTCAGATTCCAGAACTTTCTGCCACAGAAATGTGAGGAACATGTGTTTTTTTTAGCCAAATTTTGAGGTTTGCAAAGGATTCTGGGTAACAGAACCTGGTCCGAGCCACACAAGTCACCCCATCTTGGATTCCCCTAGGTCTCTAGTTTTCAGAAATGCACAGGTTTGGTAGGTTTCCCTAGGTGGCGGCTGAGCTACAGGCCAAAATCTACAGGTAGGCACTTTGCAAAAAACACCTCTGTTTTCCTTCACCAATTTGGCTGTGTCCACGTTGCGCTTTGGGGCATTTCCTGTCACGGGCGCTAGGCCTACCCACACAAGTGAGGTATCATTTTTATCGGGAGACGTGGGGGAACGCTGGGTGGAAGGAAATTCGTGGCTCCTCTCAGATTCCAGAACTTTCTGCCACAGAAATGTGTGGAAAATGTGTTTTTTTAGCCAAATTTGGAGGTTTACAAAGGATTCTGGGTAACACAACCTGGTCCGAGCAACACAAGTCACCCCATCTTGAATTCCCCTAGGTCTTTAGATTTCAGAAATGCACAGGTTTGGTAGGTTTCCCTAGGTGGCGGCTGAGCTACAGGCCAAAATCTACAGGTAGGCACTTTGCAAAAAACACCTCTGTTTTCCTTCACCAATTTGGCTGTGTCCACGTTGCGCTTTGGGGCATTTCCTGTCACGGGCGCTAGGCCTACCCACACAAGTGAGGTATCATTTTTATCGGGAGACGTGGGGGAACGCTGGGTGGAAGGAAATTCGTGGCTCCTCTCAGATTCCAGAACTTTCTGCCACAGAAATGTGAGGAACATGTGTTTTTTTAGCCAAATTTTGAGGTTTGCAAAGGATTCTGGGTAACAGAACCTGGTCCGAGCCACACAAGTCACCCCATCTTGGATTCCCCTAGGTCTCTAGTTTTCAGAAATGCACAGGTTTGGTAGGTTTCCCTAGGTGGCGGCTGAGCTACAGGCCAAAATCTACAGGTAGGCACTTTGCAAAAAACACCTCTGTTTTCCTTCACCAATTTGGCTGTGTCCACGTTGCGCTTTGGGGCATTTCCTGTCACGGGCGCTAGGCCTACCCACACAAGTGAGGTATCATTTTTATCAGGAGACGTGGGGGAACACTGGGTGGAAGGAAATTTGTGCCGCCTCTCAGATTCCAGAACTTTCTGCCACAGAAATGTGAGGAACATGTGTTTTTTTAGCCAAATTTTGAGGTTTGCAAAGGATTCTGGGTAACAGAACCTGGTCCGAGCCACACAAGTCACCCCATCTTGGATTCCCCTAGGTCTCTAGTTTTCAGAAATGCACAGGTTTGGTAGGTTTCCCTAGGTGGCGGCTGAGCTACAGGCCAAAATCTACAGGCAGGCACTTTGCAAAAAACACCTTTGTTTTCCTTCACCAATTTGGCTGTGTCCACGTTGCGCTTTGGGGCATTTCCTGTCACGGGCGCTAGGCCTACCCACACAAGTGAGGTATCATTTTTATCGGGAGATATGGGGGAACGCTGGGTGGAAGGAAATTCACGGCTCCTCTCAGATTCCAGAACTTTCTGCCACAGAAATGTGAGGAACATGTGTTTTTTTAGCCAAATTTTGAGGTTTGCAAAGGATTCTGGGTAACAGAACCTGGTCCGAGCCACACAAGTCCCCCCATCTTGGATTCCCCTAGGTCTCTAGTTTTCAGAAATGCACAGGTTTGGTAGGTTTCCCTAGGTGGCGGCTGAGCTACAGGCCAAAATCTACAGGTAGGCACTTTGCAAAAAACACCTCTGTTTTCCTTCACCAATTTGGCTGTGTCCACGTTGCGCTTTGGGGCATTTCCTGTCACGGGCGCTAGGCCTACCCACACAAGTGAGGTATCATTTTTATCGGGAGACGTGGGGGAACGCTGGGTGGAAGGAAATTCGTGGCTCCTCTCAGATTCCAGAACTTTCTGCCACAGAAATGTGAGGAACATGTGTTTTTTTAGCCAAATTTTGAGGTTTGCAAAGGATTCTGGGTAACAGAACCTGGTCCGAGCCACACAAGTCACCCCATCTTGGATTCCAATAGGTCTCTAGTTTTCAGAAATGCACAGGTTTGGTAGGTTTCCCTAGGTGGCGGCTGAGCTACAAGCCAAAATCTACAGGTAGGCACTTTGCAAAAAACACCTCTGTTTTCCTTCACAAATTTGGATGTGTCCAAGTTGCGCTTTGGGGCGTTTTCTGGCGCGGGCGCTAGGCCTACCCACACAAGTGAGGTATCATTTTTATCAGGAGACGTGGGGGAACGCTGGGTGGAAGGAACTTCGTGGCTCCTCTCAGATTCCAGAACTTTCTGCCACAGAAATGTGAGGAACATGTGTTTTTTTAGCCAAATTTTGAGGTTTGCAAAGGATTCTGGGTAACAGAACCTGGTCCGAGCCACACAAGTCCCCCCATCTTGGATTCACCTAGGTCTCTAGTTTTCAGAAATGCACAGGTTTGGTAAGTTTCCCTAGGTGGCGGCTGAGCTACAAGCCAAAATCTACAGGTAGGCACTTTGCAAAAAACACCTCTGTTTTCCTTCACAAATTTGGATGTGTCCACGTTGCGCTTTGGGGCGTTTCCTGTCGCGGGGGCTAGGCCTACCCACACAAGTGAGGTATCATTTTTATTGGGAGACGTGGGGGAACGTGGGGTGGAAGGAAATTCGTGGCTCCTCTCAGATTCCAGAACTTTCTGCCACAGAAATGTGAGGAACATGTGTTTTTTTTAGCCAAATTTTGAGGTTTGCAAAGGATTCTGGGTAACAGAACCTGGTCCGAGCCACACAAGTCACCCCATCTTGGATTCCCCTAGGTCTCTAGTTTTCAGAAATGCACAGGTTTGGTAGGTTTCCCTAGGTGGCGGCTGAGCTACAGGCCAAAATCTACAGGTAGGCACTTTGCAAAAAACACCTCTGTTTTCCTTCACCAATTTGGCTGTGTCCACGTTGCGCTTTGGGGCATTTCCTGTCACGGGCGCTAGGCCTACCCACACAAGTGAGGTATAATTTTTATCGGGAGACGTGGGGGAACGCTGGGTGGAAGGAAATTCGTGGCTCCTCTCAGATTCCAGAACTTTCTGCCACAGAAATGTGAGGAAAATGTGTTTTTTTAGCCAAATTTTGAGGTTTGCAAAGGATTCTGGGTAACAGAACCTGGTCCGAGCCACACAAGTCCCCCCATCTTGGATTCCCCTAGGTCTCTAGTTTTCAGAAATGCACAGGTTTGGTAGGTTTCCCTAGGTGGCGGCTGAGCTACAAGCCAAAATCTACAGGTAGGCACTTTGCAAAAAACACCTCTGTTTTCCTTCACAAATTTGGATGTGTCCACGTTGCGCTTTGGGGCGTTTCCTGTCGCGGGGGCTAGGCCTACCCACACAAGTGAGGTATCATTTTTATCGGGAGACGTGGGGGAACGTGTGGTGGAAGGAAATTCGTGGCTCCTCTCAGATTCCAGAACTTTCTGCCACAGAAATGTGAGGAACATGTGTTTTTTTTAGCCAAATTTTGAGGTTTGCAAAGGATTCTGGGTAACAGAACCTGGTCCGAGCCACACAAGTCACCCCATCTTGGATTCCCCTAGGTCTCTAGTTTTCAGAAATGCACAGGTTTGGTAGGTTTCCCTAGGTGGCGGCTGAGCTACAGGCCAAAATCTACAGGTAGGCACTTTGCAAAAAACACCTCTGTTTTCCTTCACCAATTTGGCTGTGTCCACGTTGCGCTTTGGGGCATTTCCTGTCACGGGCGCTAGGCCTACCCACACAAGTGAGGTATCATTTTTATCGGGAGACGTGGGGGAACGCTGGGTGGAAGGAAATTCGTGGCTCCTCTCAGATTCCAGAACTTTCTGCCACAGAAATGTGTGGAAAATGTGTTTTTTTAGCCAAATTTTGAGGTTTGCAAAGGATTCTGGGTAACACAACCTGGTCCGAGCAACACAAGTCACCCCATCTTGAATTCCCCTAGGTCTCTAGATTTCAGAAATGCACAGGTTTGGTAGGTTTCCCTAGGTGGGGGCTGAGCTACAGGCCAAAATCTACAGGTAGGCACTTTGCAAAAAACACCTCTATTTTCCTTCACAAATTTGGATGTGTCCACGTTGCGCTTTGGGGCGTTTCCTGTCGCGGGCGCTAGGCCTACCCACACAAGTGAGGTATCATTTTTATCGGGAGACGTGGGGGAACGCTGGGTGGAAGGAAATTCGTGGCTCCTCTCAGATTCCAGAACTTTCTGCCACAGAAATGTGAGGAACATGTGTTTTTTTAGCCAAATTTTGAGGTTTGCAAAGGATTCTGGGTAACAGAACCTGGTCCGAGCCACACAAATCACCCCATCTTGGATTCCAATAGGTCTCTAGTTTTCAGAAATGCACAGGTTTGATAGGTTTCCCTAGGTGGCGGCTGAGCTACAAGCCAAAATCTACAGGTAGGCACTTTGCAAAAAACACCTCTGTTTTCCTTCACAAATTTGGATGTGTCCAAGTTGCGCTTTGGGGCGTTTTCTGGCGCGGGCGCTAGGCCTACCCACACAAGTGAGGTATCATTTTTATCAGGAGACGTGGGGGAACGCTGGGTGGAAGGAACTTCGTGGCTCCTCTCAGATTCCAGAACTTTCTGCCACAGAAATGTGAGGAACATGTGTTTTTTTAGCCAAATTTTGAGGTTTGCAAAGGATTCTGGGTAACAGAACCTGGTCCGAGCCACACAAGTCCCCCCATCTTGGATTCACCTAGGTCTCTAGTTTTCAGAAATGCACAGGTTTGGTAAGTTTCCCTAGGTGGCGGCTGAGCTACAAGCCAAAATCTACAGGTAGGCACTTTGCAAAAAACACCTCTGTTTTCCTTCACAAATTTGGATGTGTCCACGTTGCGCTTTGGGGCGTTTCCTGTCGCGGGGGCTAGGCCTACCCACACAAGTGAGGTATCATTTTTATCGGGAGACGTGGGGGAACGTGGGGTGGAAGGAAATTCGTGGCTCCTCTCAGATTCCAGAACTTTCTGCCACAGAAATGTGAGGAACATGTGTTTTTTTTAGCCAAATTTTGAGGTTTGCAAAGGATTCTGGGTGACAGAACCTGGTCCGAGCCACACAAGTCACCCCATCTTGGATTCCCCTAGGTCTCTAGTTTTCAGAAATGCACAGGTTTGGTAGGTTTCCCTAGGTGGCGGCTGAGCTACAGGCCAAAATCTACAGGTAGGCACTTTGCAAAAAACACCTCTGTTTTCCTTCACCAATTTGGCTGTGTCCACGTTGCGCTTTGGGGCATTTCCTGTCACGGGCGCTAGGCCTACCCACACAAGTGAGGTATAATTTTTATTGGGAGACGTGGGGGAACGCTGGGTGGAAGGAAATTCGTGGCTCCTCTCAGATTCCAGAACTTTCTGCCACAGAAATGTGAGGAAAATGTGTTTTTTTAGCCAAATTTTGAGGTTTGCAAAGGATTCTGGGTAACACAACCTGGTCCGAGCAACACAAGTCACCCCATCTTGAATTCCCCTAGGTCTCTAGATTTCAGAAATGCACAGGTTTGGTAGGTTTCCCTAGGTGGGGGCTGAGCTACAGGCCAAAATCTACAGGTAGGCACTTTGCAAAAAACACCTCTGTTTTCCTTCACCAATTTGGATTTGTCCACGTTGCGCTTTGGGGCGTTTTCTGTCGCGGGCGCTAGGCCTACCCACACAAGTGAGGTATCATATTTATCGGGAGACGTGGGGGAACGCTGGGTGGAAGGAAATTCGTGGCTCCTCTCAGATTCCAGAACTTTCTGCCACAGAAATGTGAGGAACATGTGTTTTTTTTAGCCAAATTTTGAGGTTTGCAAAGGATTCTGGGTAACAGAACCTGGTCCGAGCCACACAAGTCACCCCATCTTGGATTCCGCTGGGTCTCTAGTTTTCAGAAATGCACAGGTTTGGTAGGTTTCCCTAGGTGGCGGCTGAGCTACAGGCCAAAATCTACAGGTAGGCACTTTGCAAAAAACACCTCTGTTTTCCTTCACCAATTTGGCTGTGTCCACGTTGCGCTTTGGGGCATTTCCTGTCACGGGCGCTATGCCTACCCACACAAGTGAGGTATCATTTTTATCAGGAGACGTGGGGGAACACTGGGTGGAAGGAAATTCGTGCCGCCTCTCAGATTCCAGAACTTTCTGCCACAGAAATGTGAGGAACATGTGTTTTTTTAGCCAAATTTTGAGGTTTGCAAAGGATTCTGGGTAACAGAACCTGGTCCGAGCCACACAAGTCACCCCATCTTGGATTCCCCTAGGTCTCTAGTTTTCAGAAATGCACAGGTTTGGTAGGTTTCCCTAGGTGGCGGCTGAGCTACAGGCCAAAATCTACAGTCAGGCACTTTGCAAAAAACACCTTTGTTTTCCTTCACCAATTTGGCTGTGTCCACGTTGCGCTTTGGGGCATTTCCTGTCACGGGCGCTAGGCCTACCCACACAAGTGAGGTATCATTTTTATCGGGAGACGTGGGGGAACGCTGGGTGGAAGGAAATTCACGGCTCCTCTCAGATTCCAGAACTTTCTGCCACAGAAATGTGAGGAACATGTGTTTTTTTAGCCAAATTTTGAGGTTTGCAAAGGATTCTGGGTAACAGAACCTGGTCCGAGCCACACAAGTCCCCCCATCTTGGATTCCCCTAGGTCTCTAGTTTTCAGAAATGCACAGGTTTGGTAGGTTTCCCTAGGTGGCGGCTGAGCTACAAGCCAAAATCTACAGGTAGGCACTTTGCAAAAAACACCTCTGTTTTCCTTCACAAATTTGGATGTGTCCACGTTGCGCTTTGGGGCGTTTCCTGTCGCGGGGGCTAGGCCTACCCACACAAGTGAGGTATCATTTTTATCGGGAGACGTGGGGGAACGTGTGGTGGAAGGAAATTCGTGGCTCCTCTCAGATTCCAGAACTTTCTGCCACAGAAATGTGAGGAACATGTGTTTTTTTTAGCCAAATTTTGAGGTTTGCAAAGGATTCTGGGTAACAGAACCTGGTCCGAGCCACACAAGTCACCCCATCTTGGATTCCCCTAGGTCTCTAGTTTTCAGAAATGCACAGGTTAGTTAGGTTTCCCTAGGTGGCGGCTGAGCTACAGGCCAAAATCTACAGGTAGGCACTTTGCAAAAAACACCTCTGTTTTCCTTCACCAATTTGGCTGTGTCCACGTTGCGCTTTGGGGCATTTCCTGTCACGGGCGCTAGGCCTACCCACACAAGTGAGGTATCATTTTTATCGGGAGACGTGGGGGAACGCTGGGTGGAAGGAAATTCGTGGCTCCTCTCAGATTCCAGAACTTTCTGCCACAGAAATGTGAGGAACATGTGTTTTTTTAGCCAAATTTTGAGGTTTGCAAAGGATTCTGGGTAACAGAACCTGGTCCGAGCCACACAAGTCACCCCATCTTGGATTCCCCTAGGTCTCTAGTTTTCAGAAATGCACAGGTTTGGTAGGTTTCCCTAGGTGGCGGCTGAGCTACAGGCCAAAATCTACAGGTAGGCACTTTGCAAAAAAACACCTCCGTTTTCCTTCACCAATTTGGCTGTGTCCACGTTGCGCTTTGGGGCATTTCCTGTCACGGGCGCTAGGCCTACCCACACAAGTGAGGTATCATTTTTATCAGGAGACGTGGGGGAACACTGGGTGGAAGGAAATTCGTGCCGCCTCTCAGATTCCAGAACTTTCTGCCACAGAAATGTGAGGAACATGTGTTTTTTTAGCCAAATTTTGAGGTTTGCAAAGGATTCTGGGTAACAGAACCTGGTCCGAGCCACACAAGTCACCCCATCTTGGATTCCCCTAGGTCTCTAGTTTTCAGAAATGCACAGGTTTGGTAGGTTTCCCTAGGTGGCGGCTGAGCTACAGGCCAAAATCTACAGGCAGGCACTTTGCAAAAAACACCTTTGTTTTCCTTCACCAATTTGGCTATGTCCACGTTGCGCTTTGGGGCATTTCCTGTCACGGGCGCTAGGCCTACCCACACAAGTGAGGTATCATTTTTATCGGGAGATGTGGGGGAACGCTGGGTGGAAGGAAATTCACGGCTCCTCTCAGATTCCAGAACTTTCTGCCACAGAAATGTGAGGAACATGTGTTTTTTTAGCCAAATTTTGAGGTTTGCAAAGGATTCTGGGTAACAGAACCTGGTCCGAGCCACACAAGTCCCCCCATCTTGGATTCCCCTAGGTCTCTAGTTTTCAGAAATGCACAGGTTTGGTAGGTTTCCCTAGGTGGCGGCTGAGCTACAAGCCAAAATCTACAGGTAGGCACTTTGCAAAAAACACCTCTGTTTTCCTTCACAAATTTGGATGTGTCCACGCTGCGCTTTGGGGCGTTTCCTGTCACGGGCGCTAGGCCTACCCACACAAGTGAGGTATCATTTTTATCGGGAGACGTGGGGGAACGCTGGGTGGAAGGAAATTCGTGGCTCCTCTCAGATTCCAGAACTTTCTGCCACAGAAATGTGAGGAACATGTGTTTTTTTAGCCAAATTTTGAGGTTTGCAAAGGATTCTGGGTAACAGAACCTGGTCCGAGCCACACAAGTCACCCCATCTTGGATTCCCCAAGGTCTCTAGTTTTCAGAAATGCACAGGTTTGGTAGGTTTCCCTAGGTGGCGGCTGAGCTACAGGCCAAAATCTACAGGTAGGCACTTTGCAAAAAACACCTCTGTTTTCCTTCACCAATTTGGCTGTGTCCACGTTGCGCTTTGGGGCATTTCCTGTCACGGGCGCTAGGCCTACCTACACAAGTGAGGTATCATATTTATCGGGAGACGTGGGGGAACGCTGGGTGGAAGGAAATTCGTGGCTCCTCTCAGATTCCAGAACTTTCTGCCACAGAAATGTGAGGAACATGTGTTTTTTTTAGCCAAATTTTGAGGTTTGCAAAGGATTCTGGGTAACAGAACCTGGTCCGAGCCACACAAGTCACCCCATCTTGGATTCCCCTAGGTCTCTAGTTTTCAGAAATGCACAGGTTTGGTAGGTTTCCCTAGGTGGCGGCTGAGCTAGAGGCCAAAATCTACAGGTAGGCACTTTGCAAAAAACACCTCTATTTTCCTTCACAAATTTGGATGTGTCCACGTTGCGCTTTGGGGCGTTTCCTGTCTCGGGCGCTAGGCCTACCCACACAAGTGAGGTATCATTTTTATCGGGAGACGTGGGGGAACGCTGGGTGGAAGGAAATTCGTGGCTCCTCTCAGATTCCAGAACTTTCTGCCACAGAAATGTGAGGAACATGTGTTTTTTTAGCCAAATTTTGAGGTTTGCAAAGGATTCTGGGTAACAGAACCTGGTCCGAGCCACACAAGTCACCCCATCTTGGATTCCCCTAGGTCTCTAGTTTTCAGAAATGCACAGGTTTGGTAGGTTTCCCTAGGTGGCGGCTGAGCTACAAGCCAAAATCTACAGGTAGGCACTCTGCAAAAAACACCTCTGTTTTCCTTCACAAATTTGGATGTGTCCAAGTTGCGCTTTGGGGCGTTTTCTGTCGCGGGCGCTATGCCTACCCACACAAGTGAGGTATCATTTTTATCGGGAGACGTGGGGGAACGCTGGGTGGAAGGAACTTCGTGGCTCCTCTCAGATTCCAGAACTTTCTGCCACAGAAATGTGAGGAACATGTGTTTTTTTAGCCAAATTTTGAGGTTTGCAAAGGATTCTGGGTAACAGAACCTGGTCCGAGCCACACAAGTCCCCCCATCTTGGATTCACCTAGGTCTCTAGTTTTCAGAAATGCACAGGTTTGGTAGGTTTCCCTAGGTGGCGGCTGAGCTACAAGCCAAAATCTACAGGTAGGCACTTTGCAAAAAACACCTCTGTTTTCCTTCACCAATTTGGCTGTGTCCACGTTGCGCTTTGGGGCATTTCCTGTCACGGGCGCTAGGCCTACCCACACAAGTGAGGTATCATTTTTATCGGGAGACATGGGGGAACGCTGGGTGGAAGGAAATTCGTGGCTCCTCTCAGATTCCAGAACTTTCTGCCACAGAAATGTGAGGAACATGTGTTTTTTTAGCCAAATTTTGAGGTTTGCAAAGGATTCTGGGTAACAGAACCTGGTCCGAGCCACACAAGTCACCCCATCTTGGATTCCCCTAGGTCTCTAGTTTTCAGAAATGCACAGGTTTGGTAGGTTTCCCTAGGTGGCGGCTGAGCTACAGGCCAAAATCTACAGGTAGGCACTTTGCAAAAAAACACCTCCGTTTTCCTTCACCAATTTGGCTGTGTCCACGTTGCGCTTTGGGGCATTTCCTGTCACGGGCGCTAGGCCTACCCACACAAGTGAGGTATCATTTTTATCAGGAGACGTGGGGGAACACTGGGTGGAAGGAAATTCGTGCCGCCTCTCAGATTCCAGAACTTTCTGCCACAGAAATGTGAGGAACATGTGTTTTTTTAGCCAAATTTTGAGGTTTGCAAAGGATTCTGGGTAACAGAACCTGGTCCGAGCCACACAAGTCACCCCATCTTGGATTCCCCTAGGTCTCTAGTTTTTAGAAATGCACAGGTTTGGTAGGTTTCCCTAGGTGGCGGCTGAGCTACAGGCCAAAATCTACAGGCAGGCACTTTGCAAAAAACACCTTTGTTTTCCTTCACCAATTTGGCTGTGTCCACGTTGCGCTTTGGGGCATTTCCTGTCACGGGCGCTAGGCCTACCCACACAAGTGAGGTATCATTTTTATCGGGAGATGTGGGGGAACGCTGGGTGGAAGGAAATTCACGGCTCCTCTCAGATTCCAGAACTTTCTGCCACAGAAATGTGAGGAACATGTGTTTTTTTAGCCAAATTTTGAGGTTTGCAAAGGATTCTGGGTAACAGAACCTGGTTCGAGCCACACAAGTCCCCCCATCTTGGATTCCCCTAGGTCTCTAGTTTTCAGAAATGCACAGGTTTGGTAGGTTTCCCTAGGTGGCGGCTGAGCTACAAGCCAAAATCTACAGGTAGGCACTTTGCAAAAAACACCTCTGTTTTCCTTCACAAATTTGGATGTGTCCACGCTGCGCTTTGGGGCGTTTCCTGTCACGGGCGCTAGGCCTACCCACACAAGTGAGGTATCATTTTTATCGGGAGACGTGGGGGAACGCTGGGTGGAAGGAAATTCGTGGCTCCTCTCAGATTCCAGAACTTTCTGCCACAGAAATGTGAGGAACATGTGTTTTTTTAGCCAAATTTTGAGGTTTGCAAAGGATTCTGGGTAACAGAACCTGGTCCGAGCCACACAAGTCACCCCATCTTGGATTCCCCAAGGTCTCTAGTTTTCAGAAATGCACAGGTTTGGTAGGTTTCCCTAGGTGGCGGCTGAGCTAGAGGCCAAAATCTACAGGTAGGCACTTTGCAAAAAACACCTCTATTTTCCTTCACAAATTTGGATGTGTCCACGTTGCGCTTTGGGGCGTTTCCTGTCTCGGGCGCTAGGCCTACCCACACAAGTGAGGTATCATTTTTATCGGGAGACGTGGGGGAACGCTGGGTGGAAGGAAATTCGTGGCTCCTCTCAGATTCCAGAACTTTCTGCCACAGAAATGTGAGGAACATGTGTTTTTTTAGCCAAATTTTGAGGTTTGCAAAGGATTCTGGGTAACAGAACCTGGTCCGAGCCACACAAGTCACCCCATCTTGGATTCCCCTAGGTCTCTAGTTTTCAGAAATGCACAGGTTTGGTAGGTTTCCCTAGGTGGCGGCTGAGCTACAAGCCAAAATCTACAGGTAGGCACTCTGCAAAAAACACCTCTGTTTTCCTTCACAAATTTGGATGTGTCCAAGTTGCGCTTTGGGGCGTTTTCTGTCACGGGCGCTAGGCCTACCCACACAAGTGAGGTATCATTTTTATCGGGAGACGTGGGGGAACGCTGGGTGGAAGGAAATTCACGGCTCCTCTCAGATTCCAGAACTTTCTGCCACAGAAATGTGAGGAAAATGTGTTTTTTTAGCCAAATTTTGAAGTTTGCAAAGGATTCTGGGTAACACAACCTGGTCCGAGCAACACAAGTCACCCCATCTTGAATTCCCCTTGGTCTCTAGATTTCAGAAATGCACAGGTTTGGTAGGTTTCCCTAGGTGGGGGCTGAGCTACAGGCCAAAATCTACAGGTAGGCACTTTGCAAAAAACACCTCTGTTTTCCTTCACCAATTTGGATTTGTCCACGTTGCGCTTTGGGGCGTTTTCTGTCGCGGGCGCTAGGCCTACCCACACAAGTGAGGTATCATATTTATCGGGAGACGTGGGGGAACGCTGGTTGGAAGGAAATTCGTGGCTCCTCTCAGATTCCAGAACTTTCTGCCACAGAAATGTGAGGAACATGTGTTTTTTTTAGCCAAATTTTGAGGTTTGCAAAGGATTCTGGGTAACAGAACCTGGTCCGAGCCACACAAGTCACCCCATCTTGGATTCCCCTAGGTCTCTAGTTTTCAGAAATGCACAGGTTTGGTAGGTTTCCCTAGGTGGCGGCTGAGCTACAGGCCAAAATCTACAGGTAGGCACTTTGCAAAAAACACCTCTGTTTTCCTTCACCAATTTGGCTGTGTCCACGTTGCGCTTTGGGGCATTTCCTGTCACGGGCGCTAGGCCTACCCACACAAGTGAGGTATCATTTTTATCAGGAGACGTGGGGGAACGCTGGGTGGAAGGAAATTCGTGCCGCCTCTCAGATTCCAGAACTTTCTGCCACAGAAATGTGAGGAACATGTGTTTTTTTAGCCAAATTTTGAGGTTTGCAAAGGATTCTGGGTAACAGAATCTGGTCCGAGCCACACAAGTCACCCCATCTTGGATTCCCCTAGGTCTCTAGTTTTCAGAAATGCACAGGTTTGGTAGGTTTCCCTAGGTGGCGGCTGAGCTACAGGCCAAAATCCACAGGCAGGCACTTTGCAAAAAACACCTTTGTTTTCCTTCACCAATTTGGCTGTGTCCACGTTGCGCTTTGGGGCATTTCCTGTCACGGGCGCTAGGCCTACCCACACAAGTGAGGTATCATTTTTATCGGGAGACGTGGGGGAACGCTGGGTGGAAGGAAATTCACGGCTCCTCTCAGATTCCAGAACTTTCTGCCACAGAAATGTGAGGAACATGTGTTTTTTTAGCCAAATTTTGAGGTTTGCAAAGGATTCTGGGTAACAGAACCTGGTCCGAGCCACACAAGTCCCCCCATCTTGGATTCCCCTAGGTCTCTAGTTTTCAGAAATGCACAGGTTTGGTAGGTTTCCCTAGGTGGCGGCTGAGCTACAAGCCAAAATCTACAGGTAGGCACTTTGCAAAAAACACCTCTGTTTTCCTTCACAAATTTGGATGTGTCCACGCTGCGCTTTGGGGCGTTTCCTGTCGCGGGCGCTAGGCCTACCCACACAAGTGAGGTATCATTTTTATCGGGAGACGTGGGGGAACGCTGGGTGGAAGGAAATTCGTGGCTCCTCTCAGATTCCAGAACTTTCTGCCACAGAAATGTGAGGAACATGTGTTTTTTTAGCCAAATTTTGAGGTTTGCAAAGGATTCTGGGTAACAGAACCTGGTCCGAGCCACACAAGTCACCCCATCTTGGATTCCCCTAGGTCTCTAGTTTTCAGAAATGCACAGGTTTGGTAGGTTTCCCTAGGTGGCGGCTGAGCTACAGGCCAAAATCTACAGGTAGGCACTTTGCAAAAAACACCTCTGTTTTCCTTCACCAATTTGGCTGTGTCCACGTTGCGCTTTGGGGCATTTCCTGTCACGGGCGCTAGGCCTACCCACACAAGTGAGGTATCATTTTTATCAGGAGACGTGGGGGAACACTGGGTGGAAGGAAATTCGTGCCGCCTCTCAGATTCCAGAACTTTCTGCCACAGAAATGTGAGGAACATGTGTTTTTTTAGCCAAATTTTGAGGTTTGCAAAGGATTCTGGGTAACAGAACCTGGTCCGAGCCACACAAGTCACCCCATCTTGGATTCCCCTAGGTCTCTAGTTTTCAGAAATGCACAGGTTTGGTAGGTTTCCCTAGGTGGCGGCTGAGCTACAAGCCAAAATCTACAGGTAGGCACTTTGCAAAAAACACCTCTGTTTTCCTTCACAAATTTGGATGTGTCCACGCTGCGCTTTGGGGCGTTTCCTGTCGCGGGCGCTAGGCCTACCCACACAAGTGAGGTATCATTTTTATCGGGAGACGTGGGGGAACGCTGGGTGGAAGGAAATTCGTGGCTCCTCTCAGATTCCAGAACTTTCTGCCACAGAAATGTGAGGAACATGTGTTTTTTTAGCCAAATTTTGAGGTTTGCAAAGGATTCTGGGTAACAGAACCTGGTCCGAGCCACACAAGTCACCCCATCTTGGATTCCCCTAGGTCTCTAGTTTTCAGAAATGCACAGGTTTGGTAGGTTTCCCTAGGTGGCGGCTGAGCTACAGGCCAAAATCTACAGGTAGGCACTTTGCAAAAAACACCTCTGTTTTCCTTCACCAATTTGGCTGTGTCCACGTTGCGCTTTGGGGCATTTCCTGTCACGGGCGCTAGGCCTACCCACACAAGTGAGGTATCATTTTTATCGGGAGACGTGGGGGAACGCTGGGTGGAAGGAAATTCGTGGCTCCTCTCAGATTCCAGAACTTTCTGCCACAGAAATGTGAGGAACATGTGTTTTTTTAGCCAAATTTTGAGGTTTGCAAAGGATTGTGGGTAACAGAACGTGGTCCGAGCCACACAAGTCACCCCATCTTGGATTCCCCTATGTCTCTAGTTTTCAGAAATGCACAGGTTTGGTAGGTTTCCCTAGGTGGCGGCTGAGCTACAGGCCAAAATCTACAGGTAGGCACTTTGCAAAAAACACCTCTGTTTTGCTTCACCAATTTGGCTGTGTCCACGTTGCGCTTTGGGGCATTTCCTGTCACGGGCGCTAGGCCTACCCACACAAGTGAGGTATCATTTTTATCAGGAGACGTGGGGGAACACTGGGTGGAAGGAAATTCGTGCCGCCTCTCAGATTCCAGAACTTTCTGCCACAGAAATGTGAGGAACATGTGTTTTTTTAGCCAAATTTTGAGGTTTGCAAAGGATTCTGGGTAACAGAACCTGGTCCGAGCCACACAAGTCACCCCATCTTGGATTCCCCTAGGTCTCTAGTTTTCAGAAATGCACAGGTTTGGTAGGTTTCCCTAGGTGGCGGCTGAGCTACAGGCCAAAATCTACAGGCAGGCACTTTGCAAAAAACACCTTTGTTTTCCTTCACCAATTTGGCTGTGTCCACGTTGCGCTTTGGGGCATTTCCTGTCACGGGCGCTAGGCCTACCCACACAAGTGAGGTATCATTTTTATCGGGAGATGTGGGGGAACGCTGGGTGGAAGGAAATTCACGGCTCCTCTCAGATTCCAGAACTTTCTGCCACAGAAATGTGAGGAACATGTGTTTTTTTAGCCAAATTTTTAGGTTTGCAAAGGATTCTGGGTAACAGAACCTGGTCCGAGCCACACAAGTCACCCCATCTTGGATTCCCCTAGGTCTCTAGTTTTCAGAAATGCACAGGTTTGGTAGGTTTCCCTAGGTGGCGGCTGAGCTACAGGCCAAAATCTACAGGTAGGCACTTTGCAAAAAACACCTCTGTTTTCCTTCACCAATTTGGCTGTGTCCACGTTGCGCTTTGGGGCATTTCCTGTCACGGGCGCTAGGCCTACCCACACAAGTGAGGTATCATTTTTATCGGGAGACGTGGGGGAACGCTGGGTGGAAGGAAATTCGTGGCTCCTCTCAGATTCCAGAACTTTCTGCCACAGAAATGTGAGGAAAATGTGTTTTTTTAGCCAAATTTTGAGGTTTGCAAAGGATTCTGGGTAACACAACCTGGTCCGAGCAACACAAGTCACCCCATCTTGAATTCCCCTAGGTCTCTAGATTTCAGAAATGCACAGGTTTGGTAGGTTTCCCTAGGTGGGGGCTGAGCTACAGGCCAAAATCTACAGGTAGGCACTTTGCAAAAAACACCTCTGTTTTCCTTCACCAATTTGGATTTGTCCACGTTGCGCTTTGGGGCGTTTTCTGTCGCGGGCGCTAGGCCTACCCACACAAGTGAGGTATCATATTTATCGGGAGACGTGGGGGAACGCTGGGTGGAAGGAAATTCGTGGCTCCTCTCAGATTCCAGAACTTTCTGCCACAGAAATGTGAGGAACATGTGTTTTTTTTAGCCAAATTTTGAAGTTTGCAAAGGATTCTGGGTAACAGAACCTGGTCCGAGCCACACAAGTCACCCCATCTTGGATTCCCCTAGGTCTCTAGTTTTCAGAAATGCACAGGTTTGGTAGGTTTCCCTAGGTGGCGGCTGAGCTACAGGCCAAAATCTACAGGTAGGCACTTTGCAAAAAACACCTCTGTTTTCCTTCACCAATTTGGCTGTGTCCACGTTGCGCTTTGGGGCATTTCCTGTCACGGACGCTAGGCCTACCCACACAAGTGAGGTATCATTTTTATCAGGAGACGTGGGGGAACGCTGGGTGGAAGGAAATTCGTGCCGCCTCTCAGATTCCAGAACTTTCTGCCACAGAAATGTGAGGAACATGTGTTTTTTTAGCCAAATTTTGAGGTTTGCAAAGGATTCTGGGTAACAGAATCTGGTCCGAGCCACACAAGTCCCCCCATCTTGGATTCCCCTAGGTCTCTAGTTTTCAGAAATGCACAGGTTTGGTAGGTTTCCCTAGGTGGCGGCTGAGCTACAAGCCAAAATCTACAGGTAGGCACTTTGCAAAAAACACCTCTGTTTTCCTTCACAAATTTGGATGTGTCCACGCTGCGCTTTGGGGCGTTTCCTGTCGCGGGCGCTAGGCCTACCCACACAAGTGAGGTATCATTTTTATCGGGAGACGTGGGGGAACGCTGGGTGGAAGGAAATTCGTGGCTCCTCTCAGATTCCAGAACTTTCTGCCACAGAAATGTGAGGAACATGTGTTTTTTTAGCCAAATTTTGAGGTTTGCAAAGGATTCTGGGTAACAGAACCTGGTCCGAGCCACACAAGTCACCCCATCTTGGATTCCCCTAGGTCTCTAGTTTTCAGAAATGCACAGGTTTGGTAGGTTTCCCTAGGTGGCGGCTGAGCTACAGGCCAAAATCTACAGGTAGGCACTTTGCAAAAAACACCTCTGTTTTCCTTCACCAATTTGGCTGTGTCCACGTTGCGCTTTGGGGCATTTCCTGTCACGGGCGCTAGGCCTACCCACACAAGTGAGGTATCATTTTTATCGGGAGACGTGGGGGAACGCTGGGTGGAAGGAAATTCGTGGCTCCTCTCAGATTCCAGAACTTTCTGCCACAGAAATGTGAGGAACATGTGTTTTTTTAGCCAAATTTTGAGGTTTGCAAAGGATTGTGGGTAACAGAACGTGGTCCGAGCCACACAAGTCACCCCATCTTGGATTCCCCTAGGTCTCTAGTTTTCAGAAATGCACAGGTTTGGTAGGTTTCCCTAGGTGGCGGCTGAGCTACAGGCCAAAATCTACAGGTAGAACTCTTTGCAAAAAACACCTCTGTTTTGCTTCACCAATTTGGCTGTGTCCACGTTGCGCTTTGGGGCATTTCCTGTCACGGGCGCTAGGCCTACCCACACAAGTGAGGTATCATTTTTATCAGGAGACGTGGGGGAACACTGGGTGGAAGGAAATTCGTGCCGCCTCTCAGATTCCAGAACTTTCTGCCACAGAAATGTGAGGAACATGTGTTTTTTTAGCCAAATTTTGAGGTTTGCAAAGGATTCTGGGTAACAGAACCTGGTCCGAGCCACACAAGTCACCCCATCTTGGATTCCCCTAGGTCTCTAGTTTTCAGAAATGCACAGGTTTGGTAGGTTTCCCTAGGTGGCGGCTGAGCTACAGGCCAAAATCTACAGGCAGGCACTTTGCAAAAAACACCTTTGTTTTCCTTCACCAATTTGGCTGTGTCCACGTTGCGCTTTGGGGCATTTCCTGTCACGGGCGCTAGGCCTACCCACACAAGTGAGGTATCATTTTTATCGGGAGATGTGGGGGAACGCTGGGTGGAAGGAAATTCACGGCTCCTCTCAGATTCCAGAACTTTCTGCCACAGAAATGTGAGGAACATGTGTTTTTTTAGCCAAATTTTGAGGTTTGCAAAGGATTCTGGGTAACAGAACCTGGTCCGAGCCACACAAGTCCCCCCATCTTGGATTCCCCTAGGTCTCTAGTTTTCAGAAATGCACAGGTTTGGTAGGTTTCCCTAGGTGGCGGCTGAGCTACAAGCCAAAATCTACAGGTGGGCACTTTGCAAAAAACACCTCTGTTTTCCTTCACAAATTTGGATGTGTCCACGCTGCGCTTTGGGGCGTTTCCTGTCACGGGCGCTAGGCCTACCCACACAAGTGAGGTATCATTTTTATCGGGAGATGTGGGGGAACGCTGGGTGGAAGGAAATTCGTGGCTCCTCTCAGATTCCAGAACTTTCTGCCACAGAAATGTGAGGAACATGTGTTTTTTTAGCCAAATTTTGAGGTTTGCAAAGGATTGTGGGTAACAGAACGTGGTCCGAGCCACACAAGTCACCCCATCTTGGATTCCCCTAGGTCTCTAGTTTTCAGAAATGCACAGGTTTGGTAGGTTTCCCTAGGTGGCGGCTGAGCTACAGGCCAAAATCTACAGGTAGGCACTTTGCAAAAAACACCTCTGTTTTGCTTCACCAATTTGGCTGTGTCCACGTTGCGCTTTGGGGCATTTCCTGTCACGGGCGCTAGGCCTACCCACACAAGTGAGGTATCATTTTTATCAGGAGACGTGGGGGAACACTGGGTGGAAGGAAATTCGTGCCGCCTCTCAGATTCCAGAACTTTCTGCCACAGAAATGTGAGGAACATGTGTTTTTTTAGCCAAATTTTGAGGTTTGCAAAGGATTCTGGGTAACAGAACCTGGTCCGAGCCACACAAGTCACTCCATCTTGGATTCCCCTAGGTCTCTAGTTTTCAGAAATGCACAGGTTTGGTAGGTTTCCCTAGGTGGCGGCTGAGCTACAGGCCAAAATCTACAGGCAGGCACTTTGCAAAAAACACCTTTGTTTTCCTTCACCAATTTGGCTGTGTCCACGTTGCGCTTTGGGGCATTTCCTGTCACGGGCGCTAGGCCTACCCACACAAGTGAGGTATCATTTTTATCGGGAGATGTGGGGGAACGCTGGGTGGAAGGAAATTCACGGCTCCTCTCAGATTCCAGAACTTTCTGCCACAGAAATGTGAGGAACATGTGTTTTTTTAGCCAAATTTTGAGGTTTGCAAAGGATTCTGGGTAACAGAACCTGGTCCGAGCCACACAAGTCCCCCCATCTTGGATTCCCCTAGGTCTCTAGTTTTCAGAAATGCACAGGTTTGGTAGGTTTCCCTAGGTGGCGGCTGAGCTACAAGCCAAAATCTACAGGTAGGCACTTTGCAAAAAACACCTCTGTTTTCCTTCACAAATTTGGATGTGTCCACGCTGCGCTTTGGGGCGTTTCCTGTCACGGGCGCTAGGCCTACCCACACAAGTGAGGTATCATTTTTATCGGGAGACGTGGGGGAACGCTGGGTGGAAGGAAATTCGTGGCTCCTCTCAGATTCCAGAACTTTCTGCCACAGAAATGTGAGGAACATGTGTTTTTTTAGCCAAATTTTGAGGTTTGCAAAGGATTCTGGGTAACAGAACCTGGTCCGAGCCACACAAGTCACCCCATCTTGGATTCCCCTAGGTCTCTAGTTTTCAGAAATGCACAGGTTTGGTAGGTTTCCCTAGGTGGCGGCTGAGCTACAGGCCAAAATCTACAGGTAGGCACTTTGCAAAAAACACCTCTGTTTTCCTTCACCAATTTGGCTGTGTCCACGTTGCGCTTTGGGGCATTTCCTGTCACGGGCGCTAGGCCTACCCACACAAGTGAGGTATCATTTTTATCGGGAGACGTGGGGGAACGCTGGGTGGAAGGAAATTCGTGGCTCCTCTCAGATTCCAGAACTTTCTGCCACAGAAATGTGAGGAAAATGTGTTTTTTTAGCCAAATTTTGAGGTTTGCAAAGGATTCTGGGTAACACAACCTGGTCCGAGCAACACAAGTCACCCCATCTTGAATTCCCCTAGGTCTCTAGATTTCAGAAATGCACAGGTTTGGTATGTTTCCCTAGGTGGGGGCTGAGCTACAGGCCAAAATCTACAGGTAGGCACTTTGCAAAAAACACCTCTGTTTTCCTTCACCAATTTGGATTTGTCCACGTTGCGCTTTGGGGCGTTTTCTGTCGCGGGCGCTAGGCCTACCCACACAAGTGAGGTATCATATTTATCGGGAGACGTGGGGGAACGCTGGGTGGAAGGAAATTCGTGGCTCCTCTCAGATTCCAGAACTTTCTGCCACAGAAATGTGAGGAACATGTGTTTTTTTTAGCCAAATTTTGAGGTTTGCAAAGGATTCTGGGTAACAGAACCTGGTCCGAGCCACACAAGTCACCCCATCTTGGATTCCCCTAGGTCTCTAGTTTTCAGAAATGCACAGGTTTGGTAGGTTTCCCTAGGTGGCGGCTGAGCTACAGGCCAAAATCTACAGGTAGGCACTTTGCAAAAAACACCTCTGTTTTCCTTCACCAATTTGGCTGTGTCCACGTTGCGCTTTGGGGCATTTCCTGTCATGGGCGCTAGGCCTACCCACACAAGTGAGGTATCATTTTTATCAGGAGACGTGGGGGAACGCTGGGTGGAAGGAAATTCGTGCCGCCTCTCAGATTCCAGAACTTTCTGCCACAGAAATGTGAGGAACATGTGTTTTTTTAGCCAAATTTTGAGGTTTGCAAAGGATTCTGGGTAACAGAACCTGGTCCGAGCCACACAAGTCACCCCATCTTGGATTCCCCTAGGTCTCTAGTTTTCAGAAATGCACAGGTTTGGTAGGTTTCCCTAGGTGGCGGCTGAGCTACAGGCCAAAATCCACAGGCAGGCACTTTGCAAAAAACACCTTTGTTTTCCTTCACCAATTTGGCTGTGTCCACGTTGCGCTTTGGGGCATTTCCTGTCACGGGCGCTAGGCCTACCCACACAAGTGAGGTATCATTTTTATCGGGAGACGTGGGGGAACGCTGGGTGGAAGGAAATTCACGGCTCCTCTCAGATTCCAGAACTTTCTGCCACAGAAATGTGAGGAACATGTGTTTATTTAGCCAAATTTTGAGGTTTGCAAAGGATTCTGGGTAACAGAACCTGGTCCGAGCCACACAAGTCCCCCCATCTTGGATTCCCCTAGGTCTCTAGTTTTCAGAAATGCACAGGTTTGGTAGGTTTCCCTAGGTGGCGGCTGAGCTACAAGCCAAAATCTACAGGTAGGCACTTTGCAAAAAACACCTCTGTTTTCCTTCACAAATTTGGATGTGTCCACGCTGCGCTTTGGGGCGTTTCCTGTCGCGGGCGCTAGGCCTACCCACACAAGTGAGGTATCATTTTTATCGGGAGATGTGGGGGAACGCTGGGTGGAAGGAAATTCGTGGCTCCTCTCAGATTCCAGAACTTTCTGCCACAGAAATGTGAGGAACATGTGTTTTTTTAGCCAAATTTTGAGGTTTGCAAAGGATTGTGGGTAACAGAACGTGGTCCGAGCCACACAAGTCACCCCATCTTGGATTCCCCTAGGTCTCTAGTTTTCAGAAATGCACAGGTTTGGTAGGTTTCCCTAGGTGGCGGCTGAGCTACAGGCCAAAATCTACAGGTAGGCACTTTGCAAAAAACACCTCTGTTTTGCTTCACCAATTTGGCTGTGTCCACGTTGCGCTTTGGGGCATTTCCTGTCACGGGCGCTAGGCCTACCCACACAAGTGAGGTATCATTTTTATCAGGAGACATGGGGGAACACTGGGTGGAAGGAAATTCGTGCCGCCTCTCAGATTCCAGAACTTTCTGCCACAGAAATGTGAGGAACATGTGTTTTTTTAGCCAAATTTTGAGGTTTGCAAAGGATTCTGGGTAACAGAACCTGGTCCGAGCCACACAAGTCACCCCATCTTGGATTCCCCTAGGTCTCTAGTTTTCAGAAATGCACAGGTTTGGTAGGTTTCCCTAGGTGGCGGCTGAGCTACAGGCCAAAATCTACAGGCAGGCACTTTGCAAAAAACACCTTTGTTTTCCTTCACCAATTTGGCTGTGTCCACG
This sequence comes from Pleurodeles waltl, assembly GCF_031143425.1. NCBI lineage: Eukaryota > Metazoa > Chordata > Amphibia > Caudata > Salamandridae > Pleurodeles > Pleurodeles waltl. The sequence continues at coordinate 188,246,353 of NC_090449.1, read as the reverse complement.
TTGCGCTTTGGGGCATTTCCTGTCACGGGCGCTAGGCCTACCCACACAAGTGAGGTATCATTTTTATCGGGAGATGTGGGGGAACGCTGGGTGGAAGGAAATTCACGGCTCCTCTCAGATTCCAGAACTTTCTGCCACAGAAATGTGAGGAACATGTGTTTTTTTAGCCAAATTTTGAGGTTTGCAAAGGATTCTGGGTAACAGAACCTGGTCCGAGCCACACAAGTCCCCCCATCTTGGATTCCCCTAGGTCTCTAGTTTTCAGAAATGCACAGGTTTGGTAGGTTTCCCTAGGTGGCGGCTGAGCTACAAGCCAAAATCTACAGGTAGGCACTTTGCAAAAAACACCTCTGTTTTCCTTCACAAATTTGGATGTGTCCACGCTGCGCTTTGGGGCATTTCCTGTCACGGGCGCTAGGCCTACCCACACAAGTGAGGTATCATTTTTATCGGGAGACGTGGGGGAACGCTGGGTGGAAGGAAATTCGTGGCTCCTCTCAGATTCTAGAACTTTCTGCCACAGAAATGAGAGGAAAATGTGTTTTTTTAGCCAAATTTTGAGGTTTGCAAAGGATTCTGGGTAACACAACCTGGTCCGAGCAACACAAGTCACCCCATCTTGAATTCCCCTAGGTCTCTAGATTTCAGAAATGCACAGGTTTGGTATGTTTCCCTAGGTGGCGGCTGAGCTACAGGCCAAAATCTACAGGTAGGCACTTTGCAAAAAACACCTCTGTTTTCCTTCACCAATTTGGATTTGTCCACGTTGCGCTTTGGGGCGTTTTCTGTCGCGGGCGCTAGGCCTACCCACACAAGTGAGGTATCATATTTATCGGGAGACGTGGGGGAACGCTGGGTGGAAGGAAATTCGTGGCTCCTCTCAGATTCCAGAACTTTCTGCCACAGAAATGTGAGGAACATGTGTTTTTTTTAGCCAAATTTTGAGGTTTGCAAAGGATTCTGGGTAACAGAACCTGGTCCGAGCCACACAAGTCACCCCATCTTGGATTCCCCTAGGTCTCTAGTTTTCAGAAATGCACAGGTTTGGTAGGTTTCCCTAGGTGGCGGCTGAGCTACAGGCCAAAATCTACAGGTAGGCACTTTGCAAAAAACACCTCTGTTTTCCTTCACCAATTTGGCTGTGTCCACGTTGCGCTTTGGGGCATTTCCTGTCATGGGCGCTAGGCCTACCCACACAAGTGAGGTATCATTTTTATCAGGAGACGTGGGGGAACTCTGGGTGGAAGGAAATTCGTGCCGCCTCTCAGATTCCAGAACTTTCTGCCACAGAAATGTGAGGAACATGTGTTTTTTTAGCCAAATTTTGAGGTTTGCAAAGGATTCTGGGTAACAGAACCTGGTCCGAGCCACACAAGTCACCCCATCTTGGATTCCCCTAGGTCTCTAGTTTTCAGAAATGCACAGGTTTGGTAGGTTTCCCTAGGTGGCGGCTGAGCTACAGGCCAAAATCCACAGGCAGGCACTTTGCAAAAAACACCTTTGTTTTCCTTCACCAATTTGGCTGTGTCCACGTTGCGCTTTGGGGCATTTCCTGTCACGGGCGCTAGGCCTACCCACACAAGTGAGGTATCATTTTTATCGGGAGACGTGGGGGAACGCTGGGTGGAAGGAAATTCACGGCTCCTCTCAGATTCCAGAACTTTCTGCCACAGAAATGTGAGGAACATGTGTTTATTTAGCCAAATTTTGAGGTTTGCAAAGGATTCTGGGTAACAGAACCTGGTCCGAGCCACACAAGTCCCCCCATCTTGGATTCCCCTAGGTCTCTAGTTTTCAGAAATGCACAGGTTTGGTAGGTTTCCCTAGGTGGCGGCTGAGCTACAAGCCAAAATCTACAGGTAGGCACTTTGCAAAAAACACCTCTGTTTTCCTTCACAAATTTGGATGTGTCCACGCTGCGCTTTGGGGCGTTTCCTGTCGCGGGCGCTAGGCCTACCCACACAAGTGAGGTATCATTTTTATCGGGAGATGTGGGGGAACGCTGGGTGGAAGGAAATTCGTGGCTCCTCTCAGATTCCAGAACTTTCTGCCACAGAAATGTGAGGAACATGTGTTTTTTTAGCCAAATTTTGAGGTTTGCAAAGGATTGTGGGTAACAGAACGTGGTCCGAGCCACACAAGTCACCCCATCTTGGATTCCCCTAGGTCTCTAGTTTTCAGAAATGCACAGGTTTGGTAGGTTTCCCTAGGTGGCGGCTGAGCTACAGGCCAAAATCTACAGGTAGGCACTTTGCAAAAAACACCTCTGTTTTGCTTCACCAATTTGGCTGTGTCCACGTTGCGCTTTGGGGCATTTCCTGTCACGGGCGCTAGGCCTACCCACACAAGTGAGGTATCATTTTTATCAGGAGACATGGGGGAACACTGGGTGGAAGGAAATTCGTGCCGCCTCTCAGATTCCAGAACTTTCTGCCACAGAAATGTGAGGAACATGTGTTTTTTTAGCCAAATTTTGAGGTTTGCAAAGGATTCTGGGTAACAGAACCTGGTCCGAGCCACACAAGTCACCCCATCTTGGATTCCCCTAGGTCTCTAGTTTTCAGAAATGCACAGGTTTGGTAGGTTTCCCTAGGTGGCGGCTGAGCTACAGGCCAAAATCTACAGGCAGGCACTTTGCAAAAAACACCTTTGTTTTCCTTCACCAATTTGGCTGTGTCCACGTTGCGCTTTGGGGCATTTCCTGTCACGGGCGCTAGGCCTACCCACACAAGTGAGGTATCATTTTTATCGGGAGATGTGGGGGAACGCTGGGTGGAAGGAAATTCACGGCTCCTCTCAGATTCCAGAACTTTCTGCCACAGAAATGTGAGGAACATGTGTTTTTTTAGCCAAATTTTGAGGTTTGCAAAGGATTCTGGGTAACAGAACCTGGTCCGAGCCACACAAGTCCCCCCATCTTGGATTCCCCTAGGTCTCTAGTTTTCAGAAATGCACAGGTTTGGTAGGTTTCCCTAGGTGGCGGCTGAGCTACAAGCCAAAATCTACAGGTAGGCACTTTGCAAAAAACACCTCTGTTTTCCTTCACAAATTTGGATGTGTCCACGCTGCGCTTTGGGGCATTTCCTGTCACGGGCGCTAGGCCTACCCACACAAGTGAGGTATCATTTTTATCGGGAGACGTGGGGGAACGCTGGGTGGAAGGAAATTCGTGGCTCCTCTCAGATTCCAGAACTTTCTGCCACAGAAATGAGAGGAAAATGTGTTTTTTTAGCCAAATTTTGAGGTTTGCAAAGGATTCTGGGTAACACAACCTGGTCCGAGCAACACAAGTCACCCCATCTTGAATTCCCCTAGGTCTCTAGATTTCAGAAATGCACAGGTTTGGTATGTTTCCCTAGGTGGCGGCTGAGCTACAGGCCAAAATCTACAGGTAGGCACTTTGCAAAAAACACCTCTGTTTTCCTTCACCAATTTGGATTTGTCCACGTTGCGCTTTGGGGCGTTTTCTGTCGCGGGCGCTAGGCCTACCCACACAAGTGAGGTATCATATTTATCGGGAGACGTGGGGGAACGCTGGGTGGAAGGAAATTCGTGGCTCCTCTCAGATTCCAGAACTTTCTGCCACAGAAATGTGAGGAACATGTGTTTTTTTTAGCCAAATTTTGAGGTTTGCAAAGGATTCTGGGTAACAGAACCTGGTCCGAGCCACACAAGTCACCCCATCTTGGATTCCCCTAGGTCTCTAGTTTTCAGAAATGCACAGGTTTGGTAGGTTTCCCTAGGTGGCGGCTGAGCTAGAGGCCAAAATCTACAGGTAGGCACTTTGCAAAAAACACCTCTGTTTTCCTTCACCAATTTGGCTGTGTCCACGTTGCGCTTTGGGGCATTTCCTGTCACGGGCGCTAGGCCTACCCACACAAGTGAGGTATCATTTTTATCAGGAGACGTGGGGGAACGCTGGGTGGAAGGAAATTCGTGCCGCCTCTCAGATTCCAGAACTTTCTGCCACAGAAATGTGAGGAACATGTGTTTTTTTAGCCAAATTTTGAGGTTTGCAAAGGATTCTGGGTAACAGAACCTGGTCCGAGCCACACAAGTCCCCCCATCTTGGATTCCCCTAGGTCTCTAGTTTTCAGAAATGCACAGGTTTGGTAGGTTTCCCTAGGTGGCGGCTGAGCTACAAGCCAAAATCTACAGGTAGGCACTTTGCAAAAAACACCTCTGTTTTCCTTCACAAATTTGGATGTGTCCACGCTGCGCTTTGGGGCGTTTCCTGTCGCGGGCGCTAGGCCTACCCACACAAGTGAGGTATCATTTTTATCGGGAGACGTGGGGGAACGCTGGGTGGAAGGAAATTCGTGGCTCCTCTCAGATTCCAGAACTTTCTGCCACAGAAATGTGAGGAACATGTGTTTTTTTAGCCAAATTTTGAGGTTTGCAAAGGATTCTGGGTAACAGAACCTGGTCCGAGCCACACAAGTCACCCCATCTTGGATTCCCCTAGGTCTCTAGTTTTCAGAAATGCACAGGTTTGGTAGGTTTCCCTAGGTGGCGGCTGAGCTACAGGCCAAAATCTACAGGTAGGCACTTTGCAAAAAACACCTCTGTTTTCCTTCACCAATTTGGCTGTGTCCACGTTGCTCTTTGGGGCATTTCCTGTCACGGGCGCTAGGCCTACCCACACAAGTGAGGTATCATTTTTATCGGGAGACGTGGGGGAACGCTGGGTGGAAGGAAATTCATGGCTCCTCTCAGATTCCAGAACTTTCTGCCACAGAAATGTGAGGAACATGTGTTTTTTTAGCCAACTTTTGAGGTTTGCAAAGGATTCTGGGTAACAGAACCTGGTCCGAGCCACACAAGTCACCCCATCTTGGATTCCCCTAGCTCTCTATTTTTCAGAAATGCACAGGTTTGGTAGTTTTCCCTAGGTGGCGGCTGAGCTACAGGCCAAAATCTACAGGTAGGCACTTTGCAAAAAACACCTCTGTTTTCCTTCACCAATTTGGCTGTGTCCACGTTGCGCTTTGGGGCATTTCCTGTCACGGGCGCTAGGCCTACCCACACAAGTGAGGTATCATTTTTATCGAGAGACGTGGGGGAACGCTGGGTGGAAGGAAATTCGTGGCTCCTCCCAGATTCCAGAACTTTCTGCCACAGAAATGTGAGGAACATGTGTTTATTTAGCCAAATTTTGAGGTTTGCAAAGGATTCTGGGTAACAGAACCTGGTCCGAGCCATACAAGTCACCCCATCTTGGATTCTCCTAGGTCTCTAATTTTCAGAAATGCACAGGTTTGGTACGTTTCTCTAGGTGGCGGCTGAGCTAGAGGCCAAAATCTACAGATAGGCTCTTTGCAAAAAACACCTCTGTTTTCCTTCACCAATTTGGCTGTGTCCACGTTGCGCTTTGGGGCATTTCCTGTCACGGGCGCTAGGCCTACCCACACAAGTGAGGTATCATTTTTATCGGGAGACGTGGGGGAACGCTGGGTGGAAGGAAATTTGTGGCTCCTCTCAGATTCCAGAACTTTCTGCCACAGAAATGTGAGGAACATGTGTTTTTTTAGCCAACTTTTGAGGTTTGCAAAGGATTCTGGGTAACAGAACCTGGTCCGAGCCACACAAGTCACCCCATCTTGGATTCCCCTAGGTCTCTAGTTTTCAGAAATGCACAGGTTTGGTAGTTTTAACTCGGTGGCGGCTGAGCTACAGGCCTAAATCTACAGGTAGGCTCTTTGCAAAAAAACACCTCTGTTTTCCTTCACCAATTTGGCTGTGTCCACGTTGCGCTTTGGGGCATTTCCTGTCACGGGCGCTAGGCACACCCACACAAGTGAGGTATCATTTTTATCGGGAGACGTGGGGGAACGCTGGGTGGAAGGAAATTCGTGGCTCCTCTCAGATTCCAGAACTTTCTGCCACAGAAATGTGAGGAACATGTGTTTTTTTAGCCAAATTTTGAGGTTTGCAAAGGATTCTGGGTAACAGAACCTGGTCCAAGCCACACAAGCACCCCATCTTGGATTCCCCTAGGTCTCTAGTTTTCAGAAATGCACAGGTTTGGTAGGTTTCCCTAGGTGGCGGCTGAGCTACAGGCCAAAATCTACAGGTAGGCTCTTTGCAAAAAACACCTCTGTTTTCCTTCACCAATTTGGCTGTGTCCACGTTGCTCTTTGGGGCATTTCCTGTCACGGGCGCTAGGCCTACCCACACAAGTGAGGTATCATTTTTATCGGGAGACATGGGGGAACGCTGGGTGGAAGGAAATTCGTGCCGCCTCTCAGATTCCAGAACTTTCTGCCACAGAAATGTGAGGAACATGTGTTTTTTTAGCCAAATTTTGAGGTTTGCAAAGGATTCTGGGTAACAGAACCTGGTCCGAGCCACACAAGTCACCCCATCTTGGATTCCCCTAGGTCTCTAGTTTTCAGAAATGCACAGGTTTGGTAGTTTTCCCTAGGTGGCGGCTGAGCTACAGGCCAAAATCTACAGGTAGGCTCTTTGCAAAAAACACCTCTGTTTTCCTTCACCAATTTGGCTGTGTCCACGTTGCGCTTTGGGGCATTTCCTGTCACGGGCGCTAGGCCTACCCACACAAGTGAGGTATCATTTTTATCGGGAGACGTGGGGGAACGCTGGGTGGAAGGAAATTTGTGGCTCCTCTCAGATTCCAGAACTTTCTGCCACAGAAATGTGAGGAACATGTGTTTTTTTAGCCAACTTTTGAGGTTTGCAAAGGATTCTGGGTAACAGAACCTGGTCCGAGCCACACAAGTCACCCCATCTTGGATTCCCCTAGGTCTCTAGTTTTCAGAAATGCACAGGTTTGGTAGTTTTCCCTCGGTGGCGGCTGAGCTACAGGCCAAAATCTACAGGTAGGCTCTTTGCAAAAAAACACCTCTGTTTTCCTTCACCAATTTGGCTGTGTCCACGTTGCGCTTTGGGGCATTTCCTGTCACGGGCGCTAGGCACACCCACACAAGTGAGGTATCATTTTTATCGGGAGACGTGGGGGAACGCTGGGTGGAAGGAAATTCGTGGCTCCTCTCAGATTCCAGAACTTTCTGCCACAGAAATGTGAGGAACATGTATTTTTTTAGCCAAATTTTGAGGTTTGCAAAGGATTCTGGGTAACAGAACCTGGTCCGAGCCACACAAGCACCCCATCTTGGATTCCCCTAGGTCTCTAGTTTTCAGAAATGCACAGGTTTGGTAGGTTTCCCTAGGTGGCGGCTGAGCTACAGGCCAAAATCTACAGGTAGGCACTTTGCAAAAAACACCTCTGTTTTCCTTCACCAATTTGGCTGTGTCCACGTTGCGCTTTGGGGCATTTCCTGTCACGGGCGCTAGGCCTACCCACACAAGTGAGGTATCATTTTTATCGGGAGACATGGGGGAACGCTGGGTGGAAGGAAATTCGTGCCGCCTCTCAGATTCCAGAACTTTCTGCCACAGAAATGTGAGGAAAATGTGTTTTTTTAGCCAAATTTTGAGGTTTGCAAAGGATTCTGGGTAACACAACCTGGTCCGAGCAACACAAGTCACCCCATCTTGAATTCCCCTAGGTCTCTAGATTTCAGAAATGCACAGGTTTGGTAGGTTTCCCTAGGTGGGGGCTGAGCTACAGGCCAAAATCTACAGGTAGGCACTTTGAAAAAAACACCTCTGTATTCCTTCACCAATTTGGATTTGTCCACGTTGCGCTTTGGGGCGTTTTCTGTCGCGGGCGCTAGGCCTACCCACACAAGTGAGGTATCATATTTATCGGGAGACGTGGGGGAACGCTGGGTGGAAGGAAATTCGTGGCTCCTCTCAGATTCCAGAACTTTCTGCCACAGAAATGTGAGGAACATGTGTTTTTTTTAGCCAAATTTTGAGGTTTGCAAAGGATTCTGGGTAACAGAACCTGGTCCGAGCCACACAAGTCACCCCATCTTGGATTCCCCTAGGTCTCTAGTTTTCAGAAATGCACAGGTTTGGTAGGTTTCCCTAGGTGGCGGCTGAGCTACAGGCCAAAATCTACAGGTAGGCACTTTGCAAAAAACACCTCTGTTTTCCTTCACCAATTTGGCTGTGTCCACGTTGCGCTTTGGGGCATTTCCTGTCACGGGCGCTATGCCTACCCACACAAGTGAGGTATCATTTTTATCAGGAGACGTGGGGGAACGCTGGGTGGAAGGAAATTCGTGCCGCCTCTCAGATTCCAGAACTTTCTGCCACAGAAATGTGAGGAACATGTGTTTTTTTAGCCAAATTTTGAGGTTTGCAAAGGATTCTGGGTAACAGAACCTGGTCCGAGCCACACAAGTCCCCCCATCTTGGATTCCCCTAGGTCTCTAGTTTTCAGAAATGCACAGGTTTGGTAGGTTTCCCTAGGTGGCGGCTGAGCTACAAGCCAAAATCTACAGGTAGGCACTTTGCAAAAAACACCTCTGTTTTCCTTCACAAATTTGGATGTGTCCACGCTGCGCTTTGGGGCGTTTCCTGTCGCGGGCGCTAGGCCTACCCACACAAGTGAGGTATCATTTTTATCGGGAGACGTGGGGGAACGCTGGGTGGAAGGAAATTCGTGGCTCCTCACAGATTCCAGAACTTTCTGGCACAGAAATGTGAGGAACATGTGTTTTTTTAGCCAAATTTTGAGGTTTGCAAAGGATTCTGGGTAACAGAACCTGGTCCGAGCCACACAAGTCACCCCATCTTGGATTCCCCTAGGTCTCTAGTTTTCAGAAATGCACAGGTTTGGTAGGTTTCCCTAGGTGGCGGCTGAGCTACAGGCCAAAATCTACAGGTAGGCACTTTGCAAAAAACACCTCTGTTTTCCTTCACCAATTTGGCTGTGTCCACGTTGCGCTTTGGGGCATTTCCTGTCACGGGCGCTAGGCCTACCCACACAAGTGAGGTATCATTTTTATCGGGAGACGTGGGGGAACGCTGGGTGGAAGGAAATTCGTGGCTCCTCTCAGATTCCAGAACTTTCTGCCACAGAAATGTGAGGAACATGTGTTTTTTTAGCCAAATTTTGAGGTTTGCAAAGGATTCTGGGTAACAGAACCTGGTCCGAGCCACACAAGTCACCCCATCTTGGATTCCCCTAGGTCTCTAGTTTTCAGAAATGAACAGGTTTGGTAGGTTTCTCTAGGTGGCGGCTGAGCTACAGGCCAAAATCTACAGGTAGGCACTTTCCTAAAAACACCTCTGTTTTCCTTCACCAATTTGGCTGTGTCCACGTTGCGCTTTGGGGCATTTCCTGACACGGGCACTAGGCCTACCCACACAAGTGAGGTATAATTTTTATAGGGAGACGTGGGGAAACGCTGGGTGGAAGGAAATTCGTGGCTCCTCTCAGATTCTAGAACTTTCTGCCACAGAAATGTGAGGAACATGTGTTTTTTTAGCCAAATTTTGAGGTTTGCAAAGGATTCTGGGTAACAGAACCTGGTCCGAGCCACACAAGTCACCCCATCTTGGATTCCCCTAGGTCTCTAGTTTTCAGAAATGCACAGGTTTGGTAGTTTTCCCTAGGTGGCGGCTGAGCTACAGGCCAAAATCTACAGGTAGGCACTTTGCAAAAAACACCTCTGTTTTCCTTCACCAATTTGGCTGTGTCCACGTTGCACTTTGGGGCATTTCCTGTCACGGGCGCTAGGCCTACCCACACAAGTGAGGTATCATTTTTATCGAGAGACGTGGGGGAACGCTGGGTGGAAGGAAATTCGTGGCTCCTCCCAGATTCCAGAAGTTTCTGCCACAGAAATATGAGGAACATGTGTTTATTTAGCCAAATTTTGAGGTTTGCAAAGGATTCTCGGTAACAGAACCTGGTCCGAGCCACACAAGTCACCCCATCTTGGATTCCCCTAGGTCTCTAGTTTTCAGAAATGCACAGGTTTGGTAGGTTTCTCTAGGTGGCGGCTGAGCTACAGGCCAAAATCTACAGGTAGGCACTTTGCAAAAAACACCTCTGTTTTCCTTCACCTATTTGGCTGTGTCCACGTTGCGCTTTGGGGCATTTCCTGTCACGGGCGCTAGGCCTACCCACACAAGTGAGGTATCATTTTTATCGGGAGACGTGGGGGAACGCTGGGTGGAAGGAAATTCGTGGCTCCTCTCAGATTCCAGAACTTTCTGCCACAGAAATGTGAGGAACATGTGTTTTTTTAGCCAAATTTTGAGGTTTGCAAAGGATTCTGGGTAACAAACCTGGTCCGAGCCACACAAGTCACCCCATCTTGGATTCCCCTAGGTCTCTAGTTTTCAGAAATGAACAGGTTTGGTAGGTTTCTCTAGGTGGCGGCTGAGCTACAGGCCAAAATCTACAGGTAGGCACTTTCCTAAAAACACCTCTGTTTTCCTTCACCAATTTGGCTGTGTCCACGTTGCGCTTTGGGGCATTTCCTGTCACGGGCACTAGGCCTACCCACACAAGTGAGGTATAATTTTTATCGGGAGACGTGGGGAAACGCTGGGTGGAAGGAAATTCGTGGCTCCTCTCAGATTCTAGAACTTTCTGCCACAGAAATGTGAGGAACATGTGTTTTTTTAGCCAAATTTTGAGGTTTGCAAAGGATTCTGGGTAACAGAACCTGGTCCGAGCCACACAAGTCACCCCATCTTGGATTCCCCTAGGTCTCTAGTTTTCAGAAATGCACAGGTTTGGTAGTTTTCCCTAGGTGGCGGCTGAGCTACAGGCCAAAATCTACAGGTAGGCACTTTGCAAAAAACACCTCTGTTTTCCTTCACCAATTTGGCTGTGTCCACGTTGCACTTTGGGGCATTTCCTGTCACGGGCGCTAGGCCTACCCACACAAGTGAGGTATCATTTTTATCGAGAGACGTGGGGGAACGCTGGGTGGAAGGAAATTCGTGGCTCCTCCCAGATTCCAGAACTTTCTGCCACAGAAATATGAGGAACATGTGTTTATTTAGCCAAATTTTGAGGTTTGCAAAGGATTCTCGGTAACAGAACCTGGTCCGAGCCACACAAGTCACCCCATCTTGGATTCCCCTAGGTCTCTAGTTTTCAGAAATGCACAGGTTTGGTAGGTTTCTCTAGGTGGCGGCTGAGCTACAGGCCAAAATCTACAGGTAGGCACTTTGCAAAAAACACCTCTGTTTTCCTACACCAATTTGTCTGTGTCCACATTGCGCTTTGGGGCATTTCCTGTCACGGGCGCTAGGCACACCCACACAAGTGAGGTATCATTTTTATCGGGAGACGTGGGGGAACGCTGGGTGGAAGGAAATTCGTGGCTCCTCTCAGATTCCAGAACTTTCTGCCACAGAAATGTGAGGAACATGTGTTTTTTTAGCCAAATTTTGAGGTTTGCAAAGGATTCTGGGTAACAGAACCTGGTCCGAGCCACACAAGCACCCCATCTTGGATTCCCCTAGGTCTCTAGTTTTCAGAAATGCACAGGTTTGGTAGGTTTCCCTAGGTGGCGGCTGAGCTACAGGCCAAAATCTACAGGTAGGCTCTTTGCAAAAAACACCTCTGTTTTCCTTCACCAATTTGGCTGTGTCCACGTTGCTCTTTGGGGCATTTCCTGTCACGGGCGCTAGGCCTACCCACACAAGTGAGGTATCATTTTTATCGGGAGACGTGGGGGAACGCTGGGTGGAAGGAAATTCATGGCTCCTCTCAGATTCCAGAACTTTCTGCCACAGAAATGTGAGGAACATGTGTTTTTTTAGCCAACTTTTGAGGTTTGCAAAGGATTCTGGGTAACAGAACCTGGTCCGAGCCACACAAGTCACCCCATCTTGGATTCCCCTAGCTCTCTATTTTTCAGAAATGCACAGGTTTGGTAGTTTTCCCTAGGTGGCAGCTGAGCTACAGGCCAAAATCTACAGGTAGGCACTTTGCAAAAAACACCTCTGTTTTCCTTCACCAATTTGGCTGTGTCCACGTTGCGCTTTGGGGCATTTCCTGTCACGGGCGCTAGGCCTACCCACACAAGTGAGGTATCATTTTTATCGAGAGACGTGGGGGAACGCTGGGTGGAAGGAAATTCGTGGCTCCTCCCAGATTCCAGAACTTTCTGCCACAGAAATGTGAGGAACATGTGTTTATTTAGCCAAATTTTGAGGTTTGCAAAGGATTCTGGGTAACAGAACCTGGTCCGAGCCATACAAGTCACCCCATCTTGGATTCTCCTAGGTCTCTAATTTTCAGAAATGCACAGGTTTGGTAGGTTTCTCTAGGTGGCGGCTGAGCTAGAGGCCAAAATCTACAGGTAGGCTCTTTGCAAAAAACACCTCTGTTTTCCTTCACCAATTTGGCTGTGTCCACGTTGCGCTTTGGGGCATTTCCTGTCACGGGCGCTAGGCCTACCCACACAAGTGAGGTATCATTTTTATCGGGAGACGTGGGGGAACGCTGGGTGGAAGGAAATTTGTGGCTCCTCTCAGATTCCAGAACTTTCTGCCACAGAAATGTGAGGAACATGTGTTTTTTTAGCCAACTTTTGAGGTTTGCAAAGGATTCTGGGTAACAGAACCTGGTCCGAGCCACACAAGTCACCCCATCTTGGATTCCCCTAGGTCTCTAGTTTTCAGAAATGCACAGGTTTGGTAGTTTTCCCTCGGTGGCAGCTGAGCTACAGGCCAAAATCTACAGGTAGGCTCTTTGCAAAAAAACACCTCTGTTTTCCTTCACCAATTTGGCTGTGTCCACGTTGCGCTTTGGGGCATTTCCTGTCACGGGCGCTAGGCACACCCACACAAGTGAGGTATCATTTTTATCGGGAGACGTGGGGGAACGCTGGGTGGAAGGAAATTCGTGGCTCCTCTCAGATTCCAGAACTTTCTGCCACAGAAATGTGAGGAACATGTGTTTTTTTAGCCAAATTTTGAGGTTTGCAAAGGATTCTGGGTAACAGAACCTGGTCCGAGCCACACAAGCACCCCATCTTGGATTCCCCTAGGTCTCTAGTTTTCAGAAATGCACAGGTTTGGTAGGTTTCCCTAGGTGGCGGCTGAGCTACAGGCCAAAATCTACAGGTAGGCTCTTTGCAAAAAACACCTCTGTTTTCCTTCACCAATTTGGCTGTGTCCACGTTGCTCTTTGGGGCATTTCCTGTCACGGGCGCTAGGCCTACCCACACAAGTGAGGTATCATTTTTATCGGGAGACATGGGGGAACGCTGGGTGGAAGGAAATTCGTGCCGCCTCTCAGATTCCAGAACTTTCTGCCACAGAAATGTGAGGAACATGTGTTTTTTTAGCCAAATTTTGAGGTTTGCAAAGGATTCTGGGTAACAGAACCTGGTCCGAGCCACACAAGTCACCCCATCTTGGATTCCCCTAGGTCTCTAGTTTTCAGAAATGCACAGGTTTGGTAGTTTTCCCTAGGTGGCGGCTGAGCTATAGGCCAAAATCTACAGGTAGGCACTTTGCAAAAAACACCTCTGTTTTCCTTCACCAATTTGGCTGTGTCCACGTTGCGCTTTGGGGCATTTCCTGTCACGGGCGCTAGGCCTACCCACACAAGTGAGGTATCATTTTTATCGAGAGACGTGGGGGAACGCTGGGTGGAAGGAAATTCGTGGCTCCTCCCAGATTCCAGAACTTTCTGCCACAGAAATGTGAGGAACATGTGTTTATTTAGCCAAATTTTGAGGTTTGCAAAGGATTCTGGGTAACAGAACCTGGTCCGAGCCATACAAGTCACCCCATCTTGGATTCTCCTAGGTCTCTAGTTTTCAGAAATGCACAGGTTTGGTAGGTTTCTCTAGGTGGCGGCTGAGCTAGAGGCCAAAATCTACAGGTAGGCTCTTTGCAAAAAACACCTCTGTTTTCCTTCACCAATTTGGCTGTGTCCACGTTGCGCTTTGGGGCATTTCCTGTCACGGGCGCTAGGCCTACCCACACAAGTGAGGTATCATTTTTATCGGGAGACGTGGGGGAACGCTGGGTGGAAGGAAATTTGTGGCTCCTCTCAGATTCCAGAACTTTCTGCCACAGAAATGTGAGGAACATGTGTTTTTTTAGCCAACTTTTGAGGTTTGCAAAGGATTCTGGGTAACAGAACCTGGTCCGAGCCACACAAGTCACCCCATCTTGGATTCCCCTAGGTCTCTAGTTTTCAGAAATGCACAGGTTTGGTAGTTTTCCCTCGGTGGCGGCTGAGCTACAGGCCAAAATCTACAGGTAGGCTCTTTGCAAAAAAACACCTCTGTTTTCCTTCACCAATTTGGCTGTGTCCACGTTGCGCTTTGGGGCATTTCCTGTCACGGGCGCTAGGCACACCCACACAAGTGAGGTATCATTTTTATCGGGAGACGTGGGGGAACGCTGGGTGGAAGGAAATTCGTGGCTCCTCTCAGATTCCAGAACTTTCTGCCACAGAAATGTGAGGAACATGTGTTTTTTTAGCCAAATTTTGAGGTTTGCAAAGGATTCTGGGTAACAGAACCTGGTCCGAGCCACACAAGCACCCCATCTTGGATTCCCCTAGGTCTCTAGTTTTCAGAAATGCACAGGTTTGGTAGGTTTCCCTAGGTGGCGGCTGAGCTACAGGCCAAAATCTACAGGTAGGCACTTTGCAAAAAACACCTCTGTTTTCCTTCACCAATTTGGCTGTGTCCACGTTGCGCTTTGGGGCATTTCCTGTCACGGGCGCTAGGCCTACCCACACAAGTGAGGTATCATTTTTATCGGGAGACATGGGGGAACGCTGGGTGGAAGGAAATTCGTGCCGCCTCTCAGATTCCAGAACTTTCTGCCACAGAAATGTGAGGAACATGTGTTTTTTTAGCCAAATTTTGAGGTTTGCAAAGGATTCTGGGTAACAGAACCTGGTCCGAGCCACACAAGTCACCCCATCTTGGATTCCCCTAGGTCTCTAGTTTTCAGAAATGCACAGGTTTGGTAGTTTTCCCTAGGTGGCGGCTGAGCTACAGGCCAAAATCTACAGGTAGGCACTTTGCAAAAAACACCTCTGTTTTCCTTCACCAATTTGGCTGTGTCCACGTTGCGCTTTGGGGCATTTCCTGTCACGGGCGCTAGGCCTACCCACACAAGTGAGGTATCATTTTTATCTGGAGACGTGGGGGAACGCTGGGTGGAAGGAAATTCGTTGCTCCTCTCAGATTCCAGAACTTTCTGCCACAGAAATGTGAGGAACATGTGTTTTTTTAGCCAAATTTTGAGGTTTGCAAAGGATTCTGGGTAACAGAACCTGGTCCGAGCCACACAAGTCACCCCATCTTGGATTCCCCTAGGTCTCTAGTTTTCAGAAATGCACAGGTTTGGTAGTTTTCCCTCGGTGGCGGCTGAGCTACAGGCCAAAATCTACAGGTAGGCTCTTTGCAAAAAAACACCTCTGTTTTCCTTCACCAATTTGGCTGTGTCCACGTTGCGCTTTGGGGCATTTCCTGTCACGGGCGCTAGGCACACCCACACAAGTGAGGTATCATTTTTATCGGGAGACGTGGGGGAACGCTGGGTGGAAGGAAATTCGTGGCTCCTCTCAGATTCCAGAACTTTCTGCCACAGAAATGTGAGGAACATGTGTTTTTTTAGCCAAATTTTGAGGTTTGCAAAGGATTCTGGGTAACAGAACCTGGTCCGAGCCACACAAGCACCCCATCTTGGATTCCCCTAGGTCTCTAGTTTTCAGAAATGCACAGGTTTGGTAGGTTTCCCTAGGTGGCGGCTGAGCTACAGGCCAAAATCTACAGGTAGGCACTTTGCAAAAAACACCTCTGTTTTCCTTCACCAATTTGGCTGTGTCCACGTTGCGCTTTGGGGCATTTCCTGTCACGGGCGCTAGGCCTACCCACACAAGTGAGGTATCATTTTTATCGGGAGACATGGGGGAACGCTGGGTGGAAGGAAATTCGTGCCGCCTCTCAGATTCCAGAACTTTCTGCCACAGAAATGTGAGGAACATGTGTTTTTTTAGCCAAATTTTGAGGTTTGCAAAGGATTCTGGGTAACAGAACCTGGTCCGAGCCACACAAGTCACCCCATCTTGGATTCCCCTAGGTCTCTAGTTTTCAGAAATGCACAGGTTTGGTAGTTTTCCCTAGGTGGCGGCTGAGCTACAGGCCAAAATCTACAGGTAGGCACTTTGCAAAAAACACCTCTGTTTTCCTTCACCAATTTGGCTGTGTCCACGTTGCGCTTTGGGGCATTTCCTGTCACGGGCGCTAGGCCTACCCACACAAGTGAGGTATCATTTTTATCTGGAGACGTGGGGGAACGCTGGGTGGAAGGAAATTCGTTGCTCCTCTCAGATTCCAGAACTTTCTGCCACAGAAATGTGAGGAACATGTGTTTTTTTAGCCAAATTTTGAGGTTTGCAAAGGATTCTGGGTAACAGAACCTGGTCCGAGCCACACAAGTCACCCCATCTTGGATTCCCCTAGGTCTCTAGTTTTCAGAAATGCACAGGTTTGGTAGGTTTCCCTAGGTGGCGGCTGAGCTACAGGCCAAAATCTACAGGTAGGCACTTTGCAAAAAACACCTCTGTTTTCCTTCACCAATTTGGCTGTGTCCACGTTGCGCTTTGGGGCATTTCCTGTCACGGGCGCTAGGCCTACCCACACAAGTGAGGTATCATTTTTATCGGGAGACGTGGGGGAACGCTGGGTGGAAGGAAATTCGTGGCTCCTCTCAGATTCCAGAACTTTCTGCCACAGAAATGTGAGGAACATGTGTTTTTTTAGCCAAATTTTGAGGTTTGCAAAGGATTCTGGGTAACAGAACCTGGTCCGAGCCACACAAGTCACCCCATCTTAGATTCCCCTAGGTCTCTAGTTTTCAGAAATGCACAGGTTTGGTAGGTTTCCCTAGGTGGCGGCTGAGCTACAGGCCAAAATCTACAGGTAGGCACTTTGCAAAAAACACCTCTGTTTTCCTTCACCAATTTGGCTGTGTCCACGTTGCGCTTTGGGGCATTTCCTATCACGGGCGCTAGGCCTACCCACACAAGTGAGGTATCATTTTTATTGGGAGACGTGGGGGAACGCTGGGTGGAAGGAAATTCGTGGCTCCTCTCAGATTCCAGAACTTTCTGCCACAGAAATGTAAGGAATATGTGTTTTTTTAGCCAAATTTTGAGGTTTGCAAAGGATTCTGGGTGACAGAACCTGGTCCGAGCCACACAAGTCACCCCATCTTGGATTCCCCTAGGTCTCTAGTTTTCAGAAATGCACAGGTTTGGTAGGTTTCCCTAGGTGGCGGCTGAGCTACAGGCCAAAATCTACAGGTAGGCACTTTGCAAAAAACACCTCTGTTTTCCTTCACCAATTTGGCTGTGTCCACGTTGCGCTTTGGGTCATTTCCTGTCACGGGCGCTAGGCCTACCCACACAAGTGAGGTATCATTTTTATCAGGAGACGTGGGGGAACACTGGGTGGAAGGAAATTCGTGCCGACTCTCAGATTCCAGAACTTTCTGCCACAGAAATGTGAGGAACATGTGTTTTTTTAGCCAAATTTTGAGGTTTGCAAAGGATTCTGGGTAACAGAACCTGGTCCGAGCCACACAAGTCACCCCATCTTGGATTCCCCTAGGTCTCTAGTTTTCAGAAATGCACAGGTTTGGTAGGTTTCCCTAGGTGGCGGCTGAGCTACAGGCCAAAATCTACAGGCAGGCACTTTGCAAAAAACACCTTTGTTTTCCTTCACCAATTTGGCTGTGTCCACGTTGCGCTTTGGGGCATTTCCTGTCACGGGCGCTAGGCCTACCCACACAAGTGAGGTATCATTTTTATCGGGAGATGTGGGGGAACGCTGGGTGGAAGGAAATTCACGGCTCCTCTCAGATTCCAGAACTTTCTGCCACAGAAATGTGAGGAACATGTGTTTTTCTAGCCAAATTTTGAGGTTTGCAAAGGATTCTGGGTAACAGAACCTGGTCCGAGCCACACAAGTCCCCCCATCTTGGATTCCCCTAGGTCTCTAGTTTTCAGAAATGCACAGGTTTGGTAGGTTTCCCTAGGTGGCGGCTGAGCTACAAGCCAAAATCTACAGGTAGGCACTTTGCAAAAAACACCTCTGTTTTCCTTCACAAATTTGGATGTGTCCACGCTGCGCTTTGGGGCGTTTCCTGTCACGGGCGCTAGGCCTACCCACACAAGTGAGGTATCATTTTTATCGGGAGACGTGGGGGAACGCTGGGTGGAAGGAAATTCGTGGCTCCTCTCAGATTCCAGAACTTTCTGCCACAGAAATGTGAGGAACATGGGTTTTTTTAGCCAAATTTTGAGGTTTGCAAAGGATTCTGGGTAACAGAACCTGGTCCGAGCCACACAAGTCACCCCATCTTGGATTCCCCTAGGTCTCTAGTTTTCAGAAATGCACAGGTTTGGTAGGTTTCCCTAGGTGGCGGCTGAGCTACAGGCCAAAATCTACAGGTAGGCACTTTGCAAAAAACACCTCTGTTTTCCTTCACCAATTTGGCTGTGTCCACGTTGCGCTTTGGGGCATTTCCTGTCACGGGCGCTAGGCCTACCCACACAAGTGAGGTATCATTTTTATCGGGAGACGTGGGGGAACGCTGGGTGGAAGGAAATTCGTGGCTCCTCTCAGATTCCAGAACTTTCTGCCACAGAAATGTGAGGAACATGTGTTTTTTTAGCCAAATTTTGAGGTTTGCAAAGGATTCTGGGTAACAGAACCTGGTCCGAGCCACACAAGTCACCCCATCTTGGATTCCCTTAGGTCTCTAGTTTTCAGAAATGCACAGGTTTGGTAGGTTTCCCTAGGTGGCGGCTGAGCTAGAGGCCAAAATCTA
The DNA here is from genome assembly GCF_031143425.1 of Pleurodeles waltl. Classification (NCBI taxonomy): domain Eukaryota; kingdom Metazoa; phylum Chordata; class Amphibia; order Caudata; family Salamandridae; genus Pleurodeles; species Pleurodeles waltl. The sequence goes on along the minus strand of NC_090449.1, from coordinate 188,227,645 downwards.
CAGGTAGGCACTTTGCAAAAAACACCTCTATTTTCCTTCACAAATTTGGATGTGTCCACGTTGCGCTTTGGGGCGTTTCCTGTCGCGGGCGCTAGGCCTACCCACACAAGTGAGGTATCATTTTTATCGGGAGACGTGGGGGAACGCTGGGTGGAAGGAAATTCGTGGCTCCTCTCAGATTCCAGAACTTTCTGCCACAGAAATGTGAGGAACATGTGTTTTTTTAGCCAAATTTTGAGGTTTGCAAAGGATTCTGGGTAACAGAACCTGTTCCGAGCCACACAAGTCACCCCATCTTGGATTCCAATAGGTCTCTAGTTTTCAGAAATGCACAGGTTTGGTAGGTTTCCCTAGGTGGCGGCTGAGCTACAAGCCAAAATCTACAGGTAGGCACTTTGCAAAAAACACCTCTGTTTTCCTTCACAAATTTGGATGTGTCCAAGTTGCGCTTTGGGGCGTTTTCTGTCGCGGGCGCTAGGCCTACCCACACAAGTGAGGTATCATTTTTATCGGGAGACGTGGGGGAACGCTGGGTGGAAGGAACTTCGTGGCTCCTCTCAGATTCCAGAACTTTCTGCCACAGAAATGTGAGGAACATGTGTTTTTTTAGCCAAATTTTGAGGTTTGCAAAGGATTCTGGGTAACAGAATCTGGTCCGAGCCACACAAGTCCCCCCATCTTGGATTCACCTAGGTCTCTAGTTTTCAGAAATGCACAGGTTTGGTAAGTTTCCCTTGGTGGCGGCTGAGCTACAAGCCAAAATCTACAGGTAGGCACTTTGCAAAAAACACCTCTGTTTTCCTTCACAAATTTGGATGTGTCCACGTTGCGCTTTGGGGCGTTTCCTGTTGCGGGGGCTAGGCCTACCCACACAAGTGAGGTATCATTTTTATCGGGAGACGTGGGGGAACGTGGGGTGGAAGGAAATTCGTGGCTCCTCTCAGATTCCAGAACTTTCTGCCACAGAAATGTGAGGAACATGTGTTTTTTTTAGCCAAATTTTGAGGTTTCCAAAGGATTCTGGGTAACAGAACCTGGTCCGAGCCACACAAGTCACCCCATCTTGGATTCCCCTAGGTCTCTAGTTTTCAGAAATGCACAGGTTTGGTAGGTTTCCCTAGGTGGCGGCTGAGCTACAGGCCAAAATCTACAGGTAGGCACTTTGCAAAAAACACCTCTGTTTTCCTTCACCAATTTGGCTGTGTCCTCGTTGCGCTTTGGGGCATTTCCTGTCACGGGCGCTAGGCCTACCCACACAAGTGAGGTATAATTTTTATCGGGAGACGTGGGGGAACGCTGGGTGGAAGGAAATTCGTGGCTCCTCTCAGATTCCAGAACTTTCTGCCACAGAAATGTGAGGAAAATGTGTTTTTTTAGCCAAATTTTGAGGTTTGCAAAGGATTCTGGGTAACACAACCTGGTCCGAGCAACACAAGTCACCCCATCTTGAATTCCCCTAGGTCTCTAGATTTCAGAAATGCACAGGTTTGGTAGGTTTCCCTAGGTGGGGGCTGAGCTACAGGCCAAAATCTACAGGTAGGCACTTTGCAAAAAACACCTCTGTTTTCCTTCACCAATTTGGATTTGTCCACGTTGCGCTTTGGGGCGTTTTCTGTCGCGGGCGCTAGGCCTACCCACACAAGTGAGGTATCATATTTATCGGGAGACGTGGGGGAACGCTGGGTGGAAGGAAATTCGTGGCTCCTCTCAGATTCCAGAACTTTCTGCCACAGAATTGTGAGGAACATGTGTTTTTTTTAGCCAAATTTTGAGGTTTGCAAAGGATTCTGGGTAACAGAACCTGGTCCGAGCCACACAAGTCACCCCAACTTGGATTCCCCTAGGTCTCTAGTTTTCAGAAATGCACAGGTTTGGTAGGTTTCCCTAGGTGGCGGCTGAGCTACAGGCCAAAATCTACAGGTAGGCACTTTGCAAAAAACACCTCTGTTTTCCTTCACCAATTTGGCTGTGTCCACGTTGCGCTTTGGGGCATTTCCTGTCACGGGCGCTATGCCTACCCACACAAGTGAGGTATCATTTTTATCAGGAGACGTGGGGGAACGCTGGGTGGAAGGAAATTCGTGCCGCCTCTCAGATTCCAGAACTTTCTGCCACAGAAATGTGAGGAACATGTGTTTTTTTAGCCAAATTTTGAGGTTTGCAAAGGATTCTGGGTAACAGAACCTGGTCCGAGCCACACAAGTCACCCCATCTTGGATTCCCCTAGGTCTCTAGTTTTCAGAAATGCACAGGTTTGGTAGGTTTCCCTAGGTGGCGGCTGAGCTACAGGCCAAAATCTACAGGCAGGCACTTTGCAAAAAACACCTTTGTTTTCCTTCACCAATTTGGCTGTGTCCACGTTGCGCTTTGGGGCATTTCCTGTCACGGGCGCTAGGCCTACCCACACAAGTGAGGTATCATTTTTATCGGGAGACGTGGGGGAACGCTGGGTGGAAGGAAATTCACGGCTCCTCTCAGATTCCAGAACTTTCTGCCACAGAAATGTGAGGAACATGTGTTGTTTTAGCCAAATTTTGAGGTTTGCAAAGGATTCTGGGTAACAGAACCTGGTCCGAGCCACACAAGTCCCCCCATCTTGGATTCCCCTAGGTCTCTAGTTTTCAGAAATGCACAGGTTTGGTAGGTTTCCCTAGGTGGCGGCTGAGCTACAAGCCAAAATCTACAGGTAGGCACTTTGCAAAAAACACCTCTGTTTTCCTTCACAAATTTGGATGTGTCCACGCTGCGCTTTGGGGCGTTTCCTGTCGCGGGCGCTAGGCCTACCCACACAAGTGAGGTATCATTTTTATCGGGACACGTGGGGGAACGCTGGGTGGAAGGAAATTCGTGGCTCCTCTCAGATTCCAGAACTTTCTGCCACAGAAATGTGAGGAACATGTGTTTTTTTAGCCAAATTTTGAGGTTTGCAAAGGATTCTGGGTAACAGAACCTGGTCCGAGCCACACAAGTCACCCCATCTTGGATTCCCCTAGTTCTCTAGTTTTCAGAAATGCACAGGTTTGGTAGGTTTCCCTAGGTGGCGGCTGAGCTACAGGCCAAAATCTACAGGTAGGCACTTTGCAAAAAACACCTCTGTTTTCCTTCACCAATTTGGCTGTGTCCACGTTGCGCTTTGGGGCATTTCCTGTCACGGGCGCTAGGCCTACCCACACAAGTGAGGTATCATTTTTATCGGGAGACGTGGGGGAACGCTGGGTGGAAGGAAATTCGTGGCTCCTCTCAGATTCCAGAACTTTCTGCCACAGAAATGTGAGGAACATGTGTTTTTTTAGCCAAATTTTGAGGTTTGCAAAGGATTCTGGGTAACAGAACCTGGTCCGAGCCACACAAGTCACCCCATCTTGGATTCCCCTAGGTCTCTAGTTTTCAGAAATGCACAGGTTTGGTAGGTTTCCCTAGGTGGCGGCTGAGCTACAGGCCAAAATCTACAGGCAGGCACTTTGCAAAAAACACCTTTGTTTTCCTTCACCAATTTGGCTGTGTCCACGTTGCGCTTTGGGGCATTTCCTGTCACGGGCGCTAGGCCTACCCACACAAGTGAGGTATCATTTTTATCGGGAGACGTGGGGGAACGCTGGGTGGAAGGAAATTCACGGCTCCTCTCAGATTCCAGAACTTTCTGCCACAGAAATGTGAGGAACATGTGTTTTTTTAGCCAAATTTTGAGGTTTGCAAAGGATTCTGGGTAACAGAACCTGGTCCGAGCCACACAAGTCCCCCCATCTTGGATTCCCCTAGGTCTCTAGTTTTCAGAAATGCACAGGTTTGGTAGGTTTCCCTAGGTGGCGGCTGAGCTACAAGCCAAAATCTACAGGTAGGCACTTTGCAAAAAACACCTCTGTTTTCCTTCACAAATTTGGATGTGTCCACGCTGCGCTTTGGGGCGTTTCCTGTCGCGGGCGCTAGGCCTACCCACACAAGTGAGGTATCATTTTTATCGGGAGACGTGGGGGAACGCTGGGTGGAAGGAAATTCGTGGCTCCTCTCAGATTCCAGAACTTTCTGGCACAGAAATGTGAGGAACATGTGTTTTTTTAGCCAAATTTTGAGGTTTGCAAAGGATTCTGGGTAACAGAACCTGGTCCGAGCCACACAAGTCACCCCATCTTGGATTCCCCTAGGTCTCTAGTTTTCAGAAATGCACAGGTTTGGTAGGTTTCCCTAGGTGGCGGCTGAGCTACAGGCCAAAATCTACAGGTAGGCACTTTGCAAAAAACACCTCTGTTTTCCTTCACCAATTTGGCTGTGTCCACGTTGCGCTTTGGGGCATTTCCTGTCACGGGCGCTAGGCCTACCCACACAAGTGAGGTATCATTTTTATCGGGAGACGTGGGGGAACGCTGGGTGGAAGGAAATTCGTGGCTCCTCTCAGATTCCAGAACTTTCTGCCACAGAAATGTGAGGAACATGTGTTTTTTTAGCCTGATTTTGAGGTTTGCAAAGGATTCTGGGTAACAGAACCTGGTCCGAGCCACACAAGTCACCCCATCTTGGATTCCCCTAGGTCTCTAGTTTTCAGAAATGAACAGGTTTGGTAGGTTTCTCTAGGTGGCGGCTGAGCTACAGGCCAAAATCTACAGGTAGGCACTTTCCTAAAAACACCTCTGTTTTCCTTCACCAATTTGGCTGTGTCCACGTTGCGCTTTGGGGCATTTCCTGTCACGGGCACTAGGCCTACCCACACAAGTGAGGTATAATTTTTATCGGGAGACGTGGGGAAACGCTGGGTGGAAGGAAATTCGTGGCTCCTCTCAGATTCTAGAACTTTCTGCCACAGAAATGTGAGGAACATGTGTTTTTTTAGCCAAATTTTGAGGTTTGCAAAGGATTCTGGGTAACAGAACCTGGTCCGAGCCACACAAGTCACCCCATCTTGGATTCCCCTAGGTCTCTAGTTTTCAGAAATGCACAGGTTTGGTAGTTTTCCCTAGGTGGCGGCTGAGCTACAGGCCAAAATCTACAGGTAGGCACTTTGCAAAAAACACCTCTGTTTTCCTTCACCAATTTGGCTGTGTCCATGTTGCACTTTGGGGCATTTCCTGTCACGGGCGCTAGGCCTACCCACACAAGTGAGGTATCATTTTTATCGAGAGACGTGGGGGAACGCTGGGTGGAAGGAAATTCGTGGCTCCTCCCAGATTCCAGAACTTTCTGCCACAGAAATATGAGGAACATGTGTTTATTTAGCCAAATTTTGAGGTTTGCAAAGGATTCTCGGTAACAGAACCTGGTCCGAGCCACACAAGTCACCCCATCTTGGATTCCCCTAGGTCTCTAGTTTTCAGAAATGCACAGGTTTGGTAGGTTTCTCTAGGTGGCGGCTGAGCTACAGGCCAAACTCTACAGGTAGGCACTTTGCAAAAAACACCACTGTTTTCCTTCACCAATTTGTCTGTGTCCACATTGCGCTTTGGGGCATTTCCTGTCACGGGCGCTAGGCACACCCACACAAGTGAGGTATCATTTTTATGGGGAGACGTGGGGGAACGCTGGGTGGAAGGAAATTCGTGGCTCCTCTCAGATTCCAGAACTTTCTGCCACAGAAATGTGAGGAACATGTGTTTTTTTAGCCAAATTTTGAGGTTTGCAAAGGATTCTGGGTAACAGAACCTGGTCCGAGCCACACAAGCACCCCATCTTGGATTCCCCTAGGTCTCTAGTTTTCAGAAATGCACAGGTTTGGTAGGTTTCCCTAGGTGGCGGCTGAGCTACAGGCCAAAATCTACAGGTAGGCTCTTTGCAAAAAACACCTCTGTTTTCCTTCACCAATTTGGCTGTGTCCACGTTGCTCTTTGGGGCATTTCCTGTCACGGGCGCTAGGCCTACCCACACAAGTGAGGTATCATTTTTATCGGGAGACGTGGGGGAACGCTGGGTGGAAGGAAATTCATGGCTCCTCTCAGATTCCAGAACTTTCTGCCACAGAAATGTGAGGAACATGTGTTTTTTTAGCCAACTTTTGAGGTTTGCAAAGGATTCTGCGTAACAGAACCTGGTCCGAGCCACACAAGTCACCCCATCTTGGATTCCCCTAGCTCTCTATTTTTCAGAAATGCACAGGTTTGGTAGTTTTCCCTAGGTGGCGGCTGAGCTACAGGCCAAAATCTACAGGTAGGCACTTTGCAAAAAACACCTCTGTTTTCCTTCACCAATTTGGCTGTGTCCACGTTGCGCTTTGGGGCATTTCCTGTCACGGGCGCTAGGCCTACCCACACAAGTGAGGTATCATTTTTATCGAGAGACGTGGGGGAACGCGGGGTGGAAGGAAATTCGTGGCTCCTCCCAGATTCCAGAACTTTCTGCCACAGAAATGTGAGGAACATGTGTTTATTTAGCCAAATTTTGAGGTTTGCAAAGGATTCTGGGTAACAGAACCTGGTCCGAGCCACACAAGTCACCCCATCTTGGATTCCCCTAGGTCTCTAGTTTTCAGAAATGCACAGGTTTGGTAGGTTTCTCTAGGTGGCGGCTGAGCTAGAGGCCAAAATCTACAGGTAGGCTCTTTGCAAAAAACACCTCTGTTTTCCTTCACCAATTTGGCTGTGTCCACGTTGCGCTTTGGGGCATTTCCTGTCACGGGCGCTAGGCCTACCCACACAAGTGAGGTATCATTTTTATCGGGAGACGTGGGGGAACGCTGGGTGGAAGGAAATTTGTGGCTCCTCTCAGATTCCAGAACTTTCTGCCACAGAAATGTGAGGAACATGTGTTTTTTTAGCCAACTTTTGAGGTTTGCAAAGGATTCTGGGTAACAGAACCTGGTCCGAGCCACACAAGTCACCCCATCTTGGATTCCCCTAGGTCTCTAGTTTTCAGAAATGCACAGGTTTGGTAGTTTTCCCTCGGTGGCGGCTGAGCTACAGGCCAAAATCTACAGGTAGGCTCTTTGCAAAAAAATACCTCTGTTTTCCTTCACCAATTTGGCTGTGTCCACGTTGCGCTTTGGGGCATTTCCTGTCACGGGCGCTAGGCACACCCACACAAGTGAGGTATCATTTTTATCGGGAGACGTGGGGGAACGCTGGGTGGAAGGAAATTCGTGGCTCCTCTCAGATTCCAGAACTTTCTGCCACAGAAATGTGAGGAACATGTGTTTTTGTAGCCAAATTTTGAGGTTTGCAAAGGATTCTGGGTAACAGAACCTGGTCCGAGCCACACAAGCACCCCATCTTGGATTCCCCTAGGTCTCTAGTTTTCAGAAATGCACAGGTTTGGTAGGTTTCCCTAGGTGGCGGCTGAGCTACAGGCCAAAATCTACAGGTAGGCTCTTTGCAAAAAACACCTCTGTTTTCCTTCACCAATTTGGCTGTGTCCACGTTGCTCTTTGGGGCATTTCCTGTCACGGGCGCTAGGCCTACCCACACAAGTGAGGTATCATTTTTATCGGGAGACATGGGGGAACGCTGGGTGGAAGGAAATTCGTGCCGCCTCTCAGATTCCAGAACTTTCTGCCACAGAAATGTGAGGAACATGTGTTTTTTTAGCCAAATTTTGAGGTTTGCAAAGGATTCTGGGTAACAGAACCTGGTCCGAGCCACACAAGTCACCCCATCTTGGATTCCCCTAGGTCTCTAGTTTTCAGAAATGCACAGGTTTGGTAGTTTTCCCTAGGTGGCGGCTGAGCTACAGGCCAAAATCTACAGGTAGGCACTTTGCAAAAAACACCTCTGTTTTCCTTCACCAATTTGGCTGTGTCCACGTTGCGCTTTGGGGCATTTCCTGTCACGGGCGCTAGGCCTACCCACACAAGTGAGGTATCATTTTTATCGAGAGACGAGGGGGAACGCTGGGTGGAAGGAAATTCGTGGCTCCTCCCAGATTCCAGAACTTTCTGCCACAGAAATGTGAGGAACATGTGTTTATTTAGCCAAATTTTGAGGTTTGCAAAGGATTCTGGGTAACAGAACCTGGTCCGAGCCATACAAGTCACCCCATCTTGGATTCTCCTAGGTCTCTAGTTTTCAGAAATGCACAGGTTTGGTAGGTTTCTCTAGGTGGCGGCTGAGCTAGAGGCCAAAATCTACAGGTAGGCTCTTTGCAAAAAACACCTCTGTTTTCCTTCACCAATTTGGCTGTGTCCATGTTGCGCTTTGGGGCATTTCCTGTCACGGGCGCTAGGCCTACCCACACAAGTGAGGTATCATTTTTATCGGGAGACGTGGGGGAACGCTGGGTGGAAGGAAATTTGTGGCTCCTCTCAGATTCCAGAACTTTCTGCCACAGAAATGTGAGGAACATGTGTTTTTTTAGCCAACTTTTGAGGTTTGCAAAGGATTCTGGGTAACAGAACCTGGTCCGAGCCACACAAGTCACCCCATCTTGGATTCCCCTAGGTCTCTAGTTTTCAGAAATGCACAGGTTTGGTAGTTTTCCCTAGGTGGCGGCTGAGCTACAGGCCAAAATCTACAGGTAGGCACTTTGCAAAAAACACCTCTGTTTTCCTTCACCAATTTGGCTGTGTCCACGTTGCGCTTTGGGGCATTTCCTGTCACGGGCGCTAGGCACACCCACACAAGTGAGGTATCATTTTTATCGGGAGACGTGGGGGAACGCTGGGTGGAAGGAAATTCGTGGCTCCTCTCAGATTCCAGAACTTTCTGCCACAGAAATGTGAGGAACATGTGTTTTTTTAGCCAAATTTTGAGGTTTGCAAAGGATTCTGGGTAACAGAACCTCGTCCGAGCCACACAAGCACCCCATCTTGGATTCCCCTAGGTCTCTAGTTTTCAGAAATGCACAGGTTTGGTAGGTTTCCCTAGGTGGCGGCTGAGCTACAGGCCAAAATCTACAGGTAGGCACTTTGCAAAAAACACCTCTGTTTTCCTTCACCAATTTGGCTGTGTCCACGTTGCGCTTTGGGGCATTTCCTGTCACGGGCGCTAGGCCTACCCACACAAATGAGGTATCATTTTTATCGGGAGACATGGGGGAACGCTAGGTGGAAGGAAATTCGTGCCGCCTCTCAGATTCCAGAACTTTCTGCCACAGAAATGTGAGGAACATGTGTTTTTTTAGCCAAATTTTGAGGTTTGCAAAGGATTCTGGGTAACAGAACCTGGTCCGAGCCACACAAGTCACCCCATCTTCGATTCCCCTAGGTCTCTAGTTTTCAGAAATGCACAGGTTTGGTAGTTTTCCCTAGGTGGCGGCTGACCTACAGGCCAAAATCTACAGGTAGGCACTTTGCAAAAAACACCTCTGTTTTCCTTCACCAATTTGGCTGTGTCCACGTTGCGCTTTGGGGCATTTCCTGTCACGGGCGCTAGGCCTACCCACACAAGTGAGGTATCATTTTTATCTGGAGACGTGGGGGAATGCTGGGTGGAAGGAAATTCGTTGCTCCTCTCAGATTCCAGAACTTTCTGCCACAGAAATGTGAGGAACATGTGTTTTTTTAGCCAAATTTTGAGGTTTGCAAAGGATTCTGGGTAACAGAACCTGGTCCGAGCCACACAAGTCACCCCATCTTGGATTCCCCTAGGTCTCTAGTTTTCAGAAATGCACAGGTTTGGTAGGTTTCCCTAGGTGGCGGCTGAGCTACAGGCCAAAATCTACAGGTAGGCACTTTGCAAAAAACACCTCTGTTTTCCTTCACCAATTTGGCTGTGTCCACGTTGCGCTTTGGGGCATTTCCTATCACGGGCGCTAGGCCTACCCACACAAGTGAGGTATCATTTTTATCGGGAGACGTGGGGGAACGCTGGGTGGAAGGAAATTCGTGGCTCCTCTCAGATTCCAGAACTTTCTGCCACAGAAATGTAAGGAATATGTGTTTTTTTAGCCAAATTTTGAGGTTTGCAAAGGATTCTGGGTGACAGAACCTGGTCCGAGCCACACAAGTCACCCCATCTTGGATTCCCCTAGGTCTCTAGTTTTCAGAAATGCACAGGTTTGGTAGGTTTCCCTAGGTGGCGGCTGAGCTACAGGCCAAAATCTACAGGTAGGCACTTTGCAAAAAACTCCTCTGTTTTCCTTCACCAATTTGGCTGTGTCCACGTTGCACTTTGGGGCATTTCCTGTCACGGGCGCTAGGCCTACCCACACAAGTGAGGTATCATTTTTATCGGGAGACGTGGGGGAACGCTGGGTGGAAGGAAATTCGTGCCACCTCTCAGATTCCAGAACTTTCTGCCACAGAAATGTGAGGAACATGTGTTTTTTTAGCCAAATTTTGAGGTTTGGAAAGGATTCTGGGTAACAGAACCTGGTCCGAGCCACACAAGTCACCCCATCTTAGATTCCCCTAGGTCTCTAGTTTTCAGAAATGCACAGGTTTGGTAGGTTTCCCTAGGTGGCAGCTGAGCTACAGGCCAAAATCTACAGGTAGGCACTTTGCAAAAAACACCTCTGTTTTCCCTCACCAATTTGTCTGTGTCCACGTTGCGCTTTGGGGCATTTCCTGTCACGGGTGCTGGCCTACCCACACAAGTGAGGTATCATTTTTATCGAGAGACGTGGGGGAACGCTGGGTGGAAGGAAATTCGTGGCTCCTGTCAGATTCCAGAACTTTCTGCCACAGAAATGTGAGGAACATGTGTTTTTTTAGCCAAATTTTGAGGTTTGCAAAGGATTCTGGGTAACAGAACCTGGTCCGATCCACACAAGTCACCCCATCTTGGATTCCCCTAGGTCTCTAGTTTTCAGAAAGGCACAGGTTTGGTAGGTTTCCCTAGGTGGCAGCTGAGCTACAGGCCAAAATCTACAGGTAGACACTTTGCAAAAAACACCTCTGTTTTCCTTCACCAATTTGGCTGTGTCCACGTTGCGCTTTGGGGCATTTCCTGTCACGGGCGCTAGGCCTACCCACACAAGTGAGGTATAATTTTTATCGGGAGATGTGGGGGAACGCTGGGTGGAAGGAAAGTCGTGGCTCCTCTCAGATTCCAGAACTTTCTGCCACAGAAATGTGAGGAACATGTGTTTCTTTAGCCAAATTTTGAGGTTTGCAAAGGATTCTGGGTAACAGAACCTGGTCCGAGCCACACAAGTCACCCCATCTTGGATTCCCCTAGGTCTCTAGTTTTCAGAAATGCACAGGTTTGGTAGGTTTCTCTAGGTGGCGGCTGAGCTACAGGCCAAAATCTACAGGTAGGCACTTTCCAAAAAACTCCTCTGTTTTCCTTCACCAATTTGGCTGTGTCCACGTTGCGCTTTGGGGCATTTCCTGTCACGGGCACTAGGCCTACCCACACAAGTGAGGTATCATTTTTATCGGGAGACGTGGGGGAACGCTGGGTGGAAGGAAATTCGTGGCTCCTCTCAGATTCTAGAACTTTCTGCCACAGAAATGTGAGGAACATGTGTTTTTTTAGCCAAATTTTGAGGTTTGCAAAGGATTCTGGGTAACAGAACCTGGTCCGAGCCACACAAGTCACCCCGTCTTGGATTCCCCTAGGTCTCTAGTTTTCAGAAATGCACAGGTTTGGTAGTTTTCCCTAGGTGGCAGCTGAGCTACAGGCCAAAATCTACAGGTAGGCACTTTGCAAAAAACACCTCTGTTTTCTTTCACCAATTTGGCTGTGTCCATGTTGCGCTTTGGGGCATTTCCTGTCACGGGCGCTAGGCCTACCCACACAAGTGAGGTATCATTTTTATCGAGAGACGTGGGGGAACGCTGGGTGGAAGGAAATTCGTGGCTCCTCCCAGATTCCAGAACTTTCTGCCACAGAAATGTGAGGTACATGTGTTTATTTAGCCAAATTTTGAGGTTTGCAGAGGATTCTGGGAAACAGAACCTGGTCCGAGCCACACAAGTCACCCCATCTTGGATTCCCCTAGGTCTCTAGTTTTCAGAAATGCACAGGTTTGGTAGGTTTCTCTAGGTGGCGGCTGAGCTACAGGCCAAAATCTACAGGTAGGCACTTTGCAAAAAACACCTCTGTTTTCCTTCACCAATTTGGCTGTGTCCACGTTGCGCTTTGGGGCATTTCCTGTCACGGGCGCTAGGCACACCCACACAAGTGAGGTATCATTTTTATCGGGAGACGTGGGGGAACGCTGGGTGGAAGGAAATTCGTGGCTCCTCTCAGATTCCAGAACTTTCTGCCACAGAAATGTGAGGAACATGTGTTTTTTTAGCCAAATTTTGAGGTTTGCAAAGGATTCTGGGTAACAGAACCTGGTCCGAGCCACACAAGTCACCCCATCTTGGATTCCCCTAGGTCTCTAGTTTTCAGAAATGCACAGGTTTGGTAGGTTTCCCTAGGTGGCGGCTGAGCTACAGGCCAAAATCTACAGGTAGGCACTTTGCAAAAAACACCTCTGTTTTCCTTCACCAATTTGGCTGTGTCCACGTTGCGCTTTGGGGCATTTCCTGTCACGGGCGCTACGCACACCCACACAAGTGAGGTATCATTTTTATCGGGAGACGTGGGGGAATGCTGGGTGGAAGGAAATTCGTGGCTCCTCTCAGATTCCAGAACTTTCTGCCACAGAAATGTGAGGAACATGTGTTTTTTTAGCCAAATTTTGAGGTTTGCAAAGGATTCTGGGTAACAGAACCTGGTCCGAGCCACACAAGTCACCCCATCTTGGATTCCCCTAGGTCTCTAGTTTTCAGAAATGCACAGGTTTGGTAGGTTTCCCTAGGTGGCGGCTGAGCTACAGGCCAAAATCTACAGGTAGGCACTTTGCAAAAAACACCTCTGTTTTCCTTCACCAATTTGGCTGTGTCCACGTTGCGCTTTGGGGCATTTCCTGTCACGGGCGCTAGGCCTACCCACACAAGTGAGGTATCATTTTTATCGGGAGACGTGGGGGAACGCTGGGTGGAAGGAAATTCGTGGCTCCTCTCAGATTCCAGAACTTTCTGCCACAGAAATGTGAGGAACATGTGTTTTTTTAGCCAAATTTTGAGGTTTGCAAAGGATTCTGGGTAACAGAACCTGGTCCGAGCCACACAAGTCACCCCATCTTAGATTCCCCTAGGTCTCTAGTTTTCAGAAATGCACAGGTTTGGTAGGTTTCCCTAGGTGGCGGCTGAGCTACAGGCCAAAATCTACAGGTAGGCACTTTGCAAAAAACACCTCTGTTTTCCTTCACAAATTTGGATGTGTCCACGCTGCGCTTTGGGGCGTTTCCTGTCGAGGGCGCTAGGCCTACCCACACAAGTGAGGTATCATTTTTATCGGGAGACGTGGGGGAACGCTGGGTGGAAGGAAATTCGTGGCTCCTCTCAGATTCCAGAACTTTCTGCCACAGAAATGTGAGGAACATGTGTTTTTTTAGCCAAATTTTGAGGTTTGCAAAGGATTCTGGGTAACAGAACCTGGTCCGAGCCACACAAGTCACCCCATCTTGGATTCCCCTAGGTCTCTAGTTTTCAGAAATGCACAGGTTTGGTAGGTTTCCCTAGGTGGCGGCTGAGCTACAGGCCAAAATCTACAGGTAGGCACTTTGCAAAAAACACCTCTGTTTTCCTTCACCAATTTGGCTGTGTCCACGTTGCGCTTTGGGGCATTTCCTGTCACGGGCGCTAGGCCTACCCACACAAGTGAGGTATCATTTTTATCGGGAGACGTGGGGGAACGCTGGGTGGAAGGAAATTCGTGGCTCCTCTCAGATTCCAGAACTTTCTGCCACAGAAATGTGAGGAACATGTGTTTTTTTAGCCAACTTTTGAGGTTTGCAAAGGATTCTGGGTAACAGAACCTGGTCCGAGCCACACAAGTCACCCCATCTTCGATTCCACTAGGTCTCTAGTTTTCAGAAATGCACAGGTTTGGTAGGTTTCCCTAGGTGGCGGCTGAGCTACAGGCCAAAATCTACAGGTAGGCACTTTGCAAAAAACACCTCTGTTTTCCTTCACCAATTTGGCTGTGTCCACGTTGCGCTTTGGGGCATTTCCTGTCACGGGCGCTAGGCCTACCCACACAAGTGAGGTATCATTTTTATCGGGAGACGTGGGGGAACACTGGGTGGAAGGAAATTCGTGGCTCCTCTCAGATTCCAGAACTTTCTGCCACAGAAATGTGAGGAACATGTGTTTTTTTAGCCAAATTTTGAGGTTTGCAAAGGATTCTGGGTAACAGAACCTGGTCCGAGCCACACAAGTCACCCCATCTTAGATTCCCCTAGGTCTCTAGTTTTCAGAAATGCACAGGTTTGGTAGGTTTCCCTAGGTGGCGGCTGAGCTACAGGCCAAAATCTACAGGTAGGCACTTTGCAAAAAACACCTCTGTTTTCCTTCACAAATTTGGATGTGTCCACGCTGCGCTTTGGGGCGTTTCCTGTCGAGGGCGCTAGGCCTACCCACACAAGTGAGGTATCATTTTTATCGGGAGACGTGGGGGAACGCTGGGTGGAAGGAAATTCGTGGCTCCTCTCAGATTCCAGAACTTTCTGCCACAGAAATGTGAGGAACATGTGTTTTTTTAGCCAAATTTTGAGGTTTGCAAAGGATTCTGGGTAACAGAACCTGGTCCGAGCCACACAAGTCACCCCATCTTGGATTCCCCTAGGTCTCTAGTTTTCAGAAATGCACAGGTTTGGTAGGTTTCCCTAGGTGGCGGCTGAGCTACAGGCCAAAATCTACAGGTAGGCACTTTGCAAAAAACACCTCTGTTTTCCTTCACCAATTTGGCTGTGTCCACGTTGCGCTTTGGGGCATTTCCTGTCACGGGCGCTAGGCACACCCACACAAGTGAGGTATCATTTTTATCGGGAGACGTGGGGGAACGCTGGGTGGAAGGAAATTCGTGGCTCCTCTCAGATTCCAGAACTTTCTGCCACAGAAATGTGAGGAAAATGTGTTTTTTTAGTCAAATTTTGAGGTTTGCAAAGGATTCTGGGTAACAGAACCTCGTCCGAGCAACACAAGTCACCCCCTCTTGGATTCCCCTAGGTCTCTAGATTTCAGAAATGCACAGGTTTTGTAGGTTTCCCTAGGTGGCGGCTGAGCTACAGGCCAAAATCTACAGGTAGGCACTTTGCAAAAAACACCTCTGTTTTCCTTCACCAATTTGGATTTGTCCACGTTGCGCTTTGGGGCGTTTTCTGTCGCGGGCGCTAGGCCTACCCACACAAGTGAGGTATCATTTTTATCAGGAGACGTGGGGGAACGCTGGGTGGAAGGAAATTCGTGCCGCCTCTCAGATTCCAGAACTTTCTGCCACAGAAATGTGAGGAACATGCGTTTTTTTAGCCAAATTTTGAGGTTTGGAAAGGATTCTGGGTAACAGAACCTGGTCCGAGCCACACAAGTCACCCCATCTTGGATTCCCCTAGGTCTCTAGTTTTCAGAAATGCACAGGTTTGGTAGGTTTCCCTAGGTGGCGGCTGAGCTACAAGCCAAAATCTACAGGTAGGCACTTTGCAAAAAACACCTCTGTTTTCCTTCACAAATTTGGATGTGTCCACGCTGCGCTTTGGGGCGTTTCCTGTCGAGGGCGCTAGGCCTACCCACACAAGTGAGGTATCATTTTTATCGGGAGACGTGGGGGAACGCTGGGTGGAAGGAAATTCGTGGCTCCTCTCAGATTCCAGAACTTTCTGCCACAGAAATGTGAGGAACATGTGTTTTTTTAGCCAAATTTTGAGGTTTGCAAAGGATTCTGGGTAACAGAACCTGGTCCGAGCCACACAAGTCACCCCATCTTGGATTCCCCTAGGTCTCTAGTTTTCAGAAATGCACAGGTTTGGTAGGTTTCCCTAGGTGGCGGCTGAGCTACAGGCCAAAATCTACATGTAGGCACTTTGCAAAAAACACCTCTGTTTTCCTTCACCAATTTGGCTGTGTCCACGTTGCGCTTTGGGGCATTTCCTGTCACGGGCGCTAGGCCTACCCACACAAGTGAGGTATCATTTTTATCAGGAGACGTGGGGGAACGCTGGGTGGAAGGAAATTTGTGCCGCCTCTCAGATTCCAGAACTTTCTGCCACAGAAATGTGAGGAACATGTGTTTTTTTAGCCAACTTTTGAGGTTTGCAAAGGATTCTGGGTAACAGAACCTGGTCCGAGCCACACAAGTCACCCCATCTTGGATTCCCCTAGGTCTCTAGTTTTCAGAAATGCACAGGTTTGGTAGGTTTCCCTAGGTGGCGGCTGAGCTACAGGCCAAAATCTACAGGTAGGCACTTTGCAAAAAACACCTCTGTTTTCCTTCACCAATTTGGCTGTGTCCACGTTGCGCTTTGGGGCATTTCCTGTCACGGGCGCTAGGCCTACCCACACAAGTGAGGTATCATTTTTATCGGGAGACGTGGGGGAACGCTGGGTGGAAGGAAATTCGTGGCTCCTCTCAGATTCCAGAACTTTCTGCCACAGAAATGTGAGGAACATGTGTTTTTTTAGCCAACTTTTGAGGTTTGCAAAGGATTCTGGGTAACAGAACCTGGTCCGAGCCACACAAGTCACCCCATCTTGGATTCCCCTAGGTCTCTAGTTTTCAGAAATGCACAGGTTTGGTAGGTTTCCCTAGGTGGCGGCTGAGCTACAGGCCAAAATCTACAGGTAGGCACTTTGCAAAAAACACCTCTGTTTTCCTTCACCAATTTGGCTGTGTCCACGTTGCGCTTTGGGGCATTTCCTGTCACGGGCGCTAGGCCTACCCACACAAGTGAGGTATCATTTTTATCGGGAGACGTGGGGGAACGCTGGGTGGAAGGAAATTCGTGGCTCCTCTCAGATTCCAGAACTTTCTGCCACAGAAATGTGAGGAACATGTGTTTTTTTAGCCA
Organism: Pleurodeles waltl; assembly: GCF_031143425.1. Classification (NCBI taxonomy): domain Eukaryota; kingdom Metazoa; phylum Chordata; class Amphibia; order Caudata; family Salamandridae; genus Pleurodeles; species Pleurodeles waltl. Next base: position 188,210,947 of record NC_090449.1, on the reverse strand, counting down.
AATTTTGAGGTTTGCAAAGGATTCTGGGTAACAGAACCTGGTCCGAGCCACACAAGTCACCCCATCTTGGATTCCCCTAGGTCTCTAGTTTTCAGAAATGCACAGGTTTGGTAGGTTTCCCTAGGTGGCGGCTGAGCTACAGGCCAAAATCTACAGGCAGGCACTTTGCAAAAAACACCTTTGTTTTCCTTCACCAATTTGGCTGTGTCCACGTTGCGCTTTGGGGCATTTCCTGTCACGGGCGCTAGGCCTACCCACACAAGTGAGGTATCATTTTTATCGGGAGACGTGGGGGAACGCTGGGTGGAAGGAAATTCGTGGCTCCTCTCAGATTCCAGAACTTTCTGCCACAGAAATGTGAGGAACATGTGTTTTTTTAGCCAAATTTTGAGGTTTGCAAAGGATTCTGGGTAACAGAACATGGTCCGAGCCACACAAGTCACCCCATCTTGGATTCCCCTAGGTCTCTAGTTTTCAGAAATGCACAGGTTTGGTAGGTTTCCCTAGGTGGCGGCTGAGCTACAGGCCAAAATCTACAGGTAGGCACTTTGCAAAAAACACCTCTGTTTTCCTTCACCAATTTGGCTGTGTCCACGTTGCGCTTTGGGGCATTTCCTGTCACGGGCGCTAGGCCTACCCACACAAGTGAGGTATCATTTTTATCGGGAGACGTGGGGGAACGCTGGGTGGAAGGAAATTCGTGGCTCCTCTCAGATTCCAGAACTTTCTGCCACAGAAATGTGAGGAACATGTGTTTTTTTAGCCAACTTTTGAGGTTTGCAAAGGATTCTGGGTAACAGAACCTGGTCCGAGCCACACAAGTCACCCCATCTTGGATTCCCCTAGGTCTCTAGTTTTCAGAAATGCACAGGTTTGGTAGGTTTCCCTAGGTGGCGGCTGAGCTACAGGCCAAAATCTACAGGTAGGCACTTTGCAAAAAACACCTCTGTTTTCCTTCACCAATTTGGCTGTGTCCACGTTGCGCTTTGGGGCATTTCCTGTCACGGGCGCTAGGCCTACCCACACAAGTGAGGTATCATTTTTATCGGGAGACGTGGGGGAACGCTGGGTGGAAGGAAATTCGTGGCTCCTCTCAGATTCCAGAACTTTCTGCCACAGAAATGTGAGGAACATGTGTTTTTTTAGCCAAATTTTGAGGTTTGCAAAGGATTCTGGGTAACAGAACCTGGTCCGAGCCACACAAGTCACCCCATCTTAGATTCCCCTAGGTCTCTAGTTTTCAGAAATGCACAGGTTTGGTAGGTTTCCCTAGGTGGCGGCTGAGCTACAGGCCAAAATCTACAGGTAGGCACTTTGCAAAAAACACCTCTGTTTTCCTTCACCAATTTGGCTGTGTCCACGTTGCGCTTTGGGGCATTTCCTATCACGGGCGCTAGGCCTACCCACACAAGTGAGGTATCATTTTTATCGGGAGACGTGGGGGAACGCTGGGTGGAAGGAAATTCGTGGCTCCTCTCAGATTCCAGAACTTTCTGCCACAGAAATGTAAGGAATATGTGTTTTTTTAGCCAAATTTTGAGGTTTGCAAAGGATTCTGGGTGACAGAACCTGGTCCGAGCCACACAAGTCACCCCATCTTGGATTCCCCTAGGTCTCTAGTTTTCAGAAATGCACAGGTTTGGTAGGTTTCCCTAGGTGGCGGCTGAGCTACAGGCCAAAATCTACAGGTAGGCACTTTGCAAAAAACTCCTCTGTTTTCCTTCACCAATTTGGCTGTGTCCACGTTGCACTTTGGGGCATTTCCTGTCACGGGCGCTAGGCCTACCCACACAAGTGAGGTATCATTTTTATCGGGAGACGTGGGGGAACGCTGGGTGGAAGGAAATTCGTGCCGCCTCTCAGATTCCAGAACTTTCTGCCACAGAAATGTGAGGAACATGTGATTTTTTAGCCAAATTTTGAGGTTTGGAAAGGATTCTGGGTAACAGAACCTGGTCCGAGCCACACAAGTCACCCCATCTTAGATTCCCCTAGGTCTCTAGTTTTCAGAAATGCACAGGTTTGGTAGGTTTCCCTAGGTGGCGGCTGAGCTACAGGCCAAAATCTACAGGTAGGCACTTTGCAAAAAACTCCTCTCTTTTCCCTCACCAATTTGGCTGTGTCCACGTTGCACTTTGGGGCATTTCCTGTCACGGGCGCTAGGCCTACCCACACAAGTGAGGTATCATTTTTATCGGGAGACGTGGGGGAACGCTGGGTGGAAGGAAATTCGTGCCGCCTCTCAGATTCCAGAACTTTCTGCCACAGAAATGTGAGGAACATGTGTTTTTTTAGCCAAATTTTGAGGTTTGCAAAGGATTCTGGGTAACAGAACCTGGTCCGAGCCACACAAGTCACCCCATCTTAGATTCCCCTAGGTCTCTAGTTTTCAGAAATGCACAGGTTTGGTAGGTTTCCCTAGGTGGCGGCTGAGCTACAGGCCAAAACCTACAGGTAGGCACTTTGCAAAAAACACCTCTGTTTTCCCTCACCAATTTGTCTGTGTCCACGTTGCGCTTTGGGGCATTTCCTGTCACGGGTGCTGGCCTACCCACACAAATGAGGTATCATTTTTATCGAGAGACGTGGGGGAACGCTGGGTGGAAGGAAATTCGTGGCTCCTCTCAGATTCCAGAACTTTCTGCCACAGAAATGTGAGAAACATGTGTTTTTTTAGCCAAATTTTGAGGTTTGCAAAGGATTCTGGGTAACAGAACCTGGTCCGATCCACACAAGTCACCCCATCTTGGATTCCCCTAGGTCTCTAGTTTTCAGAAATGCACAGGTTTGGTAGGTTTCCCTAGGTGGCAGCTGAGCTACAGGCCAAAATCTACAGGTAGGCACTTTGCAAAAAACACCTCTGTTTTCCTTCACCAATTTGGCTGTGTCCACGTTGCGCTTTGGGGCATTTCCTGTCACGGGCGCTAGGCCTACCCACACAAATGAGCTATAATTTTTATCGGGAGACGTGGGGGAACGCTGGGTGGAAGGAAAGTCGTGGCTCCTCTCAGATTCCAGAACTTTCTGCCACAGAAATGTGAGGAACATGTGTTTCTTTAGCCAAATTTTGAGGTTTGCAAAGGATTCTGGGTAACAGAACCTGGTCCGAGCCACACAAGTCACCCCATCTTGGATTCCCCTAGGTCTCTAGTTTTCAGAAATGCACAGGTTTGGTAGGTTTCTCTAGGTGGCGGCTGAGCTACAGGCCAAAATCTACAGGTAGGCACTTTCCAAAAAACTCCTCTGTTTTCCTTCACCAATTTGGCTGTGTCCACGTTGCGCTTTGGGGCATTTCCTGTCACGGGCACTAGGCCTACCCACACAAGTGAGGTATCATTTTTATCGGGAGACGTGGGGGAACGCTGGGTGGAAGGAAATTCGTGGCTCCTCTCAGATTCTAGAACTTTCTGCCACAGAAATGTGAGGAACATGTGTTTTTTTAGCCAAATTTTGAGGTTTGCAAAGGATTCTGGGTAACAGAACCTGGTCCGAGCCACACAAGTCACCCCGTCTTGGATTCCCCTAGGTCTCTAGTTTTCAGAAATGCACAGGTTTGGTAGTTTTCCCTAGGTGGCAGCTGAGCTACAGGCCAAAATCTACAGGTAGGCACTTTGCAAAAAACACCTCTGTTTCCTTTCACCAATTTGGCTGTGTCCATGTTGCGCTTTGGGGCATTTCCTGTCACGGGCGCTAGGCCTACCCACACAAGTGAGGTATCATTTTTATCGAGAGACGTGGGGGAACGCTGGGTGGAAGGAAATTCGTGGCTCCTCCCAGATTCCAGAACTTTCTGCCACAGAAATGTGAGGAACATGTGTTTATTTAGCCAAATTTTGAGGTTTGCAGAGGATTCTGGGTAACAGAACCTGGTCCGAGCCACACAAGTCACCCCATCTTGGATTCCCCTAGGTCTCTAGTTTTCAGAAATGCACAGGTTTGGTAGGTTTCTCTAGGTGGCGGCTGAGCTACAGGCCAAAATCTACAGGTAGGCACTTTGCAAAAAACACCTCTGTTTTCCTTCACCAATTTGGCTGTGTCCACGTTGCGCTTTGGGGCATTTCCTGTCACGGGCGCTAGGCACACCCACACAAGTGAGGTATCATTTTTATCGGGAGACGTGGGGGAACGCTGGGTGGAAGGAAATTCGTGGCTCCTCTCAGATTCCAGAACTTTCTGCCACAGAAATGTGAGGAACATGTGTTTTTTTAGCCAAATTTTGAGGTTTGCAAAGGATTCTGGGTAACAGAACCTGGTCCGAGCCACACAAGTCACCCCATCTTGGATTCCCCTAGGTCTCTAGTTTTCAGAAATGCACAGGTTTGGTAGGTTTCCCTAGGTGGCGGCTGAGCTACAGGCCAAAATCTACAGGTAGGCACTTTGCAAAAAACACCTCTGTTTTCCTTCACCAATTTGGCTGTGTCCACGTTGCGCTTTGGGGCATTTCCTGTCACGGGCGCTAGGCACACCCACACAAGTGAGGTATCATTTTTATCGGGAGCCGTGGGGGAACGCTGGGTGGAAGGAAATTCGTGGCTCCTCTCAGATTCCAGAACTTTCTGCCACAGAAATGTGAGGAAAATGTGTTTTTTTAGTCAAATTTTGAGGTTTGCAAAGGATTCTGGGTAACAGAACCTCGTCCGAGCAACACAAGTCACCCCATCTTGGATTCCCCTAGGTCTCTAGATTTCAGAAATGCACAGGTTTGGTAGGTTTCCCTAGGTGGCGGCTGAGCTACAGGCCAAAATCTACAGGTAGGCACTTTGCAAAAAACACCTCTGTTTTCCTTCACCAATTTGGATTTGTCCACGTTGCGCTTTGGGGCGTTTTCTGTCGCGGGCGCTAGGCCTACCCACACAAGTGAGGTATCATTTTTATCAGGAGACGTGGGGGAACGCTGGGTGGAAGGAAATTCGTGCCGCCTCTCAGATTCCAGAACTTTCTGCCACAGAAATGTGAGGAACATGTGTTTTTTTAGCCAAATTTTGAGGTTTGCAAAGGATTCTGGGTAACAGAACCTGGTCCGAGCCACACAAGTCACCCCATCTTGGATTCCCCTAGGTCTCTAGTTTTCAGAAATGCACAGGTTTGGTAGGTTTCCCTAGGTGGCGGCTGAGCTACAGGCCAAAATCTACAGGTAGGCACTTTGCAAAAAACACCTTTGTTTTCCTTCACCAATTTGGCTGTGTCCACGTTGCGCTTTGGGGCATTTCCTGTCACGGGCGCTAGGCCTACCCACACAAGTGAGGTATCATTTTTATCGGGAGACGTGGGGGAACGCTGGGTGGAAGGAAATTCGCGGCTCCTCTCAGATTCCAGAACTTTCTGCCACAGAAATGTGAGGAACATGTGTTTTTTTAGCCAAATTTTGAGGTTTGCAAAGGATTCTGGGTAACAGAACCTGGTCCGAGCCACACAAGTCCCCCCATCTTGGATTCCCCTAGGTCTCTAGTTTTCAGAAATGCACAGGTTTGGTAGGTTTCCCTAGGTGGCGGCTGAGCTACAAGCCAAAATCTACAGGTAGGCACTTTGCAAAAAACACCTCTCTTTTCCTTCACAAATTTGGATGTGTCCACGCTGCGCTTTGGGGCGTTTCCTGTCGAGGGCGCTAGGCCTACCCACACAAGTGAGGTATCATTTTTATCGGGAGACGTGGGGGAACGCTGGGTGGAAGGAAATTCGTGGCTCCTCTCAGATTCCAGAACTTTCTGCCACAGAAATGTGAGGAACATGTGTTTTTTTAGCCAAATTTTGAGGTTTGCAAAGGATTCTGGGTAACAGAACCTGGTCCGAGCCACACAAGTCACCCCATCTTGGATTCCCCTAGGTCTCTAGTTTTCAGAAATGCACAGGTTTGGAAGGTTTCCCTAGGTGGCGGCTGAGCTACAGGCCAAAATCTACAGGTAGGCACTTTGCAAAAAACACCTCTGTTTTCCTTCACCAATTTGGCTGTGTCCACGTTGCGCTTTGGGGCATTTCCTGTCACGGGCGCTAGGCCTACCCACACAAGTGAGGTATCATTTTTATCGGGAGACGTGGGGGAACGCTGGGTGGAAGGAAATTCGTGGCTCCTCCCAGATTCCAGAACTTTCTGCCACAGAAATGTGAGGAACATGTGTTTATTTAGCCAAATTTTGAGGTTTGCAAAGGATTCTGGGTAACAGAACCTGGTCCGAGCCACACAAGTCACCCCATCTTGGATTCCCCTAGGTCTCTAGTTTTCAGAAATGCACAGGTTTGGTAGGTTTCTCTAGGTGGCGGCTGAGCTACAGGCCAAAATCTACAGGTAGGCACTTTGCAAAAAACACCTCTGTTTTCCTTTACCAATTTGACTGTGTCCACGTTGCGCTTTGGGGCATTTCCTGTCACGGGCGCTAGGCACACCCACACAAGTGAGGTATCATTTTTATCGGGAGATGTGGAGGAACGCTGGGTGGAAGGAAATTCGTGGCTCCTCTCAGATTCCAGAACTTTCTGCCACAGAAATGTGAAGAACATGTGTTTTTTTAGCCAAATTTTGAGGTTTGCAAAGGATTCTGGGTAACAGAACCTGGTCCGAGCCACACAAGTCACCCCATCTTGGATTCCCCTAGGTCTCTAGTTTTCAGAAATGCACAGGTTTGGTAGGTTTCCCTAGGTGGCGGCTGAGCTACAGGCCAAAATCTACAGGTAGGCACTTTGCAAAAAACACCTCTGTTTTCCTTCACCAATTTGGCTGTGTCCACGTTGCGCTTTGGGGCATTTCCTGTCACGGGCGCTAGGCCTACCCACACAAGTGAGGTATCATTTTTATCGGGAGACATGGGGGAACGCTGGGTGGAAGGAAATTCGTGCCGCCTCTCAGATTCCAGAACTTTCTGCCACAGAAATGTGAGGAACATGCGTTTTTTTAGCCACATTTTGAGGTTTGCAAAGGATTCTGGGTAACAGAACCTGGTCCGAGCCACACAAGTCACCCCATCTTGGATTCCCCTAGGTCTCTAGTTTTCAGAAATGCACAGGTTTGGTAGGTTTCCCTAGGTGGCGGCTGAGCTACAGGCCAAAATCTACAGGTAGGCTCTTTGCAAAAAACACCTCTGTTTTCCTTCACCAATTTGGCTGTGTCCACGTTGCGCTTTGGGGCATTTCCTGTCACGGGCGCTAGGCCTACCCACACAAGTGAGGTATCATTTTTATCGGGAGACGTGGGGGAACGCTGGGTGGAAGGAAATTCGTGGCTCCTCTCAGATTCCAGAACTTTCTGCCACAGAAATGTGAGGAACATGTGTTTTTTTAGCCAACTTTTGAGGTTTGCAAAGGATTCTGGGTAACAGAACCTGGTCCGAGCCACACAAGTCACCCCATCTTGGATTCCCCTAGGTCTCTAGATTTCAGAAATGCACAGGTTTGGTAGGTTTCCCTAGGTGGCGGCTGAGCTACAGGCCAAAATCTACAGGTAGGCACTTTGCAAAAAACACCTCTGTTTTCCTTCACCAATTTGGATTTGTCCACGTTGCGCTTTGGGGCGTTTTCTGTCGCGGGCGCTAGGCCTACCCACACAAGTGGGGTATCATATTTATCGGGAGACGTGGGGGAACGCTGGGTGGAAGGAAATTCGTGCCGCCTCTCAGATTCAAGAACTTTCTGCCACAGAAATGTGAGGAAAATGTGTTTTTTTAGCCAAATTTTGAGGTTTGCAAAGGATTCTGGGTAACAGAACCTGGTCCGAGCCACACAAGTCACCCCATCTTGGATTCCCCTAGGTCTCTAGTTTTCAGAAATGCACAGGTTTGGTAGGTTTCCCTAGGTGGCGGCTGAGCTACAGGCCAAAATCTACAGGTAGGCACTTTGCAAAAAACACCTTTGTTTTCCTTCACCAATTTGGCTGTGTCCACGTTGCGCTTTGGGGCATTTCCTGTCACAGGCGCTAGGCCTACCCACACAAGTGAGGTATCATTTTTATCGGGAGACGTGGGGGAACGCTGGCTGGAAGGAAATTCGCGGCTCCTCTCAGATTCCAGAACTTTCTGCCACAGAAATGTGAGGAACATGTGTTTTTTTAGCCAAATTTTGAGGTTTGCAAAGGATTCTGGGTAACAGAACCTGGTCCGAGCCACACAAGTCCCCCTATCTTGGATTCCCCTAGGTCTCTAGTTTTCAGAAATGCACAGGTTTGGTAGGTTTCCCTAGGTGGCGGCTGAGCTACAAGCCAAAATCTACAGGTAGGCACTTTGCAAAAAACACCTCTGTTTTCCATCACAAATTTGGATGTGTCCACGCTGCGCTTTGGGGCGTTTCCTGTCGCGGGCGCTAGGCCTACCCACACAAGTGAGGTATCATTTTTATCGGGAGACGTGGGGGAACGCTGGGTGGAAGGAAATTCGTGGCTCCTCTCAGATTCCAGAACTTTCTGCCACAGAAATGTGAGGAACATGTGTTTTTTTAGCCAAATTTTGAGGTTTGCAAAGGATTCTGGGTAACAGAACCTGGTCCGAGCCACACAAGTCACCCCATTTTGGATTCCCCTAGTTCTCTAGTTTTCAGAAATGCACAGGTTTGGTAGGTTTCCCTAGGTGGCGGCTGAGCTACAGGCCAAAATCTACAGGTAGGCACTTTGCAAAAAACACCTCTGTTTTCCTTCACCAATTTGGCTGTGTCCACGTTGCGCTTTGGGGCATTTCCTGTCACGGGCGCTAGGCCTACCCACACAAGTGAGGTATCATTTTTATCGGGAGACGTGGGGGAACGCTGGGTGGAAGGAAATTCGTGCCTCCTCTCAGATTCCAGAACTTTCTGCCACAGAAATGTGAGGAAAATGTGTTTTTTTAGCCAAATTTTGAGGTTTGCAAAGGATTCTGGGTAACAGAACCTCGTCCGAGCAACACAAGTCACCCCATCTTGGATTCCCCTAGGTCTCTAGATTTCAGAAATGCACAGGTTTGGTAGGTTTCCCTAGGTGGAGGCTGAGCTACAGGCCAAAATCTACAGGTAGGCACTTTGCAAAAAACACCTCTGTTTTCCTTCACCAATTTGGATTTGTCCACGTTGCGCTTTGGGGCGTTTTCTGTCGCGGGCGCTAGGCCTACCCACACAAGTGGGGTATCATATTTATCGGGAGACGTGGGGGAACGCTGGGTGGAAGGAAATTCGTGGCTCCTCTCAGATTCCAGAACTTTCTGCCACAGAAATGTGAGGAACATGTGTTTATTTAGCCAAATTTTGAGGTTTGCAAAGGATTCTGGGTAACAGAACCTGGTCCGAGCCACACAAGTCACCCCATCTTGGATTCCCCTAGGTCTCTAGTTTTCAGAAATGCACAGGTTTGGTAGGTTTCTCTAGGTGGCGGCTGAGCTACAGGCCAAAATCTACAGGTAGGCACTTTGCAAAAAACACCTCTGTTTTCCTTTACCAATTTGACTGTGTCCACGTTGCGCTTTGGGGCATTTCCTGTCACGGGCGCTAGGCACACCCACACAAGTGAGGTATCATTTTTATCGGGAGATGTGGAGGAACGCTGGGTGGAAGGAAATTCGTGGCTCCTCTCAGATTCCAGAACTTTCTGCCACAGAAATGTGAGGAACATGTGTTTTTTTAGCCAAATTTTGAGGTTTGCAAAGGATTCTGGGTAACAGAACCTGGTCCGAGCCACACAAGTCACCCCATCTTGGATTCCCCCAGGTCTCTAGTTTTCAGAAATGCACAGGTTTGGTAGGTTTCCCTAGGTGGCGGCTGAGCTACAGGCCAAAATCTACAGGTAGGCACTTTGCAAAAAACACCTCTGTTTTCCTTCACCAATTTGGCTGTGTCCACGTTGCGCTTTGGGGCATTTCCTGTCACGGGCGCTAGGCCTACCCACACAAGTGAGGTATCATTTTTATCGGGAGACATGGGGGAACGCTGGGTGGAAGGAAATTCGTGCCGCCTCTCAGATTCCAGAACTTTCTGCCACAGAAATGTGAGGAACATGCGTTTTTTTAGCCACATTTTGAGGTTTGCAAAGGATTCTGGGTAACAGAACCTGGTCCGAGCCACACAAGTCACCCCATCTTGGATTCCCCTAGGTCTCTAGTTTTCAGAAATGCACAGGTTTGGTAGGTTTCCCTAGGTGGCGGCTGAGCTACAGGCCAAAATCTACAGGTAGGCTCTTTGCAAAAAACACCTCTGTTTTCCTTCACCAATTTGGCTGTGTCCACGTTGCGCTTTGGGGCATTTCCTGTCACGGGCGCTAGGCCTACCCACACAAGTGAGGTATCATTTTTATCGGGAGACGTGGGGGAACGCTGGGTGGAAGGAAATTCGTGGCTCCTCTCAGATTCCAGAACTTTCTGCCACAGAAATGTGAGGAACATGTGTTTTTTTAGCCAACTTTTGAGGTTTGCAAAGGATTCTGGGTAACAGAACCTGGTCCGAGCCACACAAGTCACCCCATCTTGGATTCCCCTAGGTCTCTAGATTTCAGAAATGCACAGGTTTGGTAGGTTTCCCTAGGTGGCGGCTGAGCTACAGGCCAAAATCTACAGGTAGGCACTTTGCAAAAAACACCTCTGTTTTCCTTCACCTATTTGGATTTGTCCACGTTGCGCTTTGGGGCGTTTTCTGTCGCGGGCGCTAGGCCTACCCACACAAGTGGGGTATCATATTTATCGGGAGACGTGGGGGAACGCTGGGTGGAAGGAAATTCGTGGCTCCTCTCAGATTCCAGAACTTTCTGCCACAGAAATGTGAGGAAAATGTGTTTTTTTAGCCAAATTTTGAGGTTTGCAAAGGATTCTGGGTAACAGAACCTCGTCCGAGCAACACAAGTCACCCCATCTTGGATTCCCCTAGGTCTCTAGTTTTCAGAAATGCACAGGTTTGGTAGGTTTCCCTAGGTGGCGGCTGAGCTACAGGCCAAAATCTACAGGTAGGCACTTTGCAAAAAACACCTCTGTTTTCCTTCACCAATTTGGCTGTGTCCACGTTGCGCTTTGGGGCATTTCCTGTCACGGGCGCTAGGCCTACCCACACAAGTGAGGTATCATTTTTATCGGGAGACGTGGGGGAACACTGGGTGGAAGGAAATTCGTGGCTCCTCTCAGACTCCAGAACTTTCTGCCACAGAAATGTGAGGAACATGTGTTTTTTTTTGCCAAATTTTGAGGTTTGCAAAGGATTCTGGGTAACAGAACCTGGTCCGAGCCACACAAGTCACCCCATCTTGGATTCCCCTAGGTCTCTAGTTTTCAGAAATGCACAGGTTTGGTAGGTTTCCCTAGGTGGCGGCTGAGCTACAGGCCAAAATCTACAGGTAGGCACTTTGCAAAAAACACCTTTGTTTTCCTTCACCAATTTGGCTGTGTCCACGTTGCGCTTTGGGGCATTTCCTGTCACGGGCGCTAGGCCTACCCACACAAGTGAGGTATCATTTTTATCGGGAGACGTGGGGGAACGCTGGGTGGAAGGAAATTCGCGGCTCCTCTCAGATTCCAGAACTTTCTGCCACAGAAATGTGAGGAACATGTGTTTTTTTAGCCAAATTTTGAGGTTTGCAAAGGATTCTGGGTAACAGAACCTGGTCCGAGCCACACAAGTCCCCCCATCTTGGATTCCCCTAGGTCTCTAGTTTTCAGAAATGCACAGGTTTGGTAGGTTTCCCTAGGTGGCGGCTGAGCTACAAGCCAAAATCTACAGGTAGGCACTTTGCAAAAAACACCTCTGTTTTCCATCACAAATTTGGATGTGTCCACGCTGCGCTTTGGGGCGTTTCCTGTCGCGGGCGCTAGGCCTACCCACACAAGTGAGGTATCATTTTTATCGGGAGACGTGGGGGAACGCTGGGTGGAAGGAAATTCGTGGCTCCTCTCAGATTCCAGAACTTTCTGCCACAGAAATGTGAGGAACATGTGTTTTTTTAGCCAAATTTTGAGGTTTGCAAAGGATTCTGGGTAACAGAACCTGGTCCGAGCCACACAAGTCACCCCATCTTGGATTCCCCTAGGTCTCTAGTTTTCAGAAATGCACAGGTTTGGTAGGTTTCCCTAGGTGGCGGCTGAGCTACAGGCCAAAATCTACAGGTAGGCACTTTGCAAAAAACACCTCTGTTTTCCTTCACCAATTTGGCTGTGTCCACGTTGCGCTTTGGGGCATTTCCTGTCACGGGCGCTAGGCCTACCCACATAAGTGAGGTATCATTTTTATCGGGAGACGTGGGGGAACGCTGGGTGGAAGGAAATTCGTGGCTCCTCTCAGATTCCAGAACTTTCTGCCACAGAAATGTGAGGAAAATGTGTTTTTTTAGCCAAATTTTGAGGTTTGCAAAGGATTCTGGGTAACAGAACCTCGTCCGAGCAACACAAGTCACCCCATCTTGGATTCCCCTAGGTCTCTAGATTTCAGAAATGCACAGGTTTGGTATGTTTCCCTAGGTGGAGGCTGAGCTACAGGCCAAAATCTACAGGTAGGCACTTTGCAAAAAACACCTCTGTTTTCCTTCACCAATTTGGATTTGTCCACGTTGCGCTTTGGGGCGTTTTCTGTCGCGGGCGCTAGGCCTACCCACACAAGTGGGGTATCATATTTATCGGGAGACGTGGGGGAACGCTGGGTGGAAGGAAATTCGTGGCTCCTCTCAGATTCCAGAACTTTCTGCCACAGAAATGTGAGGAACATGTGTTTTTTTTAGCCAAATTTTGAGGTTTGCAAAGGATTCTGGGTAACAGAACCTGGTCCGAGCCACACAAGTCACCCCATCTTGGATTCCCCTAGGTCTCTAGTTTTCAGAAATGCACAGGTTTGGTAGGTTTCCCTAGGTGGCGGCTGAGCTACAGGCCAAAATCTACAGGTAGGCACTTTGCAAAAAACACCTTTGTTTTCCTTCACCAATTTGGCTGTGTCCACGTTGCGCTTTGGGGCATTTCCTGTCACGGGCGCTAGGCCTACCCACACAAGTGAGGTATCATTTTTATCGGGAGACGTGGGGGAACGCTGGGTGGAAGGAAATTCGCGGCTCCTCTCAGATTCCAGAACTTTCTGCCACAGAAATGTGAGGAACATGTGTTTTTTTAGCCAAATTTTGAGGTTTGCAAAGGATTCTGGGTAACAGAACCTGGTCCGAGCCACACAAGTCCCCCCATCTTGGATTCCCCTAGGTCTATAGTTTTCAGAAATGCACAGGTTTGGTAGGTTTCCCTAGGTGGCGGCTGAGCTACAAGCCAAAATCTACAGGTAGGCACTTTGCAAAAAACACCTCTGTTTTCCTTCACAAATTTGGATGTGTCCACGCTGCGCTTTGGGGCGTTTCCTGTCGCGGGCGCTAGGCCTACCCACACAAGTGAGGTATCATTTTTATCGGGAGACGTGGGGGAACGCTGGGTGGAAGGAAATTCGTGGCTCCTCTCAGATTCCAGAACTTTCTGCCACAGAAATGTGAGGAACATGTGTTTTTTTAGCCAAATTTTGAGGTTTGCAAAGGATTCTGGGTAACAGAAGCTGGTCCGAGCCACACAAGTCACCCCATCTTGGATTCCCCTAGGTCTCTAGTTTTCAGAAATGCACAGGTTTAGTAGCTTTCCCTAGGTGGCGGCTGAGCTACAGGCCAAAATCTACAGGTAGGCACTTTGCAAAAAACACCTCTGTTTTCCTTCACCAATTTGGCTGTGTCCACGTTGCGCTTTGGGGCATTTCCTCTCATGGGCGCTAGGCCTACCCACACAAGTGAGGTATCATTTTTATCGGGAGACGTGGGGGAACGCTGGGTGGAAGGAAATTCGTGGCTCCTCTCAGATTCCAGAACTTTCTGCCACAGAAATGTGAGGAACATGTGTTTTTTTAGCCAAATTTTGAGGTTTGCAAAGGATTCTGGGTAACAGAACCTGGTCCGAGCCACACAAGTCACCCCATCTTGGATTCCCCTAGGTCTCTAGTTTTCAGAAATGCACAGGTTTGGTAGGTTTCCCTAGGTGGCGGCTGAGCTACAGGCCAAAATCTACAGGTAGGCACTTTCCAAAAAACACCTCTGTTTTCCTTCACCAATTTGGCTGTGTCCACGTTGCGCTTTGGGGCATTTCCTGTCACGGGCACTAGGCCTACCCACACAAGTGAGGTATCATTTTTATCGGGAGACGTGGGGGAACGCTGGGTGGAAGGAAATTCGTGGCTCCTCTCAGATTCTAGAACTTTCTGCCACAGAAATGTGAGGAACATGTGTTTTTTTAGCCAAATTTTGAGGTTTGCAAAGGATTCTGGGTAACAGAACCTGGTCCGAGCCACACAAGTCACCCCATCTTGGATTCCCCTAGGTCTCTAGTTTTCAGAAATGCACAGGTTTGGTAGTTTTCCCTAGGTGGCAGCTGAGCTACAGGCCAAAATCTACAGGTAGGCACTTTGCAAAAAACACCTCTGTTTTCCTTCACCAATTTGGCTGTGTCCACGTTGCGCTTTGGGGCATTTCCTGTCACGGGCGCTAGGCCTACCCACACAAGTGAGGTATCATTTTTATCGAGAGACGTGGGGGAATGCTGGGTGGAAGGAAATTCGTGGCTCCTCCCAGATTCCAGAACTTTCTGCCACAGAAATGTGAGGAACATGTGTTTTTTTAGCCAAATTTTGAGGTTTGCAAAGGATTCTGGGTAACAGAACCTGGTCCGAGCCACACAAGTCACCCCATCTTGGATTCCCCTAGGTCTCTAGTTTTCAGAAATGCACAGGTTTGGTAGGTTTCCCTAGGTGGCGGCTGAGCTACAGGCCAAAATCTACAGGTAGGCACTTTGCAAAAAACACCTCTGTTTTCCTTCACCAATTTGGCTGTGTCCACGTTGCGCTTTGGGGCATTTCCTGTCACGGGCGCTAGGCCTACCCACACAAGTGAGGTATCATTTTTATCAGGAGACGTGGGGGAACGCTGGGTGGAAGGAAATTCGTGCCGCCTCTCAGATTCCAGAACTTTCTGCCACAGAAATGTGAGGAACATGTGTTTTTTTAGCCAAATTTTGAGGTTTGCAAAGGATTCTGGGTAACAGAACCTGGTCCGAGCCACACAAGTCACCCCATCTTGGATTCCCCTAGGTCTCTAGTTTTCAGAAATGCACAGGTTTGGTAGGTTTCCCTAGGTGGCGGCTGAGCTACAGGCCAAAATCTACAGGTAGGCACTTTGCAAAAAACACCTTTGTTTTCCTTCACCAATTTGGCTGTGTCCACGTTGCGCTTTGGGGCATTTCCTGTCACGGGCGCTAGGCCTACCCACACAAGTGAGGTATCATTTTTATCGGGAGACGTGGGGGAACGCTGGGTGGAAGGAAATTCGCGGCTCCTCTCAGATTCCAGAACTTTCTGCCACAGAAATGTGAGGAACATGTGTTTTTTTAGCCAAATTTTGAGGTTTGCAAAGGATTCTGGGTAACAGACCCTGGTCCGAGCCACACAAGTCACCCCATCTTGGATTCCCCTAGGTCTCTAGTTTTCAGAAATGCACAGGTTTGGTAGGTTTCCCTAGGTGGCGGCTGAGCTACAAGCCAAAATCTACAGGTAGGCACTTTGCAAAAAACACCTCTGTTTTCCTTCACCAATTTGGATTTGTCCACGTTGCGCTTTGGGGCGTTTTCTGTCGCGGGCGCTAGGCCTACCCACACAAGTGGGGTATCATATTTATCGGGAGACGTGGGGGAACGCTGGGTGGAAGGAAATTCGTGGCTCCTCTCAGATTCCAGAACTTTCTGCCACAGAAATGTGAGGAACATGTGTTTTTTTTAGCCAAATTTTGAGGTTTGCAAAGGATTCTGGGTAACAGAACCTGGTCCGAGCCACACAAGTCACCCCATCTTGGATTCCCCTAGGTCTCTAGTTTTCAGAAATGCACAGGTTTGGTAGGTTTCCCTAGGTGGCGGCTGAGCTACAGGCCAAAATCTACAGGTAGGCACTTTGCAAAAAACACCTCTGTTTTCCTTCACCAATTTGGCTGGATCCACGTTGCGCTTTGGGGCATTTCCTGTCACGGGCGCTAGGCCTACCCACACAAGTGAGGTATCATTTTTATCAGGAGACGTGGGGGAACGCTGGGTGGAAGGATATTCGTGCCGCATCTCGGATTCCAGAACTTTCTGCCACAGAAATGTGAGGAACATGTGTTTTTTTTAGCCAAATTTTGAGGTTTGCAAAGGATTCTGGGTAACAGAACCTGGTCCGAGCCACACAAGTCACCCCATCTTGGATTCCCCTAGGTCTCTAGTTTTCAGAAATGCACAGGTTTGGTAGGTTTCCCTAGGTGGCGGCTGAGCTACAGGCCAAAATCTACAGGTAGGCACATTGCAAAAAACGCCTTTGTTTTCCTTCACCAATTTGGCTGTGTCCACGTTATGCTTTGGGGCATTTCCTGTCACGGGCGCTAGGCCTACCCACACAAGTGAGGTAGCATTTTTATCGGGAGACGTGGGGGAACGCTGGGTGGAAGGAAATTCGCGGCTCCTCTCAGATTCCAGAACTTTCTGCCACAGAAATGTGAGGAACATGTGTTTTTTTAGCCAAATTTTGAGGTTTGCAAAGGATTCTGGGTAACAGAACCTGGTCCGAGCCACACAAGTCCCGCCATCTTGGATTCCCCTAGGTCTATAGTTTTCAGAAATGCACAGGTTTGGTAGGTTTCCCTAGGTGGCGGCTGAGCTACAAGCCAAAATCTACAGGTAGGCACTTTGCAAAAAACACCTCTGTTTTCCTTCACAAATTTGGATGTGTCCACGCTGCGCTTTGGGGCGTTTCCTGTCGCGGGCGCTAGGCCTACCCACACAAGTGAGGTATCATTTTTATCGGGAGACGTGGGGGAACGCTGGGTGGAAGGAAATTCGTGGCTCCTCTCAGATTCCAGAACTTTCTGCCACAGAAATGTGAGGAACATGTGTTTTTTTAGCCAAATTTTGAGGTTTGCAAAGGATTCTGGGTAACAGAAGCTGGTCCGAGCCACACAAGTCACCCCATCTTGGATTCCCCTAGGTCTCTAGTTTTCAGAAATGCACAGGTTTGGTAGCTTTCCCTAGGTGGCGGCTGAGCTACAGGCCAAAATCTACAGGTAGGCACTTTGCAAAAAACACCTCTGTTTTCCTTCACCAATTTGGCTGTGTCCACGTTGCGCTTTGGGGCATTTCCTCTCACGGGCGCTAGGCCTACCCACACAAGTGAGGTATCATTTTTATCGGGAGACGTGGGGGAACGCTGGGTGGAAGGAAATTCGTGGCTCCTCTCAGATTCCAGAACTTTCTGCCACAGAAATGTGAGGAACATGTGTTTTTTTAGCCAAATTTTGAGGTTTGCAAAGGATTCTGGGTAACAGAACCTGGTCCGAGCCACACAAGTCACCCCATCTTGGATTCCCCTAGGTCTCTAGTTTTCAGAAATGCACAGGTTTGGTAGGTTTCTCTAGGTGGCGGCTGAGCTACAGGCCAAAATCTACAGGTAGGCACTTTCCAAAAAACACCTCTGTTTTCCTTCACCAATTTGGCTGTGTCCACGTTGCGCTTTGGGGCATTTCCTGTCACGGGCACTAGGCCTACCCACACAAGTGAGGTATCATTTTTATCGGGAGACGTGGGGGAACGCTGGGTGGAAGGAAATTCGTGGCTCCTCTCAGATTCTAGAACTTTCTGCCACAGAAATGTGAGCAACATGTGTTTTTTTAGCCAAATTTTGAGGTTTGCAAAGGATTCTGGGTAACAGAACCTGGTCCGAGCCACACAAGTCACCCCATCTTGGATTCCCCTAGGTCTCTAGTTTTCAGAAATGCACAGGTTTGGTAGTTTTCCCTAGGTGGCAGCTGAGCTACAGGCCAAAATCTACAGGTAGGCACTTTGCAAAAAACACCTCTGTTTTCCTTCACCAATTTGGCTGTGTCCACGTTGCGCTTTGGGGCATTTCCTGTCACGGGCGCTAGGCCTACCCACACAAGTGAGGTATCATTTTTATCGAGAGACGTGGGGGAACGCTGGGTGGAAGGAAATTCGTGGCTCCTCCCAGATTCCAGAACTTTCTGCCACAGAAATGTGAGGAACATGTGTTTATTTAGCCAAATTTTGAGGTTTGCAAAGGATTCTGGGTAACAGAACCTGGTCCGAGCCACACAAGTCACCCCATCTTGGATTCCCCTAGGTCTCTAGTTTTCAGAAATGCACAGGTTTGGTAGGTTTCTCTAGGTGGCGGCTGAGCTACAGGCCAAAATCTACAGGTAGGCACTTTGCAAAAAACACCTCTGTTTTCCTTCACCAATTTGGCTGTGTCCACGTTGCGCTTTGGGGCATTTCCTGTCACGGGCGCTAGGCCTACCCACACAAGTGAGGTATCATTTTTATCAGGAGACGTGGGGGAACGCTGGGTGGAAGGAAATTCGTGCCGCCTCTCAGATTCCAGAACTTTCTGCCACAGAAATGTGAGGAACATGTGTTTTTTTAGCCAAATTTTGAGGTTTGCAAAGGATTCTGGGTAACAGAACCTGGTCCGAGCCACACAAGTCACCCCATCTTGGATTCCCCTAGGTCTCTAGTTTTCAGAAATGCACAGGTTTGGTAGGTTTCCCTAGGTGGCGGCTGAGCTACAGGCCAAAATCTACAGGTAGGCACTTTGCAAAAAACACCTTTGTTTTCCTTCACCAATTTGGCTGTGTCCACGTTGCGCTTTGGGGCATTTCCTGTCACGGGCGCTAGGCCTACCCACACAAGTGAGGTATCATTTTTATCGGGAGACGTGGGGGAACGCTGGGTGGAAGGAAATTCGCGGCTCCTCTCAGATTCCAGAACTTTCTGCCACAGAAATGTGAGGAACATGTGTTTTTTTAGCCAAATTTTGAGGTTTGCAAAGGATTCTGGGTAACAGACCCTGGTCCGAGCCACACAAGTCACCCCATCTTGGATTCCCCTAGGTCTCTAGTTTTCAGAAATGCACAGGTTTGGTAGGTTTCCCTAGGTGGCGGCTGAGCTACAAGCCAAAATCTACAGGTAGGCACTTTGCAAAAAACACCTCTGTTTTCCTTCACCAATTTGGATTTGTCCACGTTGCGCTTTGGGGCGTTTTCTGTCGCGGGCGCTAGGCCTACCCACACAAGTGGGGTATCATATTTATCGGGAGACGTGGGGGAACGCTGGGTGGAAGGAAATTCGTGGCTCCTCTCAGATTCCAGAACTTTCTGCCACAGAAATGTGAGGAACATGTGTTTTTTTTAGCCAAATTTTGAGGTTTGCAAAGGATTCTGGGTAACAGAACCTGGTCCGAGCCACACAAGTCACCCCATCTTGGATTCCCCTAGGTCTCTAGTTTTCAGAAATGCACAGGTTTGGTAGGTTTCCCTAGGTGGCGGCTGAGCTACAGGCCAAAATCTACAGGTAGGCACTTTGCAAAAAACACCTCTGTTTTCCTTCACCAATTTGGCTGGATCCACGTTGCGCTTTGGGGCATTTCCTGTCACGGGCGCTAGGCCTACCCACACAAGTGAGGTATCATTTTTATCAGGAGACGTGGGGGAACGCTGGGTGGAAGGATATTCGTGCCGCATCTCGGATTCCAGAACTTTCTGCCACAGAAATGTGAGGAACATGTGTTTTTTTAGCCAAATTTTGAGGTTTGCAAAGGATTCTGGGTAACAGAACCTGGTCCGAGCCACACAAGTCACCCCATCTTGGATTCCCCTAGGTCTCTAGTTTTCAGAAATGCACAGGTTTGGTAGGTTTCCCTAGGTGGCGGCTGAGCTACAGGCCAAAATCTACAGGTAGGCACATTGCAAAAAACGCCTTTGTTTTCCTTCACCAATTTGGCTGTGTCCACGTTATGCTTTGGGGCATTTCCTGTCACGGGCGCTAGGCCTACCCACACAAGTGAGGTAGCATTTTTATCGGGAGACGTGGGGGAACGCTGGGTGGAAGGAAATTCGCGGCTCCTCTCAGATTCCAGAACTTTCTGCCACAGAAATGTGAGGAACATGTGTTTTTTTAGCCAAATTTTGAGGTTTGCAAAGGATTCTGGGTAACAGAACCTGGTCCGAGCCACACAAGTCCCGCCATCTTGGATTCCCCTAGGTCTATAGTTTTCAGAAATGCACAGGTTTGGTAGGTTTCCCTAGGTGGCGGCTGAGCTACAAGCCAAAATCTACAGGTAGGCACTTTGCAAAAAACACCTCTGTTTTCCTTCACAAATTTGGATGTGTCCACGCTGCGCTTTGGGGCGTTTCCTGTCGCGGGCGCTAGGCCTACCCACACAAGTGAGGTATCATTTTTATCGGGAGACGTGGGGGAACGCTGGGTGGAAGGAAATTCGTGGCTCCTCTCAGATTCCAGAACTTTCTGCCACAGAAATGTGAGGAACATGTGTTTTTTTAGCCAAATTTTGAGGTTTGCAAAGGATTCTGGGTAACAGAAGCTGGTCCGAGCCACACAAGTCACCCCATCTTGGATTCCCCTAGGTCTCTAGTTTTCAGAAATGCACAGGTTTGGTAGCTTTCCCTAGGTGGCGGCTGAGCTACAGGCCAAAATCTACAGGTAGGCACTTTGCAAAAAACACCTCTGTTTTCCTTCACCAATTTGGCTGTGTCCACGTTGCGCTTTGGGGCATTTCCTCTCACGGGCGCTAGGCCTACCCACACAAGTGAGGTATCATTTTTATCGGGAGACGTGGGGGAACGCTGGGTGGAAGGAAATTCGTGGCTCCTCTCAGATTCCAGAACTTTCTGCCACAGAAATGTGAGGAACATGTGTTTTTTTAGCCAAATTTTGAGGTTTGCAAAGGATTCTGGGTAACAGAACCTGGTCCGAGCCACACAAGTCACCCCATCTTGGATTCCCCTAGGTCTCTAGTTTTCAGAAATGCACAGGTTTGGTAGGTTTCTCTAGGTGGCGGCTGAGCTACAGGCCAAAATCTACAGGTAGGCACTTTCCAAAAAACACCTCTGTTTTCCTTCACCAATTTGGCTGTGTCCACGTTGCGCTTTGGGGCATTTCCTGTCACGGGCACTAGGCCTACCCACACAAGTGAGGTATCATTTTTATCGGGAGACGTGGGGGAACGCTGGGTGGAAGGAAATTCGTGGCTCCTCTCAGATTCTAGAACTTTCTGCCACAGAAATGTGAGCAACATGTGTTTTTTTAGCCAAATTTTGAGGTTTGCAAAGGATTCTGGGTAACAGAACCTGGTCCGAGCCACACAAGTCACCCCATCTTGGATTCCCCTAGGTCTCTAGTTTTCAGAAATGCACAGGTTTGGTAGTTTTCCCTAGGTGGCAGCTGAGCTACAGGCCAAAATCTACAGGTAGGCACTTTGCAAAAAACACCTCTGTTTTCCTTCACCAATTTGGCTGTGTCCACGTTGCGCTTTGGGGCATTTCCTGTCACGGGCGCTAGGCCTACCCACACAAGTGAGGTATCATTTTTATCGAGAGACGTGGGGGAACGCTGGGTGGAAGGAAATTCGTGGCTCCTCCCAGATTCCAGAACTTTCTGCCACAGAAATGTGAGGAACATGTGTTTATTTAGCCAAATTTTGAGGTTTGCAAAGGATTCTGGGTAACAGAACCTGGTCCGAGCCACACAAGTCACCCCATCTTGGATTCCCCTAGGTCTCTAGTTTTCAGAAATGCACAGGTTTGGTAGGTTTCTCTAGGTGGCGGCTGAGCTACAGGCCAAAATCTACAGGTAGGCACTTTGCAAAAAACACCTCTGTTTTCCTTCACCAATTTGGCTGTGTCCACGTTGCGCTTTGGGGCATTTCCTGTCACGGGCGCTAGGCACACCCACACAAGTGAGGTATAATTTTTATCGGGATACGTGGGGGAACGCTGGGTGGAAGGAAATTCGTGGCTCCTCTCAGATTCCAGAACTTTCTGCCACAGAAATGTGAGGAACATGTGTTTTTTTAGCCAAATTTTGAGGTTTGCAAAGGATTCTGGGTAACAGAACCTGGTCCGAGCCACACAAGCACCCCATCTTGGATTCCCCTAGGTCTCTAGTTTTCAGAAATGCACAGGTTTGGTAGGTTTCCCTAGGTGGCGGCTGAGCTACAGGCCAAAATCTACAGGTAGGCACTTTGCAAAAAACACCTCTGTTTTCCTTCACCAATTTGGCTGTGTCCACGTTGCGCTTTGGGGCATTTCCTGTCACGGGCGCTAGGCCTACCCACACAAGTGAGGTATCATTTTTATCGGGAGACATGGGGGAACGCTGGGTGGAAGGAAATTCGTGCCGCCTCTCAGATTCCAGAACTTTCTGCCACAGAAATGTGAGGAACATGTGTTTTTTTAGCCAAATTTTGAGGTTTGCAAAGGATTCTGGGTAACAGACCCTGGTCCGAGCCACACAAGTCACCCCATCTTGGATTCCCCTAGGTCTCTAGTTTTCAGAAATGCACAGGTTTGGTAGGTTTCCCTAGGTGGCGGCTGAGCTACAGGCCAAAATCTACAGGTAGGCTCTTTGCGAAAAACACCTCTGTTTTCCTTCACCAATTTGGCTGTGTCCACGTTGCGCTTTGGGGCATTTCCTTTCACGGGCGCTAGGCCTACCCACACAAGTGAGGTATCATTTTTATCGGGAGACGTGGGGGAACGCTGGGTGGAAGGAAATTCGTGGCTCCTCTCAGATTCCAGAACTTTCTGCCGCAGAAATGTGAGGAACATGTGTTTTTTTAGCCAACTTTTGAGGTTTGCAAAGGATTCTGGGTAACAGAACCTGGTCCGAGCCACACAAGTCACCCCATCTTGGATTCCCCTAGGTCTCTAGTTTTCAGAAATGCACAGGTTTGGTAGTTTTCCCTAGGTGGCGGCTGAGCTACAGGCCAAAATCTACAGGTAGGCACTTTGCAAAAAACACCTCTGTTTTCCTTCACCAATTTGGCTGTGTCCACGTTGTGCTTTGGGGCATTTCCTGTCACGGGCGCTAGGCCTACCCACACAAGTGAGGTATCATTTTTATCGGGAGACGCGGGGGAACGCTGGGTGTAAGGAAATTCGTGGCTCCTCTCAGATTCCAGAACTTTCTGCCACAGAAATGTGAGGAACATGTGTTTTTTTAGCCAAATTTTGAGGTTTGCAAAGGATTCTGGGTAACAGAACCTGGTCCGAGCCGCACAAGTCACCCCATCTTGGATTCCCCTAGGTCTCTAGTTTTCAGAAATGCACAGGTTTGGTAGGTTTCTCTAGGTGGCGGATGAGCTACAGGCCAAAATCTACAGGTAGTCACTTTCCAAAAAACACCTCTGTTTTCCTTCACCAATTTGGCTGTGTCCACGTTGCGCTTTGGGGCATTTCCTGTCACGGGCACTAGGCCTACCCACACAAGTGAGGTATCATTTTTATCGGGAGACGTGGGGGAACGCTGGGTGGAAGGAAATTCGTGGCTCCTCTCAGATTCTAGAACTTTCTGCCACAGAAATGTGAGGAACATGTGTTTTTTTAGCCAAATTTTGAGGTTTGCAAAGGATTCTGGGTAACAGAACCTGGTCCGAGCCACACAAGTCACCCCATCTTGGATTCCCCTAGGTCTCTAGTTTTCAGAAATGCACAGGTTTGGTAGTTTTCCCTAGGTGGCAGCTGAGCTACAGGCCAAAATCTACAGGTAGGCACTTTGCAAAAAACACCTCTGTTTTCCTTCACCAATTTGGCTGTGTCCACGTTGCGCTTTGGGGCATTTCCTGTCACGGGCGCTAGGCCTACCCACACAAGTGAGGTATCATTTTTATCGAGAGACGTGGGGGAACGCTGGGTGGAAGGAAATTCGTGGCTCCTCCCAGATTCCAGAACTTTCTGCCACAGAAATGTGAGGAACATGTGTTTATTTAGCCAAATTGTGAGGTTTGCAAAGGATTCTGGGTAACAGAACCTGGTCCGAGCCACACAAGTCACCCCATCTTGGATTCCCCTAGGTCTCTAGTTTTCAGAAATGCACAGGTTTGGTTGGTTTCTCTAGGTGGCGGCTGAGCTACAGACCAAAATCTACAGGTAGGCACTTTGCAAAAAACACCTCTGTTTTCCTTCACCAATTTGGCTGTGTCCACGTTGCGCTTTGGGGCATTTCCTGTCACGGGCGCTAGGCACACCCACACAAGTGAGGTATCATTTTTATCGGGAGACGTGGGGGAACGCTGGGTGGAAGGAAATTCGTGGCTCCTCTCAGATTCCAGAACTTTCTGCCACAGAAATGTGGGGAACATGTGTTTTTTTAGCCAAATTTTGAGGTTTGCAAAGGATTCTGGGTAACAGAACCTGGTCCGAGCCACACAAGCACCCCATCTTGGATTCCCCTAGGTCTCTAGTTTTCAGAAATGCACAGGTTTGGTAGGTTTCCCTAGGTGGCGGCTGAGCTACAGGCCAAAATCTACAGGTAGGCACTTTGCAAAAAACACCTCTGTTTTCCTTCACCAATTTGGCTGTGTCCACGTTGCGCTTTGGGGCATTTCCTTTCACGGACGCGAGGCCTACCCACACAAGTGAGGTATCATTTTTATCGGGAGACGTGGGGGAACGCTGGGTGGAAGGAAATTCGTGGCTCCTCTCAGATTCCAGACATTTCTGCCACAGAAATGTGAGGAACATGTGTTTTTTTAGCCAACTTTTGAGGTTTGCAAAGGATTCTGGGTAACAGAACCTGGTCCGAGCCACACAAGTCACCCCATCTTGGATTCCCCTAGGTCTCTAGTTTTCAGAAATGCACAGTTTTGGTAGTTTTCCCTAGGTGGCGGCTGAGCTACAGGCCAAAATCTACAGGTAGGCACTTTGCAAAAAACACCTCTGTTTTCCTTCACCAATTTGGCTGTGTCCACGTTGCGCTTTGGGGCATTTCCTGTCACGGGCGCTAGGCCTACCCACACAAGTGAGGTATCATTTTTATCGGGAGACGTGGGGGAACGCTGGGTGGAAGGAAATTCGTGGCTCCTCTCAGATTCCAGAACTTTCTGCCACAGAAATGTGAGGAACATGTGTTTTTTTAGCCAAATTTTGAGGTTTGCAAAGGATTCTGGGTAACAGAACCTGGTCCGAGCCGCACAAGTCACCCCATCTTGGATTCCCCTAGGTCTCTAGTTTTCAGAAATGCACAGGTTTGGTAGGTTTCCCTAGGTGGCGGCTGAGCTACAGGCCAAAATCTACAGGTAGGCACTTTGCAAAAAACACCTCTGTTTTCCTTCACCAATTTGGCTGTGTCCACGTTGCGCTTTGGGGCATTTCCTTTCACGGACGCGAGGCCTACCCACACAAGTGAGGTATCATTTTTATCGGGAGACGTGGGGGAACGCTGGGTGGAAGGAAATTCGTGGCTCCTCTCAGATTCCAGACATTTCTGCCACAGAAATGTGAGGAACATGTGTTTTTTTAGCCAACTTTTGAGGTTTGCAAAGGATTCTGGGTAACAGAACCTGGTCCGAGCCACACAAGTCACCCCATCTTGGATTCCCCTAGGTCTCTAGTTTTCAGAAATGCACAGTTTTGGTAGTTTTCCCTAGGTGGCGGCTGAGCTACAGGCCAAAATCTACAGGTAGGCACTTTGCAAAAAACACCTCTGTTTTCCTTCACCAATTTGGCTGTGTCCACGTTGCGCTTTGGGGCATTTCCTGTCACGGGCGCTAGGCCTACCCACACAAGTGAGGTATCATTTTTATCGGGAGACGTGGGGGAACGCTGGGTGGAAGGAAATTCGTGGCTCCTCTCAGATTCCAGAACTTTCTGCCACAGAAATGTGAGGAACATGTGTTTTTTTAGCCAAATTTTGAGGTTTGCAAAGGATTCTGGGTAACAGAACCTGGTCCGAGCCGCACAAGTCACCCCATCTTGGATTCCCCTAGGTCTCTAGTTTTCAGAAATGCACAGGTTTGGTAGGTTTCTCTAGGTGGCGGATGAGCTACAGGCCAAAATCTACAGGTAGTCACTTTCCAAAAAACACCTCTGTTTTCCTTCACCAATTTGGCTGTGTCCACGTTGCGCTTTGGGGCATTTCCTGTCACGGGCACTAGGCCTACCCACACAAGTGAGGTATCATTTTTATCGGGAGACGTGGGGGAACGCTGGGTGGAAGGAAATTCGTGGCTCCTCTCAGATTCTAGAACTTTCTGCCACAGAAATGTGAGGAACATGTGTTTTTTTAGCCAAATTTTGAGGTTTGCAAAGGATTCTGGGTAACAGAACCTGGTCCGAGCCACACAAGTCACCCCATCTTGGATTCCCCTAGGTCTCTAGTTTTCAGAAATGCACAGGTTTGGTAGTTTTCCCTAGGTGGCAGCTGAGCTACAGGCCAAAATCTACAGGTAGGCACTTTGCAAAAAACACCTCTGTTTTCCTTCACCAATTTGGCTGTGTCCACGTTGCGCTTTGGGGCATTTCCTGTCACGGGCGCTAGGCCTACCCACACAAGTGAGGTATCATTTTTATCGAGAGACGTGGGGGAACGCTGGGTGGAAGGAAATTCGTGGCTCCTCCCAGATTCCAGAACTTTCTGCCACAGAAATGTGAGGAACATGTGTTTATTTAGCCAAATTGTGAGGTTTGCAAAGGATTCTGGGTAACAGAACCTGGTCCGAGCCACACAAGTCACCCCATCTTGGATTCCCCTAGGTCTCTAGTTTTCAGAAATGCACAGGTTTGGTTGGTTTCTCTAGGTGGCGGCTGAGCTACAGACCAAAATCTACAGGTAGGCACTTTGCAAAAAACACCTCTGTTTTCCTTCACCAATTTGGCTGTGTCCACGTTGCGCTTTGGGGCATTTCCTGTCACGGGCGCTAGGCACACCCACACAAGTGAGGTATCATTTTTATCGGGAGACGTGGGGGAACGCTGGGTGGAAGGAAATTCGTGGCTCCTCTCAGATTCCAGAACTTTCTGCCACAGAAATGTGGGGAACATGTGTTTTTTTAGCCAAATTTTGAGGTTTGCAAAGGATTCTGGGTAACAGAACCTGGTCCGAGCCACACAAGCACCCCATCTTGGATTCCCCTAGGTCTCTAGTTTTCAGAAATGCACAGGTTTGGTAGGTTTCCCTAGGTGGCGGCTGAGCTACAGGCCAAAATCTACAGGTAGGCACTTTGCAAAAAACACCTCTGTTTTCCTTCACCAATTTGGCTGTGTCCACGTTGCGCTTTGGGGCATTTCCTTTCACGGACGCGAGGCCTACCCACACAAGTGAGGTATCATTTTTATCGGGAGACGTGGGGGAACGCTGGGTGGAAGGAAATTCGTGGCTCCTCTCAGATTCCAGACATTTCTGCCACAGAAATGTGAGGAACATGTGTTTTTTTAGCCAACTTTTGAGGTTTGCAAAGGATTCTGGGTAACAGAACCTGGTCCGAGCCACACAAGTCACCCCATCTTGGATTCCCCTAGGTCTCTAGTTTTCAGAAATGCACAGTTTTGGTAGTTTTCCCTAGGTGGCGGCTGAGCTACAGGCCAAAATCTACAGGTAGGCACTTTGCAAAAAACACCTCTGTTTTCCTTCACCAATTTGGCTGTGTCCACGTTGCGCTTTGGGGCATTTCCTGTCACGGGCGCTAGGCCTACCCACACAAGTGAGGTATCATTTTTATCGGGAGACGTGGGGGAACGCTGGGTGGAAGGAAATTCGTGGCTCCTCTCAGATTCCAGAACTTTCTGCCACAGAAATGTGAGGAACATGTGTTTTTTTAGCCAAATTTTGAGGTTTGCAAAGGATTCTGGGTAACAGAACCTGGTCCGAGCCACACAAGTCACCCCATCTTGGATTCCCCTAGGTCTCTAGTTTTCAGAAATGCACAGGTTTGGTAGGTTTCCCTAGGTGGCGGCTGAGCTACAGGCCAAAATCTACAGGTAGGCACTTTGCAAAAAACACCTCTGTTTTCCTTCACCAATTTGGCTGTGTCCACGTTGCGCTTTGGGGCATTTCCTGTCACGGGCGCTAGGCCTACCCACACAAGTGAGGTATCATTTTTATCGGGAGAGGTGGGGGAACGCTGGGTGGAAGGAAATTCGTGGCTCCTCTCAGATTCCAGAACTTTCTGCCACAGAAATGTGAGGAACATGTGTTTTTTTAGCCAAATTTTGAGGTTTGCAAAGGATTCTGGGTAACAGAACCTGGTCCGAGCCACACAAGTCACGCCATCTTGGATTCCCCTAGGTCTCTAGTTTTCAGAAATGCACAGGTTTGGTAGGTTTCTCTAGGTGGCGGCTGAGCTACAGGCCAAAATCTACAGGTAGGCACTTTCCAAAAAACACCTCTGTTTTCCTTCACCAATTTGGCTGTGTCCACGTTGCGCTTTGGGGCATTTCCTGTCACGGGCGCTAGGCCTACCCACACAAGTGAGGTATCATTTTTATCGGGAGACGTGGGGGAACGCTGGGTGGAAGGAAATTCGTGGCTCCTCTCAGATTCCAGAACTTTCTGCCACAGAAATGTGAGGAACATGTGTTTTTTTAGCCAAATTTTGAGGTTTGCAAAGGATTCTGGGTAACAGAACCTGGTCCGAGCCACACAAGTCACCCCATCTTGGATTCCCCTAGGTCTCTAGTTTTCAGAAATGCACAGGTTTGGTAGGTTTCTCTAGGTGGCGGCTGAGCTACAGGCCAAAATCTACAGGTAGGCACTTTCCAAAAAACACCTCTGTTTTCCTTCACCAATTTGGCTGTGTCCACGTTGCTCTTTGGGGCATTTCCTGTCACGGGCACTAGGCCTACCCACACAAGTGAGGTATCATTTTTATTGGGAGACGTGGGGGAACGCTGGGTGGAAGGAAATTCGTGGCTCCTCTCAGATTCTAGAACTTTCTGCCACAGAAATGTGAGGAACATGTGTTTTTTTAGCCAAATTTTGAGGTTTGCAAAGGATTCTGGGTAACAGAACCTGGTCCGAGCCACACAAGTCACCCCATCTTGGATTCCCCTAGGTCTCTAGTTTTCAGAAATGCACAGGTTTGGTAGTTTTCCCTAGGTGGCAGCTGAGCTACAGGCCAAAATCTACAGGTAGGCACTTTGCAAAAAACACCTCTGTTTTCCTTCACCAATTTGGCTGTGTCCACGTTGCGCTTTGGGGCATTTCCTGTGACGGGCGCTAGGCCTACCCACACAAGTGAGGTATCATTTTTATCGAGAGACGTGGGGGAACGCTGGGTGGAAGGAAATTCGTGGCTCCTCCCAGATTCCAGAACTTTCTGCCACAGAAATGTGAGGAACATGTGTTTATTTAGCCAAATTGTGAGATTTGCAAAGGATTCTGGGTAACAGAACCTGGTCCGAGCCACACAAGTCACCCCATCTTGGATTCCCCTAGGTCTCTAGTTTTCAGAAATGCACAGGTTTGGTAGGTTTCCCCAGGTGGCGGCTGAGCTACAGGCCAAAATCTGCAGGTAGGCACTTTGCAAAAAACACCTCTGTTTTCCTTCACCAATTTGGCTGTGTCCACGTTGCGCTTTGGGGCATTTCCTGTCACGGGCGCTAGGCACACCCACACAAGTGAGGTATCATTTTTATCGGGAGACGTGGGGGAACGCTGGGTGGAAGGAAATTCGTGGCTCCTCTCAGATTCCAGAACTTTCTGCCACAGAAATGTGATGAACATGTGTTTTTTTAGCCAAATTTTGAGGTTTGCAAAGGATTCTGGGTAACAGAACCTGGTCCGAGCCACACAAGCACCCCATCTTGGATTCCCCTAGGTCTCTAGTTTTCAGAAATGCACAGGTTTGGTAGGTTTCATTAGGTGGCGGCTGAGCTACAGGCCACAATCTACAGGTAGGCACTTTGCAAAAAACACCTCTGTTTTCCTTCACCAATTTGGCTGTGTCCACGTTGCGCTTTGGGGCATTTCCTGTCACGGGCGCTAGGCCTACCCACACAAGTGAGGTATCATTTTTATCGGGAGACATGGGGGAACGCTGGGTGGAAGGAAATTCGTGCTGCCTCTCAGATTCCAGAACTTTCTGCCACAGAAATGTGAGGAACATGTGTTTTTTTAGCCAAATTTTGAGGTTTGCAAAGGATTCTGGGTAACAGAACCTGGTCCGAGCCACACAAGTCACCCCATCTTGGATTCCCCTAGGTCTCTAGTTTTCAGAAATGCACAGGTTTGGTAGGTTTCCCTAGGTGGCGGCTGAGCTACAGGCCACAATCTACAGGTAGGCACTTTGCAAAAAACACCTCTGTTTTCCTTCACCAATTTGGCTGTGTCCACGTTTGCGCTTTGGGGCATTTCCTGTCACGGGCGCTAGGCCTACCCACACAAGTGAGGTATCATTTTTATCGGGAGACGTGGGGGAACGCTGGGTGGAAGGAAATTCGTGCCGCCTCTCAGATTCCAGAACTTTCTGCCACAGAAATGTGAGGAACATGTGTTTTTTTAGCCAACTTTTGAGGTTTGCAAAGGATTCTGGGTAACAGAACCTGGTCCGAGCCACACAAGTCACCCCATCTTGGATTCCCCTAGGTCTCTAGTTTTCAGAAATGCACAGGTTTGGTAGTTTTCCCTAGGTGGCGGCTGAGCTACAGGCCAAAATCTACAGGTAGGCACTTTGCAAAAAACACCTCTGTTTTCCTTCACCAATTTGGCTGTGTCCACGTTGCGCTTTGGGGCATTTCCTGTCACGGGCGCTAGGCCTACCCACACAAGTGAGGTATCATTTTTATCGGGAGACGTGGGGGAACGCTGGGTGGAAGGAAATTCGTGGCTCCTCTCAGATTCCAGAACTTTCTGCCACAGAAATGTGAGGAACATGTGTTTTTTTAGCCAACTTTTGAGGTTTGCAAAGGATTCTGGGTAACAGAACCTGGTCCGAGCCACACAAGTCACCCCATCTTGGATTCCCCTAGGTCTCTAGTTTTCAGAAATGCACAGGTTTGGTAGTTTTCCCTAGGTGGCGGCTGAGCTACAGGCCAAAATCTACAGGTAGGCACTTTGCAAAAAACACCTCTGTTTTCCTTCACCAATTTGGCTGTGTCCACGTTGCGCTTTGGGGCATTTCCTGTCACGGGCGCTAGGCCTACCCACACAAGTGAGGTATCATTTTTATCGGGAGACGTGGGGGAACGCTGGGTGTAAGGAAATTCGTGGCTCCTCTCACATTCCAGAACTTTCTGCCACAGATATGTGAGGAACATGTGTTTTTTTAGCCAAATTTTGAGGTTTGCAAAGGATTCTGGGTAACAGAACCTGGTCCGAGCCACACAAGTCACCCCATCTTGGATTCCCCTAGGTCGCTAGTTTTCAGAAATGCACAGGTTTGGTAGGTTTCCCTAGGTGGCGGCTGAGCTACAGGCCAAAATCTACAGGTAGGCACTTTGCAAAAAACACCTCTGTTTTCCTTCACCAATTTGGCTGTGTCCACGTTGCGCTTTGGGGCATTTCCTGTCACGGGCGCTAGGCCTACCCACACAAGTGAGGTATCATTTTTATCGGGAGACGTGGGGGAACGCTGGGTGGAAGGAAATTCGTGGCTCCTCTCAGATTCCAGAACTTTCTGCCACAGAAATGTGAGGAACATGTGTTTTTTTAGCCAAATTTTGAGGTTTGCAAAGGATTCTGGGTAACAGAACCTGGTCCGAGCCACACAAGTCACCCCATCTTAGATTCCCCTAGGTCTCTAGTTTTCAGAAATGCACAGGTTTGGTACGTTTCCCTAGGTGGCGGCTGAGCTACAGGCCAAAATCTACAGGTAGGCACTTTGCAAAAAACACCTCTGTTTTCCTTCACCAATTTGGCTGTGTCCACGTTGCGCTTTGGGGCATTTCCTATCACGGGCGCTAGGCCTACCCACACAAGTGAGGTATCATTTTTATCGGGAGACGTGGGGGAACGCTGGGTGGAAGGAAATTCGTTGCTCCTCTCAGATTCCAGAACTTTCTGCCACAGAAATGTAAGGAAAATGTGTTTTTTTAGCCAAATTTTGAGGTTTGCAAAGGATTCTGGGGAACAGAACCTGGTCCGAGCCACACAAGTCACCCCATCTTGGATTCCCCTAGGTCTCTAGTTTTCAGAAATGCACAGGTTTGGTAGGTTTCCCTAGGTGGCGGCTGAGCTACAGGCCAAAATCTACAGGTAGGCACTTTGCAAAAAACACCTCTGTTTTCCTTCACCAATTTGGCTGTGTCCACGATGCGCTTTGGGGCATTTCCTGTCGCGGGCACTAGGCCTACCCACACAAGTGAGATATCATTTTTATCGGGAGACGTGGGGGAACGCTGGGTGGAAGGAAATTCGTGCCGCCTCTCAGATTCCAGAACTTTCTGCCACAGAAATGAGAGGAACATGTGTTTTTTTAGCCAAATTTTGAGGTTTGCAAAGGATTCTGGGTAACAGAACCTGGTCCGAGCCACACAAGTCACCCCATCTTAGATTCCCCTAGGTCTCTAGTTTTCAGAAATGCACAGGTTTGGTAGGTTTCCCTAGGTGGCGGCTGAGCTACAGGCCAAAATCTACAGGTAGGCACTTTGCAAAAAACTCCTCTGTTTTCCCTCACCAATTTGGCTGAGTCCACGTTGCACTTGGGGCATTTCCTGTCACGGGCGCTAGGCCTACCCACACAAGTGAGGTATCATTTTTATCGGGAGACGTGGGGGAACGCTGGGTGGAAGGAAATTCGTGGCTCCTCTCAGATTCCAGAACTTTCTGCCACAGAAATGTGAGCAACATGTGTTTTTTTAAGCCAAATTTTGAGGTTTGCAAAGGATTCTGGGTAACAGAACCTGGTCCGAGCCACACAAGTCACCCCATCTTGGATTCCCCTAGGTCTCTAGTTTTCAGAAATGCACAGGTTTGGTAGGTTTCCCTAGGTGGCGGCTGAGCTACAGGCCAAAATCTACAGGTAGGCACTTTGCAAAAAACATCTCTGTTTTCCTTCACCAATTTGGCTGTGTCCACGTTGCGCTTTGGGGCATTTCCTATCACGGGCGCTAGGCCTACCCACACAAGTGAGGTATCATTTTTATCGGGAGACGTGGGGGAACGCTGGGTGGAAGGAAATTCGTGGCTCCTCTCAGATTCCAGAACTTTCTGCCACAGAAATGTAAGGAACATGTGTTTTTTTAGCCAAATTTTGAGGTTTGCAAAGGATTCTGGTTAACAGATCCTGGTCCGAGCCACACAAGTCACCCCATCTTAGATTCCCCTAGGTCTCTAGTTTTCAGAAATGCACAGGTTTGGTAGGTTTCCCTAGGTGGCGGCTGAGCTACAGGCCAAAATCTACAGGTAGGCACTTTGCAAAAAACTCCTCTGTTTTCCCTCACCAATTTGGCTGAGTCCACGTTGCACTTTGGGGCATTTCCTGTCACGGGCGCTAGGCCTACCCACACAAGTGAGGTATCATTTTTATCGGGAGACGTGGGGGAACGCTGGGTGGAAGGAAATTCGTGGCTCCTCTCAGATTCCAGAACTTTCTGCCACAGAAATGTTATGAACATGTGTTTTTTTAGCCAAATTTTGAGGTTTGCAAAGGATTCTGGGTAACAGAACCTGGTCCGAGCCACACAAGTCACCCCATCTTGGATTCCCCTAGGTCTCTAGTTTTCAGAAATGCACAGGTTTGGTAGGTTTCTCTAGGTGGCGGCTGAGCTACAGGCCAAAATCTACAGGTAGGCACTTTCCAAAAAACACCTCTGTTTTCCTTCACCAATTTGGCTGTGTCCACGTTGCGCTTTGGGGCATTTCCTGTCACGGGCACTAGGCCTACCCACACAAGTGAGGTATCATTTTTATCGGGAGACGTGGGGGAACGCTGGGTGGAAGGAAATTCGTGGCTCCTCTCAGATTCTAGAACTTTCTGCCACAGAAATGTGAGCAACATGTGTTTTTTTAGCCACATTTTGAGGTTTGCAAAGGATTCTGGGTAACAGAACCTGGTCCGAGCCACACAAGTCACCCCATCTTGGATTCCCCTAGGTCTCTAGTTTTCAGAAATGCACAGGTTTGGTAGTTTTCCCTAGGTGGCAGCTGAGCTACAGGCCAAAATCTACAGGTAGGCACTTTGCAAAAAACACCTCTGTTTTCCTTCACCAATTTGGCTGTGTCCACGTTGCGCTTTGGGGCATTTCCTGTCACGGGCGCTAGGCCTACCCACACAAGTGAGGTATCATTTTTATCGAGAGACGTGGGGGAACGCTGGGTGGAAGGAAATTCGTGGCTCCTCCCAGATTCCAGAACTTTCTGCCACAGAAATGTGAGGAACATGTGTTTATTTAGCCAAATTTTGAGGTTTGCAAAGGATTCTGGGTAACAGAACCTGGTCCGAGCCACACAAGTCACCCCATCTTGGATTCCCCTAGGTCTCTAGTTTTCAGAAATGCACAGGTTTGGTAGGTTTCTCTAGGTGGCGGCTGAGCTACAGGCCAAAATCTACAGGTAGGCACTTTGCAAAAAACACCTCTGTTTTCCTTCACCAATTTGGCTGTGTCCACGTTGCGCTTTGGGGCATTTCCTGTCACGGGCGCTAGGCACACCCACACAAGTGAGGTATAATTTTTATCGGGAGACGTGGGGGAACGCTGGGTGGAAGGAAATTCGTGGCTCCTCTCAGATTCCAGAACTTTCTGCAACAGAAATGTGAGGAACATGTGTTTTTTTAGCCAAATTTTGAGGTTTGCAAAGGATTCTGGGTAACAGAACCTGGTCCGAGCCACACAAGCACCCCATCTTGGATTCCCCTAGGTCTCTAGTTTTCAGAAATGCACAGGTTTGGTAGGTTTCCCTAGGTGGCGGCTGAGCTACAGGCCAAAATCTACAGGTAGGCACTTTGCAAAAAACACCTCTGTTTTCCTTCACCAATTTGGCTGTGTCCACGTTGCGCTTTGGGGCATTTCCTGTCACGGGCGCTAGGCCTACCCACACAAGTGAGGTATCATTTTTATCGGGAGACATGGGGGAACGCTGGGTGGAAGGAAATTCGTGCCGCCTCTCAGATTCCAGAACTTTCTGCCACAGAAATGTGAGGAACATGTGTTTTTTTAGCCAAATTTTGAGGTTTGCAAAGGATTCTGGGTAACAGACCCTGGTCCGAGCCACACAAGTCACCCCATCTTGGATTCCCCTAGGTCTCTAGTTTTCAGAAATGCACAGGTTTGGTAGGTTTCCCTAGGTGGCGGCTGAGCTACAGGCCAAAATCTACAGGTAGGCTCTTTGCGAAAAACACCTCTGTTTTCCTTCACCAATTTGGCTGTGTCCACGTTGCGCTTTGGGGCATTTCCTGTCACGGGCGCTAGGCCTACCCACACAAGTGAGGTATCATTTTTATCGGGAGACGTGGGGGAACGCTGGGTGGAAGGAAATTCGTGGCTCCTCTCAGATTCCAGAACTTTCTGCCGCAGAAATGTGAGGAACATGTGTTTTTTTAGCCAACTTTTGAGGTTTGCAAAGGATTCTGGGTAACAGAACCTGGTCCGAGCCACACAAGTCACCCCATCTTGGATTCCCCTAGGTCTCTAGTTTTCAGAAATGCACAGGTTTGGTAGTTTTCCCTAGGTGGCGGCTGAGCTACAGGCCAAAATCTACAGGTAGGCACTTTGCAAAAAACACCTCTGTTTTCCTTCACCAATTTGGCTGTGTCCACGTTGTGCTTTGGGGCATTTCCTGTCACGGGCGCTAGGCCTACCCACACAAGTGAGGTATCATTTTTATCGGGAGACGCGGGGGAACGCTGGGTGTAAGGAAATTCGTGGCTCCTCTCAGATTCCAGAACTTTCTGCCACAGAAATGTGAGGAACATGTGTTTTTTTAGCCAAATTTTGAGGTTTGCAAAGGATTCTGGGTAACAGAACCTGGTCCGAGCCGCACAAGTCACCCCATCTTGGATTCCCCTAGGTCTCTAGTTTTCAGAAATGCACAGGTTTGGTAGGTTTCTCTAGGTGGCGGATGAGCTACAGGCCAAAATCTACAGGTAGTCACTTTCCAAAAAACACCTCTGTTTTCCTTCACCAATTTGGCTGTGTCCACGTTGCGCTTTGGGGCATTTCCTGTCACGGGCGCTAGGCCTACCCACACAAGTGAGGTATCATTTTTATCGGGAGACGTGGGGGAACGCTGGGTGGAAGGAAATTCGTGGCTCCTCTCAGATTCCAGAACTTTCTGCCACAGAAATGTGAGGAACATGTGTTTTTTTAGCCAAATTTTGAGGTTTGCAAAGGATTCTGGGTAACAGAACCTGGTCCGAGCCACACAAGTCACCCCATCTTGGATTCCCCTAGGTCTCTAGTTTTCAGAAATGCACAGGTTTGGTAGGTTTCTCTAGGTGGCGGCTGAGCTACAGGCCAAAATCTACAGGTAGGCACTTTCCAAAAAACACCTCTGT
Source organism: Pleurodeles waltl (assembly GCF_031143425.1). Taxonomy (NCBI): domain Eukaryota; kingdom Metazoa; phylum Chordata; class Amphibia; order Caudata; family Salamandridae; genus Pleurodeles; species Pleurodeles waltl. The sequence continues at coordinate 188,174,761 of NC_090449.1, read as the reverse complement.
TTTCCTTCACCAATTTGGCTGTGTCCACGTTGCGCTTTGGGGCATTTCCTGTCACGGGCACTAGGCCTACCCACACAAGTGAGGTATCATTTTTATCGGGAGACGTGGGGGAACGCTGGGTGGAAGGAAATTCGTGGCTCCTCTCAGATTCTAGAACTTTCTGCCACAGAAATGTGAGGAACATGTGTTTTTTTAGCCAAATTTTGAGGTTTGCAAAGGATTCTGGGTAACAGAACCTGGTCCGAGCCACACAAGTCACCCCATCTTGGATTCCCCTAGGTCTCTAGTTTTCAGAAATGCACAGGTTTGGTAGTTTTCCCTAGGTGGCAGCTGAGCTACAGGCCAAAATCTACAGGTAGGCACTTTGCAAAAAACACCTCTGTTTTCCTTCACCAATTTGGCTGTGTCCACGTTGCGCTTTGGGGCATTTCCTGTCACGGGCGCTAGGCCTACCCACACAAGTGAGGTATCATTTTTATCGAGAGACGTGGGGGAACGCTGGGTGGAAGGAAATTCGTGGCTCCTCCCAGATTCCAGAACTTTCTGCCACAGAAATGTGAGGAACATGTGTTTATTTAGCCAAATTGTGAGGTTTGCAAAGGATTCTGGGTAACAGAACCTGGTCCGAGCCACACAAGTCACCCCATCTTGGATTCCCCTAGGTCTCTAGTTTTCAGAAATGCACAGGTTTGGTAGGTTTCTCTAGGTGGCGGCTGAGCTACAGGCCAAAATCTACAGGTAGGCACTTTGCAAAAAACACCTCTGTTTTCCTTCACCAATTTGGCTGTGTCCACGTTGCGCTTTGGGGCATTTCCTGTCACGGGCGCTAGGCACACCCACACAAGTGAGGTATCATTTTTATCGGGAGACGTGGGGGAACGCTGGGTGGAAGGAAATTCGTGGCTCCTCTCAGATTCCAGAACTTTCTGCCACAGAAATGTGGGGAACATGTGTTTTTTTAGCCAAATTTTGAGGTTTGCAAAGGATTCTGGGTAACAGAACCTGGTCCGAGCCACACAAGCACCCCATCTTGGATTCCCCTAGGTCTCTAGTTTTCAGAAATGCACAGGTTTGGTAGGTTTCCCTAGGTGGCGGCTGAGCTACAGGCCAAAATCTACAGGTAGGCACTTTGCAAAAAACACCTCTGTTTTCCTTCACCAATTTGGCTGTGTCCACGTTGCGCTTTGGGGCATTTCCTTTCACGGACGCGAGGCCTACCCACACAAGTGAGGTATCATTTTTATCGGGAGACGTGGGGGAACGCTGGGTGGAAGGAAATTCGTGGCTCCTCTCAGATTCCAGACATTTCTGCCACAGAAATGTGAGGAACATGTGTTTTTTTAGCCAACTTTTGAGGTTTGCAAAGGATTCTGGGTAACAGAACCTGGTCCGAGCCACACAAGTCACCCCATCTTGGATTCCCCTAGGTCTCTAGTTTTCAGAAATGCACAGTTTTGGTAGTTTTCCCTAGGTGGCGGCTGAGCTACAGGCCAAAATCTACAGGTAGGCACTTTGCAAAAAACACCTCTGTTTTCCTTCACCAATTTGGCTGTGTCCACGTTGCGCTTTGGGGCATTTCCTGTCACGGGCGCTAGGCCTACCCACACAAGTGAGGTATCATTTTTATCGGGAGACGTGGGGGAACGCTGGGTGGAAGGAAATTCGTGGCTCCTCTCAGATTCCAGAACTTTCTGCCACAGAAATGTGAGGAACATGTGTTTTTTTAGCCAAATTTTGAGGTTTGCAAAGGATTCTGGGTAACAGAACCTGGTCCGAGCCACACAAGTCACCCCATCTTGGATTCCCCTAGGTCTCTAGTTTTCAGAAATGCACAGGTTTGGTAGGTTTCCCTAGGTGGCGGCTGAGCTACAGGCCAAAATCTACAGGTAGGCACTTTGCAAAAAACACCTCTGTTTTCCTTCACCAATTTGGCTGTGTCCACGTTGCGCTTTGGGGCATTTCCTGTCACGGGCGCTAGGCCTACCCACACAAGTGAGGTATCATTTTTATCGGGAGACGTGGGGGAACGCTGGGTGGAAGGAAATTCGTGGCTCCTCTCAGATTCCAGAACTTTCTGCCACAGAAATGTGAGGAACATGTGTTTTTTTAGCCAAATTTTGAGGTTTGCAAAGGATTCTGGGTAACAGAACCTGGTCCGAGCCACACAAGTCACGCCATCTTGGATTCCCCTAGGTCTCTAGTTTTCAGAAATGCACAGGTTTGGTAGGTTTCTCTAGGTGGCGGCTGAGCTACAGGCCAAAATCTACAGGTAGGCACTTTCCAAAAAACACCTCTGTTTTCCTTCACCAATTTGGCTGTGTCCACGTTGCGCTTTGGGGCATTTCCTGTCACGGGCGCTAGGCCTACCCACACAAGTGAGGTATCATTTTTATCGGGAGACGTGGGGGAACGCTGGGTGGAAGGAAATTCGTGGCTCCTCTCAGATTCCAGAACTTTCTGCCACAGAAATGTGAGGAACATGTGTTTTTTTAGCCAAATTTTGAGGTTTGCAAAGGATTCTGGGTAACAGAACCTGGTCCGAGCCACACAAGTCACCCCATCTTGGATTCCCCTAGGTCTCTAGTTTTCAGAAATGCACAGGTTTGGTAGGTTTCTCTAGGTGGCGGCTGAGCTACAGGCCAAAATCTACAGGTAGGCACTTTCCAAAAAACACCTCTGTTTTCCTTCACCAATTTGGCTGTGTCCACGTTGCTCTTTGGGGCATTTCCTGTCACGGGCACTAGGCCTACCCACACAAGTGAGGTATCATTTTTATTGGGAGACGTGGGGGAACGCTGGGTGGAAGGAAATTCGTGGCTCCTCTCAGATTCTAGAACTTTCTGCCACAGAAATGTGAGGAACATGTGTTTTTTTAGCCAAATTTTGAGGTTTGCAAAGGATTCTGGGTAACAGAACCTGGTCCGAGCCACACAAGTCACCCCATCTTGGATTCCCCTAGGTCTCTAGTTTTCAGAAATGCACAGGTTTGGTAGTTTTCCCTAGGTGGCAGCTGAGCTACAGGCCAAAATCTACAGGTAGGCACTTTGCAAAAAACACCTCTGTTTTCCTTCACCAATTTGGCTGTGTCCACGTTGCGCTTTGGGGCATTTCCTGTGACGGGCGCTAGGCCTACCCACACAAGTGAGGTATCATTTTTATCGAGAGACGTGGGGGAACGCTGGGTGGAAGGAAATTCGTGGCTCCTCCCAGATTCCAGAACTTTCTGCCACAGAAATGTGAGGAACATGTGTTTATTTAGCCAAATTGTGAGGTTTGCAAAGGATTCTGGGTAACAGAACCTGGTCCGAGCCACACAAGTCACCCCATCTTGGATTCCCCTAGGTCTCTAGTTTTCAGAAATGCACAGGTTTGGTAGGTTTCCCCAGGTGGCGGCTGAGCTACAGGCCAAAATCTGCAGGTAGGCACTTTGCAAAAAACACCTCTGTTTTCCTTCACCAATTTGGCTGTGTCCACGTTGCGCTTTGGGGCATTTCCTGTCACGGGCGCTAGGCACACCCACACAAGTGAGGTATCATTTTTATCGGGAGACGTGGGGGAACGCTGGGTGGAAGGAAATTCGTGGCTCCTCTCAGATTCCAGAACTTTCTGCCACAGAAATGTGAGGAACATGTGTTTTTTTAGCCAAATTTTGAGGTTTGCAAAGGATTCTGGGTAAAAGAACCTGGTCCGAGCCACACAAGCACCCCATCTTGGATTCCCCTAGGTCTCTAGTTTTCAGAAATGCACAGGTTTGGTAGGTTTCCCTAGGTGGCGGCTGAGCTACAGGCCACAATCTACAGGTAGGCACTTTGCAAAAAACACCTCTGTTTTCCTTCACCAATTTGGCTGTGTCCACGTTGCGCTTTGGGGCATTTCCTGTCACGGGCGCTAGGCCTACCCACACAAGTGAGGTATCATTTTTATCGGGAGACATGGGGGAACGCTGGGTGGAAGGAAATTCGTGCTGCCTCTCAGATTCCAGAACTTTCTGCCACAGAAATGTGAGGAACATGTGTTTTTTTAGCCAAATTTTGAGGTTTGCAAAGGATTCTGGGTAACAGAACCTGGTCCGAGCCACACAAGTCACCCAATCTTGGATTCCCCTAGGTCTCTAGTTTTCAGAAATGCACAGGTTTGGTAGGTTTCCCTAGGTGGCGGCTGAGCTACAGGCCACAATCTACAGGTAGGCACTTTGCAAAAAACACCTCTGTTTTCCTTCACCAATTTGGCTGTGTCCACGTTGCGCTTTGGGGCATTTCCTGTCACGGGCGCTAGGCCTACCAACACAAGTGAGGTATCATTTTTATCGGGAGACGTGGGGGAACGCTGGGTGGAAGGAAATTCGTGCCGCCTCTCAGATTCCAGAACTTTCTGCCACAGAAATGTGAGGAACATGTGTTTTTTTAGCCAACTTTTGAGGTTTGCAAAGGATTCTGGGTAACAGAACCTGGTCCGAGCCACACAAGTCACCCCATCTTGGATTCCCCTAGGTTTCTAGTTTTCAGAAATGCACAGGTTTGGTAGTTTTCCCTAGGTGGCGGCTGAGCTACAGGCCAAAATCTACAGGTAGGCACTTTGCAAAAAACACCTCTGTTTTCCTTCACCAATTTGGCTGTGTCCACGTTGCGCTTTGGGGCATTTCCTGTCACGGGCGCTAGGCCTACCCACACAAGTGAGGTATCATTTTTATCGGGAGACGTGGGGGAACGCTGGGTGGAAGGAAATTCGTGGCTCCTCTCAGATTCCAGAACTTTCTGCCACAGAAATGTGAGGAACATGTGTTTTTTTAGCCAACTTTTGAGGTTTGCAAAGGATTCTGGGTAACAGAACCTGGTCCGAGCCACACAAGTCACCCCATCTTGGATTCCCCTAGGTCTCTAGTTTTCAGAAATGCACAGGTTTGGTAGTTTTCCCTAGGTGGCGGCTGAGCTACAGGCCAAAATCTACAGGTAGGCACTTTGCAAAAAACACCTCTGTTTTCCTTCACCAATTTGGCTGTGTCCACGTTGCGCTTTGGGGCATTTCCTGTCACGGGCGCTAGGCCTACCCACACAAGTGAGGTATCATTTTTATCGGGAGACGTGGGGGAACGCTGGGTGTAAGGAAATTCGTGGCTCCTCTCACATTCCAGAACTTTCTGCCACAGATATGTGAGGAACATGTGTTTTTTTAGCCAAATTTTGAGGTTTGCAAAGGATTCTGGGTAACAGAACCTGGTCCGAGCCACACAAGTCACCCCATCTTGGATTCCCCTAGGTCGCTAGTTTTCAGAAATGCACAGGTTTGGTAGGTTTCCCTAGGTGGCGGCTGAGCTACAGGCCAAAATCTACAGGTAGGCACTTTGCAAAAAACACCTCTGTTTTCCTTCACCAATTTGGCTGTGTCCACGTTGCGCTTTGGGGCATTTCCTGTCACGGGCGCTAGGCCTACCCACACAAGTGAGGTATCATTTTTATCGGGAGACGTGGGGGAACGCTGGGTGGAAGGAAATTCGTGGCTCCTCTCAGATTCCAGAACTTTCTGCCACAGAAATGTGAGGAACATGTGTTTTTTTAGCCAAATTTTGAGGTTTGCAAAGGATTCTGGGTAACAGAACCTGGTCCGAGCCACACAAGTCACCCCATCTTAGATTCCCCTAGGTCTCTAGTTTTCAGAAATGCACAGGTTTGGTACGTTTCCCTAGGTGGCGGCTGAGCTACAGGCCAAAATCTACAGGTAGGCACTTTGCAAAAAACACCTCTGTTTTCCTTCACCAATTTGGCTGTGTCCACGTTGCGCTTTGGGGCATTTCCTATCACGGGCGCTAGGCCTACCCACACAAGTGAGGTATCATTTTTATCGGGAGACGTGGGGGAACGCTGGGTGGAAGGAAATTCGTTGCTCCTCTCAGATTCCAGAACTTTCTGCCACAGAAATGTAAGGAAAATGTGTTTTTTTAGCCAAATTTTGAGGTTTGCAAAGGATTCTGGGGAACAGAACCTGGTCCGAGCCACACAAGTCACCCCATCTTGGATTCCCCTAGGTCTCTAGTTTTCAGAAATGCACAGGTTTGGTAGGTTTCCCTAGGTGGCGGCTGAGCTACAGGCCAAAATCTACAGGTAGGCACTTTGCAAAAAACACCTCTGTTTTCCTTCACCAATTTGGCTGTGTCCACGATGCGCTTTGGGGCATTTCCTGTCGCGGGCGCTAGGCCTACCCACACAAGTGAGATATCATTTTTATCGGGAGACGTGGGGGAACGCTGGGTGGAAGGAAATTCGTGCCGCCTCTCAGATTCCAGAACTTTCTGCCACAGAAATGAGAGGAACATGTGTTTTTTTAGCCAAATTTTGAGGTTTGCAAAGGATTCTGGGTAACAGAACCTGGTCCGAGCCACACAAGTCACCCCATCTTAGATTCCCCTAGGTCTCTAGTTTTCAGAAATGCACAGGTTTGGTAGGTTTCCCTAGGTGGCGGCTGAGCGACAGGCCAAAATCTACAGGTAGGCACTTTGCAAAAAACTCCTCTGTTTTCCCTCACCAATTTGGCTGAGTCCACGTTGCACTTTGGGGCATTTCCTGTCACGGGCGCTAGGCCTACCCACACAAGTGAGGTATCATTTTTATCGGGAGACGTGGGGGAACGCTGGGTGGAAGGAAATTCGTGGCTCCTCTCAGATTCCAGAACTTTCTGCCACAGAAATGTGAGCAACATGTGTTTTTTTAAGCCAAATTTTGAGGTTTGCAAAGGATTCTGGGTAACAGAACCTGGTCCGAGCCACACAAGTCACCCCATCTTGGATTCCCCTAGGTCTCTAGTTTTCAGAAATGCACAGGTTTGGTAGGTTTCCCTAGGTGGCGGCTGAGCTACAGGCCAAAATCTACAGGTAGGCACTTTGCAAAAAACATCTCTGTTTTCCTTCACCAATTTGGCTGTGTCCACGTTGCGCTTTGGGGCATTTCCTATCACGGGCGCTAGGCCTACCCACACAAGTGAGGTATCATTTTTATCGGGAGACGTGGGGGAACGCTGGGTGGAAGGAAATTCGTGGCTCCTCTCAGATTCCAGAACTTTCTGCCACAGAAATGTAAGGAACATGTGTTTTTTTAGCCAAATTTTGAGGTTTGCAAAGGATTCTGGTTAACAGATCCTGGTCCGAGCCACACAAGTCACCCCATCTTAGATTCCCCTAGGTCTCTAGTTTTCAGAAATGCACAGGTTTGGTAGGTTTCCCTAGGTGGCGGCTGAGCTACAGGCCAAAATCTACAGGTAGGCACTTTGCAAAAAACTCCTCTGTTTTCCCTCACCAATTTGGCTGAGTCCACGTTGCACTTTGGGGCATTTCCTGTCACGGGCGCTAGGCCTACCCACACAAGTGAGGTATCATTTTTATCGGGAGACGTGGGGGAACGCTGGGTGGAAGGAAATTCGTGGCTCCTCTCAGATTCCAGAACTTTCTGCCACAGAAATGTGAGGAACATGTGTTTTTTTAAGCCAAATTTTGAGGTTTGCAAAGGATTCTGGGTAACAGAACCTGGTCCGAGCCACACAAGTCACCCCATCTTGGATTCCCCTAGGTCTCTAGTTTTCAGAAATGCACAGGTTTGGTAGGTTTCCCTAGGTGGCGGCTGAGCTACAGGCCAAAATCTACAGGTAGGCACTTTGCAAAAAACATCTCTGTTTTCCTTCACCAATTTGGCTGTGTCCACGTTGCGCTTTGGGGCATTTCCTATCACGGGCGCTAGGCCTACCCACACAAGTGAGGTATCATTTTTATCGGGAGACGTGGGGGAACGCTGGGTGGAAGGAAATTCGTGGCTCCTCTCAGATTCCAGAACTTTCTGCCACAGAAATGTAAGGAACATGTGTTTTTTTAGCCAAATTTTGAGGTTTGCAAAGGATTCTGGTTAACAGATCCTGGTCCGAGCCACACAAGTCACCCCATCTTGGATTCCCCTAGGTCTCTAGTTTTCAGAAATGCACAGGTTTGGTAGGTTTCCCTAGGTGGCGGCTGAGCTACAGGCCAAAATCTACAGGTAGGCACTTTGCAAAAAACACCTCTGTTTTCCTTCACCAATTTGGCTGTGTCCACGTTGCGCTTTGGGGCATTTCCTGTCACGGGCGCTAGGCCTACCCACACAAGTGAGGTATCATTTTTATCGGGAGACGTGGGGGAACGCTGGGTGGAAGGAAATTCGTGGCTCCTCTCAGATTCCAGAACTTTCTGCCACAGAAATGTGAGGAACATGTGTTTTTTTAGCCAAATTTTGAGGTTTGCAAAGGATTCTGGGTAACAGAACCTGGTCCGAGCCACACAAGTCACCCCATCTTGGATTCCCCTAGGTCTCTAGTTTTCAGAAATGCACAGGTTTGGTAGGTTTCCCTAGGTGGCGGCTGAGCTACAGGCCAAAATCTACAGGTAGGCACTTTGCAAAAAACATCTCTGTTTTCCTTCACCAATTTGGCTGTGTCCACGTTGCGCTTTGGGGCATTTCCTATCACGGGCGCTAGGCCTACCCACACAAGTGAGGTATCATTTTTATCGTGAGACGTGGGGGAACGCTGGGTGGAAGGAAATTCGTGGCTCCTCTCAGATTCCAGAACTTTCTGCCACAGAAATGTAAGGAACATGTGTTTTTTTAGCCAAATTTTGAGGTTTGCAAAGGATTCTGGTTAACAGATCCTGGTCCGAGCCACACAAGTCACCCCATCTTAGATTCCCCTAGGTCTCTAGTTTTCAGAAATGCACAGGTTTGGTAGGTTTCCCTAGGTGGCGGCTGAGCTACAGGCCAAAATCTACAGGTAGGCACTTTGCAAAAAACTCCTCTGTTTTCCCTCACCAATTTGGCTGAGTCCACGTTGCACTTTGGGGCATTTCCTGTCACGGGCGCTAGGCCTACCCACACAAGTGAGGTATCATTTTTATCGGGAGACGTGGGGGAACGCTGGGTGGAAGGAAATTCGTGGCTCCTCTCAGATTCCAGAACTTTCTGCCACAGAAATGTGAGGAACATGTGTTTTTTTAGCCAAATTTTGAGGTTTGCAAAGGATTCTGGTTAACAGATCCTGGTCCGAGCCACACAAGTCACCCCATCTTGGATTCCCCTAGGTCTCTAGTTTTCAGAAATGCACAGGTTTGGTAGGTTTCCCTAGGTGGCGGCTGAGCTACAGGCCAAAATCTACAGGTAGGCACTTTGCAAAAAACACCTCTGTTTTCCTTCACCAATTTGGCTGTGTCCACGTTGCGCTTTGGGGCATTTCCTGTCACGGGCGCTAGGCCTACCCACACAAGTGAGGTATCATTTTTATCGGGAGACGTGGGGGAACGCTGGGTGGAAGGAAATTCGTGGCTCCTCTCAGATTCCAGAACTTTCTGCCACAGAAATGTGAGGAACATGTGTTTTTTTAGCCAAATTTTGAGGTTTGCAAAGGATTCTGGGTAACAGAACCTGGTCCGAGCCACACAAGTCACCCCATCTTAGATTCCCCTAGGTCTCTAGTTTTCAGAAATGCACAGGTTTGGTAGGTTTCCCTAGGTGGCGGCTGAGCTACAGGCCAAAATCTATAGGTAGGCACTTTGCAAAAAACACCTCTGTTTTCCTTCACCAATTTGGCTGTGTCCACGTTGCGCTTTGGGGCATTTCCTATCACGGGCGCTAGGCCTACCCACACAAGTGAGGTATCATTTTTATCGGGAGACGTGGGGGAACGCTGGGTGGAAGGAAATTCGTGGCTCCTCTCAGATTCCAGAACTTTCTGCGACAGAAATGTAAGGAAAATGTGTTTTTTTAGCCAAATTTTGAGGTTTGCAAAGGATTCTGGGGAACAGAACCTGGTCCGAGCCACACAAGTCACCCCATCTTGGATTCCCCTAGGTCTCTAGTTTTCAGAAATGCACAGGTTTGGTAGGTTTCCCTAGGTGGCGGCTGAGCTACAGGCCAAAATCTACAGGTAGGCACTTTGCAAAAAACACCTCTGTTTTCCTTCACCAATTTGGCTGTGTCCACGATGCGCTTTGGGGCATTTCCTGTCGCGGGCGCTAGGCCTACCCACACAAGTGAGATATCATTTTTATCGGGAGACGTGGGGGAACGCTGGGTGGAAGGAAATTCGTGCCGCCTCTCAGATTCCAGAACTTTCTGCCACAGAAATGTGAGGAACATGTGTTTTTTTAGCCAAATTTTGAGGTTTGCAAAGGATTCTGGGTAACAGAACCTGGTCCGAGCCACACAAGTCACCCCATCTTAGATTCCCCTAGGTCTCTAGTTTTCAGAAATGCACAGGTTTGGTAGGTTTCCCTAGGTGGCGGCTGAGCTACAGGCCAAAATCTACAGGTAGGCACTTTGCAAAAAACACCTCTGTTTTCCTTCACCAATTTGGCTGTGTCCACGTTGCGCTTTGGGGCATTTCCTGTCACGGGCGCTAGGCCTACCCACACAAGTGAGGTATCATTTTTATCGGGAGACGTGGGGGAACGCTGGGTGGAAGGAAATTCGTGGCTCCTCTCAGATTCCAGAACTTTCTGCCACAGAAATGTGAGGAACATGTGTTTTTTTAGCCAAATTTTGAGGTTTGCAAAGGATTCTGGGTAACAGAACCTGGTCCGAGCCACACAAGTCACCCCATCTTGGATTCCCCTAGGTCTCTAGTTTTCAGAAATGCACAGGTTTGGTAGTTTTCCCTAGGTGGCGGCTGAGCTACAGGCCAAAATCTACAGGTAGGCACTTTGCAAAAAACACCTCTGTTTTCCTTCACCAATTTGGCTGTGTCCACGTTGCGCTTTGGGGCATTTCCTGTCACGGGCGCTAAGCCTACCCACACAAGTGAGGTATCATTTTTATCGGGAGACGTGGGGGAACGCTGGGTGTAAGGAAATTCGTGGCTCCTCTCAGATTCCAGAACTTTCTGCCACAGATATGTGAGGAACATGTGTTTTTTTAGCCAAATTTTGAGGTTTGCAAAGGATTCTGGGTAACAGAACCTGGTCCGAGCCACACAAGTCACCCCATCTTGGATTCCCCTAGGTCTCTAGTTTTCAGAAATGCACAGGTTTGGTAGGTTTCCCTAGGTGGCGGCTGAGCTACAGGCCAAAATCTACAGGTGGGCACTTTGCAAAAAACACCTCTGTTTTCCTTCACCAATTTGGCTGTGTCCACGTTGCGCTTTGGGGCATTTCCTGTCACGGGCGCTAGGCCTACCCACACAAGTGAGGTATCATTTTTATCGGGAGACGTGGGGGAACGCTGGGTGGAAGGAAATTCGTGGCTCCTCTCAGATTCCAGAACTTTCTGCCACAGAAATGTGAGGAACATGTGTTTTTTTAGCCAAATTTTGAGGTTTGCAAAGGATTCTGGGGAACAGAACCTGGTCCGAGCCACACAAGTCACCCCATCTTGGATTCCCCTAGGTCTCTAGTTTTCAGAAATGCACAGGTTTGGTAGGTTTCCCTAGGTGGCGGCTGAGCTACAGGCCAAAATCTACAGGTAGGCACTTTGCAAAAAACACCTCTGTTTTCCTTCACCAATTTGGCTGTGTCCACGATGCGCTTTGGGGCATTTCCTGTCGCGGGCGCTAGGCCTACCCACACAAGTGAGATATCATTTTTATCGGGAGACGTGGGGGAACGCTGGGTGGAAGGAAATTCGTGCCGCCTCTCAGATTCCAGAACTTTCTGCCACAGAAATGTGAGGAACATGTGTTTTTTTAGCCAAATTTTGAGGTTTGCAAAGGATTCTGGGTAACAGAACCTGGTCCGAGCCACACAAGTCACCCCATCTTAGATTCCCCTAGGTCTCTAGTTTTCAGAAATGCACAGGTTTGGTAGGTTTCCCTAGGTGGCGGCTGAGCTACAGGCCAAAATCTACAGGTAGGCACTTTGCAAAAAACTCCTCTGTTTTCCCTCACCAATTTGGCTGAGTCCACGTTGCACTTTGGGGCATTTCCTGTCACGGGCGCTAGGCCTACCCACACAAGTGAGGTATCATTTTTATCGGGAGACGTGGGGGAACGCTGGGTGGAAGGAAATTCGTGGCTCCTCTTAGATTCCAGAACTTTCTGCCACAGAAATGTGAGGAACATGTGTTTTTTTAAGCCAAATTTTGAGGTTTGCAAAGGATTCTGGGTAACAGAACCTGGTCCGAGCCACACAAGTCACCCCATCTTGGATTCCCCTAGGTCTCTAGTTTTCAGAAATGCACAGGTTTGGTAGGTTTCCCTAGGTGGCGGCTGAGCTACAGGCCAAAATCTACAGGTAGGCACTTTGCAAAAAACATCTCTGTTTTCCTTCACCAATTTGGCTGTGTCCACGTTGCGCTTTGGGGCATTTCCTATCACGGGCGCTAGGCCTACCCACACAAGTGAGGTATCATTTTTATCGGGAGACGTGGGGGAACGCTGGGTGGAAGGAAATTCGTGGCTCCTCTCAGATTCCAGAACTTTCTGCCACAGAAATGTAAGGAACATGTGTTTTTTTAGCCAAATTTTGAGGTTTGCAAAGGATTCTGGGTAACAGAACCTGGTCCGAGCCACACAAGTCACCCCATCTTGGATTCCCCTAGGTCTCTAGTTTTCAGAAATGCACAGGTTTGGTAGGTTTCCCTAGGTGGCGGCTGAGCTACAGGCCAAAATCTACAGGTAGGCACTTTGCAAAAAACACCTCTGTTTTCCTTCACCAATTTGGCTGTGTCCACGTTGCGCTTTGGGGCATTTCCTGTCACGGGCGCTAGGCCTACCCACACAAGTGAGGTATCATTTTTATCGGGAGACGTGGGGGAACGCTGGGTGGAAGGAAATTCGTGGCTCCTCTCAGATTCCAGAACTTTCTGCCACAGAAATGTGAGGAACATGTGTTTTTTTAGCCAAATTTTGAGGTTTGCAAAGGATTCTGGGTAACAGAACCTGGTCCGAGCCACACAAGTCACCCCATCTTAGATTCCCCTAGGTCTCTAGTTTTCAGAAATGCACAGGTTTGGTAGGTTTCCCTAGGTGGCGGCTGAGCTACAGGCCAAAATCTACAGGTAGGCACTTTGCAAAAAACACCTCTGTTTTCCTTCACCAATTTGGCTGTGTCCACGTTGCGCTTTGGGGCATTTCCTATCACGGGCGCTAGGCCTACCCACACAAGTGAGGTATCATTTTTATCGGGAGACGTGGGGGAACGCTGGGTGGAAGGAAATTCGTGGCTCCTCTCAGATTCCAGAACTTTCTGCCACAGAAATGTAAGGAAAATGTGTTTTTTTAGCCAAATTTTGAGGTTTGCAAAGGATTCTGGGGAACAGAACCTGGTCCGAGCCACACAAGTCACCCCATCTTGGATTCCCCTAGGTCTCTAGTTTTCAGAAATGCACAGGTTTGGTAGGTTTCCCTAGGTGGCGGCTGAGCTACAGGCCAAAATCTACAGGTAGGCACTTTGCAAAAAACACCTCTGTTTTCCTTCACCAATTTGGCTGTGTCCACGATGCGCTTTGGGGCATTTCCTGTCGCGGGCGCTAGGCCTACCCACACAAGTGAGATATCATTTTTATCGGGAGACGTGGGGGAACGCTGGGTGGAAGGAAATTCGTGCCGCCTCTCAGATTCCAGAACTTTCTGCCACAGAAATGTGAGGAACATGTGTTTTTTTAGCCAAATTTTGAGGTTTGCAAAGGATTCTGGGTAACAGAACCTGGTCCGAGCCACACAAGTCACCCCATCTTAGATTCCCCTAGGTCTCTAGTTTTCAGAAATGCACAGGTTTGGTAGGTTTCCCTAGGTGGCGGCTGAGCTACAGGCCAAAATCTACAGGTAGGCACTTTGCAAAAAACTCCTCTGTTTTCCCTCACCAATTTGGCTGAGTCCACGTTGCACTTTGGGGCATTTCCTGTCACGGGCGCTAGGCCTACCCACACAAGTGAGGTATCATTTTTATCGGGAGACGTGGGGGAACGCTGGGTGGAAGGAAATTCGTGGCTCCTCTCAGATTCCAGAACTTTCTGCCACAGAAATGTGAGGAACATGTGTTTTTTTAAGCCAAATTTTGAGGTTTGCAAAGGATTCTGGGTAACAGAACCTGGTCCGAGCCACACAAGTCACCCCATCTTGGATTCCCCTAGGTCTCTAGTTTTCAGAAATGCACAGGTTTGGTAGGTTTCCCTAGGTGGCGGCTGAGCTACAGGCCAAAATCTACAGGTAGGCACTTTGCAAAAAACATCTCTGTTTTCCTTCACCAATTTGGCTGTGTCCACATTGCGCTTTGGGGCATTTCCTATCACGGGCGCTAGGCCTACCCACACAAGTGAGGTATAATTTTTATCGGGAGACGTGGGGGAACGCTGGGTGGAAGGAAATTCGTGGCTCCTCTCAGATTCCAGAACTTTCTGCCACAGAAATGTAAGGAACATGTGTTTTTTTAGCCAAATTTTGAGGTTTGCAAAGGATTCTGGGTAACAGAACCTGGTCCGAGCCACACAAGTCACCCCATCTTGGATTCCCCTAGGTCTCTAGTTTTCAGAAATGCACAGGTTTGGTAGGTTTCCCTAGGTGGCGGCTGAGCTACAGGCCAAAATCTACAGGTAGGCACTTTGCAAAAAACACCTCTGTTTTCCTTCACCAATTTGGCTGTGTCCACGTTGCGCTTTGGGGCATTTCCTCTCACGGGCGCTAGGCCTACCCACACAAGTGAGGTATCATTTTTATCGGGAGACGTGGGGGAACGCTGGGTGGAAGGAAATTCGTGGCTCCTCTCAGATTCCAGAACTTTCTGCCACAGAAATGTGAGGAACATGTGTTTTTTTAGCCAAATTTTGAGGTTTGCAAAGGATTCTGGGTAACAGAACCTGGTCCGAGCCACACAAGTCACCCCATCTTGGATTCCCCTAGGTCTCTAGTTTTCAGAAATGCACAGGTTTGGTAGGTTTCTCTAGGTGGCGGCTGAGCTACAGGCCAAAATCTACAGGTAGACACTTTCCAAAAAACACCTCTGTTTTCCTTCACCAATTTGGCTGTGTCCACGTTGCGCTTTGGGGCATTTCCTGTCACGGGCACTAGGCCTACCCACACAAGTGAGGTATCATTTTTATCGGGAGACGTGGGGGAACGCTGGGTGGAAGGAAATTCGTGGCTCCTCTCAGATTCTAGAACTTTCTGCCACAGAAATGTGAGCAACATGTGTTTTTTTAGCCAAATTTTGAGGTTTGCAAAGGATTCTGGGTAACAGAACCTGGTCCGAGCCACACAAGTCACCCCATCTTGGATTCCCCTAGGTCTCTAGTTTTCAGAAATGCACAGGTTTGGTAGTTTTCCCTAGGTGGCGGCTGAGCTACAGGCCAAAATCTACAGGTAGGCACTTTGCAAAAAACACCTCTGTTTTCCTTCACCAATTTGGCTGTGTCCACGTTGCGCTTTGGGGCATTTCCTGTCACGGGCGCTAGGCCTACCCACACAAGTGAGGTATCATTTTTATCGGGAGACGTGGGGGAACGCTGGGTGGAAGGAAATTCGTGGCTCCTCTCAGATTCCAGAACTTTCTGCCACAGAAATGTGAGGAACATGTGTTTTTTTAGCCAAATTTTGAGGTTTGCAAAGGATTCTGGGTAACAGAACCTGGTCCGAGCCACACAAGTCACCCCATCTTAGATTCCCCTAGGTCTCTAGTTTTCAGAAATGCACAGGTTTGGTAGGTTTCCCTAGGTGGCGGCTGAGCTACAGGCCAAAATCTACAGGTAGGCACTTTGCAAAAAACACCTCTGTTTTCCTTCACCAATTTGGCTGTGTCCACGTTGCGCTTTGGGGCATTTCCTATCACGGGCGCTAGGCCTACCCACACAAGTGAGGTATCATTTTTATCGGGAGACGTGGGGGAACGCTGGGTGGAAGGAAATTCGTGGCTCCTCTCAGATTCCAGAACTTTCTGCCACAGAAATGTAAGGAAAATGTGTTTTTTTAGCCAAATTTTGAGGTTTGCAAAGGATTCTGGGGAACAGAACCTGGTCCGAGCCACACAAGTCACCCCATCTTGGATTCCCCTAGGTCTCTAGTTTTCAGAAATGCACAGGTTTGGTAGGTTTCCCTAGGTGGCGGCTGAGCTACAGGCCAAAATCTACAGGTAGGCACTTTGCAAAAAACACCTCTGTTTTCCTTCACCAATTTGGCTGTGTCCACGATGCGCTTTGGGGCATTTCCTGTCGCGGGCGCTAGGCCTACCCACACAAGTGAGATATCATTTTTATCGGGAGACGTGGGGGAACGCTGGGTGGAAGGAAATTCGTGCCGCCTCTCAGATTCCAGAACTTTCTGCCACAGAAATGTGAGGAACATGTGTTTTTTTAGCCAAATTTTGAGGTTTGCAAAGGATTCTGGGTAACAGAACCTGGTCCGAGCCACACAAGTCACCCCATCTTAGATTCCCCTAGGTCTCTAGTTTTCAGAAATGCACAGGTTTGGTAGGTTTCCCTAGGTGGCGGCTGAGCTACAGGCCAAAATCTACAGGTAGGCACTTTGCAAAAAACACCTCTGTTTTCCTTCACCAATTTGGCTGTGTCCACGTTGCGCTTTGGGGCATTTCCTGTCACGGGCGCTAGGCCTACCCACACAAGTGAGGTATCATTTTTATCGGGAGACGTGGGGGAACGCTGGGTGGAAGGAAATTCGTGGCTCCTCTCAGATTCCAGAACTTTCTGCCACAGAAATGTGAGGAACATGTGTTTTTTTAGCCAAATTTTGAGGTTTGCAAAGGATTCTGGGTAACAGAACCTGGTCCGAGCCACACAAGTCACCCCATCTTGGATTCCCCTAGGTCTCTAGTTTTCAGAAATGCACAGGTTTGGTAGTTTTCCCTAGGTGGCGGCTGAGCTACAGGCCAAAATCTACAGGTAGGCACTTTGCAAAAAACACCTCTGTTTTCCTTCACCAATTTGGCTGTGTCCACGTTGCGCTTTGGGGCATTTCCTGTCACGGGCGCTAAGCCTACCCACACAAGTGAGGTATCATTTTTATCGGGAGACGTGGGGGAACGCTGGGTGTAAGGAAATTCGTGGCTCCTCTCAGATTCCAGAACTTTCTGCCACAGATATGTGAGGAACATGTGTTTTTTTAGCCAAATTTTGAGGTTTGCAAAGGATTCTGGGTAACAGAACCTGGTCCGAGCCACACAAGTCACCCCATCTTGGATTCCCCTAGGTCTCTAGTTTTCAGAAATGCACAGGTTTGGTAGGTTTCCCTAGGTGGCGGCTGAGCTACAGGCCAAAATCTACAGGTGGGCACTTTGCAAAAAACACCTCTGTTTTCCTTCACCAATTTGGCTGTGTCCACGTTGCGCTTTGGGGCATTTCCTGTCACGGGCGCTAGGCCTACCCACACAAGTGAGGTATCATTTTTATCGGGAGACGTGGGGGAACGCTGGGTGGAAGGAAATTCGTGGCTCCTCTCAGATTCCAGAACTTTCTGCCACAGAAATGTGAGGAACATGTGTTTTTTTAGCCAAATTTTGAGGTTTGCAAAGGATTCTGGGGAACAGAACCTGGTCCGAGCCACACAAGTCACCCCATCTTGGATTCCCCTAGGTCTCTAGTTTTCAGAAATGCACAGGTTTGGTAGGTTTCCCTAGGTGGCGGCTGAGCTACAGGCCAAAATCTACAGGTAGGCACTTTGCAAAAAACACCTCTGTTTTCCTTCACCAATTTGGCTGTGTCCACGTTGCGCTTTGGGGCATTTCCTGTCACGGGCGCTAGGCCTACCCACACAAGTGAGGTATCATTTTTATCGGGAGACGTGGGGGAACGCTGGGTGGAAGGAAATTCGTGGCTCCTCTCAGATTCCAGAACTTTCTGCCACAGAAATGTGAGGAACATGTGTTTTTTTAGCCAAATTTTGAGGTTTGCAAAGGATTCTGGGTAACAGAACCTGGTCCGAGCCACACAAGTCACCCCATCTTAGATTCCCCTAGGTCTCTAGTTTTCAGAAATGCACAGGTTTGGTAGGTTTCCCTAGGTGGCGGCTGAGCTACAGGCCAAAATCTACAGGTAGGCACTTTGCAAAAAACACCTCTGTTTTCCTTCACCAATTTGGCTGTGTCCACGTTGCGCTTTGGGGCATTTCCTATCACGGGCGCTAGGCCTACCCACACAAGTGAGGTATCATTTTTATCGGGAGACGTGGGGGAACGCTGGGTGGAAGGAAATTCGTGGCTCCTCTCAGATTCCAGAACTTTCTGCCACAGAAATGTAAGGAAAATGTGTTTTTTTAGCCAAATTTTGAGGTTTGCAAAGGATTCTGGGGAACAGAACCTGGTCCGAGCCACACAAGTCACCCCATCTTGGATTCCCCTAGGTCTCTAGTTTTCAGAAATGCACAGGTTTGGTAGGTTTCCCTAGGTGGCGGCTGAGCTACAGGCCAAAATCTACAGGTAGGCACTTTGCAAAAAACACCTCTGTTTTCCTTCACCAATTTGGCTGTGTCCACGATGCGCTTTGGGGCATTTCCTGTCGCGGGCGCTAGGCCTACCCACACAAGTGAGATATCATTTTTATCGGGAGACGTGGGGGAACGCTGGGTGGAAGGAAATTCGTGCCGCCTCTCAGATTCCAGAACTTTCTGCCACAGAAATGTGAGGAACATGTGTTTTTTTAGCCAAATTTTGAGGTTTGCAAAGGATTCTGGGTAACAGAACCTGGTCCGAGCCACACAAGTCACCCCATCTTAGATTCCCCTAGGTCTCTAGTTTTCAGAAATGCACAGGTTTGGTAGGTTTCCCTAGGTGGCGGCTGAGCTACAGGCCAAAATCTACAGGTAGGCACTTTGCAAAAAACACCTCTGTTTTCCTTCACCAATTTGGCTGTGTCCACGTTGCGCTTTGGGGCATTTCCTGTCACGGGCGCTAGGCCTACCCACACAAGTGAGGTATCATTTTTATCGGGAGACGTGGGGGAACGCTGGGTGGAAGGAAATTCGTGGCTCCTCTCAGATTCCAGAACTTTCTGCCACAGAAATGTGAGGAACATGTGTTTTTTTAGCCAAATTTTGAGGTTTGCAAAGGATTCTGGGTAACAGAACCTGGTCCGAGCCACACAAGTCACCCCATCTTGGATTCCCCTAGGTCTCTAGTTTTCAGAAATGCACAGGTTTGGTAGTTTTCCCTAGGTGGCGGCTGAGCTACAGGCCAAAATCTACAGGTAGGCACTTTGCAAAAAACACCTCTGTTTTCCTTCACCAATTTGGCTGTGTCCACGTTGCGCTTTGGGGCATTTCCTGTCACGGGCGCTAAGCCTACCCACACAAGTGAGGTATCATTTTTATCGGGAGACGTGGGGGAACGCTGGGTGTAAGGAAATTCGTGGCTCCTCTCAGATTCCAGAACTTTCTGCCACAGATATGTGAGGAACATGTGTTTTTTTAGCCAAATTTTGAGGTTTGCAAAGGATTCTGGGTAACAGAACCTGGTCCGAGCCACACAAGTCACCCCATCTTGGATTCCCCTAGGTCTCTAGTTTTCAGAAATGCACAGGTTTGGTAGGTTTCCCTAGGTGGCGGCTGAGCTACAGGCCAAAATCTACAGGTGGGCACTTTGCAAAAAACACCTCTGTTTTCCTTCACCAATTTGGCTGTGTCCACGTTGCGCTTTGGGGCATTTCCTGTCACGGGCGCTAGGCCTACCCACACAAGTGAGGTATCATTTTTATCGGGAGACGTGGGGGAACGCTGGGTGGAAGGAAATTCGTGGCTCCTCTCAGATTCCAGAACTTTCTGCCACAGAAATGTGAGGAACATGTGTTTTTTTAGCCAAATTTTGAGGTTTGCAAAGGATTCTGGGGAACAGAACCTGGTCCGAGCCACACAAGTCACCCCATCTTGGATTCCCCTAGGTCTCTAGTTTTCAGAAATGCACAGGTTTGGTAGGTTTCCCTAGGTGGCGGCTGAGCTACAGGCCAAAATCTACAGGTAGGCACTTTGCAAAAAACACCTCTGTTTTCCTTCACCAATTTGGCTGTGTCCACGATGCGCTTTGGGGCATTTCCTGTCGCGGGCGCTAGGCCTACCCACACAAGTGAGATATCATTTTTATCGGGAGACGTGGGGGAACGCTGGGTGGAAGGAAATTCGTGCCGCCTCTCAGATTCCAGAACTTTCTGCCACAGAAATGTGAGGAACATGTGTTTTTTTAGCCAAATTTTGAGGTTTGCAAAGGATTCTGGGTAACAGAACCTGGTCCGAGCCACACAAGTCACCCCATCTTAGATTCCCCTAGGTCTCTAGTTTTCAGAAATGCACAGGTTTGGTAGGTTTCCCTAGGTGGCGGCTGAGCTACAGGCCAAAATCTACAGGTAGGCACTTTGCAAAAAACTCCTCTGTTTTCCCTCACCAATTTGGCTGAGTCCACGTTGCACTTTGGGGCATTTCCTGTCACGGGCGCTAGGCCTACCCACACAAGTGAGGTATCATTTT
This sequence comes from Pleurodeles waltl, assembly GCF_031143425.1. NCBI lineage: Eukaryota > Metazoa > Chordata > Amphibia > Caudata > Salamandridae > Pleurodeles > Pleurodeles waltl. The sequence goes on along the minus strand of NC_090449.1, from coordinate 188,154,367 downwards.
TATCGGGAGACGTGGGGGAACGCTGGGTGGAAGGAAATTCGTGGCTCCTCTTAGATTCCAGAACTTTCTGCCACAGAAATGTGAGGAACATGTGTTTTTTTAAGCCAAATTTTGAGGTTTGCAAAGGATTCTGGGTAACAGAACCTGGTCCGAGCCACACAAGTCACCCCATCTTGGATTCCCCTAGGTCTCTAGTTTTCAGAAATGCACAGGTTTGGTAGGTTTCCCTAGGTGGCGGCTGAGCTACAGGCCAAAATCTACAGGTAGGCACTTTGCAAAAAACATCTCTGTTTTCCTTCACCAATTTGGCTGTGTCCACGTTGCGCTTTGGGGCATTTCCTATCACGGGCGCTAGGCCTACCCACACAAGTGAGGTATCATTTTTATCGGGAGACGTGGGGGAACGCTGGGTGGAAGGAAATTCGTGGCTCCTCTCAGATTCCAGAACTTTCTGCCACAGAAATGTAAGGAACATGTGTTTTTTTAGCCAAATTTTGAGGTTTGCAAAGGATTCTGGGTAACAGAACCTGGTCCGAGCCACACAAGTCACCCCATCTTGGATTCCCCTAGGTCTCTAGTTTTCAGAAATGCACAGGTTTGGTAGGTTTCCCTAGGTGGCGGCTGAGCTACAGGCCAAAATCTACAGGTAGGCACTTTGCAAAAAACACCTCTGTTTTCCTTCACCAATTTGGCTGTGTCCACGTTGCGCTTTGGGGCATTTCCTGTCACGGGCGCTAGGCCTACCCACACAAGTGAGGTATCATTTTTATCGGGAGACGTGGGGGAACGCTGGGTGGAAGGAAATTCGTGGCTCCTCTCAGATTCCAGAACTTTCTGCCACAGAAATGTGAGGAACATGTGTTTTTTTAGCCAAATTTTGAGGTTTGCAAAGGATTCTGGGTAACAGAACCTGGTCCGAGCCACACAAGTCACCCCATCTTAGATTCCCCTAGGTCTCTAGTTTTCAGAAATGCACAGGTTTGGTAGGTTTCCCTAGGTGGCGGCTGAGCTACAGGCCAAAATCTACAGGTAGGCACTTTGCAAAAAACACCTCTGTTTTCCTTCACCAATTTGGCTGTGTCCACGTTGCGCTTTGGGGCATTTCCTATCACGGGCGCTAGGCCTACCCACACAAGTGAGGTATCATTTTTATCGGGAGACGTGGGGGAACGCTGGGTGGAAGGAAATTCGTGGCTCCTCTCAGATTCCAGAACTTTCTGCCACAGAAATGTAAGGAAAATGTGTTTTTTTAGCCAAATTTTGAGGTTTGCAAAGGATTCTGGGGAACAGAACCTGGTCCGAGCCAAACAAGTCACCCCATCTTGGATTCCCCTAGGTCTCTAGTTTTCAGAAATGCACAGGTTTGGTAGGTTTCCCTAGGTGGCGGCTGAGCTACAGGCCAAAATCTACAGGTAGGCACTTTGCAAAAAACACCTCTGTTTTCCTTCACCAATTTGGCTGTGTCCACGATGCGCTTTGGGGCATTTCCTGTCGCGGGCGCTAGGCCTACCCACACAAGTGAGATATCATTTTTATCGGGAGACGTGGGGGAACGCTGGGTGGAAGGAAATTCGTGCCGCCTCTCAGATTCCAGAACTTTCTGCCACAGAAATGTGAGGAACATGTGTTTTTTTAGCCAAATTTTGAGGTTTGCAAAGGATTCTGGGTAACAGAACCTGGTCCGAGCCACACAAGTCACCCCATCTTAGATTCCCCTAGGTCTCTAGTTTTCAGAAATGCACAGGTTTGGTAGGTTTCCCTAGGTGGCGGCTGAGCTACAGGCCAAAATCTACAGGTAGGCACTTTGCAAAAAACTCCTCTGTTTTCCCTCACCAATTTGGCTGAGTCCACGTTGCACTTTGGGGCATTTCCTGTCACGGGCGCTAGGCCTACCCACACAAGTGAGGTATCATTTTTATCGGGAGACGTGGGGGAACGCTGGGTGGAAGGAAATTCGTGGCTCCTCTCAGATTCCAGAACTTTCTGCCACAGAAATGTGAGGAACATGTGTTTTTTTAAGCCAAATTTTGAGGTTTGCAAAGGATTCTGGGTAACAGAACCTGGTCCGAGCCACACAAGTCACCCCATCTTGGATTCCCCTAGGTCTCTAGTTTTCAGAAATGCACAGGTTTGGTAGGTTTCCCTAGGTGGCGGCTGAGCTACAGGCCAAAATCTACAGGTAGGCACTTTGCAAAAAACATCTCTGTTTTCCTTCACCAATTTGGCTGTGTCCACATTGCGCTTTGGGGCATTTCCTATCACGGGCGCTAGGCCTACCCACACAAGTGAGGTATAATTTTTATCGGGAGACGTGGGGGAACGCTGGGTGGAAGGAAATTCGTGGCTCCTCTCAGATTCCAGAACTTTCTGCCACAGAAATGTAAGGAACATGTGTTTTTTTAGCCAAATTTTGAGGTTTGCAAAGGATTCTGGGTAACAGAACCTGGTCCGAGCCACACAAGTCACCCCATCTTGGATTCCCCTAGGTCTCTAGTTTTCAGAAATGCACAGGTTTGGTAGGTTTCCCTAGGTGGCGGCTGAGCTACAGGCCAAAATCTACAGGTAGGCACTTTGCAAAAAACACCTCTGTTTTCCTTCACCAATTTGGCTGTGTCCACGTTGCGCTTTGGGGCATTTCCTCTCACGGGCGCTAGGCCTACCCACACAAGTGAGGTATCATTTTTATCGGGAGACGTGGGGGAACGCTGGGTGGAAGGAAATTCGTGGCTCCTCTCAGATTCCAGAACTTTCTGCCACAGAAATGTGAGGAACATGTGTTTTTTTAGCCAAATTTTGAGGTTTGCAAAGGATTCTGGGTAACAGAACCTGGTCCGAGCCACACAAGTCACCCCATCTTGGATTCCCCTAGGTCTCTAGTTTTCAGAAATGCACAGGTTTGGTAGGTTTCTCTAGGTGGCGGCTGAGCTACAGGCCAAAATCTACAGGTAGACACTTTCCAAAAAACACCTCTGTTTTCCTTCACCAATTTGGCTGTGTCCACGTTGCGCTTTGGGGCATTTCCTGTCACGGGCACTAGGCCTACCCACACAAGTGAGGTATCATTTTTATCGGGAGACGTGGGGGAACGCTGGGTGGAAGGAAATTCGTGGCTCCTCTCAGATTCTAGAACTTTCTGCCACAGAAATGTGAGCAACATGTGTTTTTTTAGCCAAATTTTGAGGTTTGCAAAGGATTCTGGGTAACAGAACCTGGTCCGAGCCACACAAGTCACCCCATCTTGGATTCCCCTAGGTCTCTAGTTTTCAGAAATGCACAGGTTTGGTAGTTTTCCCTAGGTGGCGGCTGAGCTACAGGCCAAAATCTACAGGTAGGCACTTTGCAAAAAACACCTCTGTTTTCCTTCACCAATTTGGCTGTGTCCACGTTGCGCTTTGGGGCATTTCCTGTCACGGGCGCTAGGCCTACCCACACAAGTGAGGTATCATTTTTATCGGGAGACGTGGGGGAACGCTGGGTGGAAGGAAATTCGTGGCTCCTCTCAGATTCCAGAACTTTCTGCCACAGAAATGTGAGGAACATGTGTTTTTTTAGCCAAATTTTGAGGTTTGCAAAGGATTCTGGGTAACAGAACCTGGTCCGAGCCACACAAGTCACCCCATCTTAGATTCCCCTAGGTCTCTAGTTTTCAGAAATGCACAGGTTTGGTAGGTTTCCCTAGGTGGCGGCTGAGCTACAGGCCAAAATCTACAGGTAGGCACTTTGCAAAAAACACCTCTGTTTTCCTTCACCAATTTGGCTGTGTCCACGTTGCGCTTTGGGGCATTTCCTATCACGGGCGCTAGGCCTACCCACACAAGTGAGGTATCATTTTTATCGGGAGACGTGGGGGAACGCTGGGTGGAAGGAAATTCGTGGCTCCTCTCAGATTCCAGAACTTTCTGCCACAGAAATGTAAGGAAAATGTGTTTTTTTAGCCAAATTTTGAGGTTTGCAAAGGATTCTGGGGAACAGAACCTGGTCCGAGCCACACAAGTCACCCCATCTTGGATTCCCCTAGGTCTCTAGTTTTCAGAAATGCACAGGTTTGGTAGGTTTCCCTAGGTGGCGGCTGAGCTACAGGCCAAAATCTACAGGTAGGCACTTTGCAAAAAACACCTCTGTTTTCCTTCACCAATTTGGCTGTGTCCACGATGCGCTTTGGGGCATTTCCTGTCGCGGGCGCTAGGCCTACCCACACAAGTGAGATATCATTTTTATCGGGAGACGTGGGGGAACGCTGGGTGGAAGGAAATTCGTGCCGCCTCTCAGATTCCAGAACTTTCTGCCACAGAAATGTGAGGAACATGTGTTTTTTTAGCCAAATTTTGAGGTTTGCAAAGGATTCTGGGTAACAGAACCTGGTCCGAGCCACACAAGTCACCCCATCTTAGATTCCCCTAGGTCTCTAGTTTTCAGAAATGCACAGGTTTGGTAGGTTTCCCTAGGTGGCGGCTGAGCTACAGGCCAAAATCTACAGGTAGGCACTTTGCAAAAAACTCCTCTGTTTTCCCTCACCAATTTGGCTGAGTCCACGTTGCACTTTGGGGCATTTCCTGTCACGGGCGCTAGGCCTACCCACACAAGTGAGGTATCATTTTTATCGGGAGACGTGGGGGAACGCTGGGTGGAAGGAAATTCGTGGCTCCTCTCAGATTCCAGAACTTTCTGCCACAGAAATGTGAGGAACATGTGTTTTTTTAAGCCAAATTTTGAGGTTTGCAAAGGATTCTGGGTAACAGAACCTGGTCCGAGCCACACAAGTCACCCCATCTTGGATTCCCCTAGGTCTCTAGTTTTCAGAAATGCACAGGTTTGGTAGGTTTCCCTAGGTGGCGGCTGAGCTACAGGCCAAAATCTACAGGTAGGCACTTTGCAAAAAACATCTCTGTTTTCCTTCACCAATTTGGCTGTGTCCACGTTGCGCTTTGGGGCATTTCCTATCACGGGCGCTAGGCCTACCCACACAAGTGAGGTATAATTTTTATCGGGAGACATGGGGGAACGCTGGGTGGAAGGAAATTCGTGGCTCCTCTCAGATTCCAGAACTTTCTGCCACAGAAATGTAAGGAACATGTGTTTTTTTAGCCAAATTTTGAGGTTTGCAAAGGATTCTGGGTAACAAAACCTGGTCCGAGCCACACAAGTCACCCCATCTTGGATTCCCCTAGGTCTCTAGTTTTCAGAAATGCACAGGTTTGGTAGGTTTCCCTAGGTGGCGGCTGAGCTACAGGCCAAAATCTACAGGTAGGCACTTTGCAAAAAACACCTCTGTTTTCCTTCACCAATTTGGCTGTGTCCACGTTGCGCTTTGGGGCATTTCCTCTCACGGGCGCTAGGCCTACCCACACAAGTGAGGTATCATTTTTATCGGGAGACGTGGGGGAACGCTGGGTGGAAGGAAATTCGTGGCTCCTCTCAGATTCCAGAACTTTCTGCCACAGAAATGTGAGGAACATGTGTTTTTTTAGCCAAATTTTGAGGTTTGCAAAGGATTCTGGGTAACAGAACCTGGTCCGAGCCACACAAGTCACCCCATCTTGGATTCCCCTAGGTCTCTAGTTTTCAGAAATGCACAGGTTTGGTAGGTTTCTCTAGGTGGCGGCTGAGCTACAGGCCAAAATCTACAGGTAGACACTTTCCAAAAAACACCTCTGTTTTCCTTCACCAATTTGGCTGTGTCCACGTTGCGCTTTGGGGCATTTCCTGTCACGGGCACTAGGCCTACCCACACAAGTGAGGTATCATTTTTATCGGGAGACGTGGGGGAACGCTGGGTGGAAGGAAATTCGTGGCTCCTCTCAGATTCTAGAACTTTCTGCCACAGAAATGTGAGCAACATGTGTTTTTTTAGCCAAATTTTGAGGTTTGCAAAGGATTCTGGGTAACAGAACCTGGTCCGAGCCACACAAGTCACCCCATCTTGGATTCCCCTAGGTCTCTAGTTTTCAGAAATGCACAGGTTTGGTAGTTTTCCCTAGGTGGCGGCTGAGCTACAGGCCAAAATCTACAGGTAGGCACTTTGCAAAAAACACCTCTGTTTTCCTTCACCAATTTGGCTGTGTCCACGTTGCGCTTTGGGGCATTTCCTGTCACGGGCGCTAGGCCTACCCACACAAGTGAGGTATCATTTTTATCGAGAGACGTGGGGGAACGCTGGGTGGAAGGAAATTCGTGGCTCCTCCCAGATTCCAGAACTTTCTGCCACAGAAATGTGAGGAACATGTGTTTATTTAGCCAAATTTTGAGGTTTGCAAAGGATTCTGGGTAACAGAACCTGGTCCGAGCCACACAAGTCACCCCATCTTGGATTCCCCTAGGTCTCTAGTTTTCAGAAATGCACAGGTTTGGTAGGTTTCTCTAGGTGGCGGCTGAGCTACAGGCCAAAATCTACAGGTAGGCACTTTGCAAAAAACACCTCTGTTTTCCTTCACCAATTTGGCTGTGTCCACGTTGCGCTTTGGGGCATTTCCTGTCACGGGCGCTAGGCACACCCACACAAGTGAGGTATAATTTTTATCGGGAGACGTGGGGGAACGCTGGGTGGAAGGAAATTCGTGGCTCCTCTCAGATTCCAGAACTTTCTGCCACAGAAATGTGAGGAACATGTGTTTTTTTAGCCAAATTTTGAGGTTTGCAAAGGATTCTGGGTAACAGAACCTGGTCCGAGCCACACAAGCACCCCATCTTGGATTCCCCTAGGTCTCTAGTTTTCAGAAATGCACAGGTTTGGTAGGTTTCCCTAGGTGGCGGCTGAGCTACAGGCCAAAATCTACAGGTAGGCACTTTGCAAAAAACACCTCTGTTTTCCTTCACCAATTTGGCTGTGTCCACGTTGCGCTTTGGGGCATTTCCTGTCACGGGCGCTAGGCCTACCCACACAAGTGAGGTATCATTTTTATCGGGAGACATGGGGGAACGCTGGGTGGAAGGAAATTCGTGCCGCCTCTCAGATTCCAGAACTTTCTGCCACAGAAATGTGAGGAACATGTGTTTTTTTAGCCAAATTTTGAGGTTTGCAAAGGATTCTGGGTAACAGACCCTGGTCCGAGCCACACAAGTCACCCCATCTTGGATTCCCCTAGGTCTCTAGTTTTCAGAAATGCACAGGTTTGGTAGGTTTCCCTAGGTGGCGGCTGAGCTACAGGCCAAAATCTACAGGTAGGCTCTTTGCGAAAAACACCTCTGTTTTCCTTCACCAATTTGACTGTGTCCACGTTGCGCTTTGGGGCATTTCCTTTCACGGGCGCTAGGCCTACCCACACAAGTGAGGTATCATTTTTATCGGGAGACGTGGGGGAACGCTGGGTGGAAGGAAATTCGTGGCTCCTCTCAGATTCCAGAACTTTCTGCCGCAGAAATGTGAGGAACATGTGTTTTTTTAGCCAACTTTTGAGGTTTGCAAAGGATTCTGGGTAACAGAACCTGGTCCGAGCCACACAAGTCACCCCATTTTGGATTCCCCTAGGTCTCTAGTTTTCAGAAATGCACAGGTTTGGTAGTTTTCCCTAGGTGGCGGCTGAGCTACAGGCCAAAATCTACAGGTAGGCACTTTGCAAAAAACACCTCTGTTTTCCTTCACCAATTTGGCTGTGTCCACGTTGCGCTTTGGGGCATTTCCTGTCACGGGCGCTAGGCCTACCCACACAAGTGAGGTATCATTTTTATCGAGAGACGTGGGGGAACGCTGGGTGGAAGGAAATTCGTGGCTCCTCCCAGATTCCAGAACTTTCTGCCACAGAAATGTGAGGAACATGTGTTTATTTAGCCAAATTTTGAGGTTTGCAAAGGATTCTGGGTAACAGAACCTGGTCCGAGCCACACAAGTCACCCCATCTTGGATTCCCCTAGGTCTCTAGTTTTCAGAAATGCACAGGTTTGGTAGGTTTCTCTAGGTGGCGGCTGAGCTACAGGCCAAAATCTACAGGTAGGCACTTTGCAAAAAACACCTCTGTTTTCATTCACCAATTTGGCTGTGTCCACGTTGCGCTTTGGGGCATTTCCTGTCACGGGCGCTAGGCCTACCCACACAAGTGAGGTATCATTTGTATCGGGAGACGTGGGGGAACGCTGGGTGGAAGGAAATTCGTGGCTCCTCTCAGATTCCAGAACTTTCTGCCACAGAAATGTGAGGAACATGTGTTTTTTTAGCCAAATTTTGAGGTTTGCAAAGGATTCTGGGTAACAGAACCTGGTCCGAGCCACACAAGTCACCCCATCTTGGATTCCCCTAGGTCTCTAGTTTTCAGAAATGCACAGGTTTGGTAGGTTTCTATAGGTGGCGGCTGAGCTACAGGCCAAAATCTACAGGTAGGCACTTTCCAAAAAACACCTCTGTTTTCCTTCACCAATTTGGCTGTGTCCACGTTGCGCTTTGGGGCATTTCCTGTCACGGGCACTAGGCCTACCCACACAAGTGAGGTATCATTTTTATCGGGAGACGTGGGGGAACGCTGGGTGGAAGGAAATTCGTGGCTCCTCTCAGATTCTAGAACTTTCTGCCACAGAAATGTGAGGAACATGTGTTTTTTTAGCCAAATTTTGAGGTTTGCAAAGGATTCTGGGTAACAGAACCTGGTCCGAGCCACACAAGTCACCCCATCTTGGATTCCCCTAGGTCTCTAGTTTTCAGAAATGCACAGGTTTGGTAGTTTTCCCTAGGTGGCAGATGAGCTACAGGCCAAAATCTACAGGTAGGCACTTTGCAAAAAACACCTCTGTTTTCCTTCACCAATTTGGCTGTGTCCACGTTGCGCTTTGGGGCATTTCCTGTCACGGGCGCTAGGCCTACCCACACAAGTGAGGTATCATTTTTATCGAGAGACGTGGGGGAACGCTGGGTGGAAGGAAATTCGTGGCTCCTCCCAGATTCCAGAACTTTCTGCCACAGAAATGTGAGGAACATGTGTTTATTTAGCCAAATTGTGAGGTTTGCAAAGGATTCTGGGTAACAGAACCTGGTCCGAGCCACACAAGTCACCCCATCTTGGATTCCCCTAGGTCTCTAGTTTTCAGAAATGCACAGGTTTGGTAGGTTTCTCTAGGTGGCGGCTGAGCTACAGGCCAAAATCTACAGGTAGGCACTTTGCAAAAAACACCTCTGTTTTCCTTCACCAATTTGGCTGTGTCCACGTTGCGCTTTGGGGCATTTCCTGTCACGGGCGCTAGGCACACCCACACAAGTGAGGTATCATTTTTATCGGGAGACGTGGGGGAACGCTGGGTGGAAGGAAATTCGTGGCTCCTCTCAGATTCCAGAACTTTCTGCCACAGAAATGTGGGGAACATGTGTTTTTTTAGCCAAATTTTGAGGTTTGCAAAGGATTCTGGGTAACAGAACCTGGTCCGAGCCACACAAGCACCCCATCTTGGATTCCCCTAGGTCTCTAGTTTTCAGAAATGCACAGGTTTGGTAGGTTTCCCTAGGTGGCGGCTGAGCTACAGGCCAAAATCTACAGGTAGGCACTTTGCAAAAAACACCTCTGTTTTCCTTCACCAATTTGGCTGTGTCCACGTTGCGCTTTGGGGCATTTCCTGTCACGGGCGCTAGGCCTACCCACACAAGTGAGGTATCATTTTTATCGGGAGACATGGGGGAACGCTGGGTGGAAGGAAATTCGTGCCGCCTCTCAGATTCCAGAACTTTCTGCCACAGAAATGTGAGGAACATGTGTTTTTTTAGCCAAATTTTGAGGTTTGCAAAGGATTCTGGGTAACAGAACCTGGTCCGAGCCACACAAGTCACCCCATCTTGGATTCCCCTAGGTCTCTAGTTTTCAGAAATGCACAGGTTTGGTAGGTTTCCCTAGGTGGCGGCTGAGCTACAGGCCAAAATCTACAGGTAGGCTCTTTGCGAAAAACACCTCTGTTTTCCTTCACCAATTTGGCTGTGTCCACGTTGCGCTTTGGGGCATTTCCTTTCACGGACGCGAGGCCTACCCACACAAGTGAGGTATCATTTTTATCGGGAGACGTGGGGGAACGCTGGGTGGAAGGAAATTCGTGCCTCCTCTCAGATTCCAGACATTTCTGCCACAGAAATGTGAGGAACATGTGTTTTTTTAGCCAACTTTTGAGGTTTGCAAAGGATTCTGGGTAACAGAACCTGGTCCGAGCCACACAAGTCACCCCATCTTGGATTCCCCTAGGTCTCTAGTTTTCAGAAATGCACAGGTTTGGTAGTTTTCCCTAGGTGGCAGCTGAGCTACAGGCCAAAATCTACAGGTAGGCACTTTGCAAAAAACACCTCTGTTTTCCTTCACCAATTTGGCTGTGTCCACGTTGCGCTTTGGGGAATTTCCTGTCACGGGCGCTAGGCCTACCCACACAAGTGAGGTATCATTTTTATCGAGAGACGTGGGAGAACGCTGGGTGGAAGGAAATTCGTGGCTCCTCCCAGATTCCAGAACTTTCTGCCACAGAAATGTGAGGAACATGTGTTTATTTAGCCAAATTGTGAGGTTTGCAAAGGATTCTGGGTAACAGAACCTGGTCCGAGCCACACAAGTCACCCCATCTTGGATTCCCCTAGGTCTCTAGTTTTCAGAAATGCACAGGTTTGGTAGGTTTCCCCAGGTGGCGGCTGAGCTACAGGCCAAAATCTGCAGGTAGGCACTTTGCAAAAAACACCTCTGTTTTCCTTCACCAATTTGGCTGTGTCCACGTTGCGCTTTGGGGCATTTCCTGTCACGGGCGCTAGGCACACCCACACAAGTGAGGTATCATTTTTATCGGGAGACGTGGGGGAACGCTGGGTGGAAGGAAATTCGTGCCGCCTCTCAGATTCCAGAACTTTCTGCCACAGAAATGTGAGGAACATGTGTTTATTTAGCCAAATTTTGAGGTTTGCAAAGGATTCTGGGGAACAGAACCTGGTCCGAGCCACACAAGTCACCCCATCTTGGATTCCCCTAGGTCTCTAGTTTTCAGAAATGCACAGGTTTGGTAGGTTTCCCTAGGTGGCGGCTGAGCTACAGGCCAAAATCTACAGGTAGGCACTTTGCAAAAAACACCTCTGTTTTCCTTCACCAATTTGGCTGTGTCCACGATGCGCTTTGGGGCATTTCCTGTCGCGGGCGCTAGGCCTACCCACACAAGTGAGATATCATTTTTATCGGGAGACGTGGGGGAACGCTGGGTGGAAGGAAATTCGTGCCGCCTCTCAGATTCCAGAACTTTCTGCCACAGAAATGTGAGGAACATGTGTTTTTTTAGCCAAATTTTGAGGTTTGCAAAGGATTCTGGGTAACAGAACCTGGTCCGAGCCACACAAGTCACCCCATCTTAGATTCCCCTAGGTCTCTAGTTTTCAGAAATGCACAGGTTTGGTAGGTTTCCCTAGGTGGCGGCTGAGCTACAGGCCAAAATCTACAGGTAGGCACTTTGCAAAAAACTCCTCTGTTTTCCCTCACCAATTTGGCTGAGTCCACGTTGCACTTTGGGGCATTTCCTGTCACGGGCGCTAGGCCTACCCACACAAGTGAGGTATCATTTTTATCGGGAGACGTGGGGGAACGCTGGGTGGAAGGAAATTCGTGGCTCCTCTCAGATTCCAGAACTTTCTGCCACAGAAATGTGAGGAACATGTGTTTTTTTAAGCCAAATTTTGAGGTTTGCAAAGGATTCTGGGTAACAGAACCTGGTCCGAGCCACACAAGTCACCCCATCTTGGATTCCCCTAGGTCTCTAGTTTTCAGAAATGCACAGGTTTGGTAGGTTTCCCTAGGTGGCGGCTGAGCTACAGGCCAAAATCTACAGGTAGGCACTTTGCAAAAAACATCTCTGTTTTCCTTCACCAATTTGGCTGTGTCCACGTTGCGCTTTGGGGCATTTCCTATCACGGGCGCTAGGCCTACCCACACAAGTGAGGTATAATTTTTATCGGGAGACATGGGGGAACGCTGGGTGGAAGGAAATTCGTGGCTCCTCTCAGATTCCAGAACTTTCTGCCACAGAAATGTAAGGAACATGTGTTTTTTTAGCCAAATTTTGAGGTTTGCAAAGGATTCTGGGTAACAAAACCTGGTCCGAGCCACACAAGTCACCCCATCTTGGATTCCCCTAGGTCTCTAGTTTTCAGAAATGCACAGGTTTGGTAGGTTTCCCTAGGTGGCGGCTGAGCTACAGGCCAAAATCTACAGGTAGGCACTTTGCAAAAAACACCTCTGTTTTCCTTCACCAATTTGGCTGTGTCCACGTTGCGCTTTGGGGCATTTCCTCTCACGGGCGCTAGGCCTACCCACACAAGTGAGGTATCATTTTTATCGGGAGACGTGGGGGAACGCTGGGTGGAAGGAAATTCGTGGCTCCTCTCAGATTCCAGAACTTTCTGCCACAGAAATGTGAGGAACATGTGTTTTTTTAGCCAAATTTTGAGGTTTGCAAAGGATTCTGGGTAACAGAACCTGGTCCGAGCCACACAAGTCACCCCATCTTGGATTCCCCTAGGTCTCTAGTTTTCAGAAATGCACAGGTTTGGTAGGTTTCTCTAGGTGGCGGCTGAGCTACAGGCCAAAATCTACAGGTAGACACTTTCCAAAAAACACCTCTGTTTTCCTTCACCAATTTGGCTGTGTCCACGTTGCGCTTTGGGGCATTTCCTGTCACGGGCACTAGGCCTACCCACACAAGTGAGGTATCATTTTTATCGGGAGACGTGGGGGAACGCTGGGTGGAAGGAAATTCGTGGCTCCTCTCAGATTCTAGAACTTTCTGCCACAGAAATGTGAGCAACATGTGTTTTTTTAGCCAAATTTTGAGGTTTGCAAAGGATTCTGGGTAACAGAACCTGGTCCGAGCCACACAAGTCACCCCATCTTGGATTCCCCTAGGTCTCTAGTTTTCAGAAATGCACAGGTTTGGTAGTTTTCCCTAGGTGGCGGCTGAGCTACAGGCCAAAATCTACAGGTAGGCACTTTGCAAAAAACACCTCTGTTTTCCTTCACCAATTTGGCTGTGTCCACGTTGCGCTTTGGGGCATTTCCTGTCACGGGCGCTAGGCCTACCCACACAAGTGAGGTATCATTTTTATCGAGAGACGTGGGGGAATGCTGGGTGGAAGGAAATTCGTGGCTCCTCCCAGATTCCAGAACTTTCTGCCACAGAAATGTGAGGAACATGTGTTTATTTAGCCAAATTTTGAGGTTTGCAAAGGATTCTGGGTAACAGAACCTGGTCCGAGCCACACAAGTCACCCCATCTTGGATTCCCCTAGGTATCTAGTTTTCAGAAATGCACAGGTTTGGTAGGTTTCTCTAGGTGGCGGCTGAGCTACAGGCCAAAATCTACAGGTAGGCACTTTGCAAAAAACACCTCTGTTTTCCTTCACCAATTTGGCTGTGTCCACGTTGCGCTTTGGGGCATTTCCTGTCACGGGCGCTAGGCACACCCACACAAGTGAGGTATAATTTTTATCGGGAGACGTGGGGGAACGCTGGGTGGAAGGAAATTCGTGGCTCCTCTCAGATTCCAGAACTTTCTGCCACAGAAATGTGAGGAACATGTGTTTTTTTAGCCAAATTTTGAGGTTTGCAAAGGATTCTGGGTAACAGAACCTGGTCCGAGCCACACAAGCACCCCATCTTGGATTCCCCTAGGTCTCTAGTTTTCAGAAATGCACAGGTTTGGTAGGTTTCCCTAGGTGGCGGCTGAGCTACAGGCCAAAATCTACAGGTAGGCACTTTGCAAAAAACACCTCTGTTTTCCTTCACCAATTTGGCTGTGTCCACGTTGCGCTTTGGGGCATTTCCTGTCACGGGCGCTAGGCCTACCCACACAAGTGAGGTATCATTTTTATCGGGAGACATGGGGGAACGCTGGGTGGAAGGAAATTCGTGCCGCCTCTCAGATTCCAGAACTTTCTGCCACAGAAATGTGAGGAACATGTGTTTTTTTAGCCAAATTTTGAGGTTTGCAAAGGATTCTGGGTAACAGACCCTGGTCCGAGCCACACAAGTCACCCCATCTTGGATTCCCCTAGGTCTCTAGTTTTCAGAAATGCACAGGTTTGGTAGGTTTCCCTAGGTGGCGGCTGAGCTACAGGCCAAAATCTACAGGTAGGCTCTTTGCGAAAAACACCTCTGTTTTCCTTCACCAATTTGGCTGTGTCCACGTTGCGCTTTGGGGCATTTCCTTTCACGGGCGCTAGGCCTACCCACACAAGTGAGGTATCATTTTTATCGGGAGACGTGGGGGAACGCTGGGTGGAAGGAAATTCGTGGCTCCTCTCAGATTCCAGAACTTTCTGCCGCAGAAATGTGAGGAACATGTGTTTTTTTAGCCAACTTTTGAGGTTTGCAAAGGATTCTGGGTAACAGAACCTGGTCCGAGCCACACAAGTCACCCCATTTTGGATTCCCCTAGGTCTCTAGTTTTCAGAAATGCACAGGTTTGGTAGTTTTCCCTAGGTGGCGGCTGAGCTACAGGCCAAAATCTACAGGTAGGCACTTTGCAAAAAACACCTCTGTTTTCCTTCACCAATTTGGCTGTGTCCACGTTGCGCTTTGGGGCATTTCCTGTCACGGGCGCTAGGCCTACCCACACAAGTGAGGTATCATTTTTATCGAGAGACGTGGGGGAACGCTGGGTGGAAGGAAATTCGTGGCTCCTCCCAGATTCCAGAACTTTCTGCCACAGAAATGTGAGGAACATGTGTTTATTTAGCCAAATTTTGAGGTTTGCAAAGGATTCTGGGTAACAGAACCTGGTCCGAGCCACACAAGTCACCCCATCTTGGATTCCCCTAGGTCTCTAGTTTTCAGAAATGCACAGGTTTGGTAGGTTTCTCTAGGTGGCGGCTGAGCTACAGGCCAAAATCTACAGGTAGGCACTTTGCAAAAAACACCTCTGTTTTCATTCACCAATTTGGCTGTGTCCACGTTGCGCTTTGGGGCATTTCCTGTCACGGGCGCTAGGCCTACCCACACAAGTGAGGTATCATTTGTATCGGGAGACGTGGGGGAACGCTGGGTGGAAGGAAATTCGTGGCTCCTCTCAGATTCCAGAACTTTCTGCCACAGAAATGTGAGGAACATGTGTTTTTTTAGCCAAATTTTGAGGTTTGCAAAGGATTCTGGGTAACAGAACCTGGTCCGAGCCACACAAGTCACCCCATCTTGGATTCCCCTAGGTCTCTAGTTTTCAGAAATGCACAGGTTTGGTAGGTTTCTATAGGTGGCGGCTGAGCTACAGGCCAAAATCTACAGGTAGGCACTTTCCAAAAAACACCTCTGTTTTCCTTCACCAATTTGGCTGTGTCCACGTTGCGCTTTGGGGCATTTCCTGTCACGGGCACTAGGCCTACCCACACAAGTGAGGTATCATTTTTATCGGGAGACGTGGGGGAACGCTGGGTGGAAGGAAATTCGTGGCTCCTCTCAGATTCTAGAACTTTCTGCCACAGAAATGTGAGGAACATGTGTTTTTTTAGCCAAATTTTGAGGTTTGCAAAGGATTCTGGGTAACAGAACCTGGTCCGAGCCACACAAGTCACCCCATCTTGGATTCCCCTAGGTCTCTAGTTTTCAGAAATGCACAGGTTTGGTAGTTTTCCCTAGGTGGCAGATGAGCTACAGGCCAAAATCTACAGGTAGGCACTTTGCAAAAAACACCTCTGTTTTCCTTCACCAATTTGGCTGTGTCCACGTTGCGCTTTGGGGCATTTCCTGTCACGGGCGCTAGGCCTACCCACACAAGTGAGGTATCATTTTTATCGAGAGACGTGGGGGAACGCTGGGTGGAAGGAAATTCGTGGCTCCTCCCAGATTCCAGAACTTTCTGCCACAGAAATGTGAGGAACATGTGTTTATTTAGCCAAATTGTGAGGTTTGCAAAGGATTCTGGGTAACAGAACCTGGTCCGAGCCACACAAGTCACCCCATCTTGGATTCCCCTAGGTCTCTAGTTTTCAGAAATGCACAGGTTTGGTAGGTTTCTCTAGGTGGCGGCTGAGCTACAGGCCAAAATCTACAGGTAGGCACTTTGCAAAAAACACCTCTGTTTTCCTTCACCAATTTGGCTGTGTCCACGTTGCGCTTTGGGGCATTTCCTGTCACGGGCGCTAGGCACACCCACACAAGTGAGGTATCATTTTTATCGGGAGACGTGGGGGAACGCTGGGTGGAAGGAAATTCGTGGCTCCTCTCAGATTCCAGAACTTTCTGCCACAGAAATGTGGGGAACATGTGTTTTTTTAGCCAAATTTTGAGGTTTGCAAAGGATTCTGGGTAACAGAACCTGGTCCGAGCCACACAAGCACCCCATCTTGGATTCCCCTAGGTCTCTAGTTTTCAGAAATGCACAGGTTTGGTAGGTTTCCCTAGGTGGCGGCTGAGCTACAGGCCAAAATCTACAGGTAGGCACTTTGCAAAAAACACCTCTGTTTTCCTTCACCAATTTGGCTGTGTCCACGTTGCGCTTTGGGGCATTTCCTGTCACGGGCGCTAGGCCTACCCACACAAGTGAGGTATCATTTTTATCGGGAGACATGGGGGAACGCTGGGTGGAAGGAAATTCGTGCCGCCTCTCAGATTCCAGAACTTTCTGCCACAGAAATGTGAGGAACATGTGTTTTTTTAGCCAAATTTTGAGGTTTGCAAAGGATTCTGGGTAACAGAACCTGGTCCGAGCCACACAAGTCACCCCATCTTGGATTCCCCTAGGTCTCTAGTTTTCAGAAATGCACAGGTTTGGTAGGTTTCCCTAGGTGGCGGCTGAGCTACAGGCCAAAATCTACAGGTAGGCTCTTTGCGAAAAACACCTCTGTTTTCCTTCACCAATTTGGCTGTGTCCACGTTGCGCTTTGGGGCATTTCCTTTCACGGACGCGAGGCCTACCCACACAAGTGAGGTATCATTTTTATCGGGAGACGTGGGGGAACGCTGGGTGGAAGGAAATTCGTGCCTCCTCTCAGATTCCAGACATTTCTGCCACAGAAATGTGAGGAACATGTGTTTTTTTAGCCAACTTTTGAGGTTTGCAAAGGATTCTGGGTAACAGAACCTGGTCCGAGCCACACAAGTCACCCCATCTTGGATTCCCCTAGGTCTCTAGTTTTCAGAAATGCACAGGTTTGGTAGTTTTCCCTAGGTGGCAGCTGAGCTACAGGCCAAAATCTACAGGTAGGCACTTTGCAAAAAACACCTCTGTTTTCCTTCACCAATTTGGCTGTGTCCACGTTGCGCTTTGGGGCATTTCCTGTCACGGGCGCTAGGCACACCCACACAAGTGAGGTATCATTTTTATCGGGAGACGTGGGGGAACGCTGGGTGGAAGGAAATTCGTGGCTCCTCTCAGATTCCAGAACTTTCTGCCACAGAAATGTGGGGAACATGTGTTTTTTTAGCCAAATTTTGAGGTTTGCAAAGGATTCTGGGTAACAGAACCTGGTCCGAGCCACACAAGCACCCCATCTTGGATTCCCCTAGGTCTCTAGTTTTCAGAAATGCACAGGTTTGGTAGGTTTCCCTAGGTGGCGGCTGAGCTACAGGCCAAAATCTACAGGTAGGCACTTTGCAAAAAACACCTCTGTTTTCCTTCACCAATTTGGCTGTGTCCACGTTGCGCTTTGGGGCATTTCCTGTCACGGGCGCTAGGCCTACCCACACAAGTGAGGTATCATTTTTATCGGGAGACATGGGGGAACGCTGGGTGGAAGGAAATTCGTGCCGCCTCTCAGATTCCAGAACTTTCTGCCACAGAAATGTGAGGAACATGTGTTTTTTTAGCCAAATTTTGAGGTTTGCAAAGGATTCTGGGTAACAGAACCTGGTCCGAGCCACACAAGTCACCCCATCTTGGATTCCCCTAGGTCTCTAGTTTTCAGAAATGCACAGGTTTGGTAGGTTTCCCTAGGTGGCGGCTGAGCTACAGGCCAAAATCTACAGGTAGGCTCTTTGCGAAAAACACCTCTGTTTTCCTTCACCAATTTGGCTGTGTCCACGTTGCGCTTTGGGGCATTTCCTTTCACGGACGCGAGGCCTACCCACACAAGTGAGGTATCATTTTTATCGGGAGACGTGGGGGAACGCTGGGTGGAAGGAAATTCGTGCCTCCTCTCAGATTCCAGACATTTCTGCCACAGAAATGTGAGGAACATGTGTTTTTTTAGCCAACTTTTGAGGTTTGCAAAGGATTCTGGGTAACAGAACCTGGTCCGAGCCACACAAGTCACCCCATCTTGGATTCCCCTAGGTCTCTAGTTTTCAGAAATGCACAGGTTTGGTAGTTTTCCCTAGGTGGCAGCTGAGCTACAGGCCAAAATCTACAGGTAGGCACTTTGCAAAAAACACCTCTGTTTTCCTTCACCAATTTGGCTGTGTCCACGTTGCGCTTTGGGGAATTTCCTGTCACGGGCGCTAGGCCTACCCACACAAGTGAGGTATCATTTTTATCGAGAGACGTGGGAGAACGCTGGGTGGAAGGAAATTCGTGGCTCCTCCCAGATTCCAGAACTTTCTGCCACAGAAATGTGAGGAACATGTGTTTATTTAGCCAAATTGTGAGGTTTGCAAAGGATTCTGGGTAACAGAACCTGGTCCGAGCCACACAAGTCACCCCATCTTGGATTCCCCTAGGTCTCTAGTTTTCAGAAATGCACAGGTTTGGTAGGTTTCCCCAGGTGGCGGCTGAGCTACAGGCCAAAATCTGCAGGTAGGCACTTTGCAAAAAACACCTCTGTTTTCCTTCACCAATTTGGCTGTGTCCACGTTGCGCTTTGGGGCATTTCCTGTCACGGGCGCTAGGCACACCCACTCAAGTGAGGTATCATTTTTATCGGGAGACGTGGGGGAACGCTGGGTGGAAGGAAATTCGTGGCTCCTCTCAGATTCCAGAACTTTCTGCCACAGAAATGTGGGGAACATGTGTTTTTTTAGCCAAATTTTGAGGTTTGCAAAGGATTCTGGGTAACAGAACCTGGTCCGAGCCACACAAGTCACCCCATCTTGGATTCCCCTAGGTCTCTAGTTTTCAGAAATGCACAGGTTTGGTAGTTTTCCCTAGGTGGCAGCTGAGCTACAGGCCAAAATCTACAGGTAGGCACTTTGCAAAAAACACCTCTGTTTTCCTTCACCAATTTGGCTGTGTCCACGTTGCGCTTTGGGGCATTTCCTGTCACGGGCGCTAGGCACACCCACACAAGTGAGGTATCATTTTTATCGGGAGACGTGGGGGAACGCTGGGTGGAAGGAAATTCGTGGCTCCTCTCAGATTCCAGAACTTTCTGCCACAGAAATGTGAGGAACATGTGTTTTTTTAGCCAAATTTTGAGGTTTGCAAAGGATTCTGGGTAACAGAACCTGGTCCGAGCCACACAAGCACCCCATCTTGGATTCCCCTAGGTCTCTAGTTTTCAGAAATGCACAGGTTTGGTAGGTTTCCCTAGGTGGCGGCTGAGCTACAGGCCACAATCTACAGGTAGGCACTTTGCAAAAAACACCTCTGTTTTCCTTCACCAATTTGGCTGTGTCCACGTTGCGCTTTGGGGCATTTCCTGTCACGGGCGCTAGGCCTACCCACACAAGTGAGGTATCATTTTTATCGGGAGACATGGGGGAACGCTGGGTGGAAGGAAATTCGTGCCGCCTCTCAGATTCCAGAACTTTCTGCCACAGAAATGTGAGGAACATGTGTTTTTTTAGCCAAATTTTGAGGTTTGCAAAGGATTCTGGGTAACAGAACCTGGTCCGAGCCACACAAGTCACCCCATCTTGGATTCCCCTAGGTCTCTAGTTTTCAGAAATGCACAGGTTTGGTAGTTTTCCCTAGGTGGCGGCTGAGCTACAGGCCAAAATCTACAGGTAGGCACTTTGCAAAAAACACCTCTGTTTTCCTTCACCAATTTGGCTGTGTCCACGTTGCGCTTTGGGGCATTTCCTGTCACGGGCGCTAGGCCTACCCACACAAGTGAGGTATCATTTTTATCGGGAGACGTGGGGGAACGCTGGGTGGAAGGAAATTCGTGGCTCCTCTCAGATTCCAGAACTTTCTGCCACAGAAATGTGAGGAACATGTGTTTTTTTAGCCAACTTTTGAGGTTTGCAAAGGATTCTGGGTAACAGAACCTGGTCCGAGCCACACAAGTCACCCCATCTTGGATTCCCCTAGGTCTCTAGTTTTCAGAAATGCACAGGTTTGGTAGTTTTCCCTAGGTGGCGGCTGAGCTACAGGCCAAAATCTACAGGTAGGCACTTTGCAAAAAACACCTCTGTTTTCCTTCACCAATTTGGCTGTGTCCACGTTGCGCTTTGGGGCATTTCCTGTCACGGGCGCTAGGCCTACCCACACAAGTGAGGTATCATTTTTATCGGGAGACGTGGGGGAACGCTGGGTGGAAGGAAATTCGTGGCTCCTCTCAGATTCCAGAACTTTCTGCCACAGAAATGTGAGGAACATGTGTTTTTTTAGCCAAATTTTGAGGTTTGCAAAGGATTCTGGGTAACAGAACCTGGTCCGAGCCACACAAGTCACCCCATCTTGGATTCCCCTAGGTCTCTAGTTTTCAGAAATGCACAGGTTTAGTAGATTTCCCTAGGTGGCGGCTGAGCTACAGGCCAAAATCTACAGGTAGGCACTTTGCAAAAAACACCTCTGTTTTCCTTCACCAATTTGGCTGTGTCCACGTTGCGCTTTGGGGCATTTCCTATCACGGGCGCTAGGCCTACCCACACAAGTGAGGTATCATTTTTATCGGGAGACGTGGGGGAACGCTGGGTGGAAGGAAATTCGTGGCTCCTCTCAGATTCCAGAACTTTCTGCCACAGAAATGTAAGGAAAATGTGTTTTTTTAGCCAAATTTTGAGGTTTGCAAAGGATTCTGGGGAACAGAACCTGGTCCGAGCCACACAAGTCACCCCATCTTGGATTCCCCTAGGTCTCTAGTTTTCAGAAATGCACAGGTTTGGTAGGTTTCCCTAGGTGGCGGCTGAGCTACAGGCCAAAATCTACAGGTAGGCACTTTGCAAAAAACACCTCTGTTTTCCTTCACCAATTTGGCTGTGTCCACGATGCGCTTTGGGGCATTTCCTGTCGCGGGCGCTAGGCCTACCCACACAAGTGAGATATCATTTTTATCGGGAGACGTGGGGGAACGCTGGGTGGAAGGAAATTCGTGCCGCCTCTCAGATTCCAGAACTTTCTGCCACAGAAATGTGAGGAACATGTGTTTTTTTAGCCAAATTTTGAGGTTTGCAAAGGATTCTGGATAACAGAACCTGGTCCGAGCCACACAAGTCACCCCATCTTAGATTCCCCTAGGTCTCTAGTTTTCAGAAATGCACAGGTTTGGTAGGTTTCCCTAGGTGGCGGCTGAGCTACAGGCCAAAATCTACAGGTAGGCACTTTGCAAAAAACTCCTCTGTTTTCCCTCACCAATTTGGCTGAGTCCACGTTGCACTTTGGGGCATTTCCTGTCACGGGCGCTAGGCCTACCCACACAAGTGAGGTATCATTTTTATCGGGAGACGTGGGGGAACGCTGGGTGGAAGGAAATTCGTGGCTCCTCTCAGATTCCAGAACTTTCTGCCACAGAAATGTGAGGAACATGTGTTTTTTTAAGCCAAATTTTGAGGTTTGCAAAGGATTCTGGGTAACAGAACCTGGTCCGAGCCACACAAGTCACCCCATCTTGGATTCCCCTAGGTCTCTAGTTTTCAGAAATGCACAGGTTTGGTAGGTTTCCCTAGGTGGCGGCTGAGCTACAGGCCAAAATCTACAGGTAGGCACTTTGCAAAAAACATCTCTGTTTTCCTTCACCAATTTGGCTGTGTCCACGTTGCGCTTTGGGGCATTTCCTATCACGGGCGCTAGGCCTACCCACACAAGTGAGGTATCATTTTTATCGGGAGACGTGGGGGAACGCTGGGTGGAAGGAAATTCGTGGCTCCTCTCAGATTCCAGAACTTTCTGCCACAGAAATGTAAGGAACATGTGTTTTTTTAGCCAAATTTTGAGGTTTGCAAAGGATTCTGGGTAACAGAACCTGGTCTGAGCCACACAAGTCACCCCATCTTGGATTCCCCTAGGTCTCTAGTTTTCAGAAATGCACAGGTTTGGTAGGTTTCCCTAGGTGGCGGCTGAGCTACAGGCCAAAATCTACAGGTAGGCACTTTGCAAAAAACACCTCTGTTTTCCTTCACCAATTTGGCTGTGTCCACGTTGCGCTTTGGGGCATTTCCTGTCACGGGCGCTAGGCCTACCCACACAAGTGAGGTATCATTTTTATCGGGAGACGTGGGGGAACGCTGGGTGGAAGGAAATTCGTGGCTCCTCTCAGATTCCAGAACTTTCTGCCACAGAAATGTGAGGAACATGTGTTTTTTTAGCCAAATTTTGAGGTTTGCAAAGGATTCTGGGTAACAGAACCTGGTCCGAGCCACACAAGTCACCCCATCTTAGATTCCCCTAGGTCTCTAGTTTTCAGAAATGCACAGGTTTGGTAGGTTTCCCTAGGTGGCGGCTGAGCTACAGGCCAAAATCTACAGGTAGGCACTTTGCAAAAAACACCTCTGTTTTCCTTCACCAATTTGGCTGTATCCACGTTGCGCTTTGGGGCATTTCCTATCACGGGCGCTAGGCCTACCCACACAAGTGAGGTATCATTTTTATCGGGAGACGTGGGGGAACGCTGGGTGGAAGGAAATTCGTGGCTCCTCTCAGATTCTAGAACTTTCTGCCACAGAAATGTGAGGAAAATGTGTTTTTTTAGCCAAATTTTGAGGTTTGCAAAGGATTCTGGGGAACAGAACCTGGTCCGAGCCACACAAGTCACCCCATCTTGGATTCCCCTAGGTCTCTAGTTTTCAGAAATGCACAGGTTTGGTAGGTTTCCCTAGGTGGCGGCTGAGCTACAGGCCAAAATCTACAGGTAGGCACTTTGCAAAAAACACCTCTGTTTTCCTTCACCAATTTGGCTGTGTCCACGATGCGCTTTGGGGCATTTCCTGTCGCGGGCGCTAGGCCTACCCACACAAGTGAGATATCATTTTTATCGGGAGACGTGGGGGAACGCTGGGTGGAAGGAAATTCGTGCCGCCTCTCAGATTCCAGAACTTTCTGCCACAGAAATGTGAGGAACATGTGTTTTTTTAGCCAAATTTTGAGGTTTGCAAAGGATTCTGGGTAACAGAACCTGGTCCGAGCCACACAAGTCACCCCATCTTAGATTCCCCTAGGTCTCTAGTTTTCAGAAATGCACAGGTTTGGTAGGTTTCCCTAGGTGGCGGCTGAGCTACAGGCCAAAATCTACAGGTAGGCACTTTGCAAAAAACTCCTCTGTTTTCCCTCACCAATTTGGCTGAGTCCACGTTGCACTTTGGGGCATTTCCTGTCACGGGCGCTAGGCCTACCCACACAAGTGAGGTATCATTTTTATCGGGAGACGTGGGGGAACGCTGGGTGGAAGGAAATTCGTGGCTCCTCTCAGATTCCAGAACTTTCTGCCACAGAAATGTGAGGAACATGTGTTTTTTTAAGCCAAATTTTGAGGTTTGCAAAGGATTCTGGGTAACAGAACCTGGTCCGAGCCACACAAGTCACCCCATCTTGGATTCCCCTAGGTCTCTAGTTTTCAGAAATGCACAGGTTTGGTAGGTTTCCCTAGGTGGCGGCTGAGCTACAGGCCAAAATCTACAGGTAGGCACTTTGCAAAAAACATCTCTGTTTTCCTTCACCAATTTGGCTGTGTCCACGTTGCGCTTTGGGGCATTTCCTATCACGGGCGCTAGGCCTACCCACACAAGTGAGGTATCATTTTTATCGGGAGACGTGGGGGAACGCTGGGTGGAAGGAAATTCGTGGCTCCTCTCAGATTCCAGAACTTTCTGCCACAGAAATGTAAGGAACATGTGTTTTTTTAGCCAAATTTTGAGGTTTGCAAAGGATTCTGGGTAACAGAACCTGGTCCGAGCCACACAAGTCACCCCATCTTGGATTCCCCTAGGTCTCTAGTTTTCAGAAATGCACAGGTTTGGTAGGTTTCCCTAGGTGGCAGGTGAGCTACAGGCCAAAATCTACAGGTAGGCACTTTGCAAAAAACACCTCTGTTTTCCTTCACCAATTTGGCTGTGTCCACGTTGCGCTTTGGGGCATTTCCTGTCACGGGCGCTAGGCCTACCCACACAAGTGAGGTATCATTTTTATCGGGAGACGTGGGGGAACGCTGGGTGGAAGGAAATTCGTGGCTCCTCTCAGATTCCAGAACTTTCTGCCACAGAAATGTGAGGAACATGTGTTTTTTTAGCCAAATTTTGAGGTTTGCAAAGGATTCTGGGTAACAGAACCTGGTCCGAGCCACACAAGTCACCCCATCTTAGATTCCCCTAGGTCTCTAGTTTTCAGAAATGCACAGGTTTGGTAGGTTTCCCTAGGTGGCGGCTGAGCTACAGGCCAAAATCTACAGGTAGGCACTTTGCAAAAAACACCTCTGTTTTCCTTCACCAATTTGGCTGTGTCCACGATGCGCTTTGGGGCATTTCCTGTCGCGGGCGCTAGGCCTACCCACACAAGTGAGATATCATTTTTATCGGGAGACGTGGGGGAACGCTGGGTGGAAGGAAATTCGTGCCGCCTCTCAGATTCCAGAACTTTCTGCCACAGAAATGTGAGGAACATGTGTTTTTTTAGCCAAATTTTGAGGTTTGCAAAGGATTCTGGGTAACAGAACCTGGTCCGAGCCACACAAGTCACCCCATCTTAGATTCCCCTAGGTCTCTAGTTTTCAGAAATGCACAGGTTTGGTAGTTTTCCCTAGGTGGCGGCTGAGCTACAGGCCAAAATCTACAGGTAGGCACTTTGCAAAAAACTCCTCTGTTTTCCCTCACCAATTTGGCTGAGTCCACGTTGCACTTTGGGGCATTTCCTGTCACGGGCGCTAGGCCTACCCACACAAGTGAGGTATCATTTTTATCGGGAGACGTGGGGGAACGCTGGGTGGAAGGAAATTCGTTGCTCCTCTCAGATTCCAGAACTTTCTGCCACAGAAATGTGAGGAACATGTGTTTTTTTAAGCCAAATTTTGAGGTTTGCAAAGGATTCTGGGTAACAGAACCTGGTCCGAGCCACACAAGTCACCCCATCTTGGATTCCCCTAGGTCTCTAGTTTTCAGAAATGCACAGGTTTGGTAGGTTTCCCTAGGTGGCGGCTGAGCTACAGGCCAAAATCTACAGGTAGGCACTTTGCAAAAAACATCTCTGTTTTCCTTCACCAATTTGGCTGTGTCCACGTTGCGCTTTGGGGCATTTCCTATCACGGGCGCTAGGCCTACCCACACAAGTGAGGTATCATTTTTATCGGGAGACGTGGGGGAACGCTGGGTGGAAGGAAATTCGTGGCTCCTCTCAGATTCCAGAACTTTCTGCCACAGAAATGTAAGGAACATGTGTTTTTTTAGCCAAATTTTGAGGTTTGCAAAGGATTCTGGGTAACAGAACCTGGTCCGAGCCACACAAGTCACCCCATCTTGGATTCCCCTAGGTCTCTAGTTTTCAGAAATGCACAGGTTTGGTAGGTTTCCCTAGGTGGCGGCTGAGCTACAGGCCAAAATCTACAGGTAGGCACTTTGCAAAAAACACCTCTGTTTTCCTTCACCAATTTGGCTGTGTCCACGTTGCGCTTTGGGGCATTTCCTGTCACGGGCGCTAGGCCTACCCACACAAGTGAGGTATCATTTTTATCGGGAGACGTGGGGGAACGCTGGGTGGAAGGAAATTCGTGGCTCCTCTCAGATTCCAGAACTTTCTGCCACAGAAATGTGAGGAACATGTGGTTTGTTAGCCAAATTTTGAGGTTTGCAAAGGATTCTGGGTAACAGAACCTGGTCCGAGCCACACAAGTCACCCCATCTTGGATTCCCCTAGGTCTCTAGTTTTCAGAAATGCACAGGTTTGGTAGGTTTCCCTAGGTGGCGGCTGAGCTACAGGCCAAAATCTACAGGTAGGCACTTTGCAAAAAACACCTCTGTTTTCCTTCACCAATTTGGCTGTGTCCACGTTGCGCTTTGGGGCATTTCCTGTCACGGGCGCTAGGCACACCCACACAAGTGAGGTATCATTTTTATCGGGAGACGTGGGGGAACGCTGGGTGGAAGGAAATTCGTGGCTCCTCTCAGATTCCAGAACTTTCTGCCACAGAAATGTGAGGAACATGTGTTTTTTTAGCCAAATTTTGAGGTTTGCAAAGGATTCTGGGTAACAGAACCTGGTCCGAGCCACACAAGTCACCCCATCTTGGATTCCCCTAGGTCTCTAGTTTTCAGAAATGCACAGGTTTGGTAGGTTTCTCTAGGTGGCGGCTGAGCTACAGGCCAAAATCTACAGGTAGGCACTTTGCAAAAAACACCTCTGTTTTCCTTCACCAATTTGGCTGTGTCCACGATGCGCTTTGGGGCATTTCCTGTCGCGGGCGCTAGGCCTACCCACACAAGTGAGATATCATTTTTATCGGGAGACGTGGGGGAACGCTGGGTGGAAGGAAATTCGTGCCGCCTCTCAGATTCCAGAACTTTCTGCCACAGAAATGTGAGGAACATGTGTTTTTTTAGCCAAATTTTGAGGTTTGCAAAGGATTCTGGGTAACAGAACCTGGTCCGAGCCACACAAGTCACCCCATCTTAGATTCCCCTAGGTCTCTAGTTTTCAGAAATGCACAGGTTTGGTAGGTTTCCCTAGGTGGCGGCTGAGCTACAGGCCAAAATCTACAGGTAGGCACTTTGCAAAAAACATCTCTGTTTTCCTTCACCAATTTGGCTGTGTCCACGTTGCGCTTTGGGGCATTTCCTATCACGGGCGCTAGGCCTACCCACACAAGTGAGGTATCATTTTTATCGGGAGACGTGGGGGAACGCTGGGTGGAAGGAAATTCGTGGCTCCTCTCAGATTCCAGAACTTTCTGCCACAGAAATGTAAGGAACATGTGTTTTTTTAGCCAAATTTTGAGGTTTGCAAAGGATTCTGGGTAACAGAACCTGGTCCGAGCCACACAAGTCACCCCATCTTGGATTCCCCTAGGTCTCTAGTTTTCAGAAATGCACAGGTTTGGTAGGTTTCCCTAGGTGGCGGCTGAGCTACAGGCCAAAATCTACAGGTAGGCACTTTGCAAAAAACACCTCTGTTTTCCTTCACCAATTTGGCTGTGTCCACGTTGCGCTTTGGGGCATTTCCTGTCACGGGCGCTAGGCCTACCCACACAAGTGAGGTATCATTTTTATCGGGAGACGTGGGGGAACGCTGGGTGGAAGGATATTCGTGGCTCCTCTCAGATTCCAGAACTTTCTGCCACAGAAATGTGAGGAACATGTGTTTTTTTAGCCAAATTTTGAGGTTTGCAAAGGATTCTGGGTAACAGAACCTGGTCCGAGCCACACTAGTCACCCCATCTTAGATTCCCCTAGGTCTCTAGTTTTCAGAAATGCACAGGTTTGGTAGGTTTCCCTAGGTGGCGGCTGAGCTACAGGCCAAAATCTACAGGTAGGCACTTTGCAAAAAACACCTCTGTTTTCCTTCACCAATTTGGCTGTATCCACGTTGCGCTTTGGGGCATTTCCTATCACGGGCGCTAGGCCTACCCACACAAGTGAGGTATCATTTTTATCGGGAGACGTCGGGGAACGCTGGGTGGAAGGAAATTCGTGGCTCCTCTCAGATTCTAGAACTTTCTGCCACAGAAATGTGAGGAAAATGTGTTTTTTTAGCCAAATTTTGAGGTTTGCAAAGGATTCTGGGGAACAGAACCTGGTCCGAGCCACACAAGTCACCCCATCTTGGATTCCCCTAGGTCTCTAGTTTTCAGAAATGCACAGGTTTGGTAGGTTTCCCTAGGTGGCGGCTGAGCTACAGGCCAAAATCTACAGGTAGGCACTTTGCAAAAAACACCTCTGTTTTCATTCACCAATTTGGCTGTGTCCACGATGCGGTTTGGGGCATTTCCTGTCGCGGGCGCTAGGCCTACCCACACAAGTGAGATATCATTTTTATCGGGAGACGTGGGGGAACGCTGGGTGGAAGGAAATTCGTGCCGCCTCTCAGATTCCAGAACTTTCTGCCACAGAAATGTGAGGAACATGTGTTTTTTTAGCCAAATTTTGAGGTTTGCAAAGGATTCTGGGTAACAGAACCTGGTCCGAGCCACACAAGTCACCCCATCTTAGATTCCCCTAGGTCTCTAGTTTTCAGAAATGCACAGGTTTGGTAGGTTTCCCTAGGTGGCGGCTGAGCTACAGGCCAAAATCTAAAGGTAGGCACTTTGCAAAAAACTCCTCTGTTTTCCCTCACCAATTTGGCTGAGTCCACGTTGCACTTTGGGGCATTTCCTGTCACGGGCGCTAGGCCTACCCACACAAGTGAGGTATCATTTTTATCGGGAGACGTGGGGGAACGCTGGGTGGAAGGAAATTCGTGGCTCCTCTCAGATTCCAGAACTTTCTGCCACAGATATGTGAGGAACATGTGTTTTTTTAAGCCAAATTTTGAGGTTTGCAAAGGATTCTGGGTAACAGAACCTGGTCCGAGCCACACAAGTCACCCCATCTTGGATTCCCCTAGGTCTCTAGTTTTCAGAAATGCACAGGTTTGGTAGGTTTCCCTAGGTGGCGGCTGAGCTACAGGCCAAAATCTACAGGTAGGCACTTTGCAAAAAACATCTCTGTTTTCCTTCACCAATTTGGCTGTGTCCACGTTGCGCTTTGGGGCATTTCCTATCACGGGCGCTAGGCCTACCCACACAAGTGAGGTATCATTTTTATCGGGAGACGTGGGGGAACGCTGGGTGGAAGGAAATTCGTGGCTCCTCTCAGATTCCAGAACTTTCTGCCACAGAAATGTAAGGAACATGTGTTTTTTTAGCCAAATTTTGAGGTTTGCAAAGGATTCTGGGTAACAGAACCTGGTCCGAGCCACACAAGTCACCCCATCTTGGATTCCCCTAGGTCTCTAGTTTTCAGAAATGCACAGGTTTGGTAGGTTTCCCTAGGTGGCGGCTGAGCTACAGGCCAAAATCTACAGGTAGGCACTTTGCAAAAAACACCTCTGTTTTCGTTCACCAATTTGGCTGTGTCCACGTTGCGCTTTGGGGCATTTCCTGTCACGGGCGCTAGGCCTACCCACACAAGTGAGGTATCATTTTTATCGGGAGACGTGGGGGAACGCTGGGTGGAAGGAAATTCGTGGCTCCTCTCAGATTCCAGAACTTTCTGCCACAGAAATGTGAGGAACATGTGGTTTGTTAGCCAGATTTTGAGGTTTGCAAAGGATTCTGGGTAACAGAACCTGGTCCGAGCCACACAAGTCACCCCATCTTGGATTCCCCTAGGTCTCTAGTTTTCAGAAATGCACAGGTTTGGTAGGTTTCCCTAGGTGGCGGCTGAGCTACAGGCCAAAATCTACAGGTAGGCACTTTGCAAAAAACACCTCTGTTTTCCTTCACCAATTTGGCTGTGTCCACGTTGCGCTTTGGGGCATTTCCTGTCACGGGCGCTAGGCACACCCACACAAGTGAGGTATCATTTTTATCGGGAGACGTGGGGGAACGCTGGGTGGAAGGAAATTCGTGGCTCCTCTCAGATTCCAGAACTTTCTGCCACAGAAATGTGAGGAACATGTGTTTTTTTAGCCAAATTTTGAGGTTTGCAAAGGATTCTGGGTAACAGAACCTGGTCCGAGCCACACAAGTCACCCCATCTTGGATTCCCCTAGGTCTCTAGTTTTCAGAAATGCACAGGTTTGGTAGGTTTCTCTAGGTGGCGGTTGAGCTACAGGCCAAAATCTACAGGTAGGCACTTTGCAAAAAACACCTCTGTTTTCCTTTACCAATTTGACTGTGTCCACGTTGCGCTTTGGGGCATTTCCTGTCACGGGCGCTAGGCACACCCACACAAGTGACGTATCATTTTTATCGGGAGACGTGGGGGAACGCTGGGTGGAAGGAAATTCGTGGCTCCTCTCAGATTCCAGAACTTTCTGCCACAGAAATGTGAGGAACATGTGTTTTTTTAGCCAAATTTTGAGGTTTGCAAAGGATTCTGGGTAACAGAACCTGGTCCGAGCCACACAAGTCACCCCATCTTGGATTCCCCTAGGTCTCTAGTTTTCAGAAAGGCACAGGTTTGGTAGGTTTCCCTAGGTGGCGGCTGAGCTACAGGCCAAAATCTACAGGTAGGCACTTTGCAAAAAACACCTCTGTTTTCCTTCACCAATTTGGCTGTGTCCACGTTGCGCTTTGGGGCATTTCCTGTCACGGGCGCTAGGCCTACCCACACAAGTGAGGTATCATTTTTATCGGGAGACGTGGGGGAACGCTGGGTGGAAGGAAATTCGTGGCTCCTCTCAGATTCCAGAAATTTCTGCCACAGAAATGTGAGGAACATGTGTTTATTTAGCCAAATTTTGAGGTTTGCAAAGGATTCTGGGTAACAGAACCTGGTCCGAGCCACACAAGTCACCCCATCTTGGATTCCCCTAGGTCTCTAGTTTTCAGAAATGCACAGGTTTGGTAGGTTTCTCTAGGTGGCGGCTGAGCTACAGGCCAAAATCTACAGGTAGGCACTTTGCAAAAAACACCTCTGTTTTCCTTTACCAATTTGACTGTGTCCACGTTGCGCTTTGGGGCATTTCCTGTCACGGGCGCTAGGCACACCCACACAAGTGAGGTATCATTTTTATCGGGAGACGTGGGGGAACGCTGGGTGGAAGGAAATTCGTGGCTCCTCTCAGATTCCAGAACTTTCTGCCACAGAAATGTGAGGAACATGTGTTTTTTTAGCCAAATTTTGAGGTTTGCAAAGGATTCTGGGTAACAGAACCTGGTCCGAGCCACACAAGTCACCCCATCTTGGATTCCCCTAGGTCTCTAGTTTTCAGAAATGCACAGGTTTGGTAGGTTTCCCTAGGTGGCGGCTGAGCTACAGGCCAAAATCTACAGGTAGGCACTTTGCAAAAAACACCTCTGTTTTCCTTCACCAATTTGGCTGTGTCCACGTTGCGCTTTGGGGCATTTCCTGTCACGGGCGCTAGGCCTACCCACACAAGTGAGGTATCATTTTTATCGGGAGACGTGGGGGAACGCTGGGTGGAAGGAAATTCATGGCTCCTCTCAGATTCCAGAAATTTCTGCCACAGAAATGTGAGGAACATGTGTTTTTTTAGCCAAATTTTGAGGTTTGCAAAGGATTCTGGGTAACAGAACCTGGTCCGAGCCACACAAGTCACCCCATCTTGGATTCCCCTAGGTCTCTAGTTTTCAGAAATGCACAGGTTTGGTAGGTTTCCCTAGGTGGCGGCTGAGCTACAGGCCAAAATCTACAGGTAGGCTCTTTGCGAAAACCACCTCTGTTTTCCTTCACCAATTTGGCTGTGTCCACGTTGCGCTTTGGGGCATTTCCTTTCACGGACGCGAGGCCTACCCACACAAGTGAGGTATCATTTTTATCGGGAGACGTGGGGGAACGCTGGGTGGAAGGAAATTCGTGGCTCCTCTCAGATTCCAGACATTTCTGCCACAGAAATGTGAGGAACATGTGTTTTTTTAGCCAACTTTTGAGGTTTGCAAAGGATTCTGGGTAACAGAACCTGGTCCGAGCCACACAAGTCACCCCATCTTGGATTCCCCTAGGTCTCTAGTTTTCAGAAATGCACAGGTTTGGTAGTTTTCCCTAGGTGGCAGCTGAGCTACAGGCCAAAATCTACAGGTAGGCACTTTGCAAAAAACACCTCTGTTTTCCTTCACCAATTTGGCTGTGTCCACGTTGCGCTTTGGGGCATTTCCTGTCACGGGCGCTAGGCCTACCCACACAAGTGAGGTATCATTTTTATCGAGAGACGTGGGAGAACGCTGGGTGGAAGGAAATTCGTGGCTCCTCCCAGATTCCAGAACTTTCTGCCACAGAAATGTGAGGAACATGTGTTTATTTAGCCAAATTGTGAGGTTTGCAAAGGATTCTGGGTAACAGAACCTGGTCCGAGCCACACAAGTCACCCCATCTTGGATTCCCCTAGGTCTCTAGTTTTCAGAAATGCACAGGTTTGGTAGGTTTCCCCAGGTGGCGGCTGAGCTACAGGCCAAAATCTGCAGGTAGGCACTTTGCAAAAAACACCTCTGTTTTCCTTCACCAATTTGGCTGTGTCCACGTTGCGCTTTGGGGCATTTCCTGTCACGGGCGCTAGGCACACCCACACAAGTGAGGTATCATTTTTATCGGGAGACGTGGGGGAACGCTGGGTGGAAGGAAATTCGTGGCTCCTCTCAGATTCCAGAACTTTCTGCCACAGAAATGTGAGGAACATGTGTTTTTTTAGCCAAATTTAGAGGTTTGCAAAGGATTCTGGGTAACAGAACCTGGTCCGAGCCACACAAGCACCCCATCTTGGATTCCCCTAGGTCTCTAGTTTTCAGAAATGCACAGGTTTGGTAGGTTTCCCTAGGTGGCGGCTGAGCTACAGGCCACAATCTACAGGTAGGCACTTTGCAAAAAACACCTCTGTTTTCCTTCACCAATTTGGCTGTGTCCACGTTGCGCTTTGGGGCATTTCCTGTCACGGGCGCTAGGCCTACCCACACAAGTGAGGTATCATTTTTATCGGGAGACATGGGGGAACGCTGGGTGGAAGGAAATTCGTGCCGCCTCTCAGATTCCAGAACTTTCTGCCACAGAAATGTGAGGAACATGTGTTTTTTTAGCCAAATTTTGAGGTTTGCAAAGGATTCTGGGTAACAGAACCTGGTCCGAGCCACACAAGTCACCCCATCTTGGATTCCCCTAGGTCTCTAGTTTTCAGAAATGCACAGGTTTGGTAGTTTTCCCTAGGTGGCGGCTGAGCTACAGGCCAAAATCTACAGGTAGGCACTTTGCAAAAAACACCTCTGTTTTCCTTCACCAATTTGGCTGTGTCCACGTTGCGCTTTGGGGCATTTCCTGTCACGGGCGCTAGGCCTACCCACACAAGTGAGGTATCATTTTTATCGGGAGACGTGGGGGAACGCTGGGTGGAAGGAAATTCGTGGCTCCTCTCAGATTCCAGAACTTTCTGCCACAGAAATGTGAGGAACATGTGTTTTTTTAGCCAACTTTTGAGGTTTGCAAAGGATTCTGGGTAACAGAACCTGGTCCGAGCCACACAAGTCACCCCATCTTGGATTCCCCTAGGTCTCTAGTTTTCAGAAATGCACAGGTTTGGTAGTTTTCCCTAGGTGGCGGCTGAGCTACAGGCCAAAATCTACAGGTAGGCACTTTGCAAAAAACACCTCTGTTTTCCTTCACCAATTTGGCTGTGTCCACGTTGCGCTTTGGGGCATTTCCTGTCACGGGCGCTAGGCCTACCCACACAAGTGAGGTATCATTTTTATCGGGAGACGTGGGGGAACGCTGGGTGGAAGGAAATTCGTGGCTCCTCTCAGATTCCAGAACTTTCTGCCACAGATATGTGAGGAACATGTGTTTTTTTAGGCAAATTTTGAGGTTTGCAAAGGATTCTGGGTAACAGAACCTGGTCCGAGCCACACAAGTCACCCCATCTTGGATTCCCCTAGGTCTCTAGTTTTCAGAAATGCACAGGTTTAGTAGATTTCCCTAGGTGGCGGCTGAGCTACAGGCCAAAATCTACAGGTAGGCACTTTGCAAAAAACACCTCTGTTTTCCTTCACCAATTTGGCTGTGTCCACGTTGCGCTTTGGGGCATTTCCTGTCACGGGCGCTAGGCCTACCCACACAAGTGAGGTATCATTTTTATCGGGAGACGTGGGGGAACGCTGGGTGGAAGGAAATTCGTGGCTCCTCTCAGATTCCAGAACTTTCTGCCACAGAAATGTGAGGATTTTAGCCAAATTTTGAGGTTTGCAAAGGATTCTAGGTAACAGAACCTGGTCCGAGCCACACAAGTCACCCCATCTTAGATTCCCCTAGGTCTCTAGTTTTCAGAAATGCACAGGTTTGGTACGTTTCCCTAGGTGGCGGCTGAGCTACAGGCCAAAATCTACAGGTAGGCACTTTGCAAAAAACACCTCTGTTTTCCTTCACCAATTTGGCTGTGTCCACGTTGCGCTTTGGGGCATTTCCTATCACGGGCGCTAGGCCTACCCACACAAGTGAGGTATCATTTTTATCGGGAGACGTGGGGGAACGCTGGGTGGAAGGAAATTCGTGGCTCCTCTCAGATTCCAGAACTTTCTGCCACAGAAATGTAAGGAAAATGTGTTTTTTTAGCCAAATTTTGAGGTTTGCAAAGGATTCTGGGGAACAGAACCTGGTCCGAGCCACACAAGTCACCCCATCTTGGATTCCCCTAGGTCTCTAGTTTTCAGAAATGCACAGGTTTGGTAGGTTTCCCTAGGTGGCGGCTGAGCTACAGGCCAAAATCTACAGGTAGGCACTTTGCAAAAAACACCTCTGTTTTCCTTCACCAATTTGGCTGTGTCCACGATGCGCTTTGGGGCATTTCCTGTCGCGGGCGCTAGGCCTACCCACACAAGTGAGATATCATTTTTATCGGGAGACGTGGGGGAACGCTGGGTGGAAGGAAATTCGTGCCGCCTCTCAGATTCCAGAACTTTCTGCCACAGAAATGTGAGGAACATGTGTTTTTTTAGCCAAATTTTGAGGTTTGCAAAGGATTCTGGGTAACAGAACCTGGTCCGAGCCACACAAGTCACCCCATCTTAGATTCCCCTAGGTCTCTAGTTTTCAGAAATGCACAGGTTTGGTAGGTTTCCCTAGGTGGCGGCTGAGCTACAGGCCAAAATCTACAGGTAGGCACTTTGCAAAAAACTCCTCTGTTTTCCCTCACCAATTTGGCTGAGTCCACGTTGCACTTTGGGGCATTTCCTGTCACGGGCGCTAGGCCTACCCACACAAGTGAGGTATCATTTTTATCGGGAGACGTGGGGGAACGCTGGGTGGAAGGAAATTCGTGGCTCCTCTCAGATTCCAGAACTTTCTGCCACAGAAATGTGAGGAACATGTGTTTTTTTAAGCCAAATTTTGAGGTTTGCAAAGGATTCTGGGTAACAGAACCTGGTCCGAGCCACACAAGTCACCCCATCTTGGATTCCCCTAGGTCTCTAGTTTTCAGAAATGCACAGGTTTGGTAGGTTTCCCTAGGTGGCGGCTGAGCTACAGGCCAAAATCTACAGGTAGGCACTTTGCAAAAAACATCTCTGTTTTCCTTCACCAATTTGGCTGTGTCCACGTTGCGCTTTGGGGCATTTCCTATCACGGGCGCTAGGCCTACCCACACAAGTGAGGTATCATTTTTATCGGGAGACGTGGGGGAACGCTGGGTGGAAGGAAATTCGTGGCTCCTCTCAGATTCCAGAACTTTCTGCCACAGAAATGTAAGGAACATGTGTTTTTTTAGCCAAATTTTGAGGTTTGCAAAGGATTCTGGGTAACAGAACCTGGTCCGAGCCACACAAGTCACCCCATCTTGGATTCCCCTAGGTCTCTAGTTTTCAGAAATGCACAGGTTTGGTAGGTTTCCCTAGGTGGCGGCTGAGCTACAGGCCAAAATCTACAGGTAGGCACTTTGCAAAAAACACCTCTGTTTTCCTTCACCAATTTGGCTGTGTCCACGTTGCGCTTTGGGGCATTTCCTATCACGGGCGCTAGGCCTACCCACACAAGTGAGGTATCATTTTTATCGGGAGACGTGGGGGAACGCTGGGTGGAAGGAAATTCGTGGCTCCTCTCAGATTCCAGAACTTTCTGCCACAGAAATGTGAGGAACATGTGTTTTTTTAGCCAAATTTTGAGGTTTGCAAAGGATTCTGGGTAACAGAACCTGGTCCGAGCCACACAAGTCACCCCATCTTAGATTCCCCTAGGTCTCTAGTTTTCAGAAATGCACAGGTTTGGTAGGTTTCCCTAGGTGGCGGCTGAGCTACAGGCCAAAATCTACAGGTAGGCACTTTGCAAAAAACACCTCTGTTTTCCTTCACCAATTTGGCTGTGTCCACGATGCGCTTTGGGGCATTTCCTGTCGCGGGCGCTAGGCCTACCCACACAAGTGAGATATCATTTTTATCGGGAGACGTGGGGGAACGCTGGGTGGAAGGAAATTCGTGCCGCCTCTCAGATTCCAGAACTTTCTGCCACAGAAATGTGAGGAACATGTGTTTTTTTAGCCAAATTTTGAGGTTTGCAAAGGATTCTGTGTAACAGAACCTGGTCCGAGCCACACAAGTCACCCCATCTTAGATTCCCCTAGGTCTCTAGTTTTCAGAAATGCACAGGTTTGGTAGGTTTCCCTAGGTGGCGGCTGAGCTACAGGCCAAAATCTACAGGTAGGCACTTTGCAAAAAACTCCTCTGTTTTCCCTCACCAATTTGGCTGAGTCCACGTTGCACTTTGGGGCATTTCCTGTCACGGGCGCTAGGCCTACCCACACAAGTGAGGTATCATTTTTATCGGGAGACGTGGGGGAACGCTGGGTGGAAGGAAATTCGTGGCTCCTCTCAGATTCCAGAACTTTCTGCCACAGAAATGTGAGGAACATGTGTTTTTTTAAGCCAAATTTTGAGGTTTGCAAAGGATTCTGGGTAACAGAACCTGGTCCGAGCCACACAAGTCACCCCATCTTGGATTCCCCTAGGTCTCTAGTTTTCAGAAATGCACAGGTTTGGTAGGTTTCCCTAGGTGGCGGCTGAGCTACAGGCCAAAATCTACAGGTAGGCACTTTGCAAAAAACATCTCTCTTTTCCTTCACCAATTTGGCTGTGTCCACGTTGCGCTTTGGGGCATTTCCTATCACGGGCGCTAGGCCTACCCACACAAGTGAGGTATCATTTTTATCGGGAGACGTGGGGGAACGCTGGGTGGAAGGAAATTCGTGGCTCCCCTCAGATTCCAGAACTTTCTGCCACAGAAATGTAAGGAACATGTGTTTTTTTAGCCAAATTTTGAGGTTTGCAAAGGATTCTGGGTAACAGAACCTGGTCCGAGCCACACAAGTCACCCCATCTTGGATTCCCCTAGGTCTCTAGTTTTCAGAAATGCACAGGTTTGGTAGGTTTCCCTAGGTGGCGGCTGAGCTACAGGCCAAAATCTACAGGTAGGCACTTTGCAAAAAACACCTCTGTTTTCCTTCACCAATTTGGCTGTGTCCACGTTGCGCTTTGGGGCATTTCCTGTCACGGGCGCTAGGCCTACCCACACAAGTGAGGTATCATTTTTATCGGGAGACGTGGGGGAACGCTGGGTGGAAGGAAATTCGTGGCTCCTCTCAGATTCCAGAACTTTCTGCCACAGAAATGTGAGGAACATGTGTTTTTTTAGCCAAATTTTGAGGTTTGCAAAGGATTCTGGGTAACAGAACCTGGTCCGAGCCACACAAGTCACCCCATCTTAGATTCCCCTAGGTCTCTAGTTTTCAGAAATGCACAGGTTTGGTAGGTTTCCCTAGGTGGCGGCTGATCTACAGGCCAAAATCTACAGGTAGGCACTTTGCAAAAAACACCTCTGTTTTCCTTCACCAATTTGGCTGTATCCACGTTGCGCTTTGGGGCATTTCCTATCACGGGCGCTAGGCCTACCCACACAAGTGAGGTATCATTTTTATCGGGAGACGTGGGGGAACGCTGGGTGGAAGGAAATTCGTGGCTCCTCTCAGATTCTAGAACTTTCTGCCACAGAAATGTGAGGAAAATGTGTTTTTTTAGCCAAATTTTGAGGTTTGCAAAGGATTCTGGGGAACAGAACCTGGTCCGAGCCACACAAGTCACCCCATCTTGGATTCCCCTAGGTCTCTAGTTTTCAGAAATGCACAGGTTTGGTAGGTTTCCCTAGGTGGCGGCTGAGCTACAGGCCAAAATCTACAGGTAGGCACTTTGCAAAAAACACCTCTGTTTTCCTTCACCAATTTGGCTGTGTCCACGATGCGCTTTGGGGCATTTCCT
This sequence comes from Pleurodeles waltl, assembly GCF_031143425.1. Taxonomy (NCBI): domain Eukaryota; kingdom Metazoa; phylum Chordata; class Amphibia; order Caudata; family Salamandridae; genus Pleurodeles; species Pleurodeles waltl. The sequence continues at coordinate 188,116,500 of NC_090449.1, read as the reverse complement.
GTCGCGGGCGCTAGGCCTACCCACACAAGTGAGATATCATTTTTATCGGGAGACGTGGGGGAACGCTGGGTGGAAGGAAATTCGTGCCGCCTCTCAGATTCCAGAACTTTCTGCCACAGAAATGTGAGGAACATGTGTTTTTTTAGCCAAATTTTGAGGTTTGCAAAGGATTCTGGGTAACAGAACCTGGTCCGAGCCACACAAGTCACCCCATCTTGGATTCCCCTAGGTCTCTAGTTTTCAGAAATGCACAGGTTTGGTAGGTTTCCCTAGGTGGCGGCTGAGCTACAGGCCAAAATCTACAGGTAGGCACTCTGCAAAAAACTCCTCTGTTTTCCCTCACCAATTTGGCTGAGTCCACGTTGCACTTTGGGGCATTTCCTGTCACGGGCGCTAGGCCTACCCACACAAGTGAGGTATCATTTTTATCGGGAGACGTGGGGGAACGCTGGGTGGAAGGAAATTCGTGGCTCCTCTCAGATTCCAGAACTTTCTGCCACAGAAATGTGAGGAACATGTGTTTTTTTAGCCAAATTTTGAGGTTTGCAAAGGATTCTGGGTAACAGAACCTGGTCCGAGCCACACAAGCACCCCATCTTGGATTCCCCTAGGTCTCTAGTTTTCAGAAATGCACAGGTTTGGTAGGTTTCCCTAGGTGGCGGCTGAGCTACAGGCCAAAATCTACAGGTAGGCTCTTTGCAAAAAACACCTCTGTTTTCCTTCACCAATTTGGCTGTGTCCACGTTGCTCTTTGGGGCATTTCCTGTCACGGGCGCTAGGCCTACCCACACAAGTGAGGTATCATTTTTATCGGGAGACGTGGGGGAACGCTGGGTGGAAGGAAATTCGTGGCTCCTCTCAGATTCCAGAACTTTCTGCCACAGAAATGTGAGGAACATGTGTTTTTTTAGCCAAATTTTGAGGTTTGCAAAGGATTCTGGGTAACAGAACCTGGTCCGAGCCACACAAGCACCCCATCTTGGATTCCCCTAGGTCTCTAGTTTTCAGAAATGCACAGGTTTGGTAGGTTTCCCTAGGTGGCGGCTGAGCTACAGGCCAAAATCTACAGGTAGGCACTTTGCAAAAAACACCTCTGTTTTCCTTCACCAATTTGGCTGTGTCCACGTTGCGCTTTGGGGCATTTCCTGTCACGGGCGCTAGGCCTACCCACACAAGTGAGGTATCATTTTTATCGGGAGACATGGGGGAACGCTGGGTGGAAGGAAATTCGTGCCGCCTCTCAGATTCCAGAACTTTCTGCCACAGAAATGTGAGGAACATGTGTTTTTTTAGCCAAATTTTGAGGTTTGCAAAGGATTCTGGGTAACAGAACCTGGTCCGAGCCACACAAGTCACCCCATCTTGGATTCCCCTAGGTCTCTAGTTTTCAGAAATGCACAGGTTTGGTAGGTTTCCCTAGGTGGCGGCTGAGCTACAGGCCAAAATCTACAGGTAGGCACTTTGCAAAAAACACCTCTGTTTTCCTTCACCAATTTGGCTGTGTCCACGTTGCGCTTTGGGGCATTTCCTTTCACGGACGCGAGGCCTACCCACACAAGTGAGGTATCATTTTTATCGGGAGACGTGGGGGAACGCTGGGTGGAAGGAAATTCGTGCCGCCTCTCAGATTCCAGAACTTTCTGCCACAGAAATGTGAGGAACATGTGTTTTTTTAAGCCAAATTTTGAGGTTTGCAAAGGATTCTGGGTAACAGAACCTGGTCCGAGCCACACAAGTCACCCCATCTTGGATTCCCCTAGGTCTCTAGTTTTCAGAAATGCACAGGTTTGGTAGGTTTCCCTAGGTGGCGGCTGAGCTACAGGCCAAAATCTACAGGTAGGCACTTTGCAAAAAACACCTCTGTTTTCCTTCACCAATTTGGCTGTGTCCACGTTGCGCTTTGGGGCATTTCCTGTCACGGGCGCTAGGCACACCCACACAAGTGAGGTATCATTTTTATCGGGAGACGTGGGGGAACGCTGGGTGGAAGGAAATTCGTGGCTCCTCTCAGATTCCAGAACTTTCTGCCACAGAAATGTGAGGAACATGTGTTTTTTTAGCCAAATTTTGAGGTTTGCAAAGGATTCTGGGTAACAGAACCTGGTCCGAGCCACACAAGTCACCCCATCTTGGATTCCCCTAGGTCTCTAGTTTTCAGAAATGCACAGGTTTGGTAGGTTTCCCTAGGTGGCGGCTGAGCTACAGGCCAAAATCTACAGGTAGGCACTTTGCAAAAAACACCTCTGTTTTCCTTCACTAATTTGGCTGTGTCCACGTTGCGCTTTGGGGCATTTCCTGTCACGGGCGCTAGGCCTACCCACACAAGTGAGGTATCATTTTTATCGGGAGACGTGGGGGAACGCTGGGTGGAAGGAAATTCGTGGCTCCTCTCAGATTCCAGAAATTTCTGCCACAGAAATGTGAGGAACATGTGTTTATTTAGCCAAATTTTGAGGTTTGCAAAGGATTCTGTGTAACAGAACCTGGTCCGAGCCACACAAGTCACCCCATCTTGGATTCCCCTAGGTCTCTAGTTTTCAGAAATGCACAGGTTTGGTAGGTTTCTCTAGGTGGCGGCTGAGCTACAGGCCAAAATCTACAGGTAGGCACTTTGCAAAAAACACCTCTGTTTTCCTTTACCAATTTGACTGTGTCCACGTTGCGCTTTGGGGCATTTCCTGTCACGGGCGCTAGGCACACCCACACAAGTGAGGTATCATTTTTATCGGGAGACGTGGGGGAACGCTGGGTGGAAGGAAATTCGTGGCTCCTCTCAGATTCCAGAACTTTCTGCCACAGAAATGTGAGGAACATGTGTTTTTTTAGCCAAATTTTGAGGTTTGCAAAGGATTCTGGGTAACAGAACCTGGTCCGAGCCACACAAGTCACCCCATCTTGGATTCCCCTAGGTCTCTAGTTTTCAGAAATGCACAGGTTTGGTAGGTTTCCCTAGGTGGCGGCTGAGCTACAGGCCAAAATCTACAGGTAGGCACTTTGCAAAAAACACCTCTGTTTTCCTTCACCAATTTGGCTGTGTCCACGTTGCGCTTTGGGGCATTTCCTGTCACGGGCGCTAGGCCTACCCACACAAGTGAGGTATCATTTTTATCGGGAGACGTGGGGGAACGCTGGGTGGAAGGAAATTCGTGGCTCCTCTCAGATTCCAGAAATTTCTGCCACAGAAATGTGAGGAACATGTGTTTTTTTAGCCAAATTTTGAGGTTTGCAAAGGATTCTGGGTAACAGAACCTGGTCCGAGCCACACAAGTCACCCCATCTTGGATTCCCCTAGGTCTCTAGTTTTCAGAAATGCACAGGTTTGGTAGGTTTCTCTAGGTGGCGGCTGAGCTACAGGCCAAAATCTACAGGTAGGCACTTTCCAAAAAACACCTCTGTTTTCCTTCACCAATTTGGCTGTGTCCACGTTGCGCTTTGGGGCATTTCCTGTCACGGGCGCTAGGCCTACCCACACAAGTGAGGTATCATTTTTATCGGGAGACGTGGGGGAACGCTGGGTGGAAGGAAATTCGTGGCTCCTCTCAGATTCCAGAACTTTCTGCCACAGAAATGTGAGGAACATGTGTTTTTTTAGCCAAATTTTGAGGTTTGCAAAGGATTCTGGGTAACAGAACCTGGTCCGAGCCACACAAGTCACCCCATCTTGGATTCCCCTAGGTCTCTAGTTTTCAGAAATGCACAGGTTTGGTAGGTTTCTCTAGGTGGCGGCTGAGCTACAGGCCAAAATCTACAGGTAGGCACTTTCCAAAAAACACCTCTGTTTTCCTTCACCAATTTGGCTGTGTCCACGTTGCGCTTTGGGGCATTTCCTGTCACGGGCACTAGGCCTACCCACACAAGTGAGGTATCATTTTTATTGGGAGACGTGGGGGAACGCTGGGTGGAAGGAAATTCGTGGCTCCTCCCAGATTCCAGAACTTTCTGCCACAGAAATGTGAGGAACATGTGTTTATTTAGCCAAATTGTGAGGTTTGCAAAGGATTCTGGGTAACAGAACCTGGTCCGAGCCACACAAGTCACCCCATCTTGGATTCCCCTAGGTCTCTAGTTTTCAGAAATGCACAGGTTTGGTAGGTTTCTCTAGGTGGCGGCTGAGCTACAGGCCAAAATCTACAGGTAGGCACTTTGCAAAAAACACCTCTGTTTTCCTTCACCAATTTGGCTGTGTCCACGTTGCGCTTTGGGGCATTTCCTGTCACGGGCGCTAGGCACACCCACACAAGTGAGGTATCATTTTTATCGGGAGACGTGGGGGAACGCTGGGTGGAAGGAAATTCGTGGCTCCTCTCAGATTCCAGAACTTTCTGCCACAGAAATGTGGGGAACATGTGTTTTTTTAGCCACATTTTGAGGTTTGCAAAGGATTCTGGGTAACAGAACCTGGTCCGAGCCACACAAGCACCCCATCTTGGATTCCCCTAGGTCTCTAGTTTTCAGAAATGCACAGGTTTGGTAGGGTTCCCTAGGTGGCGGCTGAGCTACAGGCCAAAATCTACAGGTAGGCACTTTGCAAAAAACACCTCTGTTTTCCTTCACCAATTTGGCTGTGTCCACGTTGCGCTTTGGGGCATTTCCTGTCACGGGCGCTAGGCCTACCCACACAAGTGAGGTATCATTTTTATCGGGAGACATGGGGGAACGCTGGGTGGAAGGAAATTCGTGCCGCCTCTCAGATTCCAGAACTTTCTGCCACAGAAATGTGAGGAACATGTGTTTTTTTAGCCAAATTTTGAGGTTTGCAAAGGATTCTGGGTAACAGAACGTGGTCCGAGCCACACAAGTCACCCCATCTTGGATTCCCCTAGGTCTCTAGTTTTCAGAAATGCACAGGTTTGGTAGGTTTCCCCAGGTGGCGGCTGAGCTACAGGCCAAAATCTACAGGTAGGCTCTTTGCAAAAAACACCTCTGTTTTCCTTCACCAATTTGGCTGTGTCCACGTTGCGCTTTGGGGCATTTCCTGTCACGGGCGCTAGGCACACCCACACAAGTGAGGTATCATTTTTATCGGGAGACGTGGGGGAACGCTGGGTGGAAGGAAATTCGTGGCTCCTCTCAGATTCCAGAACTTTCTGCCACAGAAATGTGAGGAACATGTGTTTTTTTAGCCAAATTTTGAGGTTTGCAAAGGATTCTGGGTAACAGAACCTGGTCCGAGCCACACAAGCACCCCATCTTGGATTCCCCTAGGTCTCTAGTTTTCAGAAATGCACAGGTTTGGTAGGTTTCCCTAGGTGGCGGCTGAGCTACAGGCCAAAATCTACAGGTAGGCACTTTGCAAAAAACACCTCTGTTTTCCTTCACCAATTTGGCTGTGTCCACGTTGCGCTTTGGGGCATTTCCTGTCACGGGCGCTAGGCCTACCCACACAAGTGAGGTATCATTTTTATCGGGAGACATGGGGGAACGCTGGGTGGAAGGAAATTCGTGCCGCCTCTCAGATTCCAGAACTTTCTGCCACAGAAATGTGAGGAACATGTGTTTTTTTAGCCAAATTTTGAGGTTTGCAAAGGATTCTGGGTAACAGAACCTGGTCCGAGCCACACAAGTCACCCCATCTTGGATTCCCCTAGGTCTCTAGTTTTCAGAAATGCACAGGTTTGGTAGGTTTCCCTAGGTGGCGGCTGAGCTACAGGCCAAAATCTACAGGTAGGCACTTTGCAAAAAACACCTCTGTTTTCCTTCACCAATTTGGCTGTGTCCACGTTGCGCTTTGGGGCATTTCCTTTCACGGACGCGAGGCCTACCCACACAAGTGAGGTATCATTTTTATCGGGAGACGTGGGGGAACGCTGGGTGGAAGGAAATTCGTGCCGCCTCTCAGATTCCAGAACTTTCTGCCACAGAAATGTGAGGAACATGTGTTTTTTTAAGCCAAATTTTGAGGTTTGCAAAGGATTCTGGGTAACAGAACCTGGTCCGAGCCACACAAGTCACCCCATCTTGGATTCCCCTAGGTCTCTAGTTTTCAGAAATGCACAGGTTTGGTAGGTTTCCCTAGGTGGCGGCTGAGCTACAGGCCAAAATCTACAGGTAGGCACTTTGAAAAAAACACCTCTGTTTTCCTTCACCAATTTGGCTGTGTCCACGTTGCGGTTTGGGGCATTTCCTGTCACGGGCGCTAGGCCTACCCACACAAGTGAGGTATCATTTTTATCGGGAGACATAGGGGAACGCTGGGTGGAAGGAAATTCGTGCCGCCTCTCAGATTCCAGAACTTTCTGCCACAGAAATGTGAGGAACATGTGTTTTTTTAGCCAAATTTTGAGGTTTGCAAAGGATTCTGGGTAACAGAACCTGGTCCGAGCCACACAAGTCACCCCATCTTGGATTCCCCTAGGTCTCTAGTTTTCAGAAATGCACAGGTTTGGTAGGTTTCCCTAGGTGGCGGCTGAGCTACAGGCCAAAATCTACAGGTAGGCACTTTGCAAAAAACACCTCTGTTTTCCTTCACCAATTTGGCTGTGTCCACGTTGCGCTTTGGGGCATTTCCTGTCACGGGCGCTAGGCCTACCCACACAAGTGAGGTATCATTTTTATCGGGAGACGTGGGGGAACGCTGGGTGGAAGGAAATTCGTGGCTCCTCTCAGATTCCAGAACTTTCTGCCACAGAAATGTGAGGAACATGTGTTTTTTTAGCCAAATTTTGAGGTTTGCAAAGGATTCTGGGTAACAGAACCTGGTCCGAGCCACACAAGTCACCCCATCTTGGATTCCCCTAGGTCTCTAGTTTTCAGAAATGCACAGGTTTGGTAGGTTTCTCTAGGTGGCGGCTGAGCTACAGGCCAAAATCTACAGGTAGGCACTTTCCAAAAAACACCTCTGTTTTCCTTCACCAATTTGGCTGTGTCCACGTTGCGCTTTGGGGCATTTCCTGTCACGGGCGCTAGGCCTACCCACACAAGTAAGGTATCATTTTTATCGGGAGACATGGGGGAACGCTGGGTGGAAGGAAATTCGTGGCTCCTCTCAGATTCCAGAACTTTCTGCCACAGAAATGTGAGGAACATGTGTTTTTTTAGCCAAATTTTGAGGTTTGCAAAGGATTCTGGGTAACAGAACCTGGTCCGAGCCACACAAGTCACCCCATCTTGGATTCCCCTAGGTCTCTAGTTTTCAGAAATGCACAGGTTTGGTAGGTTTCTCTAGGTGGCGGCTGAGCTACAGGCCAAAATCTACAGGTAGGCACTTTCCAAAAAACACCTCTGTTTTCCTTCACCAATTTGGCTGTGTCCACGTTGCGCTTTGGGGCATTTCCTGTCACGGGCACTAGGCCTACCCACACAAGTGAGGTATCATTTTTATTGGGAGACGTGGGGGAACGCTGGGTGGAAGGAAATTCGTGGCTCCTCCCAGATTCCAGAACTTTCTGCCACAGAAATGTGAGGAACATGTGTTTATTTAGCCAAATTGTGAGGTTTGCAAAGGATTCTGGGTAACAGAACCTGGTCCGAGCCACACAAGTCACCCCATCTTGGATTCCCCTAGGTCTCTAGTTTTCAGAAATGCACAGGTTTGGTAGGTTTCTCTAGGTGGCGGCTGAGCTACAGGCCAAAATCTACAGGTAGGCACTTTGCAAAAAACACCTCTGTTTTCCTTCACCAATTTGGCTGTGTCCACGTTGCGCTTTGGGGCATTTCCTGTCACGGGCGCTAGGCACACCCACACAAGTGAGGTATCATTTTTATCGGGAGACGTGGGGGAACGCTGGGTGGAAGGAAATTCGTGGCTCCTCTCAGATTCCAGAACTTTCTGCCACAGAAATGTGGGGAACATGTGTTTTTTTAGCCAAATTTTGAGGTTTGCAAAGGATTCTGGGTAACAGAACCTGGTCCGAGCCACACAAGCACCCCATCTTGGATTCCCCTAGGTCTCTAGTTTTCAGAAATGCACAGGTTTGGTAGGTTTCCCTAGGTGGCGGCTGAGCTACAGGCCAAAATCTACAGGTAGGCACTTTGCAAAAAACACCTCTGTTTTCCTTCACCAATTTGGCTGTGTCCACGTTGCGCTTTGGGGCATTTCCTGTCACGGGCGCTAGGCCTACCCACACAAGTGAGGTATCATTTTTATCGGGAGACATGGGGGAACGCTGGGTGGAAGGAAATTCGTGCCGCCTCTCAGATTCCAGAACTTTCTGCCACAGAAATGTGAGGAACATGTGTTTTTTTAGCCAAATTTTGAGGTTTGCAAAGGATTCTGGGTAACAGAACGTGGTCCGAGCCACACAAGTCACCCCATCTTGGATTCCCCTAGGTCTCTAGTTTTCAGAAATGCACAGGTTTGGTAGGTTTCCCCAGGTGGCGGCTGAGCTACAGGCCAAAATCTACAGGTAGGCTCTTTGCAAAAAACACCTCTGTTTTCCTTCACCAATTTGGCTGTGTCCACGTTGCGCTTTGGGGCATTTCCTGTCACGGGCGCTATGCACACCCACACAAGTGAGGTATCATTTTTATCGGGAGACGTGGGGGAACGCTGGGTGGAAGGAAATTCGTGGCTCCTCTCAGATTCCAGAACTTTCTGCCACAGAAATGTGAGGAACATGTGTTTTTTTAGCCAAATTTTGAGGTTTGCAAAGGATTCTGGGTAACAGAACCTGGTCCGAGCCACACAAGCACCCCATCTTGGATTCCCCTAGGTCTCTAGTTTTCAGAAATGCACAGGTTTGGTAGGTTTCCCTAGGTGGCGGCTGAGCTACAGGCCAAAATCTACAGGTAGGCACTTTGCAAAAAACACCTCTGTTTTCCTTCACCAATTTGGCTGTGTCCACGTTGCGCTTTGGGGCATTTCCTGTCACGGGCGCTAGGCCTACCCACACAAGTGAGGTATCATTTTTATCGGGAGACATGGGGGAACGCTGGGTGGAAGGAAATTCGTGCCGCCTCTCAGATTCCAGAACTTTCTGCCACAGAAATGTGAGGAACATGTGTTTTTTTAGCCAAATTTTGAGGTTTGCAAAGGATTCTGGGTAACAGAACCTGGTCCGAGCCACACAAGTCACCCCATCTTGGATTCCCCTAGGTCTCTAGTTTTCAGAAATGCACAGGTTTGGTAGGTTTCCCTAGGTGGCGGCTGAGCTACAGGCCAAAATCTACAGGTAGGCACTTTGCAAAAAACACCTCTGTTTTCCTTCACCAATTTGGCTGTGTCCACGTTGCGCTTTGGGGCATTTCCTTTCACGGACGCGAGGCCTACCCACACAAGTGAGGTATAATTTTTATCGGGAGACGTGGGGGAACGCTGGGTGGAAGGAAATTCGTGCCGCCTCTCAGATTCCAGAACTTTCTGCCACAGAAATGTGAGGAACATGTGTTTTTTTAGCCAAATTTTGAGGTTTGCAAAGGATTCTGGGTAACAGAACCTGGTCCGAGCCACACAAGTCACCCCATCTTGGATTCCCCTAGGTCTCTAGTTTTCAGAAATGCACAGGTTTGGTAGGTTTCTCTAGGTGGCGGCTGAGCTACAGGCCAAAATCTACAGGTAGGCACTTTCCAAAAAACACCTCTGTTTTCCTTCACCAATTTGGCTGTGTCCACGTTGCGCTTTGGGGCATTTCCTGTCACGGGCGCTAGGCCTACCCACACAAGTGAGGTATCATTTTTATCGGGAGACATGGGGGAACGCTGGGTGGAAGGAAATTCGTGGCTCCTCTCAGATTCCAGAACTTTCTGCCACAGAAATGTGAGGAACATGTGTTTTTTTAGCCAAATTTTGAGGTTTGCAAAGGATTCTGGGTAACAGAACCTGGTCCGAGCCACACAAGTCACCCCATCTTGGATTCCCCTAGGTCTCTAGTTTTCAGAAATGCACAGGTTTGGTAGGTTTCTCTAGGTGGCGGCTGAGCTACAGGCCAAAATCTACAGGTAGGCACTTTCCAAAAAACACCTCTGTTTTCCTTCACCAATTTGGCTGTGTCCACGTTGCGCTTTGGGGCATTTCCTGTCACGGGCACTAGGCCTACCCACACAAGTGAGGTATCATTTTTATTGGGAGACGTGGGGGAACGCTGGGTGGAAGGAAATTCGTGGCTCCTCCCAGATTCCAGAACTTTCTGCCACAGAAATGTGAGGAACATGTGTTTATTTAGCCAAATTGTGAGGTTTGCAAAGGATTCTGGGTAACAGAACCTGGTCCGAGCCACACAAGTCACCCCATCTTGGATTCCCCTAGGTCTCTAGTTTTCAGAAATGCACAGGTTTGGTAGGTTTCTCTAGGTGGCGGCTGAGCTACAGGCCAAAATCTACAGGTAGGCACTTTGCAAAAAACACATCTGTTTTCCTTCACCAATTTGGCTGTGTCCACGTTGCGCTTTGGGGCATTTCCTGTCACGGGCGCTAGGCACACCCACACAAGTGAGGTATCATTTTTATCGGGAGACGTGGGGGAACGCTGGGTGGAAGGAAATTTGTGGCTCCTCTCAGATTCCAGAACTTTCTGCCACAGAAATGTGGGGAACATGTGTTTTTTTAGCCAAATTTTGAGGTTTGCAAAGGATTCTAGGTAACAGAACCTGGTCGGAGCCACACAAGTCACCCCATCTTGGATTCCCCTAGGTCTCTAGTTTTCAGAAATGCACAGGTTTGGTAGGTTTCCCTAGGTGGCGGCTGAGCTACAGGCCAAAATCTACAGGTAGGCACTTTGCAAAAAACACCTCTGTTTTCCTTCACCAATTTGGCTGTGTCCACGATGCGCTTTGGGGCATTTCCTGTCGCGGGCGCTAGGCCTACCCACACAAGTGAGATATCATTTTTATCGGGAGACGTGGGGGAACGCTGGGTGGAAGGAAATTCGTGCCGCCTCTCAGATTCCAGAACTTTCTGCCACAGAAATGTGAGGAACATGTGTTTTTTTAGCCAAATTTTGAGGTTTGCAAAGGATTCTGGGAAACAGAACCTGGTCCGAGCCACACAAGTCACCCCATCTTAGATTCCCCTAGGTCTCTAGTTTTCAGAAATGCACAGGTTTGGTAGGTTTCCCTAGGTGGCGGCTGAGCTACAGGCCAAAATCTACAGGTAGGCACTTTGCAAAAAACTCCTCTGTTTTCCCTCACCAATTTGGCTGAGTCCACGTTGCACTTTGGGGCATTTCCTGTCACGGGCGCTAGGCCTACCCTCACAAGTGAGGTATCATTTTTATCGGGAGACGTGGGGGAACGCTGGGTGGAAGGAAATTCGTGGCTCCTCTCAGATTCCAGAACTTTCTGCCACAGAAATGTGAGGAACATGTGTTTTTTTAAGCCAAATTTTGAGGTTTGCAAAGGATTCTGGGTAACAGAACCTGGTCCGAGCCACACAAGTCACCCCATCTTGGATTCCCCTAGGTCTCTAGTTTTCAGAAATGCACAGGTTTGGTAGGTTTCCCTAGGTGGCGGCTGAGCTACAGGCCAAAATCTACAGGTAGGCACTTTGCAAAAAACATCTCTGTTTTCCTTCACCAATTTGGCTGTGTCCACGTTGCGCTTTGGGGCATTTCCTATCACGGGCGCTAGGCCTACCCACACAAGTGAGGTATCATTTTTATCGGGAGACGTGGGGGAACGCTGGGTGGAAGGAAATTCGTGGCTCCTCTCAGATTCCAGAACTTTCTGCCACAGAAATGTAAGGAACATGTGTTTTTTTTGCCAAATTTTGAGGTTTGCAAAGGATTCTGGGTAACAGAACCTGGTCCGAGCCACACAAGTCACCCCATCTTGGATTCCCCTAGGTCTCTAGTTTTCAGAAATGCACAGGTTTGGTAGGTTTCCCTAGGTGGCGGCTGAGCTACAGGCCAAAATCTACAGGTAGGCACTTTGCAAAAAACACCTCTGTTTTCCTTCACCAATTTGGCTGTTTCCACGTTGCGCTTTGGGGCATTTCCTGTCACGGGCGCTAGGCCTACCCACACAAGTGAGGTATCATTTTTATCGGGAGACGTGGGGGAACGCTGGGTGGAAGGAAATTCGTGGCTCCTCTCAGATTCCAGAACTTTCTGCAACAGAAATGTGAGGAACATGTGTTTTTTTAAGCCAAATTTTGAGGTTTGCAAAGGATTCTGTGTAACAGAACCTGGTCCGAGCCACACAAGTCACCCCATCTTGGATTCCCCTAGGTCTCTAGTTTTCAGAAATGCACAGGTTTGGTAGGTTTCCCTAGGTGGCGGATGAGCTACAGGCCAAAATCTACAGGTAGGCACTTTGCAAAAAACTCCTCTGGTTTCCTTCACCAATTTGGCTGTGTCCACGTTGCACTTTGGGGCAGTTCCTGTCACGGGCGCTAGGCCTACCCACACAAGTGAGGTATCATTTTTATCGGGAGACGTGGGGGAACGCTGGGTGGAAGGAAATTCGTGCCGCCTCTCAGATTCCAGAACTTTCTGCAACAGAAATGTGAGGAACATGTGTTTTTTTAGCCAAATTTTGAGGTTTGCAAAGGATTCTGGGTAACAGAACCTGGTCCGAGCCACACAAGTCACCCCATCTTAGATTCCCCTAGGTCTCTAGTTTTCAGAAATGCACAGGTTTGGTAGGTTTCCCTAGGTGGCGGCTGAGCTACAGACCAAAATCTACAGGTAGGCACTTTGCAAAAAACTCCTCTGTTTTCCCTCACCAATTTGGCTGTGTCCACGTTGCACTTTGGGGCAGTTCCTGTCACGGGCGCTAGGCCTACCCACACAAGTGAGGTATCATTTTTATCGGGAGACGTGGGGGAACGCTGGGTGGAAGGAAATTCGTGCCGCCTCTCAGATTCCAGAACTTTCTGCCACAGAAATGTGAGGAACATGTGTTTTTTTAGCCAAATTTTGAGGTTTGCAAAGGATTCTGGGTAACAGAACCTGGTCCGAGCCACACAAGTCACCCCATCTTAGATTCCCCTAGGTCTCTAGTTTTCAGAAATGCACAGGTTTGGTAGGTTTCCCTAGGTGGCGGCTGAGCTACAGGCCAAAATCTACAGGTAGGCACTTTGCAAAAAACACCTCTGTTTTCCCTCACCAATTTGGCTGTGTCCACGTTGCGCTTTGGGGCATTTCCTGTCACGGGCGCTAGGCCTACCCACACAAGTGAGGTATCATTTTTATCGGGAGACGTGGGGGAACGCTGGGTGGAAGGAAATTCGTGGCTCCTCTCAGATTCCAGAACTTTCTGCCACAGAAATGTGAGGAACATGTGTTTTGTTAGTCAAATTTTGAGGTTTGCAAAGGATTCTGGGTAACAGAACCTGGTCCGAGCCACACAAGTCACCCCATCTTGGATTCCCCTAGGTCTCTAGTTTTCAGAAATGCACAGGTTTGGTAGGTTTCCCTAGGTGGCGGCTGAGCTACAGGCCAAAATCTACAGGTAGGCACTTTGCAAAAAACACCTCTGTTTTCCTTCACCAATTTGGCTGTGTCCACGTTGCGCTTTGGGGCATTTCCTGTCACGGGCGCTAGGCACACCCACACAAGTGAGGTATCATTTTTATCGGGAGACGTGGGGGAACGCTGGGTGGAAGGAAATTCGTGGCTCCTCTCAGATTCCAGAACTTTCTGCCACAGAAATGTGAGGAACATGTGTTTTTTTAGCCAAATTTTGAGGTTTGCAAAGGATTCTGGGTAACAGAACCTGGTCCGAGCCACACAAGTCACCCCATCTTGGATTCCCCTAGGTCTCTAGTTTTCAGAAATGCACAGGTTTGGTAGTTTTCCCCAGGTGGCGGCTGAGCTACAGGCCAAAATCTACAGGTAGGCAATTTGCAAAAAACACCTCTGTTTTCCTTCACCAATTTGGCTGTGTCCACGTTGCGCTTTGGGGCATTTCCTGTCACGGGCGCTAGGCCTACCCACACAAGTGAGGTATCATTTTTATCGAGAGACGTGGGGGAACGCTGGGTGGAAGGAAATTCGTGGCTCCTCTCAGATTCCAGAACTTTCTGCCACAGAAATGTGAGGAACATGTGTTTTTTTAGCCAACTTTTGAGGTTTGCAAAGGATTCTGGGTAACAGAACGTGGTCCGAGCCACACAAGTCACCCCATCTTGGATTCCCCTAGGTCTCTAGTTTTCAGAAATGCACAGGTTTGGTAGGTTTCCCTAGGTGGCGGCTGAGCTACAGGCCAAAATCTACAGGTAGGCACTTTGCAAAAAACACCTCTGTTTTGCTTCACCAATTTGGCTGTGTCCACGTTGCGCTTTGGGGCATTTCCTGTCACGGGCGCTAGGCCTACCCACACAAGTGAGGTATCATTTTTATCAGGAGACATGGGGGAACACTGGGTGGAAGGAAATTCGTGCCGCCTCTCAGATTCCAGAACTTTCTGCCACAGAAATGTGAGGAACATGTGTTTTTTAAGCCAAATTTTGAGGTTTGCAAAGGATTCTGGGTAACAGAACCTGGTCCGAGCCACACAAGTCACCCCATCTTGGATTCCCCTAGGTCTCTAGTTTTCAGAAATGCACAGGTTTGGTAGGTTTCCCTAGGTGGCGGCTGAGCTACAGGCCAAAATCTACAGGTAGGCACTTTGCAAAAAACACCTCTGTTTTCCTTCACCAATTTGGCTGTGTCCACGTTGCGCTTTGGGGCATTTCCTTTCACGGACGCGAGGCCTACCCACACAAGTGAGGTATCATTTTTATCAGGAGACGTGGGGGAACGCTGGGTGGAAGGAAATTCGTGCCGCCTCTCAGATTCCAGAACTTTCTGCCACAGAAATGTGAGGAACATGTGTTTTTTTAGCCAAATTTTGAGGTTTGCAAAGGATTCTGGGTAACAGAACCTGGTCCGAGCCACACAAGTCACCCCATCTTAGATTCCCCTAGGTCTCTAGTTTTCAGAAATGCACAGGTTTGGTAGGTTTCCCTAGGTGGCGGCTGAGCTACAGGCCAAAATCTACAGGTAGGCACTTTGCAAAAAACACCTCTGTTTTCCCTCACCAATTTGGCTGTGTCCACGTTGCGCTTTGGGGCATTTCCTGTCACGGGCGCTAGGCCTACCCACACAAGTGAGGTATCATTTTTATCGGGAGACGTGGGGGAACGCTGGGTGGAAGGAAATTCGTGGCTCCTCTCAGATTCCAGAACTTTCTGCCACAGAAATTTGAGGAACATGTGTTTTGTTAGTCAAATTTTGAGGTTTGCAAAGGATTCTGGGTAACAGAACCTGGTCCGAGCCACACAAGTCACCCCATCTTGGATTCCCCTAGGTCTCTAGTTTTCAGAAATGCACAGGTTTGGTAGGTTTCCCTAGGTGGCGGCTGAGCTACAGGCCAAAATCTACAGGTAGGCACTTTGCAAAAAACACCTCTGTTTTCCTTCACCAATTTGGCTGTGTCCACGTTGCGCTTTGGGGCATTTCCTGTCACGGGCGCTAGGCACACCCACACAAGTGAGGTATCATTTTTATCGGGAGACGTGGGGGAACGCTGGGTGGAAGGAAATTCGTGGCTCCTCTCAGATTCCAGAACTTTCTGCCACAGAAATGTGAGGAACATGTGTTTTTTTAGCCAAATTTTGAGGTTTGCAAAGGATTCTGGGTAACAGA
Source organism: Pleurodeles waltl (assembly GCF_031143425.1). Taxonomy (NCBI): domain Eukaryota; kingdom Metazoa; phylum Chordata; class Amphibia; order Caudata; family Salamandridae; genus Pleurodeles; species Pleurodeles waltl. The sequence continues at coordinate 188,100,998 of NC_090449.1, read as the reverse complement.
ACCTGGTCCGAGCCACACAAGTCACCCCATCTTGGATTCCCCTAGGTCTCTAGTTTTCAGAAATGCACAGGTTTGGTAGTTTTCCCCAGGTGGCGGCTGAGCTACAGGCCAAAATCTACAGGTAGGCAATTTGCAAAAAACACCTCTGTTTTCCTTCACCAATTTGGCTGTGTCCACGTTGCGCTTTGGGGCATTTCCTGTCACGGGCGCTAGGCCTACCCACACAAGTGAGGTATCATTTTTATCGAGAGACGTGGGGGAACGCTGGGTGGAAGGAAATTCGTGGCTCCTCTCAGATTCCAGAACTTTCTGCCACAGAAATGTGAGGAACATGTGTTTTTTTAGCCAACTTTTGAGGTTTGCAAAGGATTCTGGGTAACAGAACCTGGTCCGAGCCACACAAGTCACCCCATCTTGGATTCCCCTAGGTCTCTAGTTTTCAGAAATGCACAGGTTTGGTAGTTTTCCCTAGGTGGCGGCTGAGCTACAGGCCAAAATCTACAGGTAGGCACTTTGCAAAAAACACCTCTGTTTTCTTTCACCAATTTGGCTGTGTCCACGTTGCGCTTTGGGGCATTTCCTGTCACGGGCGCTAGGCCTACCCGCACAAGTGAGGTATCATTTTTATCGGGAGACGTGGGGGAACGCTGGGTGTAAGGAAATTCGTGGCTCCTCTCAGATTCCAGAACTTTCTGCCACAGAAATGTGAGGAACATGTGTTTTTTTAGCCAAATTTTGAGGTTTGCAAAGGATTCTGGGTAACAGAACCTGGTCCGAGCCACACAAGTCACCCCATCTTGGATTCCCCTAGGTCTCTAGTTTTCAGAAATGCACAGGTTTGGTAGGTTTCCCTAGGTGGCGGCTGAGCTACAGGCCAAAATCTACAGGTAGGCACTTTGCAAAAAACACCTCTGTTTTCCTTCACCAATTTGGCTGTGTGCACGTTGCGCTTTGGGGCATTTCCTTTCACGGACGCGAGGCCTACCCACACAAGTGAGGTATCATTTTTATCAGGAGACGTGGGGGAACGCTGGGTGGAAGGAAATTCGTGCCGCCTCTCAGATTCCAGAACTTTCTGCCACAGAAATGTGAGGAACATGTGTTTTTTTAGCCAAATTTTGAGGTTTGCAAAGGATTCTGGGTAACAGAACCTGGTCCGAGCCACACAAGTCACCCCATCTTAGATTCCCCTAGGTCTCTAGTTTTCAGAAATGCACAGGTTTGGTAGGTTTCCCTAGGTGGCGGCTGAGCTACAGGCCAAAATCTACAGGTAGGCACTTTGCAAAAAACACCTCTGTTTTCCCTCACCAATTTGGCTGTGTCCACGTTGCGCTTTGGGGCATTTCCTGTCACGGGCGCTAGGCCTACCCACACAAGTGAGGTATCATTTTTATCGGGAGACGTGGGGGAACGCTGGGTGGAAGGAAATTCGTGGCTCCTCTCAGATTCCAGAACTTTCTGCAACAGAAATTTGAGGAACATGTGTTTTGTTAGTCAAATTTTGAGGTTTGCAAAGGATTCTGGGTAACAGAACCTGGTCCGAGCCACACAAGTCACCCCATCTTGGATTCCCCTAGGTCTCTAGTTTTCAGAAATGCACAGGTTTGGTAGGTTTCCCTAGGTGGCGGCTGAGCTACAGGCCAAAATCTACAGGTAGGCACTTTGCAAAAAACACCTCTGTTTTCCTTCACCAATTTGGCTGTGTCCACGTTGCGCTTTGGGGCATTTCCTGTCACGGGCGCTAGGCACACCCACACAAGTGAGGTATCATTTTTATCGGGAGACGTGGGGGAACGCTGGGTGGAAGGAAATTCGTGGCTCCTCTCAGATTCCAGAACTTTCTGCCACAGAAATGTGAGGAACATGTGTTTTTTTAGCCAAATTTTGAGGTTTGCAAAGGATTCTGGGTAACAGAACCTGGTCCGAGCCACACAAGTCACCCCATCTTGGATTCCCCTAGGTCTCTAGTTTTCAGAAATGCACAGGTTTGGTAGTTTTCCCCAGGTGGCGGCTGAGCTACAGGCCAAAATCTACAGGTAGGCAATTTGCAAAAAACACCTCTGTTTTCCTTCACCAATTTGGCTGTGTCCACGTTGCGCTTTGGGGCATTTCCTGTCACGGGCGCTAGGCCTACCCACACAAGTGAGGTATCATTTTTATCGAGAGGCGTGGGGGAACGCTGGGTGGAAGGAAATTCGTGGCTCCTCTCAGATTCCAGAACTTTCTGCCACAGAAATGTGAGGAACATGTGTGTTTTTAGCCAACTTTTGAGGTTTGCAAAGGATTCTGGGTAACAGAACCTGGTCCGAGCCACACAAGTCACCCCATCTTGGATTCCCCTAGGTCTCTAGTTTTCAGAAATGCACAGGTTTGGTAGTTTTCCCTAGGTGGCGGCTGAGCTACAGGCCAAAATCTACAGGTAGGCACTTTGCAAAAAACACCTCTGTTTTCCTTCACCAATTTGGCTGTGTCCACGTTGCGCTTTGGGGCATTTCCTGTCACGGGCGCTAGGCCTACCCACACAAGTGAGGTATCATTTTTATCGGGAGACATGGGGGAACGCTGGGTGGAAGGAAATTCGTGCCGCCTCTCAGATTCCAGAACTTTCTGCCACAGAAATGTGAGGAACATGTGTTTTTTTAGCCAAATTTTGAGGTTTGCAAAGGATTCTGGGTAACAGAACCTGGTCCGAGCCACACAAGTCACCCCATCTTGGATTCCCCTAGGTCTCTAGTTTTCAGAAATGCACAGGTTTGGTAGGTTTCCCTAGGTGGCGGCTGAGCTACAGGCCAAAATCTACAGGTAGGCACTTTGCAAAAAACACCTCTGTTTTCCTTCACCAATTTGGCTGTGTCCACGTTGCGCTTTGGGGCATTTCCTGTCACGGGCGCTAGGCCTACCCACACAAGTGAGGTATCATTTTTATCGGGAGACGTGGGGGAACGCTGGGTGGAAGGAAATTCGTGGCTCCTCTCAGATTCCAGAACTTTCTGCCACAGAAATGTGAGGAACATGTGTTTTTTTAGCCAAATTTTGAGGTTTGCAAAGGATTCTGGGTAACAGAACCTGGTCCGAGCCACACAAGTCACCCCATCTTGGATTCCCCTAGGTCTCTAGTTTTCAGAAATGCACAGGTTTGGTAGGTTTCTCTAGGTGGCGGCTGAGCTACAGGCCAAAATCTACAGGTAGGCACTTTCCAAAAAACACCTCTGTTTTCCTTCACCAATTTGGCTGTGTCCACGTTGCGCTTTGGGGCATTTCCTCTCACGGGCGCTAGGCCTACCCACACAAGTGAGGTATCATTTTTATCGGGAGACGTGGGGGAACGCTGGGTGGAAGGAAATTCGTGGCTCCTCTCAGATTCCAGAACTTTCTGCCACAGAAATGTGAGGAACATGTGTTTTTTTAGCCAAATTTTGAGGTTTGCAAAGGATTCTGGGTAACAGAACCTGGTCCGAGCCACACAAGTCACCCCATCTTGGATTCCCCTAGGTCTCTAGTTTTCAGAAATGCACAGGTTTGGTAGGTTTCTCTAGGTGGCGGCTGAGCTACAGGCCAAAATCTACAGGTAGGCACTTTGCAAAAAACACCTCTGTTTTCCTTCACCAATTTGGCTGTGTCCACGTTGCGCTTTGGGGCATTTCCTGTCACGGGCGCTAGGCACACCCACACAAGTGAGGTATCATTTTTATCGGGAGACGTGGGGGAACGCTGGGTGGAAGGAAATTCGTGGCTCCTCTCAGATTCCAGAACTTTCTGCCACAGAAATGTGGGGAACATGTGTTTTTTTAGCCAAATTTTGAGGTTTGCAAAGGATTCTGGGTAACAGAACCTGGTCTGAGCCACACAAGCACCCCATCTTGGATTCCCCTAGGTCTCTAGTTTTCAGAAATGCACAGGTTTGGTAGGTTTCCCTAGGTGGCGGCTGAGCTACAGGCCAAAATCTACAGGTAGGCACTTTGCAAAAAACACCTCTGTTTTCCTTCACCAATTTGGCTGTGTCCACGTTGCGCTTTGGGGCATTTCCTGTCACGGGCGCTAGGCCTACCCACACAAGTGAGGTATCATTTTTATCGGGAGACATGGGGGAACGCTGGGTGGAAGGAAATTCGTGCCGCCTCTCAGATTCCAGAACTTTCTGCCACAGAAATGTGAGGAACATGTGTTTTTTAGCCAAATTTTGAGGTTTGCAAAGGATTCTGGGTAACAGAACCTGGTCCGAGCCACACAAGTCACCCCATCTTGGATTCCCCTAGGTCTCTAGTTTTCAGAAATGCACAGGTTTGGTAGGTTTCCCCAGGTGGCGGCTGAGCTACAGGCCAAAATCTACAGGTAGGCTCTTTGCAAAAAACACCTCTGTTTTCCTTCACCAATTTGGCTGTGTCCACGTTGCGCTTTGGGGCATTTCCTGTCACGGGCGCTAGGCACACCCACACAAGTGAGGTATCATTTTTATCGGGAGACGTGGGGGAACGCTGGGTGGAAGGAAATTCGTGGCTCCTCTCAGATTCCAGAACTTTCTGCCACAGAAATGTGAGGAACATGTGTTTTTTTAGCCAAATTTTGAGGTTTGCAAAGGATTCTGGGTAACAGAACCTGGTCCGAGCCACACAAGCACCCCATCTTGGATTCCCCTAGGTCTCTAGTTTTCAGAAATGCACAGGTTTGGTAGGTTTCCCTAGGTGGCGGCTGAGCTACAGGCCAAAATCTACAGGTAGGCACTTTGCAAAAAACACCTCTGTTTTCCTTCACCAATTTGGCTGTGTCCACGTTGCGCTTTGGGGCATTTCCTGTCACGGGCGCTAGGCCTACCCACACAAGTGAGGTATCATTTTTATCGGGAGACATGGGGGAACGCTGGGTGGAAGGAAATTCGTGCCGCCTCTCAGATTCCAGAACTTTCTGCCACAGAAATGTGAGGAACATGTGTTTTTTTAGCCAAATTTTGAGGTTTGCAAAGGATTCTGGGTAACAGAACCTGGTCCGAGCCACACAAGTCACCCCATCTTGGATTCCCCTAGGTCTCTAGTTTTCAGAAATGCACAGGTTTGGTAGGTTTCCCTAGGTGGCGGCTGAGCTACAGGCCAAAATCTACAGGTAGGCTCTTTGCAAAAAACACCTCTGTTTTCCTTCACCAATTTGGCTGTGTCCAGGTTGCGCTTTGGGGCATTTCCTTTCACGGGCGCTAGGCCTACCCACACAAGTGAGGTATCATTTTTATCGGGAGACGTGGGGGAACGCTGGGTGGAAGGAAATTCGTGGCTCCTCTCAGATTCCAGAACTTTTTGCCACAGAAATGTGAGGAACATGTGTTTTTTTAGCCAACTTTTGAGGTTTGCAAAGGATTCTGGGTAACAGAACCTGGTCCGAGCCACACAAGTCACCCCATCTTGGATTCCCCTAGGTCTCTAGTTTTCAGAAATGCACAGGTTTGGTAGTTTTCCCTAGGTGGCGGCTGAGCTACAGGCCAAAATCTACAGGTAGGCACTTTGCAAAAAACACCTCTGTTTTCCTTCACCAATTTGGCTGTGTCCACGTTGCGCTTTGGGGCATTTCCTGTCACGGGCGCTAGGCCTACCCGCACAAGTGAGGTATCATTTTTATCGGGAGACGTGGGGGAACGCTGGGTGGAAGAAAATTCGTGGCTCCTCTCAGATTCCAGAACTTTCTGCCACAGAAATGTGAGGAACATGTGTTTTTTTAGCCAAATTTTGAGGTTTGCAAAGGATTCTGGGTAACAGAACCTGGTCCGAGCCACACAAGTCACCCCATCTTGGATTCCCCTAGGTCTCTAGTTTTCAGAAATGCACAGGTTTGGTAGGTTTCCCTAGGTGGCGGCTGAGCTACAGGCCAAAATCTACAGGTAGGCACTTTGCAAAAAACACCTCTGTTTTCCTTCACCAATTTGGCTGTGTCCACGTTGCGCTTTGGGGCATTTCCTGTCACGGGCGCTAGGCCTACCCACACAAGTGAGGTATCATTTTTATCGGGAGACGTGGGGGAACGCTGGGTGGAAGGAAATTCGTGGCTCCTTTCAGATTCCAGAACTTTCTGCCACAGAAATGTGAGGAACATGTGTTTTTTTAGCCAAATTTTGAGGTTTGCAAAGAATTCTGGGTAACAGAACCTGGTCCGAGCCACACAAGTCACCCCATCTTAGATTCCCCTAGGTCTCTAGTTTTCAGAAATGCACAGGTTTGGTAGGTTTCCCTAGGTGGCGGCTCAGCTACAGGCCAAAATCTACAGGTAGGCACTTTGCAAAAAACACCTCTGTTTTCCTTCACCAATTTGGCTGTGTCCACGTTGCGCTTTGGGGCATTTCCTATCACGGGCGCTAGGCCTACCCACACAAGTGAGGTATAATTTTTATCGGGAGACGTGGGGGAACGCTGGGTGGAAGGAAATTCGTGGCTCCTCTCAGATTCCAGAACTTTCTGCCACAGAAATGTAAGGAACATGTGTTTTTTTAGCCAAATTTTGAGGTTTGCAAAGGATTCTGGGTAACAGAACCTGGTCCGAGCCACACAAGTCACCCCATCTTGGATTCCCCTAGGTCTCTAGTTTTCAGAAATGCACAGGTTTGGTAGGTTTCCCTAGGTGGCGGCTGAGCTACAGGCCAAAATCTACAGGTAGGCACTTTGCAAAAAACACCTCTGTTTTCCTTCACCAATTTGGCTGTGTCCACGATGCGCTTTGGGGCATTTCCTGTCGCGGGCGCTAGGCCTACCCACACAAGTGAGATATCATTTTTATCGGGAGACGTGGGGGAACGCTGGGTGGAAGGAAATTCGTGCCGCCTCTAAGATTCCAGAACTTTCTGCCACAGAAATGTGAGGAACATGTGTTTTTTTAGCCAAATTTTGAGGTTTGCAAATGATTCTGGGTAACAGAACCTGGTCCGAGCCACACAAGTCACCCCATCTTAGATTCCCCTAGGTCTCTAGTTTTCAGAAATGCACAGGTTTGGTAGGTTTCCCTAGGTGGCGGCTGAGCTACAGGCCAAAATCTACAGGTAGGCACTTTGCAAAAAACACCTCTGTTTTCCTTCACCAATTTGGCTGTGTCCACGTTGCGCTTTGGGGCATTTCCTGTCACGGGCGCTAGGCCTACCCACACAAGTGAGGTATCATTTTTATCGGGAGACTTGGGGGAACGCTGGGTGGAAGGAAATTCGTGCCGCCTCTCAGATTCCAGAACTTTCTGCCACAGAAATGTGAGGAACATGTGTTTTTTTAGCCAAATTTTGAGGTTTGCAAAGGATTCTGGGTAACAGAACGTGGTCCGAGCCACACAAGTCACCCCATCTTGGATTCCCCTAGGTCTCTAGTTTTCAGAAATGCACAGGTTTGGTAGGTTTCCCCAGGTGGCGGCTGAGCTACAGGCCAAAATCTACAGGTAGGCTCTTTGCAAAAAACACCTCTGTTTTCCTTCACCAATTTGGCTGTGTCCACGTTGCGCTTTGGGGCATTTCCTGTCACGGGCGCTAGGCACACCCACACAAGTGAGGTATCATTTTTATCGGGAGACGTGGGGGAACGCTGGGTGGAAGGAAATTCGTGGCTCCTCTCAGATTCCAGAACTTTCTGCCACAGAAATGTGAGGAACATGTGTTTTTTTAGCCAACTTTTGAGGTTTGCAAAGGATTCTGGGTAACAGAACCTGGTCCGAGCCACACAAGTCACCCCATCTTGGATTCCCCTAGGTCTCTAGTTTTCAGAAATGCACAGGTTTGGTAGTTTTCCCTAGGTGGCGGCTGAGCTACAGGCCAAAATCTACAGGTAGGCACTTTGCAAAAAACACCTCTGTTTTCCTTCACCAATTTGGCTGTGTCCACGTTGCGCTTTGGGGCATTTCCTGTCACGGGCGCTAGGCCTACCCGCACAAGTGAGGTATCATTTTTATCGGGAGACGTGGGGGAACGCTGGGTGTAAGGAAATTCGTGGCTCCTCTCAGATTCCAGAACTTTCTGCCACAGAAATGTGAGGAACATGTGTTTTTTTAGCCAACTTTTGAGGTTTGCAAAGGATTCTGGGTAACAGAACCTGGTCCGAGCCACACAAGTCACCCCATCTTGGATTCCCCTAGGTCTCTAGTTTTCAGAAATGCACAGGTTTGGTAGTTTTCCCTAGGTGGCGGCTGAGCTACAGGCCAAAATCTACAGGTAGGCACTTTGCAAAAAACACCTCTGTTTTCCTTCACCAATTTGGCTGTGTCCACGTTGCGCTTTGGGGCATTTCCTGTCACGGGCGCTAGGCCTACCCGCACAAGTGAGGTATCATTTTTATCGGGAGACGTGGGGGAACGCTGGGTGTAAGGAAATTCGTGGCTCCTCTCAGATTCCAGAACTTTCTGCCACAGAAATGTGAGGAACATGTGTTTTTTTAGCCAAATTTTGAGGTTTGCAAAGGATTCTGGGTAACAGAACCTGGTCCGAGCCACACAAGTCACCCCATCTTGGATTCCCCTAGGTCTCTAGTTTTCAGAAATGCACAGGTTTGGTAGGTTTCCCTAGGTGGCGGCTGAGCTACAGGCCAAAATCTACAGGTAGGCACTTTGCAAAAAACACCTCTGTTTTCCTTCACCAATTTGGCTGTGTCCACGTTGCGCTTTGGGGCATTTCCTTTCACGGACGCGAGGCCTACCCACACAAGTGAGGTATCATTTTTATCGGGAGACGTGGGGGAACGCTGGGTGGAAGGAAATTCGTGCCGCCTCTCAGATTCCAGAACTTTCTGCCACAGAAATGTGAGGAACATGTGTTTTTTTAAGCCAAATTTTGAGGTTTGCAAAGGATTCTGGGTAACAGAACCTGGTCCGAGCCACACAAGTCACCCCATCTTGGATTCCCCTAGGTCTCTAGTTTTCAGAAATGCACAGGTTTGGTAGGTTTCCCTAGGTGGCGGCTGAGCTACAGGCCAAAATCTACAGGTAGGCACTTTGAAAAAAACACCTCTGTTTTCCTTCACCAATTTGGCTGTGTCCACGTTGCGGTTTGGGGCATTTCCTGTCACGGGCGCTAGGCCTACCCACACAAGTGAGGTATCATTTTTATCGGGAGACATAGGGGAACGCTGGGTGGAAGGAAATTCGTGCCGCCTCTCAGATTCCAGAACTTTCTGCCACAGAAATGTGAGGAACATGTGTTTTTTTAGCCAAATTTTGAGGTTTGCAAAGGATTCTGGGTAACAGAACCTGGTCCGAGCCACACAAGTCACCCCATCTTGGATTCCCCTAGGTCTCTAGTTTTCAGAAATGCACAGGTTTGGTAGGTTTCCCTAGGTGGCGGCTGAGCTACAGGCCAAAATCTACAGGTAGGCACTTTGCAAAAAACACCTCTGTTTTCCTTCACCAATTTGGCTGTGTCCACGTTGCGCTTTGGGGCATTTCCTGTCACGGGCGCTAGGCCTACCCACACAAGTGAGGTATCATTTTTATCGGGAGACGTGGGGGAACGCTGGGTGGAAGGAAATTCGTGGCTCCTCTCAGATTCCAGAACTTTCTGCCACAGAAATGTGAGGAACATGTGTTTTTTTAGCCAAATTTTGAGGTTTGCAAAGGATTCTGGGTAACAGAACCTGGTCCGAGCCACACAAGTCACCCCATCTTGGATTCCCCTAGGTCTCTAGTTTTCAGAAATGCACAGGTTTGGTAGGTTTCTCTAGGTGGCGGCTGAGCTACAGGCCAAAATCTACAGGTAGGCACTTTCCAAAAAACACCTCTGTTTTCCTTCACCAATTTGGCTGTGTCCACGTTGCGCTTTGGGGCATTTCCTGTCACGGGCGCTAGGCCTACCCACACAAGTGAGGTATCATTTTTATCGGGAGACGTGGGGGAACGCTGGGTGGAAGGAAATTCGTGGCTCCTCTCAGATTCCAGAACTTTCTGCCACAGAAATGTGAGGAACATGTGTTTTTTTAGCCAAATTTTGAGGTTTGCAAAGGATTCTGGGTAACAGAACCTGGTCCGAGCCACACAAGTCACCCCATCTTGGATTCCCCTAGGTCTCTAGTTTTCAGAAATGCACAGGTTTGGTAGGTTTCTCTAGGTGGCGGCTGAGCTACAGGCCAAAATCTACAGGTAGGCACTTTCCAAAAAACACCTCTGTTTTCCTTCACCAATTTGGCTGTGTCCACGTTGCGCTTTGGGGCATTTCCTGTCACGGGCACTAGGCCTACCCACACAAGTGAGGTATCATTTTTATTGGGAGACGTGGGGGAACGCTGGGTGGAAGGAAATTCGTGGCTCCTCCCAGATTCCAGAACTTTCTGCCACAGAAATGTGAGGAACATGTGTTTATTTAGCCAAATTGTGAGGTTTGCAAAGGATTCTGGGTAACAGAACCTGGTCCGAGCCACACAAGTCACCCCATCTTAGATTCCCCTAGGTCTCTAGTTTTCAGAAATGCACAGGTTTGGTAGGTTTCCCTAGGTGGCGGCTGAGCTACAGGCCAAAATCTACAGGTAGGCACTTTGCAAAAAACTCCTCTGTTTTCCCTCACCAATTTGGCTGAGTCCACGTTGCACTTTGGGGCATTTCCTGTCACGGGCGCTAGGCCTACCCTCACAAGTGAGGTATCATTTTTATCGGGAGACGTGGGGGAACGCTGGGTGGAAGGAAATTCGTGGCTCCTCTCAGATTCCAGAACTTTCTGCCACAGAAATGTGAGGAACATGTGTTTTTTTAAGCCAAATTTTGAGGTTTGCAAAGGATTCTGGGTAACAGAACCTGGTCCGAGCCACACAAGTCACCCCATCTTGGATTCCCCTAGGTCTCTAGTTTGCAGAAATGCACAGGTTTGGTAGGTTTCCCTAGGTGGCGGCTGAGCTACAGGCCAAAATCTACAGGTAGGCACTTTGCAAAAAACATCTCTGTTTTCCTTCACCAATTTGGCTGTGTCCACGTTGCGCTTTGGGGCATTTCCTATCACGGGCGCTAGGCCTACCCACACAAGTGAGGTATCATTTTTATCGGGAGACGTGGGGGAACGCTGGGTGGAAGGAAATTCGTGGCTCCTCTCAGATTCCAGAACTTTCTGCCACAGAAATGTAAGGAACATGTGTTTTTTTTGCCAAATTTTGAGGTTTGCAAAGGATTCTGGGTAACAGAACCTGGTCCGAGCCACACAAGTCACCCCATCTTGGATTCCCCTAGGTCTCTAGTTTTCAGAAATGCACAGGTTTGGTAGGTTTCCCTAGGTGGCGGCTGAGCTACAGGCCAAAATCTACAGGTAGGCACTTTGCAAAAAACACCTCTGTTTTCCTTCACCAATTTGGCTGTTTCCACGTTGCGCTTTGGGGCATTTCCTGTCACGGGCGCTAGGCCTACCCACACAAGTGAGGTATCATTTTTATCGGGAGACGTGGGGGAACGCTGGGTGGAAGGAAATTCGTGACTCCTCTCAGACTCCAGAACTTTCTGCCACAGAAATGTGAGGAACATGTGTTTTTTTTGCCAAATTTTGAGGTTTTCAAAGGATTCTGGGTAACAGAACCTGGTCCGAGCCACACAAGTCACCCCATCTTGGATTCCCCTAGGTCTCTAGTTTTCAGAAATGCCCAGTTTGGTAGGTTTCCCTAGGTGGCGGATGAGCTACAGGCCAAAATCTACAGGTAGGCACTTTGCAAAAAACTCCTCTGGTTTCCTTCACCAATTTGGCTGTGTCCACGTTGCACTTTGGGGCAGTTCCTGTCACGGGCGCTAGGCCTACCCACACAAGTGAGGTATCATTTTTATCGGGAGACGTGGGGGAACGCTGGGTGGAAGGAAATTCGTGCCGCCTCTCAGATTCCAGAACTTTCTGCCACAGAAATGTGAGGAACATGTGTTTTTTTAAGCCAAATTTTGAGGTTTGCAAAGGATTCTGGGTAACAGAACCTGGTCCGAGCCACACAAGTCACCCCATCTTGGATTCCCCTTGGTCTCTAGTTTTCAGAAATGCACAGGTTTGGTAGGTTTCCCTAGGTGGCGGCTGAGCTACAGGCCAAAATCTACAGGTAGGCACTTTGCAAAAAACATCTGTTTTCCTTCACCAATTTGGCTGTGTCCACGTTGCGCTTTGGGGCATTTCCTATCACGGGCGCTAGGCCTACCCACACAAGTGAGGTATCATTTTTATCGGGAGACGTGGGGGAACGCTGGGTGGAAGGAAATTCGTGGCTCCTCTCAGATTCCAGAACTTTCTGCCACAGAAATGTAAGGAACATGTGTTTTTTTTGCCAAATTTTGAGGTTTGCAAAGGATTCTGGGTAACAGAACCTGGTCCGAGCCACACAAGTCACCCCATCTTGGATTCCCCTAGGTCTCTAGTTTTCAGAAATGCACAGGTTTGGTAGGTTTCCCTAGGTGGCGGCTGAGCTACAGGCCAAAATCTACAGGTAGGCACTTTGCAAAAAACACCTCTGTTTTCCTTCACCAATTTGGCTGTTTCCACGTTGCGCTTTGGGGCATTTCCTGTCACGGGCGCTAGGCCTACCCACACAAGTGAGGTATCATTTTTATCGGGAGACGTGGGGGAACGCTGGGTGGAAGGAAATTCGTGACTCCTCTCAGACTCCAGAACTTTCTGCCACAGAAATGTGAGGAACATGTGTTTTTTTTGCCAAATTTTGAGGTTTGCAAAGGATTCTGGGTAACAGAACCTGGTCCGAGCCACACAAGTCACCCCATCTTGGATTCCCCTAGGTCTCTAGTTTTCAGAAATGCACAGGTTTGGTAGGTTTCCCTAGGTGGCGGATGAGCTACAGGCCAAAATCTACAGGTAGGCACTTTGCAAAAAACTCCTCTGGTTTCCTTCACCAATTTGGCTGTGTCCACGTTGCACTTTGGGGCAGTTCCTGTCACGGGCGCTAGGCCTACCCACACAAGTGAGGTATCATTTTTATCGGGAGACGTGGGGGAACGCTGGGTGGAAGGAAATTCGTGCCGCCTCTCAGATTCCAGAACTTTCTGCCACAGAAATGTGAGGAACATGTGTTTTTTTAGACAAATTTTGAGGTTTGCAAAGGATTCTGGGTAACAGAACCTGGTCCGAGCCACACAAGTCACCCCATCTTAGATTCCCCTAGGTCTCTAGTTTTCAGAAATGCACAGGTTTGGTAGGTTTCCCTAGGTGGCGGCTGAGCTACAGACCAAAATCTACAGGTAGGCACTTTGCAAAAAACTCCTCTGTTTTCCCTCACCAATTTGGCTGTGTCCACGTTGCACTTTGGGGCAGTTCCTGTCACGGGCGCTAGGCCTACCCACACAAGTGAGGTATCATTTTTATCGGGAGACGTGGGGGAACGCTGGGTGGAAGGAAATTCGTGCCGCCTCTCAGATTCCAGAACTTTCTGCCACAGAAATGTGAGGAACATGTGTTTTTTTAGCCAAATTTTGAGGTTTGCAAAGGATTCTGGGTAACAGAACCTGGTCCGAGCCACACAAGTCACCCCATCTTAGATTCCCCTAGGTCTCTAGTTTTCAGAAATGCACAGGTTTGGTAGGTTTCCCTAGGTGGCGGCTGAGCTACAGACCAAAATCTACAGGTAGGCACTTTGCAAAAAACTCCTCTGTTTTCCCTCACCAATTTGGCTGTGTCCACGTTGCACTTTGGGGCATTTCCTGTCACGGGCGCTAGGCCTACCCACACAAGTGAGGTATCATTTTTATCGGGAGACGTGGGGGAACGCTGGGTGGAAGGAAATTCGTGCCGCCTCTCAGATTCCAGAACTTTCTGCCACAGAAATGTGAGGAACATGTGTTTTTTTAGCCAAATTTTGAGGTTTGCAAAGGATTCTGGGTAACAGAACCTGGTCCGAGCCACACAAGTCACCCCATCTTGGATTCCCCTAGGTCTCTAGTTTTCAGAAATGCACAGGTTTGGTAGGTTTCCCTAGGTGGCGGCTGAGCTACAGGCCAAAATCTACAGGTAGGCTCTTTGCAAAAAACACCTCTGTTTTCCTTCACCAATTTGGCTGTGTCCAGGTTGCGCTTTGGGGCATTTCCTTTCACGGGCGCTAGGCCTACCCACACAAGTGAGGTATCATTTTTATCGGGAGACGAGGGGGAACGCTGGGTGGAAGGAAATTCGTGGCTCCTCTCAGATTCCAGAACTTTCTGCCACAGAAATGTGAGGAACATGTGTTTTTTTAGCCAACTTTTGAGGTTTGCAAAGAATTCTGGGTAACAGAACCTGGTCCGAGCCACACAAGTCACCCCATCTTGGATTCCCCTAGGTCTCTAGTTTTCAGAAATGCACAGGTTTGGTAGTTTTCCCTAGGTGGCGGCTGAGCTACAGGCCAAAATCTACAGGTAGGCACTTTGCAAAAAACACCTCTGTTTTCCTTCACCAATTTGGCTGTGTCCACGTTGCGCTTTGGGGCATTTCCTGTCACGGGCGCTAGGCCTACCCGCACAAGTGAGGTATCATTTTTATCGGGAGACGTGGGGGAACGCTGGGTGTAAGGAAATTCGTGGCTCCTCTCAGATTCCAGAACTTTCTGCCACAGAAATGTGAGGAACATGTGTTTTTTTAGCCAAATTTTGAGGTTTGCAAAGGATTCTGGGTAACAGAACCTGGTCCGAGCCACACAAGTCACCCCATCTTGGATTCCCCTAGGTCTCTAGTTTTCAGAAATGCACAGGTTTGGTAGGTTTCCCTAGGTGGCGGCTGAGCTACAGGCCAAAATCTACAGGTAGGCACTTTGCAAAAAACACCTCTGTTTTCCTTCACCAATTTGGCTGTGTCCACGTTGCGCTTTGGGGCATTTCCTTTCACGGACGCGAGGCCTTCCCACACAAGTGAGGTATCATTTTTATCGGGAGACGTGGGGGAACGCTGGGTGGAAGGAAATTCGTGCCGCCTCTCAGATTCCAGAACTTTCTGCCACAGAAATGTGAGGAACATGTGTTTTTTTAAGCCAAATTTTGAGGTTTGCAAAGGATTCTGGGTAACAGAACCTGGTCCGAGCCACACAAGTCACCCCATCTTGGATTCCCCTAGGTCTCTAGTTTTCAGAAATGCACAGGTTTGGTAGGTTTCCCTAGCTGGCGGCTGAGCTACAGGCCAAAATCTACAGGTAGGCACTTTGCAAAAAACATCTCTGTTTTCCTTCACCAATTTGGCTGTGTCCACGTTGCGCTTTGGGGCATTTCCTATCACGGGCGCTAGGCCTACCCACACAAGTGAGGTATCATTTTTATCGGGAGACGTGGGGGAACGCTGGGTGGAAGGAAATTCGTGGCTCCTCTCAGATTCCAGAACTTTCTGCCACAGAAATGTAAGGAACATGTGTTTTTTTTGCCAAATTTTGAGGTTTGCAAAGGATTCTGGGTAACAGAACCTGGTCCGAGCCACACAAGTCACCCCATCTTGGATTCCCCTAGGTCTCTAGTTTTCAGAAATGCACAGGTTTGGTAGGTTTCCCTAGGTGGCGGCTGAGCTACAGGCCAAAATCTACAGGTAGGCACTTTGCAAAAAACACCTCTGTTTTCCTTCACCAATTTGGCTGTTTCCACGTTGCGCTTTGGGGCATTTCCTGTCACGGGCGCTAGGCCTACCCACACAAGTGAGGTATCATTTTTATCGGGAGACGTGGGGGAACGCTGGGTGGAAGGAAATTCGTGACTCCTCTCAGACTCCAGAACTTTCTGCCACAGAAATGTGAGGAACATGTGTTTTTTTTGCCAAATTTTGAGATTTGCAAAGGATTCTGGGTAACAGAACCTGGTCCGAGCCACACAAGTCACCCCATCTTGGATTCCCCTAGGTCTCTAGTTTTCAGAAATGCACAGGTTTGGTAGGTTTCCCTAGGTGGCGGATGAGCTACAGGCCAAAATCTACAGGTAGGCACTTTGCAAAAAACTCCTCTGGTTTCCTTCACCAATTTGGCTGTGTCCACGTTGCACTTTGGGGCAGTTCCTGTCACGGGCGCTAGGCCTACCCACACAAGTGAGGTATCATTTTTATCGGGAGACGTGGGGGAACGCTGGGTGGAAGGAAATTCGTGCCGCCTCTCAGATTCCAGAACTTTCTGCCACAGAAATGTGAGGAACATGTGTTTTTTTAGCCAAATTTTGAGGTTTGCAAAGGATTCTGGGTAACAGAACCTGGTCCGAGCCACACAAGTCACCCCATCTTGGATTCCCCTAGGTCTCTAGTTTTCAGAAATGCACAGGTTTGGTAGGTTTCCCTAGGTGGCGGCTGAGCTACAGGCCAAAATCTACAGGTAGGCTCTTTGCAAAAAACACCTCTGTTTTCCTTCACCAATTTGGCTGTGTCCAGGTTGCGCTTTGGGGCATTTCCTT
This sequence comes from Pleurodeles waltl, assembly GCF_031143425.1. Classification (NCBI taxonomy): domain Eukaryota; kingdom Metazoa; phylum Chordata; class Amphibia; order Caudata; family Salamandridae; genus Pleurodeles; species Pleurodeles waltl. The sequence goes on along the minus strand of NC_090449.1, from coordinate 188,084,714 downwards.
TCACGGGCGCTAGGCCTACCCACACAAGTGAGGTATCATTTTTATCGGGAGACGTGGGGGAACGCTGGGTGGAAGGAAATTCGTGGCTCCTCTCAGATTCCAGAACTTTCTGCCACAGAAATGTGAGGAACATGTGTTTTTTTAGCCAACTTTTGAGGTTTGCAAAGGATTCTGGGTAACAGAACCTGGTCCGAGCCACACAAGTCACCCCATCTTGGATTCCCCTAGGTCTCTAGTTTTCAGAAATGCACAGGTTTGGTAGTTTTCCCTAGGTGGCGGCTGAGCTACAGGCCAAAATCTACAGGTAGGCACTTTGCAAAAAACACTTCTGTTTTCCTTCACCAATTTGGCTGTGTCCACGTTGCGCTTTGGGGCATTTCCTGTCACGGGCGCTAGGCCTACCCGCACAAGTGAGGTATCATTTTTATCGGGAGACGTGGGGGAACGCTGGGTGTAAGGAAATTCGTGGCTCCTCTCAGATTCCAGAACTTTCTGCCACAGAAATGTGAGGAACATGTGTTTTTTTAGCCAAATTTTGAGGTTTGCAAAGGATTCTGGGTAACAGAACCTGGTCCGAGCCACACAAGTCACCCCATCTTGGATTCCCCTAGGTCTCTAGTTTTCAGAAATGCACAGGTTTGGTAGGTTTCCCTAGGTGGCGGCTGAGCTACAGGCCAAAATCTACAGGTAGGCACTTTGAAAAAAACACCTCTGTTTTCCTTCACCAATTTGGCTGTGTCCACATTGCGGTTTGGGGCATTTCCTGTCACGGGCGCTAGGCCTACCCACACAAGTGAGGTATCATTTTTATCGGGAGACATAGGGGAACGCTGGGTGGAAGGAAATTCGTGCCGCCTCTCAGATTCCAGAACTTTCTGCCACAGAAATGTGAGGAACATGTGTTTTTTTAGCCAAATTTTGAGGTTTGCAAAGGATTCTGGGTAACAGAACCTGGTCCGAGCCACACAAGTCACCCCATCTTGGATTCCCCTAGGTCTCTAGTTTTCAGAAATGCACAGGTTTGGTAGGTTTCCCTAGGTGGCGGCTGAGCTACAGGCCAAAATCTACAGGTAGGCACTTTGCAAAAAACACCTCTGTTTTCCTTCACCAATTTGGCTGTGTCCACGTTGCGCTTTGGGGCATTTCCTGTCACGGGCGCTAGGCCTACCCACACAAGTGAGGTATCATTTTTATCGGGAGACGTGGGGGAACGCTGGGTGGAAGGAAATTCGTGGCTCCTCTCAGATTCCAGAACTTTCTGCCACAGAAATGTGAGGAACATGTGTTTTTTTAGCCAAATTTTGAGGTTTGCAAAGGATTCTGGGTAACAGAACCTGGTCCGAGCCACACAAGTCACCCCATCTTGGATTCCCCTAGGTCTCTAGTTTTCAGAAATGCACAGGTTTGGTAGGTTTCTCTAGGTGGCGGCTGAGCTACAGGCCAAAATCTACAGGTAGGCACTTTCCAAAAAACACCTCTGTTTTCCTTCACCAATTTGGCTGTGTCCACGTTGCGCTTTGGGGCATTTCCTGTCACGGGCGCTAGGCCTACCCACACAAGTGAGGTATCATTTTTATCGGGAGACGTGGGGGAACGCTGGGTGGAAGGAAATTCGTGGCTCCTCTCAGATTCCAGAACTTTCTGCCACAGAAATGTGAGGAACATGTGTTTTTTAGCCAAATTTTGAGGTTTGCAAAGGATTCTGGGTAACAGAACCTGGTCCGAGCCACACAAGTCACCCCATCTTGGATTCCCCTAGGTCTCTAGTTTTCAGAAATGCACAGGTTTGGTAGGTTTCTCTAGGTGGCGGCTGAGCTACAGGCCAAAATCTACAGGTAGGCACTTTCCAAAAAACACCTCTGTTTTCCTTCACCAATTTGGCTGTGTCCACGTTGCGCTTTGGGGCATTTCCTGTCACGGGCACTAGGCCTACCCACACAAGTGAGGTATCATTTTTATTGGGAGACGTGGGGGAACGCTGGGTGGAAGGAAATTCGTGGCTCCTCCCAGATTCCAGAACTTTCTGCCACAGAAATGTGAGGAACATGTGTTTATTTAGCCAAATTGTGAGGTTTGCAAAGGATTCTGGGTAACAGAACCTGGTCCGAGCCACACAAGTCACCCCATCTTAGATTCCCCTAGGTCTCTAGTTTTCAGAAATGCACAGGTTTGGTAGGTTTCCCTAGGTGGCGGCTGAGCTACAGGCCAAAATCTACAGGTAGGCACTTTGCAAAAAACTCCTCTGTTTTCCCTCACCAATTTGGCTGAGTCCACGTTGCACTTTGGGGCATTTCCTGTCACGGGCGCTAGGCCTACCCTCACAAGTGAGGTATCATTTTTATCGGGAGACGTGGGGGAACGCTGGGTGGAAGGAAATTCGTGGCTCCTCTCAGATTCCAGAACTTTCTGCAACAGAAATGTGAGGAACATGTGTTTTTTTAAGCCAAATTTTGAGGTTTGCAAAGGATTCTGGGTAACAGAACCTGGTCCGAGCCACACAAGTCACCCCATCTTGGATTCCCCTAGGTCTCTAGTTTTCAGAAATGCACAGGTTTGGTAGGTTTCCCTAGGTGGCGGCTGAGCTACAGGCCAAAATCTACAGGTAGGCACTTTGCAAAAAACATCTCTGTTTTCCTTCACCAATTTGGCTGTGTCCACGTTGCGCTTTGGGGCATTTCCTATCACGGGCGCTAGGCCTACCCACACAAGTGAGGTATCATTTTTATCGGGAGACGTGGGGGAACGCTGGGTGGAAGGAAATTCGTGGCTCCTCTCAGATTCCAGAACTTTCTGCCACAGAAATGTAAGGAACATGTGTTTTTTTTGCCAAATTTTGAGGTTTGCAAAGGATTCTGGGTAACAGAACCTGGTCCGAGCCACACAAGTCACCCCATCTTGGATTCCCCTAGGTCTCTAGTTTTCAGAAATGCACAGGTTTGGTAGGTTTCCCTAGGTGGCGGCTGAGCTACAGGCCAAAATCTACAGGTAGGCACTTTGCAAAAAACACCTCTGTTTTCCTTCACCAATTTGGCTGTTTCCACGTTGCGCTTTGGGGCATTTCCTGTCACGGGCGCTAGGCCTACCCACACAAGTGAGGTATCATTTTTATCGGGAGACGTGGGGGAACGCTGGGTGGAAGGAAATTCATGACTCCTCTCAGACTCCAGAACTTTCTGCCACAGAAATGTGAGGAACATGTGTTTTTTTGCCAAATTTTGAGGTTTGCAAAGGATTCTGGGTAACAGAACCTGGTCCGAGCCACACAAGTCACCCCATCTTGGATTCCCCTAGGTCTCTAGTTTTCAGAAATGCACAGGTTTGGTAGGTTTCCCTAGGTGGCGGATGAGCTACAGGCCAAAATCTACAGGTAGGCACTTTGCAAAAAACTCCTCTGGTTTCCTTCACCAATTTGGCTGTGTCCACGTTGCACTTTGGGGCAGTTCCTGTCACGGGCGCTGGGCCTACCCACACAAGTGAGGTATCATTTTTATCGGGAGACGTGGGGGAACGCTGGGTGGAAGGAAATTCGTGCCGCCTCTCAGATTCCAGAACTTTCTGCCACAGAAATGTGAGGAACATGTGTTTTTTTAGCCAAATTTTGAGGTTTGCAAAGGATTCTGGGTAACAGAACCTGGTCCGAGCCACACAAGTCACCCCATCTTAGATTCCCCTAGGTCTCTAGTTTTCAGAAATGCACAGGTTTGGTAGGTTTCCCTAGGTGGCGGCTGAGCTACAGACCCAAATCTACAGGTAGGCACTTTGCAAAAAACTCCTCTGTTTTCCCTCACCAATTTGGCTGTGTCCACGTTGCACTTTGGGGCAGTTCCTGTCACGGGCGCTAGGCCTACCCACACAAGTGAGGTATCATTTTTATCGGGAGACGTGGGGGAACGCTGGGTGGAAGGAAATTCGTGCCGCCTCTCAGATTCCAGAACTTTCTGCCACAGAAATGTGAGGAACATGTGTTTTTTTAGCCAAATTTTGAGGTTTGCAAAGGATTCTGGGTAACAGAACCTGGTCCGAGCCACACAAGTCACCCCATCTTAGATTCCCCTAGGTCTCTAGTTTTCAGAAATGCACAGGTTTGGTAGGTTTCCCTAGGTGGCGGCTGAGCTACAGACCAAAATCTACAGGTAGGCACTTTGCAAAAAACTCCTCTGTTTTCCCTCACCAATTTGGCTGTGTCCACGTTGCACTTTGGGGCATTTCCTGTCACGGGCGCTAGGCCTACCCACACAAGTGAGGTATCATTTTTATCGGGAGACGTGGGGGAACGCTGGGTGGAAGGAAATTCGTGCCACCTCTCAGATTCCAGAACTTTCTGCCACAGAAATGTGAGGAACATGTGTTTTTTTAGCCAAATTTTGAGGTTTGCAAAGGATTCTGGGTAACAGAACCTGGTCCGAGCCACACAAGTCACCCCATCTTAGATTCCCCTAGGTCTCTAGTTTTCAGAAATGCACAGGTTTGGTAGGTTTCCCTAGGTGGCGGCTGAGCTACAGGCCAAAATCTACAGGTAGGCACTTTGCAAAAAACACCTCTGTTTTCCCTCACCAATTTGGCTGTGTCCACGTTGCGCTTTGGGGCATTTCCTGTCACGGGCGCTAGGCCTACCCACACAAGTGAGGTATCATTTTTATCGGGAGACGTGGGGGAACGCTGGGTGGAAGGAAATTCGTGGCTCCTCTCAGATTCCAGAACTTTCTGCCACAGAAATGTGAGGAACATGTGTTTTGTTAGTCAAATTTTGAGGTTTGCAAAGGATTCTGGGTAACAGAACCTGGTCCGAGCCACACAAGTCACCCCATCTTGGATTCCCCTAGGTCTCTAGTTTTCAGAAATGCACAGGTTTGGTAGGTTTCCCTAGGTGGCGGCTGAGCTACAGGCCAAAATCTACAGGTAGGCACTTTGCAAAAAACACCTCTGTTTTCCTTCACCAATTTGGCTGTGTCCACGTTGCGCTTTGGGGCATTTCCTGTCACGGGCGCTAGGCACACCCACACAAGTGAGGTATCATTTTTATCGGGAGACGTGGGGGAACGCTGGGTGGAAGGAAATTCGTGGCTCCTCTCAGATTCCAGAACTTTCTGCCACAGAAATTTGAGGAACATGTGTTTTTTTAGCCAAATTTTGAGGTTTGCAAAGGATTCTGGGTAACAGAACCTGGTCCGAGCCACACAAGTCACCCCATCTTGGATTCCCCTAGGTCTCTAGTTTTCAGAAATGCACAGGTTTGGTAGGTTTCCCTAGGTGGCGGCTGAGCTACAGGCCAAAATCTACAGGTAGGCACTTTGCAAAAAACACCTCTGTTTTCCTTCACCAATTTGGCTGTGTCCACGTTGCGCTTTGGGGCATTTCCTTTCACGGACGCGAGGCCTACCCACACAAGTGAGGTATCATTTTTATCAGGAGACGTGGGGGAACGCTGGGTGGAAGGAAATTCGTGCCGCCTCTCAGATTCCAGAACTTTCTGCCACAGAAATGTGAGGAACATGTGTTTTTTTAGCCAAATTTTGAGGTTTGCAAAGGATTCTGGGTAACAGAACCTGGTCCGAGCCACACAAGTCACCCCATCTTGCATTCCCCTAGGTCTCTAGTTTTCAGAAATGCACAGGTTTGGTAGGTTTCCCTAGGTGGCGGCTGAGCTACAGGCCAAAATCTACAGGTAGGCACTTTGCAAAAAACACCTCTGTTTTCCTTCACCAATTTGGCTGTGTCCACGTTGCGCTTTGGGGCATTTCCTGTCACGGGCGCTAGGCCTACCCACACAAGTGAGGTATCATTTTTATCGGGAGACATGGGGGAACGCTGGGTGGAAGGAAATTCGTGCCGCCTCTCAGATTCCAGAACTTTCTGCCACAGAAATGTGAGGAACATGTGTTTTTTTAGCCAAATTTTGAGGTTTGCAAAGGATTCTGGGTAACAGAACCTGGTCCGAGCCACACAAGTCACCCCATCTTGGATTCCCCTAGGTCTCTAGTTTTCAGAAATGCACAGGTTTGGTAGGTTTCTCTAGGTGGCGGCTGAGCTACAGGCCAAAATCTACAGGTAGGCACTTTCCAAAAAACACCTCTGTTTTCCTTCACCAATTTGGCTGTGTCCACGTTGCGCTTTGGGGCATTTCCTGTCACGGGCACTAGGCCTACCCACACAAGTGAGGTATCATTTTTATTGGGAGACGTGGGGGAACGCTGGGTGGAAGGAAATTCGTGGCTCCTCCCAGATTCCAGAACTTTCTGCCACAGAAATGTGAGGAACATGTGTTTATTTAGCCAAATTGTGAGGTTTGCAAAGGATTCTGGGTAACAGAACCTGGTCCGAGCCACACAAGTCACCCCATCTTAGATTCCCCTAGGTCTCTAGTTTTCAGAAATGCACAGGTTTGGTAGGTTTCCCTAGGTGGCGGCTGAGCTACAGGCCAAAATCTACAGGTAGGCACTTTGCAAAAAACTCCTCTGTTTTCCCTCACCAATTTGGCTGAGTCCACGTTGCACTTTGGGGCATTTCCTGTCACGGGCGCTAGGCCTACCCTCACAAGTGAGGTATCATTTTTATCGGGAGACGTGGGGGAACGCTGGGTGGAAGGAAATTCGTGGCTCCTCTCAGATTCCAGAACTTTCTGCCACAGAAATGTGAGGAACATGTGTTTTTTTAAGCCAAATTTTGAGGTTTGCAAAGGATTCTGGGTAACAGAACCTGGTCCGAGCCACACAAGTCACCCCATCTTGGATTCCCCTAGGTCTCTAGTTTTCAGAAATGCACAGGTTTGGTAGGTTTCCCTAGGTGGCGGCTGAGCTACAGGCCAAAATCTACAGGTAGGCACTTTGCAAAAAACATCTCTGTTTTCCTTCACCAATTTGGCTGTGTCCACGTTGCGCTTTGGGGCATTTCCTATCACGGGCGCTAGGCCTACCCACACAAGTGAGGTATCATTTTTATCGGGAGACGTGGGGGAACGCTGGGTGGAAGGAAATTCGTGGCTCCTCTCAGATTCCAGAACTTTCTGCCACAGAAATGTAAGGAACATGTGTTTTTTTTGCCAAATTTTGAGGTTTGCAAAGGATTCTGGGTAACAGAACCTGGTCCGAGCCACACAAGTCACCCCATCTTGGATTCCCCTAGGTCTCTAGTTTTCAGAAATGCACAGGTTTGGTAGGTTTCCCTAGGTGGCGGCTGAGCTACAGGCCAAAATCTACAGGTAGGCACTTTGCAAAAAACACCTCTGTTTTCCTTCACCAATTTGGCTGTTTCCACGTTGCGCTTTGGGGCATTTCCTGTCACGGGCGCTAGGCCTACCCACACAAGTGAGGTATCATTTTTATCGGGAGACGTGGGGGAACGCTGGGTGGAAGGAAATTCGTGACTCCTCTCAGACTCCAGAACTTTCTGCCACAGAAATGTGAGGAACATGTGTTTTTTTTGCCAAATTTTGAGGTTTGCAAAGGATTCTGGGTAACAGAACCTGGTCCGAGCCACACAAGTCACCCCATCTTGGATTCCCCTAGGTCTCTAGTTTTCAGAAATGCACAGGTTTGGTAGGTTTCCCTAGGTGGCGGATGAGCTACAGGCCAAAATCTACAGGTAGGCACTTTGCAAAAAACTCCTCTGGTTTCCTTCACCAATTTGGCTGTGTCCACGTTGCACTTTGGGGCAGTTCCTGTCACGGGCGCTAGGCCTACCCACACAAGTGAGGTATCATTTTTATCGGGAGACGTGGGGGAACGCTGGGTGGAAGGAAATTCGTGCCGCCTCTCAGATTCCAGAACTTTCTGCCACAGAAATGTGAGGAACATGTGTTTTTTTAGCCAAATTTTGAGGTTTGCAAAGGATTCTGGGTAACAGAACCTGGTCCGAGCCACACAAGTCACCCCATCTTAGATTCCCCTAGGTCTCTAGTTTTCAGAAATGCACAGGTTTGGTAGGTTTCCCTAGGTGGCGGCTGAGCTACAGACCAAAATCTACAGGTAGGCACTTTGCAAAAAACTCCTCTGTTTTCCCTCACCAATTTGGCTGTGTCCACGTTGCACTTTGGGGCAGTTCCTGTCACGGGCGCTAGGCCTACCCACACAAGTGAGGTATCATTTTTATCGGGAGACGTGGGGGAACGCTGGGTGGAAGGAAATTCGTGCCGCCTCTCAGATTCCAGAACTTTCTGCCACAGAAATGTGAGGAACATGTGTTTTTTTAGCCAAATTTTGAGGTTTGCAAAGGATTCTGGGTAACAGAACCTGGTCCGAGCCACACAAGTCACCCCATCTTAGATTCCCCTAGGTCTCTAGTTTTCAGAAATGCACAGGTTTGGTAGGTTTCCCTAGGTGGCGGCTGAGCTACAGACCAAAATCTACAGGTAGGCACTTTGCAAAAAACTCCTCTGTTTTCCCTCACCAATTTGGCTGTGTCCACGTTGCACTTTGGGGCATTTCCTGTCACGGGCGCTAGGCCTACCCACACAAGTGAGGTATCATTTTTATCGGGAGACGTGGGGGAACGCTGGGTGGAAGGAAATTCGTGCCACCTCTCAGATTCCAGAACTTTCTGCCACAGAAATGTGAGGAACATGTGTTTTTTTAGCCAAATTTTGAGGTTTGCAAAGGATTCTGGGTAACAGAACCTGGTCCGAGCCACACAAGTCACCCCATCTTAGATTCCCCTAGGTCTCTAGTTTTCAGAAATGCACAGGTTTGGTAGGTTTCCCTAGGTGGCGGCTGAGCTACAGGCCAAAATCTACAGGTAGGCACTTTGCAAAAAACACCTCTGTTTTCCCTCACCAATTTGGCTGTGTCCACGTTGCGCTTTGGGGCATTTCCTGTCACGGGCGCTAGGCCTACCCACACAAGTGAGGTATCATTTTTATCGGGAGACGTGGGGGAACGCTGGGTGGAAGGAAATTCGTGGCTCCTCTCAGATTCCAGAACTTTCTGCCACAGAAATGTGAGGAACATGTGTTTTGTTAGTCAAATTTTGAGGTTTGCAAAGGATTCTGGGTAACAGAACCTGGTCCGAGCCACACAAGTCACCCCATCTTGGATTCCCCTAGGTCTCTAGTTTTCAGAAATGCACAGGTTTGGTAGGTTTCCCTAGGTGGCGGCTGAGCTACAGGCCAAAATCTACAGGTAGGCACTTTGCAAAAAACACCTCTGTTTTCCTTCACCAATTTGGCTGTGTCCACGTTGCGCTTTGGGGCATTTCCTGTCACGGGCGCTAGGCACACCCACACAAGTGAGGTATCATTTTTATCGGGAGACGTGGGGGAACGCTGGGTGGAAGGAAATTCGTGGCTCCTCTCAGATTCCAGAACTTTCTGCCACAGAAATGTGAGGAACATGTGTTTTTTTAGCCAAATTTTGAGGTTTGCAAAGGATTCTGGGTAACAGAACCTGGTCCGAGCCACACAAGTCACCCCATCTTGGATTCCCCTAGGTCTCTAGTTTTCAGAAATGCACAGGTTTGGTAGGTTTCCCTAGGTGGCGGCTGAGCTACAGGCCAAAATCTACAGGTAGGCACTTTGCAAAAAACACCTCTGTTTTCCTTCACCAATTTGGCTGTGTCCACGTTGCGCTTTGGGGCATTTCCTTTCACGGACGCGAGGCCTACCCACACAAGTGAGGTATCATTTTTATCAGGAGACGTGGGGGAACGCTGGGTGGAAGGAAATTCGTGCCGCCTCTCAGATTCCAGAACTTTCTGCCACAGAAATGTGAGGAACATGTGTTTTTTTAGCCAAATTTTGAGGTTTGCAAAGGATTCTGGGTAACAGAACCTGGTCCGAGCCACACAAGTCACCCCATCTTGCATTCCCCTAGGTCTCTAGTTTTCAGAAATGCACAGGTTTGGTAGGTTTCCCTAGGTGGCGGCTGAGCTACAGGCCAAAATCTACAGGTAGGCACTTTGCAAAAAACACCTCTGTTTTCCTTCACCAATTTGGCTGTGTCCACGTTGCGCTTTGGGGCATTTCCTGTCACGGGCGCTAGGCCTACCCACACAAGTGAGGTATCATTTTTATCGGGAGACATGGGGGAACGCTGGGTGGAAGGAAATTCGTGCCGCCTCTCAGATTCCAGAACTTTCTGCCACAGAAATGTGAGGAACATGTGTTTTTTTAGCCAAATTTTGAGGTTTGCAAAGGATTCTGGGTAACAGAACCTGGTCCGAGCCACACAAGTCACCCCATCTTGGATTCCCCTAGGTCTCTAGTTTTCAGAAATGCACAGGTTTGGTAGGTTTCCCTAGGTGGCGGCTGAGCTACAGGCCAAAATCTACAGGTAGGCACTTTGCAAAAAACACCTCTGTTTTCCTTCACCAATTTGGCTGTGTCCACGTTGCGCTTTGGGGCATTTCCTGTCACGGGCGCTAGGCCTACCCACACAAGTGAGGTATCATTTTTATCGGGAGACGTGGGGGAACGCTGGGTGGAAGGAAATTCGTGGCTCCTCTCAGATTCCAGAACTTTCTGCCACAGAAATGTGAGGAACATGTGTTTTTTTAGCCAAATTTTGAGGTTTGCAAAGGATTCTGGGTAACAGAACCTGGTCCGAGCCACACAAGTCACCCCATCTTGGATTCCCCTAGGTCTCTAGTTTTCAGAAATGCACAGGTTTGGTAGGTTTCTCTAGGTGGCGGCTGAGCTACAGGCCAAAATCTACAGGTAGGCACTTTCCAAAAAACACCTCTGTTTTCCTTCACCAATTTGGCTGTGTCCACGTTGCGCTTTGGGGCATTTCCTCTCACGGGCGCTAGGCCTACCCACACAAGTGAGGTATCATTTTTATCGGGAGACGTGGGGGAACGCTGGGTGGAAGGAAATTCGTGGCTCCTCTCAGATTCCAGAACTTTCTGCCACAGAAATGTGAGGAACATGTGTTTTTTTAGCCAAATTTTGAGGTTTGCAAAGGATTCTGGGTAACAGAACCTGGTCCGAGCCACACAAGTCACCCCATCTTGGATTCCCCTAGGTCTCTAGTTTTCAGAAATGCACAGGTTTGGTAGGTTTCTCTAGGTGGCGGCTGAGCTACAGGCCAAAATCTACAGGTAGGCACTTTGCAAAAAACACCTCTGTTTTCCTTCACCAATTTGGCTGTGTCCACGTTGCGCTTTGGGGCATTTCCTGTCACGGGCGCTAGGCACACCCACACAAGTGAGGTATCATTTTTATCGGGAGACGTGGGGGAACGCTGGGTGGAAGGAAATTCGTGGCTCCTCTCAGATTCCAGAACTTTCTGCCACAGAAATGTGGGGAACATGTGTTTTTTTAGCCAAATTTTGAGGTTTGCAAAGGATTTTGGGTAACAGAACCTGGTCCGAGCCACACAAGCACCCCATCTTGGATTCCCCTAGGTCTCTAGTTTTCAGAAATGCACAGGTTTGGTAGGTTTCCCTAGGTGGCGGCTGAGCTACAGGCCAAAATCTACAGGTAGGCACTTTGCAAAAAACACCTCTGTTTTCCTTCACCAATTTGGCTGTGTCCACGTTGCGCTTTGGGGCATTTCCTGTCACGGGCGCTAGGCCTACCCACACAAGTGAGGTATCATTTTTATCGGGAGACATGGGGGAACGCTGGGTGGAAGGAAATTCGTGCCGCCTCTCAGATTCCAGAACTTTCTGCCACAGAAATGTGAGGAACATGTGTTTTTTAGCCAAATTTTGAGGTTTGCAAAGGATTCTGGGTAACAGAACCTGGTCCGAGCCACACAAGTCACCCCATCTTGGATTCCCCTATGTCTCTAGTTTTCAGAAATGCACAGGTTTGGTAGGTTTCCCTAGGTGGCGGCTGAACTACAGGCCAAAATCTACAGGTAGGCACTTTGCAAAAAACACCTCTGTTTTCCTTCACCAATTTGGCTGTGTCCACGTTGCGCTTTGGGGCATTTCCTGTCACGGGCGCTAGGCCTACCCACACAAGTGAGGTATCATTTTTATCGGGAGACGTGGGGGAACGCTGGGTGGAAGGAAATTCGTGGCTCCTTTCAGATTCCAGAACTTTCTGCCACAGAAATGTGAGGAACATGTGTTTTTTTAGCCAAATTTTGAGGTTTGCAAAGGATTCTGGGTAACAGAACCTGGTCCGAGCCACACAAGTCACCCCATCTTAGATTCCCCTAGGTCTCTAGTTTTCAGAAATGCACAGGTTTGGTAGGTTTCCCTAGGTGGCGGCTCAGCTACAGGCCAAAATCTACAGGTAGGCACTTTGCAAAAAACACCTCTGTTTTCCTTCACCAATTTGGCTGTGTCCACGTTGCGCTTTGGGGCATTTCCTATCACGGGCGCTAGGCCTACCCACACAAGTGAGGTATAATTTTTATCGGGAGACGTGGGGGAACGCTGGGTGGAAGGAAATTCGTGGCTCCTCTCAGATTCCAGAACTTTCTGCCACAGAAATGTAAGGAACATGTGTTTTTTTAGCCAAATTTTGAGGTTTGCAAAGGATTCTGGGTAACAGAACCTGGTCCGAGCCACACAAGTCACCCCATCTTGGATTCCCCTAGGTCTCTAGTTTTCAGAAATGCACAGGTTTGGTAGGTTTCCCTAGGTGGCGGCTGAGCTACAGGCCAAAATCTACAGGTAGGCACTTTGCAAAAAACACCTCTGTTTTCCTTCACCAATTTGGCTGTGTCCACGATGCGCTTTGGGGCATTTCCTGTCGCGGGCGCTAGGCCTACCCACACAAGTGAGATATCATTTTTATCAGGAGACGTGGGGGAACGCTGGGTGGAAGGAAATTCGTGCCGCCTCTAAGATTCCAGAACTTTCTGCCACAGAAATGTGAGGAACATGTGTTTTTTTAGCCAAATTTTGAGGTTTGCAAAGGATTCTGGGTAACAGAACCTGGTCCGAGCCACACAAGTCACCCCATCTTAGATTCCCCTAGGTCTCTAGTTTTCAGAAATGCACAGGTTTGGTAGGTTTCCCTAGGTGGCGGCTGAGCTACAGGCCAAAATCTACAGGTAGGCACTTTGCAAAAAACTCCTCTGTTTTCCCTCACCAATTTGGCTGAGTCCACGTTGCACTTTGGGGCATTTCCTGTCACGGGCGCTAGGCCTACCCACACAAGTGAGGTATCATTTTTATCGGGAGACGTGGGGGAACGCTGGGTGGAAGGAAATTCGTGGCTCCTCTCAGATTCCAGAACTTTCTGCCACAGAAATGAGGAACATGTGTTTTTTTAAGCCAAATTTTGAGGTTTGCAAAGGATTCTGGGTAACAGAACCTGGTCCGAGCCACACAAGTCACCCCATCTTGGATTCCCCTAGGTCTCTAGTTTTCAGAAATGCACAGGTTTGGTAGGTTTCCCTAGGTGGCGGCTGAGCTACAGGCCAAAATCTACAGGTAGGCACTTTGCAAAAAACATCTCTGTTTTCCTTCACCAATTTGGCTGTGTCCACGTTGCGCTTTGGGGCATTTCCTATCACGGGCGCTAGGCCTACCCACACAAGTGAGGTATCATTTTTATCGGGAGACGTGGGGGAACGCTGGGTGGAAGGAAATTCGTGGCTCCTCTCAGATTCCAGAACTTTCTGCCACAGAAATGTAAGGAACATGTGTTTTTTTAGCCAAATTTTGAGGTTTGCAAAGGATTCTGGGTAACAGAACCTGGTCCGAGCCACACAAGTCACCCCATCTTGGATTCCCCTAGGTCTCTAGTTTTCAGAAATGCACAGGTTTGGTAGGTTTCCCTAGGTGGCGGCTGAGCTACAGGCCAAAATCTACAGGTAGGCACTTTGCAAAAAACACCTCTGTTTTCCTTCACCAATTTGGCTGTTTCCACGTTGCGCTTTGGGGCATTTCCTGTCACGGGCGCTAGGCCTACCCACACAAGTGAGGTATCATTTTTATCGGGAGACGTGGGGGAACGCTGGGTGGAAGGAAATTCGTGACTCCTCTCAGACTCCAGAACTTTCTGCCACAGAAATGTGAGGAACATGTGTTTTTTTTGCCAAATTTTGAGGTTTGCAAAGGATTCTGGGTAACAGAACCTGGTCCGAGCCACACAAGTCACCCCATCTTGGATTCCCCTAGGTCTCTAGTTTTCAGAAATGCACAGGTTTGGTAGGTTTCCCTAAGTGGCGGATGAGCTACAGGCCAAAATCTACAGGTAGGCACTTTGCAAAAAACTCCTCTGGTTTCCTTCACCAATTTGGCTGTGTCCACGTTGCACTTTGGGGCAGTTCCTGTCACGGGCGCTAGGCCTACCCACACAAGTGAGGTATCATTTTTATCGGGAGACGTGGGGGAACACTGGGTGGAAGGAAATTCGTGCCGCCTCTCAGATTCCAGAACTTTCTGCCACAGAAATGTGAGGAACATGTGTTTTTTTAGCCAAATTTTGAGGTTTGCAAAGGATTCTGGGTAACAGAACCTGGTCCGAGCCACACAAGTCACCCCATCTTAGATTCCCCTAGGTCTCTAGTTTTCAGAAATGCACAGGTTTGGTAGGTTTCCCTAGGTGGCGGCTGAGCTACAGACCAAAATCTACAGGTAGGCACTTTGCAAAAAACTCCTCTGTTTTCCCTCACCAATTTGGCTGTGTCCACGTTGCACTTTGGGGCATTTCCTGTCACGGGCGCTAGGCCTACCCACACAAGTGAGGTATCATTTTTATCGGGAGACGTGGGGGAACGCTGGGTGGAAGGAAATTCGTGCCGCCTCTCAGATTCCAGAACTTTCTGCCACAGAAATGTGAGGAACATGTGTTTTTTTAGCCAAATTTTGAGGTTTGCAAAGGATTCTGGGTAACAGAACCTGGTCCGAGCCACACAAGTCACCCCATCTTAGATTCCCCTAGGTCTCTAGTTTTCAGAAATGCACAGGTTTGGTAGGTTTCCCTAGGTGGCGGCTGAGCTACAGGCCAAAATCTACAGGTAGGCACTTTGCAAAAAACACCTCTGTTTTCCCTCACCAATTTGGCTGTGTCCACGTTGCGCTTTGGGGCATTTCCTGTCACGGGCGCTAGGCCTACCCACACAAGTGAGGTATCATTTTTATCGGGAGACGTGGGGGAACGCTGGGTGGAAGGAAATTCGTGGCTCCTCTCAGATTCCAGAACTTTCTGCCACAGAAATGTGAGGAACATGTGTTTTGTTAGCCAAATTTTGAGGTTTGCAAAGGATTCTGGGTAACAGAACCTGGTCCGAGCCACACAAGTCACCCCATCTTGGATTCCCCTAGGTCTCTAGTTTTCAGAAATGCACAGGTTTGGTAGGTTTCCCTAGGTGGCGGCTGAGCTACAGGCCAAAATCTACAGGTAGGCACTTTGCAAAAAACACCTCTGTTTTCCTTCACCAATTTGGCTGTGTCCACGTTGCGCTTTGGGGCATTTCCTGTCACGGGCGCTAGGCACACCCACACAAGTGAGGTATCATTTTTATCGGGAGACGTGGGGGAACGCTGGGTGGAAGGAAATTCGTGGCTCCTCTCAGATTCCAGAACTTTCTGCCACAGAAATGTGAGGAACATGTGTTTTTTTAGCCAAATTTTGAGGTTTGCAAAGGATTCTGGGTAACAGAACCTGGTCCGAGCCACACAAGTCACCCCATCTTGGATTCCCCTAGGTCTCTAGTTTTCAGAAATGCACAGGTTTGGTAGTTTTCCCCAGGTGGCGGCTGAGCTACAGGCCAAAATCTACAGGTAGGCAATTTGCAAAAAACACCTCTGTTTTCCTTCACCAATTTGGCTGTGTCCACGTTGCGCTTTGGGGCATTTCCTGTCACGGGCGCTAGGCCTACCCACACAAGTGAGGTATCATTTTTATCGAGAGACGTGGGGGAACGCTGGGTGGAAGGAAATTCGTGGCTCCTCCCAGATTCCAGAACTTTCTGCCACAGAAATGTGAGGAACATGTGTTTATTTAGCCAAATTTTGAGGTTTGCAAAGGATTCTGGGTAACAGAACCTGGTCCGAGCCACACAAGTCACCCCATCTTGGATTCCCCTAGGTCTCTAGTTTTCAGAAATGCACAGGTTTGGTAGGTTTCTCTAGGTGGCGGCTGAGCTACAGGCCAAAATCTACAGGTAGGCACTTTGCAAAAAACACCTCTGTTTTCCTTTACCAATTTGACTGTGTCCACGTTGAGCTTTGGGGCATTTCCTGTCACGGGCGCTAGGCACACCCACACAAGTGAGGTATCATTTTTATCGGGAGATGTGAAGGAACGCTGGGTGGAAGGAAATTCGTGGCTCCTCTCAGATTCCAGAACTTTCTGCCACAGAAATGAGAGGAACATGTGTTTTTTTAGCCAAATTTTGAGGTTTGCAAAGGATTCTGGGTAACAGAACCTGGTCCGAGCCACACAAGTCACCCCATCTTGGATTCCCCTAGGTCTCTAGTTTTCAGAAATGCACAGGTTTGGTAGGTTTTCCTAGGTGGCGGCTGAGCTACAGGCCAAAATCTACAGGTAGGCACTTTGCAAAAAACACCTCTGTTTTCCTTCACCAATTTGGCTGTGTCCACGTTCCGCTTTGGGACATTTCCTGTCACGGGCGCTAGGCCTACCCACACAAGTGAGGTATCATTTTTATCGGGAGACATGGGGGAACGCTGGGTGGAAGGAAATTTGTGCCGCCTCTCAGATTCCAGAACTTTCTGCCACAGAAATGTGAGGAACATGTGTTTTTTTAGCCAAATTTTGAGGTTTGCAAAGGATTCTGGGTAACAGAACCTGGTCCGAGCCACACAAGTCACCCCATCTTGGATTCCCCTAGGTCTCTAGTTTTCAGAAATGCACAGGTTTGGTAGGTTTCCCAAGGTGGCGGCTGAGCTACAGGCCAAAATCTACAGGTAGGCTCTTTGCAAAAAACACCTCTGTTTTCCTTCACCAATTTGGCTGTGTCCACGTTGCGCTTTGGGGCATTTCCTGTCACGGGCGCTAGGCCTACCCACACAAGTGAGGTATCATTTTTATCGGGAGACGAGGGGGAACGCTGGGTGGAAGGAAATTCGTGGCTCCTCTCAGATTCCAGAACTTTCTGCCACAGAAATGTGAGGAACATGTGTTTTTTTAGCCAACTTTTGAGGTTTGCAAAGGATTCTGGGTAACAGAACCTGGTCCGAGCCACACAAGTCACCCCATCTTGGATTCCCCTAGGTCTCTAGTTTTCAGAAATGCACAGGTTTGGTAGTTTTCCCCAGGTGGCGGCTGAGCTACAGGCCAAAATCTACAGGTAGGCACTTTGCAAAAAACACCTCTGTTTTCCTTCACCAATTTGGCTGTGTCCACGTTGCGCTTTGGGGCATTTCCTGTCACGGGCGCTAGGCCTACCCACACAAGTGAGGTATCATTTTTATCGGGAGACGTGGGGGAACGCTGGGTGGAAGGAAATTCGTGGCTCCTCTCAGATTCCAGAACTTTCTGCCACAGAAATGTGAGGAACATGTGTTTTTTTAGCCAATTTTGAGGTTTGCAAAGGATTCTGGGTAACAGAACCTGGTCCGAGCCACACAAGTCACCCCATCTTGGATTCCCCTAGGTCTCTAGTTTTCAGAAATGCACAGGTTTGGTAGGTTTCCCTAGGTGGCGGCTGAGCTACAGGCCAAAATCTACAGGTAGGCACTTTGCAAAAAACACCTCTGTTTTCCTTCACCAATTTGGCTGTGTCCACGTTGCGCTTTGGGGCATTTCCTGTCACGGGCGCTAGGCCTACCCACACAAGTGAGGTATCATTTTTATCGGGAGACGTGGGGGAACGCTGGTTGGAAGGAAATTCGTGGCTCCTCTCAGATTCCAGAACTTTCTGCCACAGAAATGTGAGGAACATGTGGTTTTTTAGCCAAATTTTGAGGTTTGCAAAGGATTCTGGGTAACAGAACCTGGTCCGAGCCACACAAGTCACCCCATCTTGGATTCCCCTAGGTCTCTAGTTTTCAGAAATGCACAGGTTTGGTATGTTTCCCTAGGTAGCGGCTGAGCTACAGGCCAAAATCTACAGGTAGGCACTTTGCAAAAAACTCCTCTGTTTTCCTTCACCAATTTGGCTGTGTCCACGTTGCACTTTGGGGCATTTCCTGTCACGGGCGCTAGGCCTACCCACACAAGTGAGGTATCATTTTTATCAGGAGACGTGGGGGAACGCTGGGTGGAAGGAAATTCGTGCCGCCTCTCAGATTCCAGAACTTTCTGCCACAGAAATGTGAGGAACATGTGTTTTTTTAGCCAAATTTTGAGGTTTGCAAAGGATTCTGGGTAACAGAACCTGGTCCGAGCCACACAAGTCACCCCATCTTGGATTCCCCTAGGTCTCTAGTTTTCAGAAATGCACAGGTTTGGTAGGTTTCCCTAGGTGGCGGCTGAGCTACAGGCCAAAATCTACAGGTAGGCACTTTGCAAAAAACACCTCTGTTTTCCTTCACCAATTTGGCTGTGTCCACGTTGCGCTTTGGGGCATTTCCTATCACGGGCGCTAGGCCTACCCACACAAGTGAGGTATCATTTTTATCGGGAGACGTGGGGGAACGCTGGGTGGAAGGAAATTCGTGGCTCCTCTCAGATTCCAGAACTTTCTGCCACAGAAATGTAAGCAACATGTGTTTTTTTAGCCAAATTTTGAGGTTTGCAAAGGATTCTGGGTAACAGAACCTGGTCCGAGCCACACAAGTCACCCCATCTTGGATTCCCCTAGGTCTCTAGTTTTCAGAAATGCACAGGTTTGGTAGGTTTCCCTAGGTGGCGGCTGAGCTACAGGCCAAAATCTACAGGTAGGCACTTTGCAAAAAACACCTCTGTTTTCCTTCACCAATTTGGCTGTGTCCACGTTGCGCTTTGGGGCATTTCCTGTCACGGGCGCTAGGCCTACCCACACAAGTGAGGTATCATTTTTATCGGGAGACGTGGGGGAACGCTGGGTGGAAGGAAATTCGTGGCTCCTCTCAGACTCCAGAACTTTCTGCCACAGAAATGTGAGGAACATGTGTTTTTTTTTGCCAAATTTTGAGGTTTGCAAAGGATTCTGGGTAACAGAACCTGGTCAGAGCCACACAACTCACCCCATCTTGGATTCCCCTAGGTCTCTAGTTTTCAGAAATGCACAGGTTTGGTAGGTTTCCCTAGGTAGCGGCTGAGCTACAGGCCAAAATCTACAGGTAGGCACTTTGCAAAAAACTCCTCTGTTTTCCTTCACCAATTTGGCTGTGTCCACGTTGCACTTTGGGGCATTTCCTCTCACGGGCGCTAGGCCTACCCACACAAGTGAGGTATCATTTTTATCAGGAGACGTGGGGGAACGCTGGGTGGAAGGAAATTCGTGCCGCCTCTCAGATTCCAGAACTTTCTGCCACAGAAATGTGAGGAACATGTGTTTTTTTTAGCCAAATTTTGAGGTTTGCAAAGGATTCTGGGTAACAGAACCTGGTCCGAGCCACACAAGTCACCCCATCTTGGATTCCCCTAGGTCTCTAGTTTTCAGAAATGCATAGGTTTGGTAGGTTTCCCTAGGTGGCGGCTGAACTACAGGCCAAAATCTACAGGTAGGCACTTTGCAAAAAACACCTCTGTTTTCCTTCACCAATTTGGCTGTGTCCACGTTGCGCTTTGGGGCATTTCCTGTCACGGGCGCTAGGCCTACCCACACAAGTGAGGTATCATTTTTATCGGGAGACGTGGGGGAACGCTGGGTGGAAGGAAATTCGTGGCTCCTCTCAGACTCCAGAACTTTCTGCCACAGAAATGTGAGGAACATGTGTTTTTTTTGCCAAATTTTGAGGTTTGCAAAGGATTCTGGGTAACAGAACCTGGTCCGAGCCACACAAGCACCCCATCTTGGATTCCCCTAGGTCTCTAGTTTTCAGAAATGCACAGGTTTGGTAGGTTTCCCTAGGTGGCGGCTGAGCTACAGGCCAAAATCTACAGGTAGGCACTTTGCAAAAAACACCTCTGTTTTCCTTCACCAATTTGGCTGTGTCCACGTTGCGCTTTGGGGCATTTCCTGTCACGGGCGCTAGGCCTACCCACACAAGTGAGGTATCATTTTTATCGGGAGACATGGGGGAACGCTGGGTGGAAGGAAATTCGTGCCGCCTCTCAGATTCCAGAACTTTCTGCCACAGAAATGTGAGGAACATGTGTTTTTTTAGCCAAATTTTGAGGTTTGCAAAGGATTCTGGGTAACAGAACCTGGTCCGAGCCACACAAGTCACCCCATCTTGGATTCCCCTAGGTCTCTAGTTTTCAGAAATGCACAGGTTTGGTAGGTTTCCCTAGGTGGCGGCTGAGCTACAGGCCAAAATCTACAGGTAGGCACTTTGCAAAAAACACCTCTGTTTTCCTTCACCAATTTGGCTGTGTCCACGTTGCGCTTTGGGGCATTTCCTGTCACGGGCGCTAGGCCTACCCACACAAGTGAGGTATCATTTTTATCGGGAGACGTGGGGGAACGCTGGGTGGAAGGAAATTCGTGGCTCCTCTCAGACTCCAGAACTTTCTGCCACAGAAATGTGAGGAACATGTGTTTTTTTTGCCAAATTTTGAGGTTTGCAAAGGATTCTGGGTAACAGAACCTGGTCAGAGCCACACAACTCACCCCATCTTGGATTCCCCTAGGTCTCTAGTTTTCAGAAATGCACAGGTTTGGTAGGTTTCCCTAGGTAGCGGCTGAGCTACAGGCCAAAATCTACAGGTAGGCACTTTGCAAAAAACTCCTCTGTTTTCCTTCACCAATTTGGCTGTGTCCACGTTGCACTTTGGGGCATTTCCTGTCACGGGCGCTAGGCCTACCCACACAAGTGAGGTATCATTTTTATCGGGAGACGTGGGGGAACGCTGGGTGGAAGGAAATTCGTGCCGCCTCTCAGATTCCAGAACTTTCTGCCACAGAAATGTGAGGAACATGTGTTTTTTTAGCCAAATTTTGAGGTTTGCAAAGGATTCTGGGTAACAGAACCTGGTCCGAGCCACACAAGTCACCCCATCTTGGATTCCCCTAGGTCTCTAGTTTTCAGAAATGCATAGGTTTGGTAGGTTTCCCTAGGTGGCGGCTGAACTACAGGCCAAAATCTACAGGTAGGCACTTTGCAAAAAACACCTCTGTTTTCCTTCACCAATTTGGCTGTGTCCACGTTGCGCTTTGGGGCATTTCCTGTCACGGGCGCTAAGCCTACCCACTCAAGTGAGGTATCATTTTTATCGAGAGACGTGGGGGAACGCTGGGTGGAAGGAAATTCGTGGCTCCTCCCAGATTCCAGAACTTTCTGCCACAGAAATGTGAGGAACATGTGTTTATTTAGCCAAATTTTGAGGTTTGCAAAGGATTCTGGGTAACAGAACCTGGTCCGAGCCACACAAGTCACCCCATCTTGGATTCCCCTAGGTCTCTAGTTTTCAGAAATGCACAGGTTTGGTAGGTTTCTCTAGGTGGCGGCTGAGCTACAGGCCAAAATCTACAGGTAGGCACTTTGCAAAAAACACCTCTGTTTTCCTTTACCAATTTGACTGTGTCCACGTTGCGCTTTGGGGCATTTCCTGTCACGGGCGCTAGGCACACCCACACAAGTGAGGTATCATTTTTATCGGGAGATGTGGGGGAACGCTGGGTGGAAGGAAATTCGTGGCTCCTCTCAGATTCCAGAACTTTCTGCCACAGAAATGTGAGGAACATGTGTTTTTTTAGCCAAATTTTGAGGTTTGCAAAGGATTCTGGGTAACAGAACCTGGTCCGAGCCACACAAGTCACCCCATCTTGGATTCCCCTAGGTCTCTAGTTTTCAGAAATGCACAGGTTTGGTAGGTTTCCCTAGGTGGCGGCTGAGCTACAGGCCAAAATCTACAGGTAGGCTCTTTGCAAAAAACACCTCTGTTTTCCTTCACCAATTTGGCTGTGTCCACGTTGCGCTTTGGGGCATTTCCTGTCACGGGCGCTAGGCCTACCCACACAAGTGAGGTATCATTTTTATTGGGAGACGTGGGGGAACGCTCGGTGGAAGGAAATTCGTGGCTCCTCTCAGATTCCAGAACTTTCTGCCACAGAAATGTGAGGAACATGTGTTTTTTTTAGCCAACTTTTGAGGTTTGCAAAGGATTCTGGGTAACAGAACCTGGTCCGAGCCACACAAGTCAGCCCATCTTGGATTCCCCTAGGTCTCTAGTTTTCAGAAATGCACAGGTTTGGTAGTTTTCCCCAGGTGGCGGCTGAGCTACAGGCCAAAATCTACAGGTAGGCACTTTGCAAAAAACACCTCTGTTTTCCTTCACCAATTTGGCTGTGTCCACGTTGCGCTTTGGGGCATTTCCTGTCACGGGCGCTAGGCCTACCCACTCAAGTGAGGTATCATTTTTATCGAGAGACGTGGGGGAACGCTGGGTGGAAGGAAATTCGTGGCTCCTCCCAGATTCCAGAACTTTCTGCCACAGAAATGTGAGGAACATGTGTTTATTTAGCCAAGTTTTGAGGTTTGCAAAGGATTCTGGGTAACAGAACCTGGTCCGAGCCACACAAGTCACCCCATCTTGGATTCCCCTAGGTCTCTAGTTTTCAGAAATGCACAGGTTTGGTAGGTTTCTCTAGGTGGCGGCTGAGCTAGAGGCCAAAATCTACAGGTAGGCACTTTGCAAAAAACACCTCTGTTTTCCTTTACCAATTTGACTGTGTCCACGTTGCGCTTTGGGGCATTTCCTGTCACGGGCGCTAGGCACACCCACACAAGTGAGGTATCATTTTTATCGGGAGATGTGGGGGAACGCTGGGTGGAAGGAAATTCGTGGCTCCTCTCAGATTCCAGAACTTTCTGCCACAGAAATGTGAGGAACATGTGTTTTTTTAGCCAAATTTTGAGGTTTGCAAAGGATTCTGGGTAACAGAACCTGGTCCGAGCCACACAAGTCACCCCATCTTGGATTCCCCTAGGTCTCTAGTTTTCAGAAATGCACAGGTTTGGTAGGTTTCCCTAGGTGGCGGCTGAGCTACAGGCCAAAATCTACAGGTAGGCACTTTGCAAAAAACACCTCTGTTTTCCTTCACCAATTTGGCTGTGTCCACGTTGCGCTTTGGGGCATTTCCTGTCACGGGCGCTAGGCCTACCCACACAAGTGAGGTATCATTTTTATCGGGAGACATGGGGGAACGCTGGGTGGAAGGAAATTCGTGCCGCCTCTCAGATTCCAGAACTTTCTGCCACAGAAATGTGAGGAACATGTGTTTTTTTAGCCAAATTTTGAGGTTTGCAAAGGATTCTGGGTAACAGAACCTGGTCCGAGCCACACAAGTCACCCCATCTTGGATTCCCCTAGGTCTCTAGTTTTCAGAAATGCACAGGTGTGGTAGTTTTCCCCAGGTGGCGGCTGAGCTACAGGCCAAAATCTACAGGTAGGCACTTTGCAAAAAACACCTCTGTTTTCCTTCACCAATTTGACTGTGTCCACGTTGCGCTTTGGGGCATTTCCTGTCACGGGCGCTAGGCCTACCCACACAAGTGAGGTATCATTTTTATCGGGAGATGTGGGGGAACGCTGGGTGGAAGGAAATTCGTGGCTCCTCTCAGATTCCAGAACTTTCTGCCACAGAAATGTGAGGAACATGTGTTTTTTTAGCCAAATTTTGAGGTTTGCAAAGGATTCTGGGTAACAGAACCTGGTCCGAGCCACACAAGTCACCCCATCTTGGATTCCCCTAGGTCTCTAGTTTTCAGAAATGCACAGGTTTGGTAGGTTTCCCTAGGTGGCGGCTGAGCTACAGGCCAAAATCTACAGGTAGGCACTTTGCAAAAAACACCTCTGTTTTCCTTCACCAATTTGGCTGTGTCCACGTTGCGCTTTGGGGCATTTCCTGTCACGGGCGCTAGGCCTACCCACACAAGTGAGGTATCATTTTTATCGGGAGACATGGGGGAACGCTGGGTGGAAGGAAATTCGTGCCGCCTCTCAGATTCCAGAACTTTCTGCCACAGAAATGTGAGGAACATGTGTTTTTTTAGCCAAATTTTGAGGTTTGCAAAGGATTCTGGGTAACAGAACCTGGTCCGAGCCACACAAGTCACCCCATCTTGGATTCCCCTAGGTCTCTAGTTTTCAGAAATGCACAGGTTTGGTAGTTTTCCCCAGGTGGCGGCTGAGCTACAGGCCAAAATCTACAGGTAGGCACTTTGCAAAAAACACCTCTGTTTTCCTTCACCAATTTGACTGTGTCCACGTTGCGCTTTGGGGCATTTCCTGTCACGGGCGCTAGGCCTACCCACACAAGTGAGGTATCATTTTTATCGGGAGACGTGGGGGAACGCTGGGTGGAAGGAAATTCGTGGCTCCTCTCAGATTCCAGAACTTTCTGCCACAGAAATGTGAGGAACATGTGTTTTTTTAGCCAATTTTGAGGTTTGCAAAGGATTCTGGGTAACAGAACCTGGTCCGAGCCACACAAGTCACCCCATCTTGGATTCCCCTAGGTCTCTAGTTTTCAGAAATGCACAGGTTTGGTAGGTTTCCCTAGGTGGCGGCTGAACTACAGGCCAAAATCTACAGGTAGGCACTTTGCAAAAAACACCTCTGTTTTCCTTCACCAATTTGGCTGTGTCCACGTTGCGCTTTGGGGCATTTCCTGTCACGGGCGCTAGGCCTACCCACTCAAGTGAGGTATCATTTTTATCGAGAGACGTGGGGGAACGCTGGGTGGAAGGAAATTCGTGGCTCCTCCCAGATTCCAGAACTTTCTGCCACAGAAATGTGAGGAACATGTGTTTATTTAGCCAAATTTTGAGGTTTGCAAAGGATTCTGGGTAACAGAACCTGGTCCGAGCCACACAAGTCACCACATCTTGGATTCCCCTAGGTCTCTAGTTTTCAGAAATGCACAGGTTTGGTAGGTTTCTCTAGGTGGCGGCTGAGCTACAGGCCAAAATCTACAAGTAGGCACTTTGCAAAAAACACCTCTGTTTTCCTTTACCAATTTGACTGTGTCCACGTTGCGCTTTGGGGCATCTCCTGTCACGGGCGCTAGGCACACCCACACAAGTGAGGTATCATTTTATCGGGAGATGTGGGGGAACGCTGGGTGGAAGGAAATTCGTGGCTCCTCTCAGATTCCAGAACTTTCTGCCACAGAAATGTGAGGAACATGTGTTTTTTTAGCCAAATTTTGAGGTTTGCAAAGGATTCTGGGTAACAGAACCTGGTCCGAGCCACACAAGTCACCCCATCTTGGATTCCCCTAGGTCTCTAGTTTTCAGAAATGCACAGGTTTGGTAGGTTTCCCTAGGTGGCGGCTGAGCTACAGGCCAAAATCTACAGGTAGGCACTTTGCAAAAAACACCTCTGTTTTCTTCACCAATTTGGCTGTGTCCACGTTGCGCTTTGGGGCATTTCCTGTCACGGGCGCTAGGCCTACCCACACAAGTGAGGTATCATTTTTATCGGGAGACATGGGGGAACGCTGGGTGGAACGAAATTCGTGCCGCCTCTCAGATTCCAGAACTTTCTGCCACAGAAATGTGAGGAACATGTGTTTTTTTAGCCAAATTTTGAGGTTTGCAAAGGATTCTGGGTAACAGAACCTGGTCCGAGCCACACAAGTCACCCCATCTTGGATTCCCCTAGGTCTCTAGTTTTCAGAAATGCACAGGTTTGGTAGGTTTCCCTAGGTGGCGGCTGAGGTACAGGCCAAAATCTACAGGTAGGCTCTTTGCAAAAAACACCTCTGTTTTCCTTCACCAATTTGGCTGTGTCCACGTTGCGCTTTGGGGCATTTCCTGTCACGGGCGCTAGGCCTACCCACACAAGTGAGGTATCATTTTTATCGGGAGACGTGGGGGAACGCTGGGTGGAAGGAAATTCGTGGCTCCTCTCAGACTCCAGAACTTTCTGCCACAGAAATGTGAGGAACATGTGTTTTTTTTGCCAAATTTTGAGGTTTGCAAAGGATTCTGGGTAACAGAACCTGGTCCGAGCCACACAACTCACCCCATCTTGGATTCCCCTAGGTCTCTAGTTTTCAGAAATGCACAGGTTTGGTAGGTTTCTCTAGGTGGCGGCTGAGCTACAGGCCAAAATCTACAGGTAGGCACTTTCCAAAAAACACCTCTGTTTTCCTTCACCAATTTGGCTGTGTCCACGTTGCGCTTTGGGGCATTTCCTGTCACGGGCGCTAGGCCTACCCACACAAGTGAGGTATCATTTTTATCGGGAGACGTGGGGGAACGCTGGGTGGAAGGAAATTCGTGGCTCCTCTCAGACTCCAGAACTTTCTGCCACAGAAATGTGAGGAACATGTGTTTTTTTTGCCAAATTTTGAGGTTTGCAAAGGATTCTGGGTAACAGAACCTGGTCAGAGCCACACAACTCACCCCATCTTGGATTCCCCTAGGTCTCTAGTTTTCAGAAATGCACAGGTTTGGTAGGTTTCCCTAGGTAGCGGCTGAGCTACAGGCCAAAATCTACAGGTAGGCACTTTGCAAAAAACTCCTCTGTTTTCCTTCACCAATTTGGCTGTGTCCACGTTGCACTTTGGGGCATTTCCTGTCACGGGCGCTAGGCCTACCCACACAAGTGAGGTATCATTTTTATCGGGAGACGTGGGGGAACGCTGGGTGGAAGGAAATTCGTGCCGCCTCTCAGATTCCAGAACTTTCTGCCACAGAAATGTGAGGAACATGTGTTTTTTTAGCCAAATTTTGAGGTTTGCAAAGGATTCTGGGTAACAGAACCTGGTCCGAGCCACACAAGTCACCCCATCTTGGATTCCCCTAGGTCTCTAGTTTTCAGAAATGCATAGGTTTGGTAGGTTTCCCTAGGTGGCGGCTGAACTACAGGCCAAAATCTACAGGTAGGCACTTTGCAAAAAACACCTCTGTTTTCCTTCACCAATTTGGCTGTGTCCACGTTGCGCTTTGGGGCATTTCCTGTCACGGGCGCTAAGCCTACCCACTCAAGTGAGGTATCATTTTTATCGAGAGACGTGGGGGAACGCTGGGTGGAAGGAAATTCGTGGCTCCTCCCAGATTCCAGAACTTTCTGCCACAGAAATGTGAGGAACATGTGTTTATTTAGCCAAATTTTGAGGTTTGCAAAGGATTCTGGGTAACAGAACCTGGTCCGAGCCACACAAGTCACCCCATCTTGGATTCCCCTAGGTCTCTAGTTTTCAGAAATGCACAGGTTTGGTAGGTTTCTCTAGGTGGCGGCTGAGCTACAGGCCAAAATCTACAGGTAGGCACTTTGCAAAAAACACCTCTGTTTTCCTTCACCAATTTGGCTGTGTCCACGTTGCGCTTTGGGGCATTTCCTGTCACGGGCGCTAGGCCTACCCACACAAGTGAGGTATCATTTTTATCGGGAGACATGGGGGAACGCTGGGTGGAAGGAAATTCGTGCCGCCTCTCAGATTCCAGAACTTTCTGCCACAGAAATGTGAGGAACATGTGTTTTTTTAGCCAAATTTTGAGGTTTGCAAAGGATTCTGGGTAACAGAACCTGGTCCGAGCCACACAAGTCACCCCATCTTGGATTCCCCTAGGTCTCTAGTTTTCAGAAATGCACAGGTTTGGTAGTTTTCCCCAGGTGGCGGCTGAGCTACAGGCCAAAATCTACAGGTAGGCACTTTGCAAAAAACACCTCTGTTTTCCTTCACCAATTTGGCTGTGTCCACGTTGCGCTTTGGGGCATTTCCTGTCACGGGCGCTAGGCCTACCCACACAAGTGAGGTATCATTTTTATCGGGAGACATGGGAGAACGCTGGGTGGAAGGAAATTCGTGCCGCCTCTCAGATTCCAGAACTTTCTGCCACAGAAATGTGAGGAACATGTGTTTTTTTTAGCCAAATTTTGAGGTTTGCAAAGGATTCTGGGTAACAGAACCTGGTCCGAGCCACACAAGTCACCCCATCTTGGATTCCCCTAGGTCTCTAGTTTTCAGAAATGCACAGGTTTGGTAGTTTTCCCCAGGTGGCGGCTGAGCTACAGGCCAAAATCTACAGGTAGGCACTTTGCAAAAAACACCTCTGTTTTCCTTCACCAATTTGACTGTGTCCACGTTGCGCTTTGGGGCATTTCCTGTCACGGGCGCTAGGCCTACCCACACAAGTGAGGTATCATTTTTATCGGGAGATGTGGGGGAACGCTGGGTGGAAGGAAATTCGTGGCTCCTCTCAGATTCCAGAACTTTCTGCCACAGAAATGTGAGGAACATGTGTTTTTTTAGCCAAATTTTGAGGTTTGCAAAGGATTCTGGGTAACAGAACCTGGTCCGAGCCACACAAGTCACCCCATCTTGGATTCCCCTAGGTCTCTAGTTTTCAGAAATGCACAGGTTTGGTAGGTTTCCCTAGGTGGCGGCTGAGCTACAGGCCAAAATCTACAGGTAGGCACTTTGCAAAAAACACCTCTGTTTTCCTTCACCAATTTGGCTGTGTCCACGTTGCGCTTTGGGGCATTTCCTGTCACGGGCGCTAGGCCTACCCACACAAGTGAGGTATCATTTTTATCGGGAGACATGGGGGAACGCTGGGTGGAAGGAAATTCGTGCCGCCTCTCAGATTCCAGAACTTTCTGCCACAGAAATGTGAGGAACATGTGTTTTTTTAGCCAAATTTTGAGGTTTGCAAAGGATTCTGGGTAACAGAACCTGGTCCGAGCCACACAAGTCACCCCATCTTGGATTCCCCTTGGTCTCTAGTTTTCAGAAATGCACAGGTTTGGTAGTTTTCCCCAGGTGGCGGCTGAGCTACAGGCCAAAATCTACAGGTAGGCACTTTGCAAAAAACACCTCTGTTTTCCTTCACCAATTTGACTGTGTCCACGTTGCGCTTTGGGGCATTTCCTGTCACGGGCGCTAGGCCTACCCACACAAGTGAGGTATCATTTTTATCGGGAGACGTGGGGGAACGCTGGGTGGAAGGAAATTCGTGGCTCCTCTCAGATTCCAGAACTTTCTGCCACAGAAATGTGAGGAACATGTGTTTTTTTAGCCAATTTTGAGGTTTGCAAAGGATTCTGGGTAACAGAACCTGGTCCGAGCCACACAAGTCACCCCATCTTGGATTCCCCTAGGTCTCTAGTTTTCAGAAATGCACAGGTTTGGTAGGTTTCCCTAGGTGGCGGCTGAACTACAGGCCAAAATCTACAGGTAGGCACTTTGCAAAAAACACCTCTGTTTTCCTTCACCAATTTGGCTGTGTCCACGTTGCGCTTTGGGGCATTTCCTGTCACGGGCGCTAGGCCTACCCACTCAAGTGAGGTATCATTTTTATCGAGAGACGTGGGGGAACGCTGGGTGGAAGGAAATTCGTGGCTCCTCCCAGATTCCAGAACTTTCTGCCACAGAAATGTGAGGAACATGTGTTTATTTAGCCAAATTTTGAGGTTTGCAAAGGATTCTGGGTAACAGAACCTGGTCCGAGCCACACAAGTCACCACATCTTGGATTCCCCTAGGTCTCTAGTTTTCAGAAATGCACAGGTTTGGTAGGTTTCTCTAGGTGGCGGCTGAGCTACAGGCCAAAATCTACAAGTAGGCACTTTGCAAAAAACACCTCTGTTTTCCTTTACCAATTTGACTGTGTCCACGTTGCGCTTTGGGGCATCTCCTGTCACGGGCGCTAGGCACACCCACACAAGTGAGGTATCATTTTATCGGGAGATGTGGGGGAACGCTGGGTGGAAGGAAATTCGTGGCTCCTCTCAGATTCCAGAACTTTCTGCCACAGAAATGTGAGGAACATGTGTTTTTTTAGCCAAATTTTGAGGTTTGCAAAGGATTCTGGGTAACAGAACCTGGTCCGAGCCACACAAGTCACCCCATCTTGGATTCCCCTAGGTCTCTAGTTTTCAGAAATGCACAGGTTTGGTAGGTTTCCCTAGGTGGCGGCTGAGCTACAGGCCAAAATCTACAGGTAGGCACTTTGCAAAAAACACCTCTGTTTTCTTCACCAATTTGGCTGTGTCCACGTTGCGCTTTGGGGCATTTCCTGTCACGGGCGCTAGGCCTACCCACACAAGTGAGGTATCATTTTTATCGGGAGACATGGGGGAACGCTTGGTGGAACGAAATTCGTGCCGCCTCTCAGATTCCAGAACTTTCTGCCACAGAAATGTGAGGAACATGTGTTTTTTTAGCCAAATTTTGAGGTTTGCAAAGGATTCTGGGTAACAGAACCTGGTCCGAGCCACACAAGTCACCCCATCTTGGATTCCCCTAGGTCTCTAGTTTTCAGAAATGCACAGGTTTGGTAGGTTTCCCTAGGTGGCGGCTGAGGTACAGGCCAAAATCTACAGGTAGGCTCTTTGCAAAAAACACCTCTGTTTTCCTTCACCAATTTGGCTGTGTCCACGTTGCGCTTTGGGGCATTTCCTGTCACGGGCGCTAGGCCTACCCACACAAGTGAGGTATCACTTTTATCGGGAGACGTGGGGGAACGCTGGGTGGAAGGAAATTCGTGGCTCCTCTCAGATTCCAGAACTTTCTGCCACAGAAATGTGAGGAACATGTGTTTTTTTAGCCAACTTTTGAGGTTTGCAAAGGATTCTGGGTAACAGAACCTGGTCCGAGCCACACAAGTCACCCCATCTTGGATTCCCCTAGGTCTCTAGTTTTCAGAAATGCACAGGTTTGGTAGGTTTCCCTAGGTGGCGGCTGAACTACAGGCCAAAATCTACAGGTAGGCACTTTGCAAAAAACACCTCTGTTTTCCTTCACCAATTTGGCTGTGTCCACGTTGCGCTTTGGGGCATTTCCTGTCACGGGCGCTAAGCCTACCCACTCAAGTGAGGTATCATTTTTATCGAGAGACGTGGGGGAACGCTGGGTGGAAGGAAATTCGTGGCTCCTCCCAGATTCCAGAACTTTCTGCCACAGAAATGTGAGGAACATGTGTTTATTTAGCCAAATTTTGAGGTTTGCAAAGGATTCTGGGTAACAGAACCTGGTCCGAGCCACACAAGTCACCCCATCTTGGATTCCCCTAGGTCTCTAGTTTTCAGAAATGCACAGGTTTGGTAGGTTTCTCTAGGTGGCGGCTGAGCTACAGGCCAAAATCTACAGGTAGGCACTTTGCAAAAAACACCTCTGTTTTCCTTTACCAATTTGACTGTGTCCACGTTGCGCTTTGGGGCATTTCCTGTCACGGGCGCTAGGCACACCCACACAAGTGAGGTATCATTTTTATCGGGAGATGTGGGGGAACGCTGGGTGGAAGGAAATTCGTGGCTCCTCTCAGATTCCAGAACTTTCTGCCACAGAAATGTGAGGAACATGTGTTTTTTTAGCCAAATTTTGAGGTTTGCAAAGGATTCTGGGTAACAGAACCTGGTCCGAGCCACACAAGTCACCCCATCTTGGATTCCCCTAGGTCTCTAGTTTTCAGAAATGCACAGGTTTGGTAGGTTTCCCTAGGTGGCGGCTGAGCTACAGGCCAAAATCTACAGGTAGGCACTTTGCAAAAAACACCTCTGTTTTCCTTCACCAATTTGGCTGTGTCCACGTTGCGCTTTGGGGCATTTCCTGTCACGGGCGCTAGGCCTACCCACACAAGTGAGGTATCATTTTTATCGGGAGACATGGGGGAACGCTGGGTGGAAGGAAATTCGTGCCGCCTCTCAGATTCCAGAACTTTCTGCCACAGAAATGTGAGGAACATGTGTTTTTTTAGCCAAATTTTGAGGTTTGCAAAGGATTCTGGGTAACAGAACCTGGTCCGAGCCACACAAGTCACCCCATCTTGGATTCCCCTAGGTCTCTAGTTTTCAGAAATGCACAGGTTTGGTAGGTTTCCCTAGGTGGCGGCTGAGCTACAGGCCAAAATCTACAGGTAGGCTCTTTGCAAAAAACACCTCTGTTTTCCTTCACCAATTTGGCTGTGTCCACGTTGCGCTTTGGGGCATTTCCTGTCACGGGCGCTAGGCCTACCCACACAAGTGAGGTATCATTTTTATCGGGAGACGTGGGGGAACGCTGGGTGGAAGGAAATTCGTGGCTCCTCTCAGATTCCAGAACTTTCTGCCACAGAAATGTGAGGAACATGTGTTTTTTTAGCCAACTTTTGAGGTTTGCAAAGGATTCTGGGTAACAGAACCTGGTCCGAGCCACACAAGTCAGCCCATCTTGGATTCCCCTAGGTCTCTAGTTTTCAGAAATGCACAGGTTTGGTAGTTTTCCCCAGGTGGCGGCTGAGCTACAGGCCAAAATCTACAGGTAGGCACTTTGCAAAAAACACCTCTGTTTTCCTTCACCAATTTGGCTGTGTCCACGTTGCGCTTTGGGGCATTTCCTCTCACGGGCGCTAGGCCTACCCACTCAAGTGAGGTATCATTTTTATCGAGAGACGTGGGGGAACGCTGGGTGGAAGGAAATTCGTGGCTCCTCCCAGATTCCAGAACTTTCTGCCACAGAAATGTGAGGAACATGTGTTTATTTAGCCAAATTTTGAGGTTTGCAAAGGATTCTGGGTAACAGAACCTGGTCCGAGCCACACAAGTCACCCCATCTTGGATTCCCCTAGGTCTCTAGTTTTCAGAAATGCACAGGTTTGGTAGGTTTCTCTAGGTGGCGGCTGAGCTACAGGCCAAAATCTACAGGTAGGCACTTTGCAAAAAACACCTCTGTTTTCCTTTACCAATTTGACTGTGTCCACGTTGCGCTTTGGGGCATTTCCTGTCACGGGCGCTAGGCACACCCACACAAGTGAGGTATCATTTTTATCGGGAGATGTGGGGGAACGCTGGGTGGAAGGAAATTCGTGGCTCCTCTCAGATTCCAGAACTTTCTGCCACAGAAATGTGAGGAACATGTGTTTTTTTAGCCAAATTTTGAGGTTTGCAAAGGATTCTGGGTAACAGAACCTGGTCCGAGCCACACAAGTCACCCCATCTTGGATTCCCCTAGGTCTCTAGTTTTCAGAAATGCACAGGTTTGGTAGGTTTCCCTAGGTGGCGGCTGAGCTACAGGCCAAAATCTACAGGTAGGCACTTTGCAAAAAACACCTCTGTTTTCCTTCACCAATTTGGCTGTGTCCACGTTGCGCTTTGGGGCATTTCCTGTCACGGGCGCTAGGCCTACCCACACAAGTGAGGTATCATTTTTATCGGGAGACATGGGGGAACGCTGGGTGGAAGGAAATTCGTGCCGCCTCTCAGATTCCAGAACTTTCTGCCACAGAAATGTGAGGAACATGTGTTTTTTTAGCCAAATTTTGAGGTTTGCAAAGGATTCTGGGTAACAGAACCTGGTCCGAGCCACACAAGTCACCCCATCTTGGATTCCCCTAGGTCTCTAGTTTTCAGAAATGCACAGGTTTGGTAGTTTTCCCCAGGTGGCGGCTGAGCTACAGGCCAAAATCTACAGGTAGGCACTTTGCAAAAAACACCTCTGTTTTCCTTCACCAATTTGACTGTGTCCACGTTGCGCTTTGGGGCATTTCCTGTCACGGGCGCTAGGCCTACCCACACAAGTGAGGTATCATTTTTATCGGGAGATGTGGGGGAACGCTGGGTGGAAGGAAATTCGTGGCTCCTCTCAGATTCCAGAACTTTCTGCCACAGAAATGTGAGGAACATGTGTTTTTTTAGCCAAATTTTGAGGTTTGCAAAGGATTCTGGGTAACAGAACCTGGTCCGAGCCACACAAGTCACCCCATCTTGGATTCCCCTAGGTCTCTAGTTTTCAGAAATGCACAGGTTTGGTAGGTTTCCCTAGGTGGCGGCTGAGCTACAGGCCAAAATCTACAGGTAGGCACTTTGCAAAAAACACCTCTGTTTTCCTTCACCAATTTGGCTGTGTCCACGTTGCGCTTTGGGGCATTTCCTGTCACGGGCGCTAGGCCTACCCACACAAGTGAGGTATCATTTTTATCGGGAGACATGGGGGAACGCTGGGTGAAAGGAAATTCGTGCCGCCTCTCAGATTCCAGAACTTTCTGCCACAGAAATGTGAGGAACATGTGTTTTTTTAGCCAAATTTTGAGGTTTGCAAAGGATTCTGGGTAACAGAACCTGGTCCGAGCCACACAAGTCACCCCATCTTGGATTCCCCTAGGTCTCTAGTTTTCAGAAATGCACAGGTTTGGTAGTTTTCCCCAGGTGGCGGCTGAGCTACAGGCCAAAATCTACAGGTAGGCACTTTGCAAAAAACACCTCTGTTTTCCTTCACCAATTTGACTGTGTCCACGTTGCGCTTTGGGGCATTTCCTGTCACGGGCGCTAGGCCTACCCACACAAGTGAGGTATCATTTTTATCGGGAGACGTGGGGGAACGCTGGGTGGAAGGAAATTCGTGGCTCCTCTCAGATTCCAGAACTTTCTGCCACAGAAATGTGAGGAACATGTGTTTTTTTAGCCAATTTTGAGGTTTGCAAAGGATTCTGGGTAACAGAACCTGGTCCGAGCCACACAAGTCACCCCATCTTGGATTCCCCTAGGTCTCTAGTTTTCAGAAATGCACAGGTTTGGTAGGTTTCCCTAGGTGGCGGCTGAACTACAGGCCAAAATCTACAGGTAGGCACTTTGCAAAAAACACCTCTGTTTTCCTTCACCAATTTGGCTGTGTCCACGTTGCGCTTTGGGGCATTTCCTGTCACGGGCGCTAGGCCTACCCACTCAAGTGAGGTATCATTTTTATCGAGAGACGTGGGGGAACGCTGGGTGGAAGGAAATTCGTGGCTCCTCCCAGATTCCAGAACTTTCTGCCACAGAAATGTGAGGAACATGTGTTTATTTAGCCAAATTTTGAGGTTTGCAAAGGATTCTGGGTAACAGAACCTGGTCCGAGCCACACAAGTCACCACATCTTGGATTCCCCTAGGTCTCTAGTTTTCAGAAATGCACAGGTTTGGTAGGTTTCTCTAGGTGGCGGCTGAGCTACAGGCCAAAATCTACAAGTAGGCACTTTGCAAAAAACACCTCTGTTTTCCTTTACCAATTTGACTGTGTCCACGTTGCGCTTTGGGGCATCTCCTGTCACGGGCGCTAGGCACACCCACACAAGTGAGGTATCATTTTATCGGGAGATGTGGGGGAACGCTGGGTGGAAGGAAATTCGTGGCTCCTCTCAGATTCCAGAACTTTCTGCCACAGAAATGTGAGGAACATGTGTTTTTTTAGCCAAATTTTGAGGTTTGCAAAGGATTCTGGGTAACAGAACCTGGTCCGAGCCACACAAGTCACCCCATCTTGGATTCCCCTAGGTCTCTAGTTTTCAGAAATGCACAGGTTTGGTAGGTTTCCCTAGGTGGCGGCTGAGCTACAGGCCAAAATCTACAGGTAGGCACTTTGCAAAAAACACCTCTGTTTTCTTCACCAATTTGGCTGTGTCCACGTTGCGCTTTGGGGCATTTCCTGTCACGGGCGCTAGGCCTACCCACACAAGTGAGGTATCATTTTTATCGGGAGACATGGGGGAACGCTGGGTGGAACGAAATTCGTGCCGCCTCTCAGATTCCAGAACTTTCTGCCACAGAAATGTGAGGAACATGTGTTTTTTTAGCCAAATTTTGAGGTTTGCAAAGGATTCTGGGTAACAGAACCTGGTCCGAGCCACACAAGTCACCCCATCTTGGATTCCCCTAGGTCTCTAGTTTTCAGAAATGCACAGGTTTGGTAGGTTTCCCTAGGTGGCGGCTGAGGTACAGGCCAAAATCTACAGGTAGGCTCTTTGCAAAAAACACCTCTGTTTTCCTTCACCAATTTGGCTGTGTCCACGTTGCGCTTTGGGGCATTTCCTGTCACGGGCGCTAGGCCTACCCACACAAGTGAGGTATCATTTTTATCGGGAGACGTGGGGGAACGCTGGGTGGAAGGAAATTCGTGGCTCCTCTCAGACTCCAGAACTTTCTGCCACAGAAATGTGAGGAACATGTGTTTTTTTTTGCCAAATTTTGAGGTTTGCAAAGGATTCTGGGTAACAGAACCTGGTCCGAGCCACACAACTCACCCCATCTTGGATTCCCCTAGGTCTCTAGTTTTCAGAAATGCACAGGTTTGGTAGGTTTCTCTAGGTGGCGGCTGAGCTACAGGCCAAAATCTACAGGTAGGCACTTTCCAAAAAACACCTCTGTTTTCCTTCACCAATTTGGCTGTGTCCACGTTGCGCTTTGGGGCATTTCCTGTCACGGGCGCTAGGCCTACCCACACAAGTGAGGTATCATTTTTATCGGGAGACGTGGGGGAACGCTGGGTGGAAGGAAATTCGTGGCTCCTCTCAGACTCCAGAACTTTCTGCCACAGAAATGTGAGGAACATGTGTTTTTTTTGCCAAATTTTGAGGTTTGCAAAGGATTCTGGGTAACAGAACCTGGTCAGAGCCACACAACTCACCCCATCTTGGATTCCCCTAGGTCTCTAGTTTTCAGAAATGCACAGGTTTGGTAGGTTTCCCTAGGTAGCGGCTGAGCTACAGGCCAAAATCTACAGGTAGGCACTTTGCAAAAAACTCCTCTGTTTTCCTTCACCAATTTGGCTGTGTCCACGTTGCACTTTGGGGCATTTCCTGTCACGGGCGCTAGGCCTACCCACACAAGTGAGGTATCATTTTTATCGGGAGACGTGGGGGAACGCTGGGTGGAAGGAAATTCGTGCCGCCTCTCAGATTCCAGAACTTTCTGCCACAGAAATGTGAGGAACATGTGTTTTTTTAGCCAAATTTTGAGGTTTGCAAAGGATTCTGGGTAACAGAACCTGGTCCGAGCCACACAAGTCACCCCATCTTGGATTCCCCTAGGTCTCTAGTTTTCAGAAATGCATAGGTTTGGTAGGTTTCCCTAGGTGGCGGCTGAACTACAGGCCAAAATCTACAGGTAGGCACTTTGCAAAAAACACCTCTGTTTTCCTTCACCAATTTGGCTGTGTCCACGTTGCGCTTTGGGGCATTTCCTGTCACGGGCGCTAAGCCTACCCACTCAAGTGAGGTATCATTTTTATCGAGAGACGTGGGGGAACGCTGGGTGGAAGGAAATTCGTGGCTCCTCCCAGATTCCAGAACTTTCTGCCACAGAAATGTGAGGAACATGTGTTTATTTAGCCAAATTTTGAGGTTTGCAAAGGATTCTGGGTAACAGAACCTGGTCCGAGCCACACAAGTCACCCCATCTTGGATTCCCCTAGGTCTCTAGTTTTCAGAAATGCACAGGTTTGGTAGGTTTCTCTAGGTGGCGGCTGAGCTACAGGCCAAAATCTACAGGTAGGCACTTTGCAAAAAACACCTCTGTTTTCCTTTACCAATTTGACTGTGTCCACGTTGCGCTTTGGGGCATTTCCTGTCACGGGCGCTAGGCACACCCACACAAGTGAGGTATCATTTTTATCGGGAGATGTGGGGGAACGCTGGGTGGAAGAAAATTCGTGGCTCCTCTCAGATTCCAGAACTTTCTGCCACAGAAATGTGAGGAACATGTGTTTTTTTAGCCAAATTTTGAGGTTTGCAAAGGATTCTGGGTAACAGAACCTGGTCCGAGCCACACAAGTCACCCCATCTTGGATTCCCCTAGGTCTCTAGTTTTCAGAAATGCACAGGTTTGGTAGGTTTCCCTAGGTGGCGGCTGAGCTACAGGCCAAAATCTACAGGTAGGCACTTTGCAAAAAACACCTCTGTTTTCCTTCACCAATTTGGCTGTGTCCACGTTGCGCTTTGGGGCATTTCCTGTCACGGGCGCTAGGCCTACCCACACAAGTGAGGTATCATTTTTATCGGGAGACATGGGGGAACGCTGGGTGGAAGGAAATTCGTGCCGCCTCTCAGATTCCAGAACTTTCTGCCACAGAAATGTGAGGAACATGTGTTTTTTTAGCCAAATTTTGATGTTTGCAAAGGATTCTGGGTAACAGAACCTGGTCCGAGCCACACAAGTCACCCCATCTTGGATTCCCCTAGGTCTCTAGTTTTCAGAAATGCACAGGTTTGGTAGGTTTCCCTAGGTGGCGGCTGAGCTACAGGCCAAAATCTACAGGTAGGCTCTTTGCAAAAAACACCTCTGTTTTCCTTCACCAATTTGGCTGTGTCCACGTTGCGCTTTGGGGCATTTCCTGTCACGGGCGCTAGGCCTACCCACACAAGTGAGGTATCATTTTTATCGGGAGACGTGGGGGAACGCTGGGTGGAAGGAAATTCGTGGCTCCTCTCAGATTCCAGAACTTTCTGCCACAGAAATGTGAGGAACATGTGTTTTTTTAGCCAACTTTTGAGGTTTGCAAAGGATTCTGGGTAACAGAACCTGGTCCGAGCCACACAAGTCAGCCCATCTTGGATTCCCCTACGTCTCTAGTTTTCAGAAATGCACAGGTTTGGTAGTTTTCCCCAGGTGGCGGCTGAGCTACAGGCCAAAATCTACAGGTAGGCACTTTGCAAAAAACACCTCTGTTTTCCTTCACCAATTTGGCTGTGTCCACGTTGCGCTTTGGGGCATTTCCTGTCACGGGCGCTAGGCCTACCCACTCAAGTGAGGTATCATTTTTATCGAGAGACGTGGGGGAACGCTGGGTGGAAGGAAATTCGTGGCTCCTCCCAGATTCCAGAACTTTCTGCCACAGAAATGTGAGGAACATGTGTTTATTTAGCCAAATTTTGAGGTTTGCAAAGGATTCTGGGTAACAGAACCTGGTCCGAGCCACACAAGTCACCCCATCTTGGATTCCCCTAGGTCTCTAGTTTTCAGAAATGCATAGGTTTGGTAGGTTTCTCTAGGTGGCGGCTGAGCTACAGGCCAAAATCTACAGGTAGGCACTTTGCAAAAAACACCTCTGTTTTCCTTTACCAATTTGACTGTGTCCACGTTGCGCTTTGGGGCATTTCCTGTCACGGGCGCTAGGCACACCCACACAAGTGAGGTATCATTTTTATCGGGAGATGTGGGGGAACGCTGGGTGGAAGGAAATTCGTGGCTCCTCTCAGATTCCAGAACTTTCTGCCACAGAAATGTGAGGAACATGTGTTTTTTTAGCCAAATTTTGAGGTTTGCAAAGGATTCTGGGTAACAGAACCTGGTCCGAGCCACACAAGTCACCCCATCTTGGATTCCCCTAGGTCTCTAGTTTTCAGAAATGCACAGGTTTGGTAGGTTTCCCTAGGTGGCGGCTGAGCTACAGGCCAAAATCTACAGGTAGGCACTTTGCAAAAAACACCTCTGTTTTCCTTCACCAATTTGGCTGTGTCCACGTTGCGCTTTGGGGCATTTCCTGTCACGGGCGCTAGGCCTACCCACACAAGTGAGGTATCATTTTTATCGGGAGACATGGGGGAACGCTGGGTGGAAGGAAATTCGTGCCGCCTCTCAGATTCCAGAACTTTCTGCCACAGAAATGTGAGGAACATGTGTTTTTTTAGCCAAATTTTGAGGTTTGCAAAGGATTCTGGGTAACAGAACCTGGTCCGAGCCACACAAGTCACCCCATCTTGGATTCCCCTAGGTCTCTAGTTTTCAGAAATGCACAGGTTTGGTAGTTTTCCCCAGGTGGCGGCTGAGCTACAGGCCAAAATCTACAGGTAGGCACTTTGCAAAAAACACCTCTGTTTTCCTTCACCAATTTGACTGTGTCCACGTTGCGCTTTGGGGCATTTCCTGTCACGGGCGCTAGGCCTACCCACACAAGTGAGGTATCATTTTTATCGGGAGATGTGGGGGAACGCTGGGTGGAAGGAAATTCGTGGCTCCTCTCAGATTCCAGAACTTTCTGCCACAGAAATGTGAGGAACATGTGTTTTTTTTAGCCAAATTTTGAGGTTTGCAAAGGATTCTGGGTAACAGAACCTGGTCCGAGCCACACAAGTCACCCCATCTTGGATTCCCCTAGGTCTCTAGTTTTCAGAAATGCACAGGTTTGGTAGGTTTCCCTAGGTGGCGGCTGAGCTACAGGCCAAAATCTACAGGTAGGCACTTTGCAAAAAACACCTCTGTTTTCCTTCACCAATTTGGCTGTGTCCACGTTGCGCTTTGGGGCATTTCCTGTCACGGGCGCTAGGCCTACCCACACAAGTGAGGTATCATTTTTATCGGGAGACATGGGGGAACGCTGGGTGGAAGGAAATTCGTGCCGCCTCTCAGATTCCAGAACTTTCTGCCACAGAAATGTGAGGAACATGTGTTTTTTTAGCCAAATTTTGAGGTTTGCAAAGGATTCTGGGTAACAGAACCTGGTCCGAGCCACACAAGTCACCCCATCTTGGATTCCCCTAGGTCTCTAGTTTTCAGAAATGCACAGGTTTGGTAGTTTTCCCCAGGTGGCGGCTGAGCTACAGGCCAAAATCTACAGGTAGGCACTTTGCAAAAAACACCTCTGTTTTCCTTCACCAATTTGACTGTGTCCACGTTGCGCTTTGGGGCATTTCCTGTCACGGGCGCTAGGCCTACCCACACAAGTGAGGTATCATTTTTATCGGGAGACGTGGGGGAACGCTGGGTGGAAGGAAATTCGTGGCTCCTCTCAGATTCCAGAACTTTCTGCCACAGAAATGTGAGGAACATGTGTTTTTTTAGCCAATTTTGAGGTTTGCAAAGGATTCTGGGTAACAGAACCTGGTCCGAGCCACAGAAGTCACCCCATCTTGGATTCCCCTAGGTCTCTAGTTTTCAGAAATGCACAGGATTGGTAGGTTTCCCTAGGTGGCGGCTGAACTACAGGCCAAAATCTACAGGTAGGCACTTTGCAAAAAACACCTCTGTTTTCCTTCACCAATTTGGCTGTGTCCACGTTGCGCTTTGGGGCATTTCCTGTCACGGGCGCTAGGCCTACCCACTCAAGTGAGGTATCATTTTTATCGAGAGACGTGGGGGAACGCTGGGTGGAAGGAAATTCGTGGCTCCTCCCAGATTCCAGAACTTTCTGCCACAGAAATGTGAGGAACATGTGTTTATTTTGCCAAATTTTGAGGTTTGCAAAGGATTCTGGGTAACAGAACCTGGTCCGAGCCACACAAGTCACCACATCTTGGATTCCCCTAGGTCTCTAGTTTTCAGAAATGCACAGGTTTGGTAGGTTTCTATAGGTGGCGGCTGAGCTACAGGCCAAAATCTACAAGTAGGCACTTTGCAAAAAACACCTCTGTTTTCCTTTACCAATTTGACTGTGTCCACGTTGCGCTTTTTGGCATCTCCTGTCACGGGCGCTAGGCACACCCACACAAGTGAGGTATCATTTTATCGGGAGATGTGGGGGAACGCTGGGTGGAAGGAAATTCGTGGCTCCTCTCAGATTCCAGAACTTTCTGCCACAGAAATGTGAGGAACATGTGTTTTTTTAGCCAAATTTTGAGGTTTGCAAAGGATTCTGGGTAACAGAACCTGGTCCGAGCCACACAAGTCACCCCATCTTGGATTCCCCTAGGTCTCTAGTTTTCAGAAATGCACAGGTTTGGTAGGTTTCCCTAGGTGGCGGCTGAGCTACAGGCCAAAATCTACAGGTAGGCACTTTGCAAAAAACACCTCTGTTTTCTTCACCAATTTGGCTGTGTCCACGTTGCGCTTTGGGGCATTTCCTGTCACGGGCGCTAGGCCTACCCACACAAGTGAGGTATCATTTTTATCGGGAGACATGGGGGAACGCTGGGTGGAACGAAATTCGTGCCGCCTCTCAGATTCCAGAACTTTCTGCCACAGAAATGTGAGGAACATGTGTTTTTTTAGCCAAATTTTGAGGTTTGCAAAGGATTCTGGGTAACAGAACCTGGTCCGAGGCACACAAGTCACCCCATCTTGGATTCCCCTAGGTCTCTAGTTTTCAGAAATGCACAGGTTTGGTAGGTTTCCCTAGGTGGCGGCTGAGGTACAGGCCAAAATCTACAGGTAGGCTCTTTGCAAAAAACACCTCTGTTTTCCTTCACCAATTTGGCTGTGTCCACGTTGCGCTTTGGGGCATTTCCTGTCACGGGCGCTAGGCCTACCCACACAAGTGAGGTATCACTTTTATCGGGAGACGTGGGGGAACGCTGGGTGGAAGGAAATTCGTGGCTCCTCTCAGATTCCAGAACTTTCTGCCACAGAAATGTGAGGAACATGTGTTTTTTTAGCCAACTTTTGAGGTTTGCAAAGGATTCTGGGTAACAGAACCTGGTCCGAGCCACACAAGTCACCCCATCTTGGATTCCCCTAGGTCTCTAGTTTTCAGAAATGCACAGGTTTGGTAGGTTTCCCTAGGTGGCGGCTGAACTACAGGCCAAAATCTACAGGTAGGCACTTTGCAAAAAACACCTCTGTTTTCCTTCACCAATTTGGCTGTGTCCACGTTGCGCTTTGGGGCATTTCCGGTCACGGGCGCTAGGCCTACCCACTCAAGTGAGGTATCATTTTTATCGAGAGACGTGGGGGAACGCTGGGTGGAAGGAAATTCGTGGCTCCTCCCAGATTCCAGAACTTTCTGCCACAGAAATGTGAGGAACATGTGTTTATTTAGCCAAATTTTGAGGTTTGCAAAGGATTCTGGGTAACAGAACCTGGTCCGAGCCACACAAGTCACCCCATCTTGGATTCCCCTAGGTCACTAGTTTTCAGAAATGCACAGGTTTGGTAGGTTTCTCTAGGTGGCG
Source organism: Pleurodeles waltl (assembly GCF_031143425.1). NCBI lineage: Eukaryota > Metazoa > Chordata > Amphibia > Caudata > Salamandridae > Pleurodeles > Pleurodeles waltl. The sequence continues at coordinate 188,042,317 of NC_090449.1, read as the reverse complement.
GCTGAGCTACAGGCCAAAATCTACAGGTAGGCACTTTGCTAAAAACACCTCTGTTTTCCTTTACCAATTTGACTGTGTCCACGTTGCGCTTTGGGGCATTTCCTGTCACGGGCGCTAGGCACACCCACACAAGTGAGGTATCATTTTTATCGGGAGATGTGGGGGAACGCTGGGTGGAAGGAAATTCGTGGCTCCTCTCAGATTCCAGAACTTTCTGCCACAGAAATGTGAGGAACATGTGTTTTTTTAGCCAAATTTTGAGGTTTGCAAAGGATTCTGGGTAACAGAACCTGGTCCGAGCCACACAAGTCACCCCATCTTGGATTCCCCTAGGTCTCTAGTTTTCAGAAATGCACAGGTTTGGTAGGTTTCCCTAGGTGGCGGCTGAGCTACAGGCCAAAATCTACAGGTAGGCACTTTGCAAAAAACACCTCTGTTTTCCTTCACCAGTTTGGCTGTGTCCACATTGCGCTTTGGGGCATTTCCTGTCACGGGCGCTAGGCCTACCCACACAAGTGAGGTATCATTTTTATCGGGAGACATGGGGGAACGCTGGGTGGAAGGAAATTCGTGCCGCCTCTCAGATTCCAGAACTTTCTGCCACAGAAATGTGAGGAACATGTGTTTTTTTAGCCAAATTTTGAGGTTTGCAAAAGATTCTGGGTAACAGAACCTGGTCCGAGCCACACAAGTCACCCCATCTTGGATTCCCCTAGGTCTCTAGTTTTCAGAAATGCACAGGTTTGGTAGGTTTCCCTAGGTGGCGGCTGAGCTACAGGCCAAAATCTACAGGTAGGCTCTTTGCAAAAAACACCTCTGTTTTCCTTCACCAATTTGGCTGTGTCCACGTTGCGCTTTGGGGCATTTCCTGTCACGGGCGCTAGGCCTACCCACACAAGTGAGGTATCATTTTTATCGGGAGACGTGGGGGAACGCTGGGTGGAAGGAAATTCGTGGCTCCTCTCAGATTCCAGAACTTTCTGCCACAGAAATGTGAGGAACATGTGTTTTTTTAGCCAACTTTTGAGGTTTGCAAAGGATTCTGGGTAACAGAACCTGGTCCGAGCCAAACAAGTCAGCCCATCTTGGATTCCCCTAGGTCTCTAGTTTTCAGAAATGCACAGGTTTGGTAGTTTTCCCCAGGTGGCGGCTGAGCTACAGGCCAAAATCTACAGGTAGGCACTTTGCAAAAAACACCTCTGTTTTCCTTCACCAATTTGGCTGTGTCCACGTTGCGCTTTGGGGCATTTCCTGTCACGGGCGCTAGGCCTACCCACTCAAGTGAGGTATAATTTTTATCGAGAGACGTGGGGGAACGCTGGGTGGAAGGAAATTCGTGGCTCCTCCCAGATTCCAGAACTTTCTGCCACAGAAATGTGAGGAACATGTGTTTATTTAGCCAAATTTTGAGGTTTGCAAAGGATTCTGGGTAACAGAACCTGGTCCGAGCCACACAAGTCACCCCATCTTGGATTCCCCTAGGTCTCTAGTTTTCAGAAATGCACAGGTTTGGTAGGTTTCTCTAGGTGGCGGCTGAGCTACAGGCCAAAATCTACAGGTAGGCACTTTGCAAAAAACACCTCTGTTTTCCTTCACAAATTTGGATGTGTCCACGTTGCGCTTTGGGGCATTTCCTGTCACGGGCGCTAGGCCTACCCACACAAGTGAGGTATCATTTTTATCGGGAGACATGGGGGAACGCTGGGTGGAAGGAAATTCGTGCCGCCTCTCAGATTCCAGAACTTTCTGCCACAGAAATGTGAGGAACATGTGTTTTTTTAGCCAAATTTTAAGGTTTGCAAAGGATTCTGGGTAACAGAACCAGGTCCGAGCCACACAAGTCACCCCATCTTGGATTCCCCTAGGTCTCTAGTTTTCAGAAATGCACAGGTTTGGTAGGTTTCCCTAGGTGGCGGCTGAGCTACAGGCCAAAATCTACAGGTAGGCTCTTTGCAAAAAACACCTCTGTTTTCCTTCACCAATTTGGCTGTGTCCACGTTGCGCTTTGGGGCATTTCCTGTCACGGGCGCTAGGCCTACCCACACAAGTGAGGTATCATTTTTATCGGGAGACGTGGGGGAACGCTGGGTGGAAGGAAATTCGTGGCTCCTCTCAGATTCCAGAACTTTCTGCCACAGAAATGTGAGGAACATGTGTTTTTTTAGCCAACTTTTGAGGTTTGCAAAGGATTCTGGGTAACAGAACCTGGTCCGAGCCACACAAGTCAGCCCATCTTGGATTCCCCTAGTTCTCTAGTTTTCAGAAATACACAGGTTTGGTAGTTTTCCCCAGGTGGCGGCTGAGCTACAGGCCAAAATCTACAGGTAGGCACTTTGCAAAAAACACCTCTGTTTTCCTTCACCAATTTGACTGTGTCCACGTTGCGCTTTGGGGCATTTCCTGTCACGGGCGCTAGGCCTACCCACACAAGTGAGGTATCATTTTTATCGGGAGACGTGGGGGAACGCTGGGTGGAAGGAAATTCGTGGCTCCTCTCAGATTCCAGAACTTTCTGCCACAGAAATGTGAGGAGCATGTGTTTTGTTAGCCAATTTTGAGGTTTGCAAAGGATTCTGGGTAACATAACCTGGTCCGAGCCACACAAGTCACCCCATCTTGGATTCCCCTAGGTCTCTAGTTTTCAGAAATGCACAGGTTTGGTAGGTTTCCCTAGGTGGCGGCTGAGCTACAGGCCAAAATCTACAGGTAGGCACTTTGCAAAAAACACCTCTGTTTTCCTTCACCAATTTGGCTGTGTCCACGTTGCGCTTTGGGGCATTTCTGTCACGGGCGCTAGGCCTACCCACACAAGTGAGGTATCATTTTTATCGGGAGACGTGGGGGAACGCTGGGTCGAAGGAAATTCGTGGCTCCTCTCAGATTCCAGAACTTTCTGCCACAGAAATGTGAGGAACATGTGGTTTTTTAGCCAAATTTTGAGGTTTGCAAAGGATTCTGGGTAACAGAACCTGGTCCGAGCCACACAAGTCACCCCATCTTAGATTCCCCTAGGTCTCTAGTTTTCAGAAATGCACAGGTTTGGTAGGTTTCCCTAGGTGGCGGCTGAGCTACAGGCCAAAATCTACAGGTAGGCACTTTGCAAAAAACACCTCTGTTTTCCTTCACCAATTTGGCTGTGTCCACGTTGCGCTTTGGGGCATTTCCTATCACGGGCGCTAGGCCTACCCACACAAGTGAGGTATCATTTTTATCGGGAGACGTGGGGGAACGCTGGGTGGAAGGAAATTCGTGGCTCCTCTCAGACTCCAGAACTTTCTGCCACAGAAATGTGAGGAACATGTGTTTTTTTTGCCAAATTTTGAGGTTTGCAAAGGATTCTGGGTAACAGAACCTGGTCCGGGCCACACAACTCACCCCATCTTGGATTCCCCTAGGTCTCTAGTTTTCAGAAATGCACAGGTTTGGTAGGTTTCCCTAGGTGGCGGCTGAGCTACAGGCCAAAATCTACAGGTAGGCACTTTGCAAAAAACTCCTCTGTTTTCCTTCACCAATTTGGCTGTGTCCACGTTGCACTTTGGGGCATTTCCTGTCACGGGCGCTAGGCCTACCCACACAAGTGAGGTATAATTTTTATCGGGAGACGTGGGGGGAACGCTGGGTGGAAGGAAATTCGTGCCGCCTCTCAGATTCCAGAACTTTCTGCCACAGAAATGTGAGGAACATGTGTTTTTTTAGCCAAATTTTGAGGTTTGCAAAGGATTCTGGGTAACAGAACCTGGTCCGAGCCACACAAGTCACCCCATCTTAGATTCCCCTAGGTCTCTAGTTTTCAGAAATGCACAGGTTTGGTAGGTTTCCCTAGGTGGCGGCTGAGCTACAGGCCAAAATCTACAGGTAGGCACTTTGCAAAAAACTCCTCTGTTTTCCCTCACCAATTTGGCTGTGTCCACGTTGCACTTTGGGGCATTTCCTGTCACAGGCGCTAGGCCTACCCACACAAGTGAGGTATCATTTTTATCGGGAGACGTGGGGGAACGCTGGGTGGAAGGAAATTCGTGGCTCCTCTCAGATTCCAGAACTTTCTGCCACAGAAATGTGAGGAACATGTGTTTTTTTAAGCCAAATTTTGAGGTTTGCAAAGGATTCTGGGTAACAGAACCTGGTCCGAGCCACACAAGTCACCCCATCTTGGATTCCCCTAGGTCTCTAGTTTTCAGAAATGCACAGGTTTGGTAGGTTTCCCTAGGTGGCGGCTGAGCTAGAGGCCAAAATCTACAGGTAGGCACTTTGCAAAAAACACCTCTGTTTTCCTTCACAAATTTAGATGTGTCCACGTTGCGCTTTGGGGCGTTTCCTGTCGCGGGCGCTAGGCCTACCCACACAAGTGAGGTATCATTTTTATCGGGAGACGTGGGGGAACGCTGGGTGGAAGGAAATTCGTGGCTCCTCTCAGATTCCAGAACTTTCTGCCACAGAAATGTGAGGAACATGTGTTTTTTTAGCCAAATTTTGAGGTTTGCAAAGGATTCTGGGTAACAGAACCTGGTCCGAGCCACACAAGTCACCCCATCTTGGATTCCCCTAGGTCTCTAGTTTTCAGAAATGCACAGGTTTGGTAGGTTTCCCTAGGTGGCGGCTGAGCTAGAGGCCAAAATCTACAGGTAGGCACTTTGCAAAAAACACCTCTGTTTTCCTTCACAAATTTGGATGTGTCCACGTTGCGCTTTGGGGCGTTTCCTGTCGCGGGCGCTAGGCCTACCCACACAAGTGAGGTATCATTTTTATCGGGAGACGTGGGGGAACGCTGGGTGGAAGGAAATTCGTGGCTCCCCTCAGATTTCAGAACTTTCTGCCACAGAAATGTGAGGAACATGTGTTTTTTTTAGCCAAATTTTGAGGTTTGCAAAGGATTCTGGGTAACTGAACCTGGTCCGAGCCACACAAGTCACCCCATCTTGGATTCCCCTAGGTATCTAGTTTTCAGAAATGCACAGGTTTGGTAGGTTTCCCTAGGTGGCGGCTGAGCTACAGGCCAAAATCTACAGGTAGGCACTTTGCAAAAAACTCCTCTGTTTTCCTTCACCAATTTGGCTGTGTCCACGTTTCGCTTTGGGGCATTTCCTGTCACGGGCGCTAGGCCTACCCACACAAGTGAGGTATCATTTTTATCGGGAGACGTGGGGGAACGCTGGGTGGAAGGAAATTCGTGGCTCCCCTCAGATTTCAGAACTTTCTGCCACAGAAATGTGAGGAACATGTGTTTTTTTTAGCCAAATTTTGAGGTTTGCAAAGGATTCTGGTTAACAGAACCTGGTCCGAGCCACACAAGTCACCCCATCTTGGATTCCCCTAGGTCTCTAATTTTCAGAAATGCACAGGTTTGGTAGGTTTCCCTAGGTGGCGGCTGAGCTACAGGCCAAAATCTACAGGTAGGCACTTTGCAAAAAACACCTCTGTTTTCCTTCACCAATTTGGCTGTGTCCACGTTGCGCTTTGGGGCATTTCCTTTCACGGGCGCTAGGCCTACCCACACAAGTGAGGTATAATTTTTATCGGGAGACGTGGGGGAACGCTGGGTGGAAGGAAATTCGTGGCTCCTCTCAGATTCCAGAACTTTCTGCCACAGAAATGTGAGGAAAATGTGTTTTTTTAGCCAAATTTTGAGGTTTGCAAAGGATTCTCGGTAACAGAACCTGGTCCGAGCCACACAAGTCACCCCATCTTGGATTCCCCTAGGTCTCTAGATTTCAGAAATGCACAGGTTTGGTAGGTTTCCCTAGGTAGCGGCTGAGCTACAGGCCAAAATCTACAGGTAGGCACTTTGCAAAAAACACCTCTGTTTTCCTTCACCAATTTGGCTGTGTCCACGTTGCGCTTTGGGGCATTTCCTGTCACGGGCGCTAGGCCTACCCACACAAGTGAGGTATCATTTTTATCGGGAGACGTGGGGGAACGCTGGGTGGAAGGAAATTCGTGGCTCCTCTCAGATTCCAGAACTTTCTGCCACAGAAATGTGAGGAACATGTGTTTTTTTAGCCAAATTTTGAGGTTTGCAAAGGATTCTGGGTAACAGAACCTGGTCCGAGCCACACAAGTCACCCCATCTTGGATTCCCCTAGGTCTCTAGTTTTCAGAAATGCACAGGTTTGGTAGGTTTCCCTAGGTGGCGGCTGAGCTACAGGCCAAAATCTACAGGTAGGCACTTTGCAAAAAACACCTCTGTTTTCCTTCACCAGTTTGGCTGTGTCCACGTTGCGCTTTGGGGCATTTCCTGTCACGGGCGCTAGGCCTACCCACACAAGTGAGGTATCATTTTTATCGGGAGACATGGGGGAACGCTGGGTGGAAGGAAATTCGTGCCGCCTCTCAGATTCCAGAACTTTCTGCCACAGAAATGTGAGGAACATGTGTTTTTTTAGCCAAATTTTGAGGTTTGCAAAAGATTCTGGGTAACAGAACCTGGTCCGAGCCACACAAGTCACCCCATCTTGGATTCCCCTAGGTCTCTAGTTTTCAGAAATGCACAGGTTTGGTAGGTTTCCCTAGGTGGCGGCTGAGCTACAGGCCAAAATCTACAGGTAGGCTCTTTGCAAAAAACACCTCTGTTTTCCTTCACCAATTTGGCTGTGTCCACGTTGCGCTTTGGGGCATTTCCTGTCACGGGCGCTAGGCCTACCCACACAAGTGAGGTATCATTTTTATCGGGAGACGTGGGGGAACGCTGGGTGGAAGGAAATTCGTGGCTCCTCTCAGATTCCAGAACTTTCTGCCACAGAAATGTGAGGAACATGTGTTTTTTTAGCCAACTTTTGAGGTTTGCAAAGGATTCTGGGTAACAGAACCTGGTCCGAGCCAAACAAGTCAGCCCATCTTGGATTCCCCTAGGTCTCTAGTTTTCAGAAATGCACAGGTTTGGTAGTTTTCCCCAGGTGGCGGCTGAGCTACAGGCCAAAATCTACAGGTAGGCACTTTGCAAAAAACACCTCTGTTTTCCTTCACCAATTTGGCTGTGTCCACGTTGCGCTTTGGGGCATTTCCTGTCACGGGCGCTAGGCCTACCCACTCAAGTGAGGTATAATTTTTATCGAGAGACGTGGGGGAACGCTGGGTGGAAGGAAATTCGTGGCTCCTCCCAGATTCCAGAACTTTCTGCCACAGAAATGTGAGGAACATGTGTTTATTTAGCCAAATTTTGAGGTTTGCAAAGGATTCTGGGTAACAGAACCTGGTCAGAGCCACACAAGTCACCCCATCTTGGATTCCCCTAGGTCTCTAGTTTTCAGAAATGCACAGGTTTGGTAGGTTTCTCTAGGTGGCGGCTGAGCTACAGGCCAAAATCTACAGGTAGGCACTTTGCAAAAAACACCTCTGTTTTCCTTCACAAATTTGGATGTGTCCACGTTGCGCTTTGGGGCATTTCCTGTCACGGGCGCTAGGCCTACCCACACAAGTGAGGTATCATTTTTATCGGGAGACATGGGGGAACGCTGGGTGGAAGGAAATTCGTGCCGCCTCTCAGATTCCAGAACTTTCTGCCACAGAAATGTGAGGAACATGTGTTTTTTTAGCCAAATTTTAAGGTTTGCAAAGGATTCTGGGTAACAGAACCAGGTCCGAGCCACACAAGTCACCCCATCTTGGATTCCCCTAGGTCTCTAGTTTTCAGAAATGCACAGGTTTGGTAGGTTTCCCTAGGTGGCGGCTGAGCTACAGGCCAAAATCTACAGGTAGGCTCTTTGCAAAAAACACCTCTGTTTTCCTTCACCAATTTGGCTGTGTCCACGTTGCGCTTTGGGGCATTTCCTGTCACGGGCGCTAGGCCTACCCACACAAGTGAGGTATCATTTTTATCGGGAGACGTGGGGGAACGCTGGGTGGAAGGAAATTCGTGGCTCCTCTCAGATTCCAGAACTTTCTGCCACAGAAATGTGAGGAACATGTGTTTTTTTAGCCAACTTTTGAGGTTTGCAAAGGATTCTGGGTAACAGAACCTGGTCCGAGCCACACAAGTCAGCCCATCTTGGATTCCCCTAGGTCTCTAGTTTTCAGAAATGCACAGGTTTGGTAGTTTTCCCCAGGTGGCGGCTGAGCTACAGGCCAAAATCTACAGGTAGGCACTTTGCAAAAAACACCTCTGTTTTCCTTCACCAATTTGACTGTGTCCACGTTGCGCTTTGGGGCATTTCCTGTCACGGGCGCTAGGCCTACCCACACAAGTGAGGTATCATTTTTATCGGGAGACGTGGGGGAACGCTGGGTGGAAGGAAATTCGTGGCTCCTCTCAGATTCCAGAACTTTCTGCCACAGAAATGTGAGGAGCATGTGTTTTGTTAGCCAATTTTGAGGTTTGCAAAGGATTCTGGGTAACATAACCTGGTCCGAGCCACACAAGTCACCCCATCTTGGATTCCCCTAGGTCTCTAGTTTTCAGAAATGCACAGGTTTGGTAGGTTTCCCTAGGTGGCGGCTGAGCTACAGGCCAAAATCTACAGGTAGGCACTTTGCAAAAAACACCTCTGTTTTCCTTCACCAATTTGGCTGTGTCCACGTTGCGCTTTGGGGCATTTCTGTCACGGGCGCTAGGCCTACCCACACAAGTGAGGTATCATTTTTATCGGGAGACGTGGGGGAACGCTGGGTCGAAGGAAATTCGTGGCTCCTCTCAGATTCCAGAACTTTCTGCCACAGAAATGTGAGGAACATGTGGTTTTTTAGCCAAATTTTGAGGTTTGCAAAGGATTCTGGGTAACAGAACCTGGTCCGAGCCACACAAGTCACCCCATCTTAGATTCCCCTAGGTCTCTAGTTTTCAGAAATGCACAGGTTTGGTAGGTTTCCCTAGGTGGCGGCTGAGCTACAGGCCAAAATCTACAGGTAGGCACTTTGCAAAAAACACCTCTGTTTTCCTTCACCAATTTGGCTGTGTCCACGTTGCGCTTTGGGGCATTTCCTATCACGGGCGCTAGGCCTACCCACACAAGTGAGGTATCATTTTTATCGGGAGACGTGGGGGAACGCTGGGTGGAAGGAAATTCGTGGCTCCTCTCAGACTCCAGAACTTTCTGCCACAGAAATGTGAGGAACATGTGTTTTTTTTGCCAAATTTTGAGGTTTGCAAAGGATTCTGGGTAACAGAACCTGGTCCGGGCCACACAACTCACCCCATCTTGGATTCCCCTAGGTCTCTAGTTTTCAGAAATGCACAGGTTTGGTAGGTTTCCCTAGGTGGCGGCTGAGCTACAGGCCAAAATCTACAGGTAGGCACTTTGCAAAAAACTCCTCTGTTTTCCTTCACCAATTTGGCTGTGTCCACGTTGCACTTTGGGGCATTTCCTGTCACGGGCGCTAGGCCTACCCACACAAGTGAGGTATAATTTTTATCGGGAGACGTGGGGGAACGCTGGGTGGAAGGAAATTCGTGCCGCCTCTCAGATTCCAGAACTTTCTGCCACAGAAATGTGAGGAACATGTGTTTTTTTAGCCAAATTTTGAGGTTTGCAAAGGATTCTGGGTAACAGAACCTGGTCCGAGCCACACAAGTCACCCCATCTTAGATTCCCCTAGGTCTCTAGTTTTCAGAAATGCACAGGTTTGGTAGGTTTCCCTAGGTGGCGGCTGAGCTACAGGCCAAAATCTACAGGTAGGCACTTTGCAAAAAACACCTCTGTTTTCCTTCACAAATTTAGATGTGTCCACGTTGCGCTTTGGGGCGTTTCCTGTCGCGGGCGCTAGGCCTACCCACACAAGTGAGGTATCATTTTTATCGGGAGACGTGGGGGAACGCTGGGTGGAAGGAAATTCGTGGCTCCTCTCAGATTCCAGAACTTTCTGCCACAGAAATGTGAGGAACATGTGTTTTTTTAGCCAAATTTTGAGGTTTGCAAAGGATTCTGGGTAACAGAACCTGGTCCGAGCCACACAAGTCACCCCATCTTGGATTCCCCTAGGTCTCTAGTTTTCAGAAATTCACAGGTTTGGTAGGTTTCCCTAGGTGGCGGCTGAGCTAGAGGCCAAAATCTACAGGTAGGCACTTTGCAAAAAACACCTCTGTTTTCCTTCACAAATTTGGATGTGTCCACGTTGCGCTTTGGGGCGTTTCCTGTCGCGGGCGCTAGGCCTACCCACACAAGTGAGGTATCATTTTTATCGGGAGACGTGGGGGAACGCTGGGTGGAAGGAAATTCGTGGCTCCCCTCAGATTTCAGAACTTTCTGCCACAGAAATGTGAGGAACATGTGTTTTTTTTAGCCAAATTTTGAGGTTTGCAAAGGATTCTGGGTAACTGAACCTGGTCCGAGCCACACAAGTCACCCCATCTTGGATTCCCCTAGGTCTCTAGTTTTCAGAAATGCACAGGTTTGGTAGGTTTCCCTAGGTGGCGGCTGAGCTACAGGCCAAAATCTACAGGTAGGCACTTTGCAAAAAACTCCTCTGTTTTCCTTCACCAATTTGGCTGTGTCCACGTTTCGCTTTGGGGCATTTCCTGTCACGGGCGCTAGGCCTACCCACACAAGTGAGGTATCATTTTTATCGGGAGACGTGGGGGAACGCTGGGTGGAAGGAAATTCGTGGCTCCCCTCAGATTTCAGAACTTTCTGCCACAGAAATGTGAGGAACATGTGTTTTTTTTAGCCAAATTTTGAGGTTTGCAAAGGATTCTGGTTAACAGAACCTGGTCCGAGCCACACAAGTCACCCCATCTTGGATTCCCCTAGGTCTCTAATTTTCAGAAATGCACAGGTTTGGTAGGTTTCCCTAGGTGGCGGCTGAGCTACAGGCCAAAATCTACAGGTAGGCACTTTGCAAAAAACACCTCTGTTTTCCTTCACCAATTTGGCTGTGTCCACGTTGCGCTTTGGGGCATTTCCTGTCACGGGCGCTAGGCCTACCCACACAAGTGAGGTATCATTTTTATCGGGAGACGTGGGGGAACGCTGGGTGGAAGGAAATTCGTGGCTCCTCTCAGATTCCAGAACTTTCTGCCACAGAAATGTGAGGAACATGTGTTTTTTTAGCCAAATTTTGAGGTTTGCAAAGGATTCTGGGTAACAGAACCTGGTCCGAGCCACACAAGTCACCCCATCTTAGATTCCCCTAGGTCTCTAGTTTTCAGAAATGCACAGGTTTGGTAGGTTTCCCTAGGTGGCGGCTGAGCTACAGGCCAAAATCTACAGGTAGGCACTTTGCAAAAAACACCTCTGTTTTCCTTCACCAATTTGGCTGTGTCCACGTTGCGCTTTGGGGCATTTCCTGTCACAGGCGCTAGGCCTACCCACACAAGTGAGGTATCATTTTTATCGGGAGACGTGGGGGAACGCTGGGTGGAAGGAAATTCGTGGCTCCTCTCAGATTCCAGAACTTTCTGCCACAGAAATGTGAAGAAAATGTGTTTTTTTAGCCAAATTTTGAGGTTTGCAAAGGATTCTCGGTAACAGAACCTGGTCCGAGCCACACAAGTCACCCCATCTTGGATTCCCCTAGGTCTCTAGATTTCAGAAATGCACAGGTTTGGTAGGTTTCCCTAGGTAGCGGCTGAGCTACAGGCCAAAATCTACAGGTAGGCACTTTGCAAAAAACACCTCTGTTTTCCTTCACCAATTTGGCTGTGTCCACGTTGCGCTTTGGGGCATTTCCTGTCACGGGCGCTAGGCCTACCCACACAAGTGAGGTATCATTTTTATCGGGAGACGTGGGGGAACGCTGGGTGGAAGGAAATTCGTGGCTCCTCTCAGATTCCAGAACTTTCTGCCACAGAAATGTGAGGAAAATGTGTTTTTTTAGCCAAATTTTGAGGTTTGCAAAGGATTCTGGGTAACAGAACCTGGTCCGAGCCACACAAGTCACCCCATCTTGGATTCCCCTAGGTCTCTAGTTTTCAGAAATGCATAGGTTTGGTAGGTTTCCCTAGGTGGCGGCTGAACTACAGGCCAAAATCTACAGGTAGGCACTTTGCAAAAAACACCTCTGTTTTCCTTCACCAATTTGGCTGTGTCCACGTTGCGCTTTGGGGCATTTCCTGTCACGGGCGCTAGGCCTACCCACTCAAGTGAGGTATCATTTTTATCGAGAGACGTGGGGGAACGCTGGGTGGAAGGAAATTCGTGGCTCCTCCCAGATTCCAGAACTTTCTGCCACAGAAATGTGAGGAACATGTGTTTATTTAGCCAAATTTTGAGGTTTGCAAAGGATTCTGGGTAACAGAACCTGGTCCGAGCCACACAAGTCACCCCATCTTGGATTCCCCTAGGTCTCTAGTTTTCAGAAATGCACAGGTTTGGTAGGTTTCTCTAGGTGGCGGCTGAGCTACAGGCCAAAATCTACAGGTAGGCACTTTGCAAAAAACACCTCTGTTTTCCTTTACCAATTTGACTGAGTCCACGTTGCGCTTTGGGGCATTTCCTGTCACGGGCGCTAGGCACACCCACACAAGTGAGGTATCATTTTTATCGGGAGATGTGGGGGAACGCTGGGTGGAAGGAAATTCGTGGCTCCTCTCAGATTCCAGAACTTTCTGCCACAGAAATGTGAGGAACATGTGTTTTTTTAGCCAAATTTTGAGGTTTGCAAAGGATTCTGGGTAACAGAACCTGGTCCGAGCCACACAAGTCATCCCATCTTGGATTCCCCTAGGTCTCTAGTTTTCAGAAATGCACAGGTTTGGTAGGTTTCCCTAGGTGGCGGCTGAGCTACAGGCCAAAATCTACAGGTAGGCTCTTTGCAAAAAACACCTCTGTTTTCCTTCACCAATTTGGCTGTGTCCACGTTGCGCTTTGGGGCATTTCCTGTCACGGGCGCTAGGCCTACCCACACAAGTGAGGTATCATTTTTATCGGGAGACGTGGGGGAACGCTGGGTGGAAGGAAATTCGTGGCTCCTCTCAGATTCCAGAACTTTCTGCCACAGAAATGGGAGGAACATGTGTTTTTTTAGCCAACTTTTGAGGTTTGCAAAGGATTCTGGGTAACAGAACCTGGTCCGAGCCACACAAGTCAGCCCATCTTGGATTCCCCTAGGTCTCTAGTTTTCAGAAATGCACAGGTTTGGTAGTTTTCCCCAGGTGGCGGCTGAGCTACAGGCCAAAATCTACAGGTAGGCACTTTGCAAAAAACACCTCTGTTTCCTTCACCAATTTGGCAGTGTCCACGTTGCGCTTTGGGGCATTTCCTGTCACGGGCGCTAGGCCTACCCACTCAAGTGAGGTATCATTTTTATCGAGAGACGTGGGGGAACGCTGGGTGGAAGGAAATTCGTGGCTCCTCCCAGATTCCAGAACTTTCTGCCACAGAAATGTGAGGAACATGTGTTTATTTAGCCAAATTTTGAGGTTTGCAAAGGATTCTGGGTAACAGAACCTGGTCCGAGCCACACAAGTCACCCCATCTTTGATTCCCCTAGGTCTCTAGTTTTCAGAAATGCACAGGTTTGGTAGGTTTCTCTAGGTGGCGGCTGAGCTACAGGCCAAAATCTACAGGTAGGCACTTTGCAAAAAACACCTCTGTTTTCCTTTACCAATTTGACTGTGTCCACGTTGCGCTTTGGGGCATTTCCTGTCACGGGCGCTAGGCACACCCACACAAGTGAGGTATCATTTTTATCGGGAGATGTGGGGGAACGCTGGGTGGAAGGAAATTCGTGGCTCCTCTCAGATTCCAGAACTTTCTGCCACAGAAATGTGAGGAACATGTGTTTTTTTAGCCAAATTTTGAGGTTTGCAAAGGATTCTGGGTAACAGAACCTGGTCCGAGCCACACAAGTCACCCCATCTTGGATTCCCCTAGGTCTCTAGTTTTCAGAAATGCACAGGTTTGGTAGGTTTCCCTAGGTGGCGGCTGAGCTACAGGCCAAAATCTACAGGTAGGCACTTTGCAAAAAACACCTCTGTTTTCCTTCACCAATTTGGCTGTGTCCACGTTGCGCTTTGGGGCATTTCCTGTCACGGGCGCTAGGCCTACCCACACAAGTGAGGTATCATTTTTATCGGGAGACATGGGGGAACGCTGGGTGGAAGGAAATTCGTGCCGCCTCTCAGATTCCAGAACTTTCTGCCACAGAAATGTGAGGAACATGTGTTTTTTTAGACAAATTTTGAGGTTTGCAAAGGATTCTGGGTAACAGAACCTGGTCCGAGCCACACAAGTCACCCCATCTTGGATTCCCCTAGGTCTCTAGTTTTCAGAAATGCACAGGTTTGGTAGGTTTCCCTAGGTGGCGGCTGAGCTACAGGCCAAAATCTACAGGTAGACTCTTTGCAAAAAACACCTCTGTTTTCCTTCACCAATTTGGCTGTGTCCACGTTGCGCTTTGGGGCATTTCCTGTCACGGGCGCTAGGCCTACCCACACAAGTGAGGTATCATTTTTATCGGGAGACGTGGGGGAACGCTGGGTGGAAGGAAATTCGTGGCTCCTCTCAGATTCCAGAACTTTCTGCCACAGAAATGTGAGGAACATGTGTTTTTTTAGCCAATTTTGAGGTTTGCAAAGGATTCTGGGTAACAGAACCTGGTCCGAGCCACACAAGTCACCCCATCTTGGATTCCCCTAGGTCTCTAGTTTTCAGAAATGCACAGGTTTGGTAGGTTTCCCTAGGTGGCGGCTGAGCTACAGGCCAAAATCTACAGGTAGGCACTTTGCAAAAAACACCTCTGTTTTCCTTCACCAATTTGGCTGTGTCCACATTGCGCTTTGGGGCATTTCCTGTCACGGGCGCTAGGCCTACCCACACAAGTGAGGTATCATTTTTATCGGGAGACGTGGGGGAACGCTGGGTGGAAGGAAATTCGTGGCTCCTCTCAGATTCCAGAACTTTCTGCCACAGAAATGTGAGGAACATGTGTTTTTTTAGCCAAATTTTGAGGTTTGCAAAGGATTCTGGGTAACACAACCTGGTCCGAGCCACACAAGTCACCCCATCTTAGATTCCCCTAGGTCTCTAGTTTTCAGAAATGCACAGGTTTGGTAGGTTTCCCTAGGTGGCGGCTGAGCTACAGGCCAAAATCTACAGGTAGGCACTTTGCAAAAAACACCTCTGTTTTCCTTCACCAATTTGGCTGTGTCCACGTTGCACTTTGGGGCATTTCCTATCACGGGCGCTAGGCCTACCCACACAAGTGAGGTATCATTTTTATCGGGAGACGTGGGGGAACGCTGGGTGGAAGGAAATTCGTGGCTCCTCTCAGATTCCAGAACTTTCTGCCACATAAATGTAAGGAACATTTGTTTTTTTAGCCAAATTTTGAGGTTTGCAAAGGATTCTGGGTAACAGAACCTGGTCCGAGCCACACAAGTCACCCCATCTTGGATTCCCCTAGGTCTCTAGTTTTCAGAAATGCACAGGTTTGGTAGGTTTCCCTAGGTGGCGGCTGAGCTACAGGCCAAAATCTACAGGTAGGCACTTTGCAAAAAACACCTCTGTTTTCCTTCACCAATTTGGCTGTGTCCACGTTGCGCTTTGGGGCATTTCCTGTCACGGGCGCTAGGCCTACCCACACAAGTGAGGTATCATTTTTATCGGGAGACGTGGGGGAACGCTGGGTGGAAGGAAATTCGTGGCTCCTCTCAGACTCCAGAACTTTCTGCCACAGAAATGTGAGGAACATGTGTTTTTTTTGCCAAATTTTGAGGTTTGCAAAGGATTCTGGGTAACAGAACCTGGTCCGGGCCACACAACTCACCCCATCTTGGATTCCCCTAGGTCTCTAGTTTTCAGAAATGCACAGGTTTGGTAGGTTTCCCTAGGTGGCGGCTGAGCTACAGGCCAAAATCTACAGGGAGGCACTTTGCAAAAAACTCCTCTGTTTTCCTTCACCAATTTGGCTGTGTCCACGTTGCACTTTGGGGCATTTCCTGTCACGGGCGCTAGGCCTACCCACACAAGTGAGGTATCATTTTTATCGGGAGACGTGGGGGAACGCTGGGTGGAAGGAAATTCGTGGCTCCTCTCAGATTCCAGAACTTTCTGCCACAGAAATGTGAGGAACATGTGTTTTTTTAAGCCAAATTTTGAGGTTTGCAAAGGATTCTGGGTAACAGAACCTGGTCCGAGCCACACAAGTCACCCCATCTTGGATTCCCCTAGGTCTCTAGTTTTCGGAAATGCACAGGTTTGGTAGGTTTCCCTAGGTGGCGGCTGAGCTACAGGCCAAAATCTACAGGTAGGCACTTTGCAAAAAACACCTCTGTTTTCCTTCACCAATTTGGATTTGTCCACGTTGCGCTTTGGGGCGTTTTCTGTCGCGGGCGCTAGGCCTACCCACACAAGTGAGGTATCATTTTTATCGGGAGACGTGGGGGAACGCTGGGTGGAAGGAAATTCGTGGCTCCTCTCAGATTCCAGAACTTTCTGCCACAGAAATGTGAGGAACATGTGTTTTTTTAGCCAAATTTTGAGGTTTGCAAAGGATTCTGGGTAACAGAACCTGGTCCGAGCCACACAAGTCACCCCATCTTAGATTCCCCTAGGTCTCTAGTTTTCAGAAATGCACAGGTTTGTAAGGTTTCCCTAGGTGGCGGCAGAGCTACAGGCCAAAATCTACAGGTAGGCACTTTGCAAAAAACTCCTCTGTTTTCCCTCACCAATTTGGCTGTGTCCACGTTGCACTTTGGGGAATTTCCTGTCACGGGCGCTAGGCCTACCCACACAAGTGAGGTATCATTTTTATCGGGAGACGTGGGGGAACGCTGGGTGGAAGGAAATTCGTGGCTCCTCTCAGATTCCAGAACTTTCTGCCAAAGAAATATGAGGAACATGTGTTTTTTTAGCCAAATTTTGAGGTTTGCAAAGGATTCTGGGTAACAGAACCTGGTCCGAGCCACACAAGTCACCCCATCTTGGATTCCCCTAGGTCTCTAGTTTTCAGAAATGCACAGGTTTGGTAGGTTTCCCTAGGTGGCGGCTGAGCTAGAGGCCAAAATCTACAGGTAGGCACTTTGCAAAAAACACCTCTGTTTTCCTTCACAAATTTGGATGTGTCCACGTTGCGCTTTGGGGCGTTTCCTGTCGCGGGCGCTAGGCCTACCCACACAAGTGAGGTATCATTTTTATCGGGAGACGTGGGGGAACGCTGGGTGGAAGGAAATTCGTGGCTCCCCTCAGATTTCAGAACTTTCTGCCACAGAAATGTGAGGAACATGTGTTTTTTTTAGCCAAATTTTGAGGTTTGCAAAGGATTCTGGGTAACAGAACCTGGTCCGAGCCACACAACTCACCCCATCTTGGATTCCCCTAGGTCTCTAGTTTTCAGAAATGCACAGGTTTGGTAGGTTTCCCCAAGTGGCGGCTGAGCTACAGGCCAAAATCTACAGGTAGGCACTTTGCAAAAAACTCCTCTGTTTTCCTTCACCAATTTGGCTGTGTCCACGTTGCGCTTTGGGGCATTTCCTGTCACGGGCGCTAGGCCTACCCACACAAGTGAGGTATCATTTTTATCGGGAGACGTGGGGGAACGCTGGGTGGAAGGAAATTCGTGGCTCCCCTCAGATTTCAGAACTTTCTGCCACAGAAATGTGAGGAACATGTGTTTTTTTTAGCCAAATATTGAGGTTTGCCAAGGATTCTGGGTAACAGAACCTGGTCCGAGCCACACAAGTCACCCCATCTTGGATTCCCCTAGGTCTCTAATTTTCAGAAATGCACAGGTTTGGTAGGTTTCCCTAGGTGGCGGCTGAGCTACAGGCCAAAATCTACAGGTAAGCACTTTGCAAAAAACACCTCTGTTTTCCTTCACCAATTTGGCTGTGTCCACGTTGCGCTTTGGGGCATTTCCTGTCACGGGCGCTAGGCCTACCCACACAAGTGAGGTATCATTTTTATCGGGAGACGTGGGGGAACGCTGGGTGGAAGGAAATTCGTGGCTCCTCTCAGATTCCAGAACTTTCTGCCACAGAAATGTGAGGAACATGTGTTTTTTTAGCCAAATTTTGAGGTTTGCAAAGGATTCTGGGTAACAGAACCTGGTCCGAGCCACACAAGTCACCCCATCTTGGATTCCCCTAGGTCTCTAGTTTTCAGAAATGCACAGGTTTGGTAGGTTTCCCTAGGTGGTGGCTGAGCTACAGGCCAAAATCTACAGGTAAGCACTTTGCAAAAAACACCTCTGTTTTCCTTCACCAATTTGGCTGTGTCCACGTTGCGCTTTGGGGCATTTCCTGTCACGGGCGCTAGGCCTACCCACACAAGTGAGGTATCATTTTTATCGGGAGACGTGGGGGAACGCTGGGTGGAAGGAAATTCGTGGCTCCTCTCAGATTCCAGAACTTTCTGCCACAGAAATGTGAGGAACATGTGTTTTTTTAGCCAAATTTTGAGGTTTGCAAAGGATTCTGGGTAACAGAACCTGGTCCGAGCCACACAAGTCACCCCATCTTGGATTCCCCTAGGTCTCTAGTTTTCAGAAATGCACAGGTTTGGTAGGTTTCCCTAGGTGGCGGCTGAGCTAGAGGCCAAAATCTACAGGTAGGCACTTTGCAAAAAACACCTCTGTTTTCCTTCACAAATTTTGATGTGTCCACGTTGCGCTTTGGGGCGTTTCCTGTCGCGGGCGCTAGGCCTACCCACACAAGTGAGGTATCATTTTTATCGGGAGACGTGGGGGAACGCTGGGTGGAAGGAAATTCGTGGCTCCCCTCAGATTTCAGAACTTTCTGCCACAGAAATGTGAGGAACATGTGTTTTTTTTAGCCAAATTTTGAGGTTTGCAAAGGATTCTGGGTAACAGAACCTGGTCCGAGCCACACAAGTCACCCCATCTTGGATTCCCCTAGGTCTCTAGTTTTCAGAAATGCACAGGTTTGGTAGGTTTCCCTAGGTGGCGGCTGAGCTACAGGCCAAAATCTACAGGTAGGCACTTTGCAAAAAACTCCTCTGTTTTCCTTCACCAATTTGGCTGTGTCCACGTTTCGCTTTGGGGCATTTCCTGTCACGGGCGCTAGGCCTACCCACACAAGTGAGGTGTCATTTTTATCGGGAGACGTGGAGGAACGCTGGGTCGAAGGAAATTCGAGGCTCCCTTCAGATTTCAGAACTTTCTGCCACAGAAATGTGAGGAACATGTGTTTTTTTTAGCCAAATTTTGAGGTTTGCAAAGGATTCTGGGTAACAGAACCTGGTCCGAGCCACACAAGTCACCCCATCTTGGATTCCCCTAGGTCTCTAATTTTCAGAAATGCACAGGTTTGGTAGGTTTCCCTAGGTGGCGGCTGAGCTACAGGCCAAAATCTACAGGTAGGCACTTTGCAAAAAACACCTCTGTTTTCCTTCACCAATTTGGCTGTGTCCACGTTGCGCTTTGGGGCATTTCCTGTCACAGGCGCTAGGCCTACCCACACAAGTGAGGTATCATTTTTATCGGGAGACGTGGGGGAACGCTGGGTGGAAGGAAATTCGTGGCTCCTCTCAGATTCCAGAACTTTCTGCCACAGAAATGTGAGGAAAATGTGTTTTTTTAGCCAAATTTTGAGGTTTGCAAAGGATTCTCGGTAACAGAACCTGGTCCGAGCCACACAAGTCACCCCATCTTGGATTCCCCTAGGTCTCTAGATTTCAGAAATGCACAGGTTTGGTAGGTTTCCCTAGGTAGCGGCTGAGCTACAGGCCAAAATCTACAGGTAGGCACTTTGCAAAAAACACCTCTGTTTTCCTTCACCAATTTGGCTGTGTCCACGTTGCGCTTTGGGGCATTTCCTGTCACGGGCGCTAGGCCTACCCACACAAGTGAGGTATCATTTTTATCGGGAGACGTGGGGGAACGCTGGGTGGAAGGAAATTCGTGGCTCCTCTCAGATTCCAGAACTTTCTGCCACAGAAATGTGAGGAAAATGTGTTTTTTTAGCCAAATTTTGAGGTTTGCAAAGGATTCTGGGTAACAGAACCTGGTCCGAGCCACACAAGTCACCCCATCTTGGATTCCCCTAGGTCTCTAGTTTTCAGAAATGCATAGGTTTGGTACGTTTCCCTAGGTGGCGGCTGAACTACAGGCCAAAATCTACAGGTAGGCACTTTGCAAAAAACACCTCTGTTTTCCTTCACCAATTTGGCTGTGTCCACGTTGCGCTTTGGGGCATTTCCTGTCACGGGCGCTAGGCCTACCCACTCAAGTGAGGTATCATTTTTATCGAGAGACGTGGGGGAACGCTGGGTGGAAGGAAATTCGTGGCTCCTCCCAGATTCCAGAACTTTCTGCCACAGAAATGTGAGGAACATGTGTTTATTTAGCCAAATTTTGAGGTTTGCAAAGGATTCTGGGTAACAGAACCTGGTCCGAGCCACACAAGTCACCCCATCTTGGATTCCCCTAGGTCTCTAGTTTTCAGAAATGCACAGGTTTGGTAGGTTTCTCTAGGTGGCGGCTGAGCTACAGGCCAAAATCTACAGGTAGGCACTTTGCAAAAAACACCTCTGTTTTCCTTCACCAATTTGACTGTGTCCACGTTGCGCTTTGGGGCATTTCCTGTCACGGGCGCTAGGCACACCCACACAAGTGAGGTATCATTTTTATCGGGAGATGTGGGGGAACGCTGGGTGGAAGGAAATTCGTGGCTCCTCTCAGATTCCAGAACTTTCTGCCACAGAAATGTGAGGAACATGTGTTTTTTTAGCCAAATTTTGAGGTTTGCAAAGGATTCTGGGTAACAGAACCTGGTCCGAGCCACACAAGTCACCCCATCTTGGATTCCCCTAGGTCTCTAGTTTTCAGAAATGCACAGGTTTGGTTGGTTTCCCTAGGTGGCGGCTGAGCTACAGGCCAAAATCTACAGGTAGGCACTTTGCAAAAAACACCTCTGTTTTCCTTCACCAATTTGGCTGTGTCCACGTTGCGCTTTGGGGCATTTCCTGTCTCGGGCGCTAGGCCTACCCACACAAGTGAGGTATCATTTTTATCGGGAGACATGGGGGAACGCTGGGTGGAAGGAAATTCGTGCCGCCTCTCAGATTCCAGAACTTTCTGCCACAGAAATGTGAGGAACATGTGTTTTTTTAGCCAAATTTTGAGGTTTGCAAAGGATTCTGGGTAACAGAACCTGGTCCGAGCCACACAAGTCACCCCATCTTGGATTCCCCTAGGTCTCTAGTTTTCAGAAATGCACAGGTTTGGTAGGTTTCCCTAGGTGGCGGCTGAGCTACAGGCCAAAATCTACAGGTAGGCTCTTTGCAAAAAACACCTCTGTTTTCCTTCACCAATTTGGCTGTGTCCACGTTGCGCTTTGGGGCATTTCCTGTCACGGGCGCTAGGCCTACCCACACAAGTGAGGTATCATTTTTATCGGGAGACGTGGGGGAACGCTGGGTGGAAGGAAATTCGTGGCTCCTCTCAGATTCCAGAACTTTCTGCCACAGAAATGTGAGGAACATGTGTTTTTTTAGCCAACTTTTGAGGTTTGCAAAGGATTCTGGGTAACAGAACCTGGTCCGAGCCACACAAGTCAGCCCATCTTGGATTCCCCTAGGTCTCTAGTTTTCAGAAATGCACAGGTTTGGTAGTTTTCCCCAGGTGGCGGCTGAGCTACAGGCCAAAATCTACAGGTAGGCACTTTGCAAAAAACACCTCTGTTTTCCTTCACCAATTTGGCTGTGTCCACGTTGCGCTTTGGGGCATTTCCTGTCACGGGCGCTAGGCCTACCCACTCAAGTGAGGTATCATTTTTATCGAGAGACGTGGGGGAACGCTGGGTGGAAGGAAATTCGTGGCTCCTCCCAGATTCCAGAACTTTCTGCCACAGAAATGTGAGGAACATGTGTTTATTTAGCCAAATTTTGAGGTTTGCAAAGGATTCTGGGTAACAGAACCTGGTCCGAGCCACACAAGTCACCCCATCTTGGATTCCCCTAGGTCTCTAGTTTTCAGAAATGCACAGGTTTGGTAGGTTTCTCTAGGTGGCGGCTGAGCTACAGGCCAAAATCTACAGGTAGGCACTTTGCAAAAAACACCTCTGTTTTCCTTTACCAATTTGACTGTGTCCACGTTGCGCTTTGGGGCATTTCCTGTCACGGGCGCTAGGCACACCCACACAAGTGAGGTATCATTTTTATCGGGAGATGTGGGGGAACGCTGGGTGGAAGGAAATTCGTGGCTCCTCTCAGATTCCAGAACTTTCTGCCACAGAAATGTGAGGAACATGTGTTTTTTTAGCCAAATTTTGAGGTTTGCAAAGGATTCTGGGTAACAGAACCTGGTCCGAGCCACACAAGTCACCCCATCTTGGATTCCCCTAGGTCTCTAGTTTTCAGAAATGCACAGGTTTGGTAGGTTTCCCTAGGTGGCGGCTGAGCTACAGGCCAAAATCTACAGGTAGGCACTTTGCAAAAAACACCTCTGTTTTCCTTCACCAATTTGGCTGTGTCCACGTTGCGCTTTGGGGCATTTCCTGTCACGGGCGCTAGGCCTACCCACACAAGTGAGGTATCATTTTTATCGGGAGACGTGGGGGAACGCTGGGTGGAAGGAAATTCGTGGCTCCCCTCAGATTTCAGAACTTTCTGCCACAGAAATGTGAGGAACATGTGTTTTTTTTAGCCAAATATTGAGGTTTGCCAAGGATTCTGGGTAACAGAACCTGGTCCGAGCCACACAAGTCACCCCATCTTGGATTCCCCTAGGTCTCTAATTTTCAGAAATGCACAGGTTTGGTAGGTTTCCCTAGGTGGCGGCTGAGCTACAGGCCAAAATCTACAGGTAGGCACTTTGCAAAAAACACCTCTGTTTTCCTTCACCAATTTGGCTGTGTCCACGTTGCGCTTTGGGGCATTTCCTGTCACGGGCGCTAGGCCTACCCACACAAGTGAGGTATCATTTTTATCGGGAGACATGGGGGAACGCTGGGTGGAAGGAAATTCGTGCCGCCTCTCAGATTCCAGAACTTTCTGCCACAGAAATGTGAGGAACATGTGTTTTTTTAGCCAAATTTTGAGGTTTGCAAAGGATTCTGGGTAACAGAACCTGGTCCGAGCCACACAAGTCACCCCATCTTGGATTCCCCTAGGTCTCTAGTATTCAGAAATGCACAGGTTTGGTAGGTTTCCCTAGGTGGCGGCTGAGCTACAGGCCAAAATCTACAGGTAGGCTCTTTGCAAAAAACACCTCTGTTTTCCTTCACCAATTTGGCTGTGTCCACGTTGCGCTTTGGGGCATTTCCTGTCACGGGCGCTAGGCCTACCCACACAAGTGAGGTATCATTTTTATCGGGAGACGTGGGGGAACGCTGGGTGGAAGGAAATTCGTGGCTCCTCTCAGATTCCAGAACTTTCTGCCACAGAAATGTGAGGAACATGTGTTTTTTTAGCCAACTTTTGAGGTTTGCAAAGGATTCTGGGTAACAGAACCTGGTCCGAGCCACACAAGTCAGCCTATCTTGGATTCCCCTAGGTCTCTAGTTTTCAGAAATGCACAGGTTTGGTAGTTTTCCCCAGGTGGCGGCTGAGCTACAGGCCAAAATCTACAGGTAGGCACTTTGCAAAAAACACCTCTGTTTTCCTTCACCAATTTGACTGTGTCCACGTTGCGCTTTGGGGCATTTCCTGTCACGGGCGCTAGGCCTACCCACACAAGTGAGGTATCATTTTTATCGGGAGACGTGGGGGAACGCTGGGTGGAAGGAAATTCGTGGCTCCTCTCAGATTCCAGAACTTTCTGCCACAGAAATGTGAGGAACATGTGTTTTTTTAGCCAATTTTGAGGTTTGCAAAGGATTCTGGGTAACAGAACCTGGTCCGAGCCACACAAGTCACCCCATCTTGGATTCCCCTAGGTCTCTAGTTTTCAGAAATGCACAGGTTTGGTAGGTTTCCCTAGGTGGCGGCTGAGCTACACTCCAAAATCTACAGGTAGGCACTTTGCAAAAAACACCTCTGTTTTCCTTCACCAATTTGGCTGTGTCCACATTGCGCTTTGGGGCATTTCCTGTCACGGGCGCTAGGCCTACCCACACAAGTGAGGTATCATTTTTATCGGGAGACGTGGGGGAACGCTGGGTGGAAGGAAATTCGTGGCTCCTCTCAGATTCCAGAACTTTCTGCCACAGAAATGTGAGGAACATGTGGTTTTTTAGCCAAATTTTGAGGTTTGCAAAGGATTATGGGTAACAGAACCTGGTCCGAGCCACACAAGTCACCCCATCTTAGATTCCCCTAGGTCTCTAGTTTTCAGAAATGCACAGGTTTGGTAGGTTTCCCTAGGTGGCGGCGGAGCTACAGGCCAAAATCTACAGGTAGGCACTTTGCAAAAAACACCTCTGTTTTCCTTCACCAATTTGGCTGTGTCCACGTTGCGCTTTGGGGCATTTCCTATCACGGGCGCTAGGCCTACCCACACAAGTGAGGTATCATTTTTATCGGGAGACGTGGGGGAACGCTGGGTGGAAGGAAATTCGTGGCTCCTCTCAGATTCCAGAACTTTCTGCCACAGAAATGTAAGGAACATGTGTTTTTTTAGCCAAATTTTGAGGTTTGCAAAGGATTCTGGGTAACAGAACCTGGTCCGAGCCACACAAGTCACCCCATCTTGGATTCCCCTAGGTCTCTAGTTTTCAGAAATGCACAGGTTTGGTAGGTTTCCCTAGGTGGCGGCTGAGCTACAGGCCAAAATCTACAGGTAGGCACTTTGCAAAAAACACCTCTGTTTTCCTTCACCAATTTGGCTGTGTCCACGTTGCGCTTTGGGGCATTTCCTGTCACGGGCGCTAGGCCTACCCACACAAGTGAGGTATCATTTTTATCGGGAGACGTGGGGGAACGCTGGGTGGAAGGAAATTCGTGGCTCCTCTCAGACTCCAGAACTTTCTGCCACAGAAATGTGAGGAACATGTGTTTTTTTTGCCAAATTTTGAGGTTTGCAAAGGATTCTGGGTAACAGAACCTGGTCCGGGCCACACAACTCACCCCATCTTGGATTCCCCTAGGTCTCTAGTTTTCAGAAATGCACAGGTTTGGTAGGTTTCCCTAGGTGGCGGCTGAGCTACAGGCCAAAATCTACAGGTAGGCACTTTGCAAAAAACTCCTCTGTTTTCCTTCACCAATTTGGCTGTGTCCACGTTGCACTTTGGGGCATTTCCTGTCACGGGCGCTAGGCCTACCCACACAAGTGAGGTATCATTTTTATCGGGAGACGTGGGGGAACGCTGGGTGGAAGGAAATTCGTGCCGCCTCTCAGATTCCAGAACTTTCTGCCACAGAAATGTGAGGAACATGTGTTTTATTAGCCAAATTTTGAGGTTTGCAAAGGATTCTGGGTAACAGAACCTGGTCCGAGCCACACAAGTCACCCCATCTTAGATTCCCCTAGGTCTCTAGTTTTCAGAAATGCACAGGTTTGGTAGGTTTCCCTAGGTGGCGGCTGAGCTACAGGCCAAAATCTACAGGTAGGCACTTTGCAAAAAACTCCTCTGTTTTCCCTCACCAATTTGGCTGTGTCCACGTTGCACTTTGGGGCATTTCCTGTCACAGGCGCTAGGCCTACCCACACAAGTGAGGTATCATTTTTATCGGGAGACGTGGGGGAACGCTGGGTGGAAGGAAATTCGTGGCTCCTCTCAGATTCCAGAACTTTCTGCCACAGAAATGTGAGGAACATGTGTTTTTTTAAGCCAAATTTTGAGGTTTGCAAAGGATTCTGGGTAACAGAACCTGGTCCGAGCCACACAAGTCACCCCATCTTGGATTCCCCTAGGTCTCTAGTTTTCAGAAATGCACAGGTTTGGTAGGTTTCCCTAGGTGGCGGCTGAGCTACAGGCCAAAATCTACAGGTAGGCACTTTGCAAAAAACACCTCTGTTTTCCTTCACCAATTTGGATTTGTCCACGTTGCGCTTTGGGGCGTTTTCTGTCGCGGGCGCTAGGCCTACCCACACAAGTGAGGTATCATTTTTATCGGGAGACGTGGGGGAACGCTGGGTGGAAGGAAATTCGTGGCTCCTCTCAGATTCCAGAACTTTCTGCCACAGAAATGTGAGGAACATGTGTTTTTTTAGCCAAATTTTGAGGTTTGCAAAGGATTCTGGGTAACAGAACCTGGTCCGAGCCACACAAGTCACCCCATCTTGGATTCCCCTAGGTCTCTAGTTTTCAGAAATGCACAGGTTTGGTAGGTTTCCCTAGGTGGCGGCTGAGCTACAGGCCAAAAACTACAGGTAGGCACTTTGCAAAAAACACCTCTGTTTTCCTTCACCAATTTGGCTGTGTCCACGTTGCGCTTTGGGGCATTTCCTGTCACGGGCGCTAGGCCTACCCACACAAGTGAGGTATCATTTTTATCGGGAGAGATGGGGGAACGCTGGGTGGAAGGAAATTCGTGCCGCCTCTCAGATTCCAGAACTTTCTGCCACAGAAATGTGAGGAACATGTGTTTTTTTAGCCAAATTTTGAGGTTTGCAAAGGATTCTGGGTAACAGAACCTGGTCCGAGCCACACAAGTCACCCCATCTTGGATTCCCCTAGGTCTCTAGTTTTCAGAAATGCACAGGTTTGGTAGGTTTCCCTAGGTGGCGGCTGAGCTACAGGCCAAAATCTACAGGTAGGCTCTTTGCAAAGAACACCTCTGTTTTCCTTCACCAATTTGGCTGTGTCCACGTTGCGCTTTGGGGCATTTCCTGTCACGGGCGCTAGGCCTACCCACACAAGTGAGGTATCATTTTTATCGGGAGACGTGGGGGAACGCTGGGTGGAAGGAAATTCGTGGCTCCTCTCAGATTCCAGAACTTTCTGCCACAGAAATGTGAGGAACATGTGTTTTTTTAGCCAACTTTTGAGGTTTGCAAAGGATTCTGGGTAACAGAACCTGGTCCGAGCCACACAAGTCAGCCCATCTTGGATTCCCCTAGGTCTCTAGTTTTCAGAAATGCACAGGTTTGGTAGTTTTCCCCAGGTGGCGGCTGAGCTACAGGCCAAAATCTACAGGTAGGCACTTTGCAAAAAACACCTCTGTTTTCCTTCACCAATTTGGCAGTGTCCACGTTGCGCTTTGGGGCATTTCCTGTCACGGGCGCTAGGCCTACCCACTCAAGTGAGGTATCATTTTTATCGAGAGACGTGGGGGAACGCTGGGTGGAAGGAAATTCGTGGCTCCTCCCAGATTCCAGAACTTTCTGCCACAGAAATGTGAGGAACATGTGTTTATTTAGCCAAATTTTGAGGTTTGCAAAGGATTCTGGGTAACAGAACCTGGTCCGAGCCACACAAGTCACCCCATCTTGGATTCCCCTAGGTCTCTAGTTTTCAGAAATGCACAGGTTTGGTAGGTTTCTCTAGGTGGCGGCTGAGCTACAGGCCAAAATCTACAGGTAGGCACTTTGCAAAAAACACCTCTGTTTTCCTTTACCAATTTGACTGTGTCCACGTTGCGCTTTGGGGCATTTCCTGTCACGGGCGCTAGGCACACCCACACAAGTGAGGTATCATTTTTATCGGGAGATGTGGGGGAACGCTGGGTGGAAGGAAATTCGTGGCTCCTCTCAGATTCCAGAACTTTCTGCCACAGAAATGTGAGGGTCATGTGTTTTTTTAGCCAAATTTTGAGGTTTGCAAAGGATTCTGGGTAACAGAACCTGGTCCGAGCCACACAAGTCACCCCATCTTGGATTCCCCTAGGTCTCTAGTTTTCAGAAATGCACAGGTTTGGTAGGTTTCCCTAGGTGGCGGCTGAGCTACAGGCCAAAATCTACAGGTAGGCACTTTGCAAAAAACACCTCTGTTTTCCTTCACCAATTTGGCTGTGTCCACGTTGCGCTTTGGGGCATTTCCTGTCACGGGCGCTAGGCCTACCCACACAAGTGAGGTATCATTTTTATCGGGAGACATGGGGGAACGCTGGGTGGAAGGAAATTCGTGCCGCCTCTCAGATTCCAGAACTTTCTGCCACAGAAATGTGAGGAACATGTGTTTTTTAAGACAAATTTTGAGGTTTGCAAAGGATTCTGGGTAACAGAACCTGGTCCGTGCCACACAAGTCACCCCATCTTGGATTCCCCTAGGTCTCTAATTTTCAGAAATGCACAGGTTTGGTAGGTTTCCCTAGGTGGCGGCTGAGCTACAGGCCAAAATCTACAGGTAGGCTCTTTGCAAAAAACACCTCTGTTTTCCTTCACCAATTTGGCTGTGTCCACGTTGCGCTTTGGGGCATTTCCTGTCACGGGCGCTAGGCCTACCCACACAAGTGAGGTATCATTTTTATCGGGAGACGTGGGGGAACGCTGGGTGGAAGGAAATTCGTGGCTCCTCTCAGATTCCAGAACTTTCTGCCACAGAAATGTGAGGAACATGTGTTTTTTTAGCCAATTTTGAGGTTTGCAAAGGATTCTGGGTAACAGAACCTGGTCCGAGCCACACAAGTCACCCCATCTTGGATTCCCCTAGGTCTCTAGTTTTCAGAAATGCACAGGTTTGGTAGGTTTACCTAGGTGGCGGCTGAGCTACAGGCCAAAATCTACAGGTAGGCACTTTGCAAAAAACACCTCTGTTTTCCTTCACCAATTTGGCTGTGTCCACATTGCGCTTTGGGGCATTTCCTGTCACGGGCGCTAGGCCTACCCACACAAGTGAGGTATCATTTTTATCGGGAGACGTGGGGAAACGCTGGGTGGAAGGAAATTTGTGGCTCCTCTCAGATTCCAGAACTTTCTGCCACAGAAATGTGAGGAACATGTGGTTTTTTAGCCAAATTTTGAGGTTTGCAAAGGATTCTGGGTAACAGAACCTGGTCCGAGCCACACAGGTCACCCCATCTTAGATTCCCCTAGGTCTCTAGTTTTCAGAAATGCACAGGTTTGGTAGGTTTCCCTAGGTGGCGGCTGAGCTACAGGCCAAAATCTACAGGTAGGCACTTTGCAAAAAACACCTCTGTTTTCCTTCACCAATTTGGCTGTGTCCACGTTGCGCTTTGGGGCATTTCCTATCACGGGCGCTAGGCCTACCCACACAAGTGAGGTATCATTTTTATCGGGAGACGTGGGGGAACGCTGGGTGGAAGGAAATTCGTGGCTCCTCTCAGATTCCAGAACTTTCTGCCACAGAAATGTAAGGAACATGTGTTTTTTAGCCAAATTTTGAGGTTTGCAAAGGATTCTGGGTAACAGAACCTGGTCCGAGCCACACAAGTCACCCCATCTTGGATTCCCCTAGGTCTCTAGTTTTCAGAAATGCACAGGTTTGGTAGGTTTCCCCAGGTGGCGGCTGAGCTACAGGCCAAAATCTACAGGTAGGCACTTTGCAAAAAACACCTCTGTTTTCCTTCACCAATTTGGCTGTGTCCACGTTGCGCTTTGGGGCATTTCCTGTCACGGGCGCTAGGCCTACCCACACAAGTGAGGTATCATTTTTATCGGGAGACGTGGGGGAACGCTGGGTGGAAGGAAATTCGTGGCTCCTCTCAGACTCCAGAACTTTCTGCCACAGAAATGTGAGGAACATGTGTTTTTTTAGCCAAATTTTGAGGTTTGCAAAGGATTCTGGGTAACAGAACCTGGTCCGAGCCACACAAGTCACCCCATCTTGGATTCCCCTAGGTCTCTAGTTTTCAGAAATGCACAGGTTTGGTAGGTTTCCCTAGGTGGCGGCTGAGCTACAGGCCAAAATCTACAGGTAGGCACTTTGCAAAAAACACCTCTGTTTTCCTTCACCAATTTGGCTGTGTCCACGTTGCGCTTTGGGGCATTTCCTGTCACGGGCGCTAGGCCTACCCACACAAGTGAGGTATCATTTTTATCGGGAGACATGGGGGAACACTGGGTGGAAGGAAATTCGTGCCGCCTCTCAGATTCCAGAACTTTCTGCCACAGAAATGTGAGGAACATGTGTTTTTTTTAGACAAATTTTGAGGTTTGCAAAGGATTCTGGGTAACAGAACCTGGTCCGAGCCACACAAGTCACCCCATCTTGGATTCCCCTAGGTCTCTAGTTTTCAGAAATGCACAGGTTTGGTAGGTTTCCCTAGGTGGCGGCTGAGCTACAGGCCAAAATCTACAGGTAGGATCTTTGCAAAAAACACCTCTGTTTTCCTTCACCAATTTGGCTGTGTCCACGTTGCGCTTTGGGGCATTTCCTGTCACGGGCGCTAGGCCTACCCACACAAGTGAGGTATCATTTTTATCGGGAGACGTGGGGGAACGCTGGGTGGAAGGAAATTCGTGGCTCCTCTCAGATTCCAGAACTTTCTGCCACAGAAATGTGAGGAACATGTGTTTTTTTAGCCAATTTTGAGGTTTGCAAAGGATTCTGGGTAACAGAACCTGGTCCGAGCCACACAAGTCACCCCATCTTGGATTCCCCTAGGTCTCTAGTTTTCAGAAATGCACAGGTTTGGTAGGTTTCCCTAGGTGGCGGCTGAGCTACAGGCCAAAATCTACAGGTAGGCACTTTGCAAAAAACACCTCTGTTTTCCTTCACCAATTTGGCTGTGTCCACATTGCGCTTTGGGGCATTTCCTGTCACGGGCGCTAGGCCTACCCACACAAGTGAGGTATCATTTTTATCGGGAGACGTGGGGAAACGCTGGGTGGAAGGAAATTCGTGGCTCCTCTCAGATTCCAGAACTTTCTGCCACAGAAATGTGAGGAACATGTGGTTTTTTAGCCAAATTTTGAGGTTTGCAAAGGATTCTGGGTAACAGAACCTGGTCCGAGCCACACAGGTCACCCCATCTTAGATTCCCCTAGGTCTCTAGTTTTCAGAAATGCACAGGTTTGGTAGGTTTCCCTAGGTGGCGGCTGAGCTACAGGCCAAAATCTACAGGTAGGCACTTTGCAAAAAACACCTCTGTTTTCCTTCACCAATTTGGCTGTGTCCACGTTGCGCTTTGGGGCATTTCCTGTCACGGGCGCTAGGCCTACCCACACAAGTGAGGTATCATTTTTATCGGGAGACGTGGGGGAACGCTGGGTGGAAGGAAATTCGTGGCTCCTCTCAGACTCCAGAACTTTCTGCCACAGAAATGTGAGGAACATGTGTTTTTTTTGCCAAATTTTGAGGTTTGCAAAAGATTCTGGGTAACAGAACCTGGTCCGGGCCACACAACTCACCCCATCTTGGATTCCCCTAGGTCTCTAGTTTTCAGAAATGCACAGGTTTGGTAGGTTTCCCTAGGTGGCGGCTGAGCTACAGGCCAAAATCTACAGGGAGGCACTTTGCAAAAAACTCCTCTGTTTTCCTTCACCAATTTGGCTGTGTCCACGTTGCACTTTGGGGCATTTCCTGTCACGGGCGCTAGGCCTACCCACACAAGTGAGGTATCATTTTTATCAGGAGACGTGGGGGAACGCTGGGTGGAAGGAAATTTGTGCCGCCTCTCAGATTCCAGAACTTTCTGACACAGAAATGTGAGGAACATGTGTTTTTTTAGCCAAATTTTGAGGTTTGCAAAGGATTCTGGGTAACAGAACCTGGTCCGAGCCACACAAGTCACCCCATCTTAGATTCCCCTAGGTCTCTAGTTTTCAGAAATGCACAGGTTTGGTAGGTTTCCCTAGGTGGCGGCTGAGCTACAGGCCAAAATCTACAGGTAGGCACTTTGCAAAAAACTCCTCTGTTTTCCCTCACCAATTTGGCTGTGTCCACGTTGCACTTTGGGGCATTTCCTGTCACAGGCGCTAGGCCTACCCACACAAGTGAGGTATCATTTTTATCGGGAGACGTGGGGGAACGCTTGGTGGAAGGAAATTCGTGGCTCCTCTCAGATTCCAGAACTTTCTGCCACAGAAATGTGAGGAACATGTGTTTTTTTAAGCCAAATTTTGAGGTTTGCAAAGGATTCTGGGTAACAGAACCTGGTCCGAGCCACACAAGTCACCCCATCTTGGATTCCCCTAGGTCTCTAGTTTTCAGAAATGCACAGGTTTGGTAGGTTTCCCTAGGTGGCGGCTGAGCTACAGGCCAAAATCTACAGGTAGGCACTTTGCAAAAAACTCCTCTGTTTTCCTTCACCAATTTGGCTGTGTCCACGTTTCGCTTTGGGGCATTTCCTGTCACGGGCGCTAGGCCTACCCACACAAGTGAGGTATCATTTTTATCGGGAGACGTGGGGGAACGCTGGGTGGAAGGAAATTCGTGGCTCCCCTCAGATATCAGAACTTTCTGCCACAGAAATGTGAGGAACATGTGTTTTTTTTAGCCAAATTTTGAGGTTTGCAAAGGATTCTGGTTAACAGAACCTGGTCCGAGCCGCACAAGTCACCCCATCTTGGATTCCCCTAGGTCTCTAATTTTCAGAAATGCACAGGTTTGGTAGGTTTCCCTAGGTGGCGGCTGAGCTACAGGCCAAAATCTACAGGTAGGCACTTTGCAAAAAACACCTCTGTTTTCCTTCACCAATTTGGCTGTGTCCACGTTGCGCTTTGGGGCATTTCCTGTCACGGGCGCTAGACCTACCCACACAAGTGAGGTATCATTTTTATCGGGAGACGTGGGGGAACGCTGGGTGGAAGGAAATTCGTGGCTCCTCTCAGATTCCAGAACTTTCTGCCACAGAAATGTGAGGAAAATGTGTTTTTTTAGCCAAATTTTGAGGTTTGCAAAGGATTCTGGGTAACAGAACCTGGTCCGAGCCACACAAGTCACCCCATCTTGGATTCCCCTAGGTCTCTAGATTTCAGAAATGCACAGGTTTGGTAGGTTTCCCTAGGTAGCGGCTGAGCTACAGGCCAAAATCTACAGGTAGGCACTTTGCAAAAAACACCTCTGTTTTCCTTCACCAATTTGGCTGTGTCCACGTTGCGCTTTGGGGCATTTCCTGTCACGGGCGCTAGGCCTACCCACACAAGTGAGGTATCATTTTTATCGGGAGACGTGGGGGAACGCTGGGTGGAAGGAAATTCGTGGCTCCTCTCAGATTCCAGAACTTTCTGCCACAGAAATGTGAGGAAAATGTGTTTTTTTAGCCAAATTTTGAGGTTTGCAAAGGATTCTGGGTAACAGAACCTGGTCCGAGCCACACAAGTCACCCCATCTTGGATTCCCCTAGGTCTCTAGATTTCAGAAATGCACAGGTTTGGTAGTTTTCCCTAGGTGGCGGCTGAGCTACAGGCCAAAATCTACAGGTAGGCACTTTGCAAAAAACACCTCTGTTTTCCTTCACCAATTTGGCTGTGTCCACGTTGCGCTTTGGGGCATTTCCTGTCACGGGCGCTAGGCCTAACCACACAAGTGAGGTATCATTTTTATCGGGAGACGTGGGGGAACGCTGGGTGGAAGGAAATTCGTGGCTCCTCTCAGATTCCAGAACTTTCTGCCACAGAAATGTGAGGAACATGTGTTTTTTTAGCCAAATTTTGAGGTTTGCAAAGGATTCTGGGTAACAGAACCTGGTCCGAGCCACACAAGTCACCCCATCTTGGATTCCCCTAGGTCTCTAGTTTTCAGAAATGCACAGGTTTGGTAGGTTTCCCTAGGTGGCGGCTGAGCTACAGGCCAAAAACTACAGGTAGGCACTTTGCAAAAAACACCTCTGTTTTCCTTCACCAATTTGGCTGTGTCCACGTTGCGCTTTGGGGCATTTCCTGTCACGGGCGCTAGGCCTACCCACACAAGTGAGGTATCATTTTTATCGGGAGAGATGGGGGAACGCTGGGTGGAAGGAAATTCGTGCCGCCTCTCAGATTCCAGAACTTTCTGCCACAGAAATGTGAGGAACATGTGTTTTTTTAGCCAAATTTTGAGGTTTGCAAAGGATTCTGGGTAACAGAACCTGGTCCGAGCCACACAAGTCACCCCATCTTGGATTCCCCTAGGTCTCTAGTTTTCAGAAATGCACAGGTTTGGTAGGTTTCCCTAGGTGGCGGCTGAGCTACAGGCCAAAATCTACAGGTAGGCACTTTGCAAAAAACACCTCTGTTTTCCTTCACCAATTTGGCTGTGTCCACGTTGCGCTTTGGGGCATTTCCTGTCACGGGCGCTAGACCTACCCACACAAGTGAGGTATCATTTTTATCGGGAGACGTGGGGGAACGCTGGGTGGAAGGAAATTCGTGGCTCCTCTCAGATTCCAGAACTTTCTGCCACAGAAATGTGAGGAAAATGTGTTTTTTTAGCCAAATTTTGAGGTTTGCAAAGGATTCTGGGTAACAGAACCTGGTCCGAGCCACACAAGTCACCCCATCTTGGATTCCCCTAGGTCTCTAGATTTCAGAAATGCACAGGTTTGGTAGGTTTCCCTAGGTAGCGGCTGAGCTACAGGCCAAAATCTACAGGTAGGCACTTTGCAAAAAACACCTCTGTTTTCCTTCACCAATTTGGCTGTGTCCACGTTGCGCTTTGGGGCATTTCCTGTCACGGGCGCTAGGCCTACCCACACAAGTGAGGTATCATTTTTATCGGGAGACGTGGGGGAACGCTGGGTGGAAGGAAATTCGTGGCTCCTCTCAGATTCCAGAACTTTCTGCCACAGAAATGTGAGGAAAATGTGTTTTTTTAGCCAAATTTTGAGGTTTGCAAAGGATTCTGGGTAACAGAACCTGGTCCGAGCCACACAAGTCACCCCATCTTGGATTCCCCTAGGTCTCTAGATTTCAGAAATGCACAGGTTTGGTAGTTTTCCCTAGGTGGCGGCTGAGCTACAGGCCAAAATCTACAGGTAGGCACTTTGCAAAAAACACCTCTGTTTTCCTTCACCAATTTGGCTGTGTCCACGTTGCGCTTTGGGGCATTTCCTGTCACGGGCGCTAGGCCTAACCACACAAGTGAGGTATCATTTTTATCGGGAGACGTGGGGGAACGCTGGGTGGAAGGAAATTCGTGGCTCCTCTCAGATTCCAGAACTTTCTGCCACAGAAATGTGAGGAACATGTGTTTTTTTAGCCAAATTTTGAGGTTTGCAAAGGATTCTGGGTAACAGAACCTGGTCCGAGCCACACAAGTCACCCCATCTTAGATTCCCCTAGGTCTCTAGTTTTCAGAAATGCACAGGTTTGGTAGGTTTCCCTAGGTGGCGGCTGAGCTACAGGCCAAAATCTACAGGTAGGCACTTTGCAAAAAACACCTCTGTTTTCCTTCACCAATTTGGCTGTGTCCACGTTGCGCTTTGGGGCATTTCCTATCACGGGCGCTAGGCCTACCCACACAAGTGAGGTATCATTTTTATCGGGAGACGTGGGGGAACGCTGGGTGGAAGGAAATTCGTGGCTCCTCTCAGATTCCAGAACTTTCTGCCACAGAAATGTAAGGAACATGTGTTTTTTAGCCAAATTTTGAGGTTTGCAAAGGATTCTGGGTAACAGAACCTGGTCCGAGCCACACAAGTCACCCCATCTTGGATTCCCCTAGGTCTCTAGTTTTCAGAAATGCACAGGTTTGGTAGGTTTCCCCAGGTGGCGGCTGAGCTACAGGCCAAAATCTACAGGTAGGCACTTTGCAAAAAACACCTCTGTTTTCCTTCACCAATTTGGCTGTGTCCACGTTGCGCTTTGGGGCATTTCCTGTCACGGGCGCTAGGCCTACCCACACAAGTGAGGTATCATTTTTATCGGGAGACGTGGGGGAACGCTGGGTGGAAGGAAATTCGTGGCTCCTCTCAGACTCCAGAACTTTCTGCCACAGAAATGTGAGGAACATGTGTTTTTTTAGCCAAATTTTGAGGTTTGCAAAGGATTCTGGGTAACAGAACCTGGTCCGAGCCACACAAGTCACCCCATCTTGGATTCCCCTAGGTCTCTAGTTTTCAGAAATGCACAGGTTTGGTAGGTTTCCCTAGGTGGCGGCTGAGCTACAGGCCAAAATCTACAGGTAGGCACTTTGCAAAAAACACCTCTGTTTTCCTTCACCAATTTGGCTGTGTCCACGTTGCGCTTTGGGGCATTTCCTGTCACGGGCGCTAGGCCTACCCACACAAGTGAGGTATCATTTTTATCGGGAGACATGGGGGAACACTGGGTGGAAGGAAATTCGTGCCGCCTCTCAGATTCCAGAACTTTCTGCCACAGAAATGTGAGGAACATGTGTTTTTTTAGACAAATTTTGAGGTTTGCAAAGGATTCTGGGTAACAGAACCTGGTCCGAGCCACACAAGTCACCCCATCTTGGATTCCCCTAGGTCTCTAGTTTTCAGAAATGCACAGGTTTGGTAGGTTTCCCTAGGTGGCGGCTGAGCTACAGGCCAAAATCTACAGGTAGGATCTTTGCAAAAAACACCTCTGTTTTCCTTCACCAATTTGGCTGTGTCCACGTTGCGCTTTGGGGCATTTCCTGTCACGGGCGCTAGGCCTACCCACACAAGTGAGGTATCATTTTTATCGGGAGACGTGGGGGAACGCTGGGTGGAAGGAAATTCGTGGCTCCTCTCAGATTCCAGAACTTTCTGCCACAGAAATGTGAGGAACATGTGTTTTTTTAGCCAATTTTGAGGTTTGCAAAGGATTCTGGGTAACAGAACCTGGTCCGAGCCACACAAGTCACCCCATCTTGGATTCCCCTAGGTCTCTAGTTTTCAGAAATGCACAGGTTTGGTAGGTTTCCCTAGGTGGCGGCTGAGCTACAGGCCAAAATCTACAGGTAGGCACTTTGCAAAAAACACCTCTGTTTTCCTTCACCAATTTGGCTGTGTCCACATTGCGCTTTGGGGCATTTCCTGTCACGGGCGCTAGGCCTACCCACACAAGTGAGGTATCATTTTTATCGGGAGACGTGGGGAAACGCTGGGTGGAAGGAAATTCGTGGCTCCTCTCAGATTCCAGAACTTTCTGCCACAGAAATGTGAGGAACATGTGGTTTTTTAGCCAAATTTTGAGGTTTGCAAAGGATTCTGGGTAACAGAACCTGGTCCGAGCCACACAGGTCACCCCATCTTAGATTCCCCTAGGTCTCTAGTTTTCAGAAATGCACAG
Source organism: Pleurodeles waltl (assembly GCF_031143425.1). Classification (NCBI taxonomy): domain Eukaryota; kingdom Metazoa; phylum Chordata; class Amphibia; order Caudata; family Salamandridae; genus Pleurodeles; species Pleurodeles waltl. Next base: position 188,005,570 of record NC_090449.1, on the reverse strand, counting down.
GTTTGGTAGGTTTCCCTAGGTGGCGGCTGAGCTACAGGCCAAAATCTACAGGTAGGCACTTTGCAAAAAACACCTCTGTTTTCCTTCACCAATTTGGCTGTGTCCACGTTGCGCTTTGGGGCATTTCCTGTCACGGGCGCTAGGCCTACCCACACAAGTGAGGTATCATTTTTATCGGGAGACGTGGGGGAACGCTGGGTGGAAGGAAATTCGTGGCTCCTCTCAGACTCCAGAACTTTCTGCCACAGAAATGTGAGGAACATGTGTTTTTTTTTGCCAAATTTTGAGGTTTGCAAAAGATTCTGGGTAACAGAACCTGGTCCGGGCCACACAACTCACCCCATCTTGGATTCCCCTAGGTCTCTAGTTTTCAGAAATGCACAGGTTTGGTAGGTTTCCCTAGGTGGCGGCTGAGCTACAGGCCAAAATCTACAGGGAGGCACTTTGCAAAAAACTCCTCTGTTTTCCTTCACCAATTTGGCTGTGTCCACGTTGCACTTTGGGGCATTTCCTGTCACGGGCGCTAGGCCTACCCACACAAGTGAGGTATC